>NC_091282.1:461204903-461812884 GCF_032444005.1 Ranitomeya imitator | reverse complement strand
TGTCCACACTTTTTATTTCATTTGTGCATCAGTCCACTCCTTATTGCTGCCTGCCATACCTGGCTGAGATTACTGCAGGCAGGGAGATAGTAGCTGCCTGCCATACCTGGCTGAGATTACTGCAGGCAGGGAGATAGTAATTGTAGGACATTCCCTGTTTTTTTTTTTTTTTTTTTTTTGGTGGGAGATTAAGATTGGCAATTTGGCATTTCTGCTAGAGTGCCATCCCTGTGTGTGCCATCTCTCTCACATAGTGGGCCATAGAAAGCCTTTTCATTTTTCTGTATTTTTTTTTGTGGGGTGTATAAATTCTCCCTGATAAAAATACAGTGGGAGATTAATATTGGCCTTTGGGCTTGTGTGCCAGTCCTGAGTGTGCCATCTCTCTCACAAATAGTGGGCCATAGAAAGCCTATTTTATTTTTTTTGGGGTTTTATAAATTCTCCCTGAAAAAAGGGAGATTAATATTGGCCTCTGGGCTTGTGTGCCAGTTGTGAGCGTGCCATCTGTGCCAGTCCTGAGCGTGCCATCTCTCTCACAAATAGTGGGCCATAGAAAGCCTATTTAAATATTTTTTTGGTTTTATAAATTCTCCCAGAAAAAAAGGGAGATTAATATTGGCCTCTGGGCTTCTGTGCCAGTCCTGAGCGTGCCATCTGTGCCAGTCCTGAGCGTCCCATCTCTCTCACAAATAGTGGGCCATAGAAAGCCTATTTAATTTTTTTTTTGGTTTTATAAATTCTCCCAGAAAAAAAGGGAGATTAATATTGGCCTCTGGGCTTCTGTGCCAGTCCTGAGCGTGCCATCTGTGCCAGTCCTGAGCGTCCCATCTCTCTCACAAATAGTGGGCCATAGAAAGCCTATTTAATTTTTTTTTTGGTTTTATAAATTTTCCCTGAAAAAAGGGAGATTAATATTGGCCTCTGGGCTTGTGTGCCAGTTGTGAGCGTGCCATCTGTGCCAGTCCTGAGCGTGCCATCTCTCTCACAAATAGTGGGCCATAGAAAGCCTATTTAATTTTTTTTTTGGTTTTATAAATTCTCCCAGAAAAAAAGGGAGATTAATATTGGCCTCTGGGCTTCTGTGCCAGTCCTGAGCGTGCCATCTGTGCCAGTCCTGAGCGTCCCATCTCTCTCACAAATAGTGGGCCATAGAAAGCCTATTTTTTTTTTGGGGGGGGTTTTAGAAATTCTCCCTGGAAAAAAAAAGGGAGATTAATATTGCCCTTTGGGCTTGTGTGCCAGTACTAAGCGTTCCATCTCTCTCTCTCTCTCTTAGTCAGTGGGCCATAGAACGCCTATTTTTGGTTTTATTTGTTTTCTAAATTCTCCCTGCAAAAAATCATTTTATTTTATTTGGTTTCTAAATTCTTCCTGATAAAATCATATTTTTTTTATTATTTTTTTTTCTAAAGTCTCCCTGAAAAAAAAAAAAAAAAAAAAAAAAAACAGTGGGAGATTAATATTGGCCTTTCTGCTTGTGTGCCAGTCTTGACTCCTGGGTGCGTCATCTCTCAGTCAGTGGGCCATAGAACGCCTATTTTTGGTTTTATTTGTTTTCTAAATTCTCCCTGAAAAAATCATTTTATTTTATTTGGTTTCTAAATTCTTCCTGATAAAATCATATTTTTTTTATTATTTTTTTTTCTAAAGTCTCCCTGAAAAAAAAAAAAAAAAACAACCAAAAAAAACAGTGGGAGATTAATATTGGCCTTTCTGCTTGTGTGCCAGTCTTGACTCCTGGGTGTGCCATCTCTCTCTCTCTCTCTCTCTCTCTCTCTCTCTCTCTCTCTCTCCAATTGTGGTCCATAGAAAGCCTATATTTTTTTTCCTTGATTTGGGTTCCAAAATCTACCAGAGAAAATAACTACATCAATCATTGGTAGAAAAATATTGGCCTCTGGGCTTGTGTGCCACTTCTGATTCCTGTGTGCGTCATCTCTCAGTCAGTGGGCCATAGAACGCCTATTTTTGTTTTTATTTGTTTTATAAATTCTCCCTGAAAAAATCATTTTATTTTATTTGGTTTCTAAATTCTTCCTGATAAAATCATATTTTTTTTATTATTTTTTTTTCTAAAGTCTCCCTGAAAAAAAAAAAAAAAAAACAGTGGGAGATTAATATTGGCCTTTCTGCTTGTGTGCCAGTCTTGACTCCTGGGTGCGTCATCTCTCAGTCAGTGGGCCATAGAACGCCTATTTTTGTTTTTATTTGTTTTGTAAATTCTCCCTGAAAAAATCATTTTATTTTATTTGGTTTCTAAATTCTTCCTGATAAAATCATATTTTTTTTATTATTTTTTTTTCTAAAGTCTCCCTGAAAAAAAAAAAAAAAAAAAAAAAAACAGTGGGAGATTAATATTGGCCTTTCTGCTTGTGTGCCAGTCTTGACTCCTGGGTGCGTCATCTCTCAGTCAGTGGGCCATAGAACGCCTATTTTTGGTTTTATTTGTTTTCTAAATTCTCCCTGAAAAAATCATTTTATTTTATTTGGTTTCTAAATTCTTCCTGATAAAATCATATTTTTTTTATTATTTTTTTTTCTAAAGTCTCCCTGAAAAAAAAAAAAAAAAACAACCAAAAAAAACAGTGGGAGATTAATATTGGCCTTTCTGCTTGTGTGCCAGTCTTGACTCCTGGGTGTGCCATCTCTCTCTCTCTCTCTCTCTCTCTCTCTCTCTCTCCAATTGTGGTCCATAGAAAGCCTATATTTTTTTTCCTTGATTTGGGTTCCAAAATCTACCAGAGAAAATAACTACATCAATCATTGGTAGAAAAATATTGGCCTCTGGGCTTGTGTGCCACTCCTGATTCCTGTGTGCGTCATCTCTCAGTCAGTGGGCCATAGAACGCCTATTTTTGTTTTTATTTGTTTTATAAATTCTCCCTGAAAAAATCATTTTATTTTATTTGGTTTCTAAATTCTTCCTGATAAAATCATATTTTTTTTATTATTTTTTTTTCTAAAGTCTCCCTGACAAAAAAAAAAAAAAAAAAAAAAACAGTGGGAGATTAATATTGGCCTTTCTGCTTGTGTGCCAGTCTTGACTCCTGGGTGTGCCATCTCTCTCTCTCTCTCTCTCTCTCTCTCTCTCTCTCTCTCCAATTGTGGTCCATAGAAAGCCTATATTTTTTTTCCTTGATTTGGGTTCCAAAATCTACCAGAGAAAATAACTCCATCAATCATTGGTAGAAAAATATTGGCCTCTGGGCTTGTGTGCCACTCCTGATTCCTGTGTGCGTCATCTCTCACTCAGTGGCCCATAGAAAGCATATAGTTTGTTACATTTGTTTTCTAAATTCTCCCTGCAAAAATCAAATTTCTTTTTTTTTTGGGGGGGTTTCTAAAGTGTTCCTGAAAAAAATAAAAATAAAAAACAAATAATAGTGTGACATTAATATTAACATTTGTGCTTCAGTGACAGTCCTGCGTGTGGGGCATCTCTCTAATTTGCAGCCACCAAAAAAAGAGTGTGTAACATTGTGCCTGATTTTCGCGGTGGTCTCACCAACCTGTAAAGGGGTAGCTAAATCATACTGAAGTTATAGCTCACCGTGTAAGTTGTGTGACTGCAACAAATAACGTTAGTTTGGTTACGTTTTTAAAACAATGAGGAAGTCTAGTGGAAGAGGTCGTGGCCGGGGGCGTTCATTGTCAGCTGGTAATGAGGGTAGTGGTAGTGGTGGAGCATCAGGTGGTCGTGGGGAAAAAAATATTGCACCTAAGTCTGGAGCTGTGGAGCCAGGTTCGTCGTCCGGCTACACAAGGCCTCGAACGCTCCCTTTTCTGGGATTAGGAAAACCGCTTTTAAAGCCGGAGCAGCAAGAGCAAGTTTTGGCTTATCTTGCTGACTCAGCCTCTAGCTCTTTTGCCTCCTCTCGTGAAACTGGTAAAAGTAAAAGCAGCGCGTCGTTAGTGGATGTTCACGGTCAGGGACAAGTCACTTCCTTGTCCTCTTCAGCAAAAACAACAACAGAGAAGAATGCAGCAGGCGACACAACGGGTTACTCCATGGAGCTCTTTACACATACCGTCCCTGGCTTAGAAAGTGAAGCAGTTAACAGTCCATGCCCATTACAAATTGAATCTGACATGGAGTGCAGTGACGCACAGCCACAGCCAGACTACTATGCTGGTCCTTTGACTCAGACCACAACATTGCCCTCGCAGGGTGCTGATCAAGAATCAGACCCTGATGAGACTATGTTGCCCCATCACGAACGCTATACCACCGAACGACACGGTGACACAGACGAAGTTGCGCAGGAGGTACAAGAAGAGTTATTAGATGACCCAGTTCTTGACCCCGATTGGCAGCCATTGGGGGAACAGGGTGCAGGCGGCAGCAGTTCTGAAGCAGAGGAGGAGGAGGGGCCGCAGCAGGCATCAACATCGCCACAGGTTCCATCTGCCGGGCCCGTATCTTGCCCAAAACGCGTGGCAAAGCCAAAACCTGGTGGAGGACAGCGTGGCCATCCGGTTAAAGCTCAGTCTGCAATGCCTGAAAAGGTATCCGATGCTAGAAAGAGTGCAGTCTGGCATTTTTTTAAACAACATCCAATTGATCAGCGCAAAGTCATCTGTCAAAAATGTTCTACTTCCTTAAGCAGAGGTCAGAATCTGAAAAGTCTCAATACTAGTTGCATGCATAGACATTTAACCACCATGCATTTGAAAGCTTGGACTAACTACCAAACGTCCCTTAAGGTTGTTGCACCCTCGGCCAATGAAGCTAGTCATCAACGCAACATCCCTTCCGGCAGTGTAGGACCACCATTTAGCGCACCACCTGCTGTATCTGTGCAGGTATCTTTGCCAGGCCAAAGCAGTCAGGGTCAGGGAATCACCAGTTTCGTAGTAGGAAACACTGCATCTAGGGCACCGGCGGCAACAATACCATCTCCCACCGTCTCTCAGTCTGCCATGTCCACCGGCACCCCCGCTAGTTCCACGATCTCCATCTCTCCAGTCCAGCTCACCCTACATGAGACTATGGTTAGAAAAAGGAAGTACTTAGCCTCGCATCCGCGTACACAGGGTTTGAACGCCCACATAGCTAGACTAATCTCGTTAGAGATGATGCCCTACCGGTTAGTTGAAAGCGAAGCTTTCAAAGACCTGATGGACTACGCTGTACCACGCTACGAGCTACCCAGTCGACACTTTTTTTCCAGAAAAGCCATCCCAGCCCTCCACCAGCATGTTAAAGAGCGCATCGTCCATGCACTCAGGCAATCTGTGAGCACAAAGGTGCACCTGACAACAGATGCATGGACCAGTAGGCATGGCCAGGGACGTTACGTGTCCATCACGGCACACTGGGTAAATGTGGTGGATTCAGGGTCCACAGGGGACAGCAAGTTTGGGACAGTTCTGCCTAGCCCACGGTCTAGTAAACAGTTGTCTGTAGCCGTTCGCACCCCCTCCTCCTCCTCCTCCTCCTCGTCCTCCTGCAGAAGCAAGAGCTCGTCCACAGACCGCAGTCGCACAAACACTCCATCCGCACCTGCCACTGTTGCACACCAGGTCTCCCATTATGGGGCAGCTACTGGCATACGTCAGCAGGCTGTATTGGCTATGAAGTGTTTGGGCGACAATAGACACACCGCGGAAGTTCTGTCCGAGTTCTTGCAGCAAGAAACGCAGTCGTGGCTGGGCACTGTAGATCTTGAGGCAGGCAAGGTAGTGAGTGATAACGGAAGGAATTTCATGGCTGCCATCTCCCTTTCCCAACTGAAACACATTCCTTGCCTGGCTCACACCTTAAACCTGGTGGTGCAGTGCTTCCTGAAAAGTTATCCGGGGTTATCCGACCTGCTCCTCAAAGTGCGTGGACTTTGCGCACATATCCGCCGTTCGCCTGTACACTCCAGCCGTATGCAGACCTATCAGCGTTCTTTGAACCTTCCCCAGCATCGCCTAATCATAGACGTTGCAACAAGGTGGAACTCAACACTGCACATGCTTCAGAGACTGTGCGAACAGAGGCGGGCTGTTATGTTTTTGTGGGAGGATACACATACACGGGCAGGCAGTAGGATGGCAGACATGGAGTTGTCAGGTGTGCAGTGGTCGAAGATTCAAGACATGTGTCAAGTCCTTCAGTGTTTTGAGGAATGCACACGGCTGGTTAGTGCAGACAACGCCATAATAAGCATGAGCATCCCCCTAATGCGTCTGCTGATGCAAAGTTTGACGCACATAAAGGATCAGGCGTCTGCACCAGAGGAAGAGGAAAGCCTTGATGACAGTCAGCGATTGTCTGGTCAGGGCAGTGTACATGACGAGGTACCGGGCGAAGAGGAGGTGGAGGATGAGGAGGATGATGGGGATGAGTATATTTTTAATGAGGAAGCTTTCCCGGGGGCACGGGAAATTGGTGGCGTGGCAAGGCCGGGTTCTGGTTTTTTGAGGGACACAAGTGACGTAGATTTGCCTGCAACTGCCCCTCAACCAAGCACAACCGCAGATTTGACAACGGGAACTTTGGCCCACATGGCGGATTATGCCTTGCGTATCCTCAAAAGGGACACACGCATTACAAAAATGATGAACGATGACGATTACTGGTTGGCCTGCCTCCTTGATCCTCGCTATAAAGGCAAATTGCAAAATATTATGCCACATGAGAACTTGGAACTAATATTAGCAACAAAACAATCAACTCTTGTTGACCGTTTGCTTCTGGCATTCCCTGCACACAGCGCCCGTGATCGTTCTCACACGAGCTCCAGGGGCCAGCAGACCAGAGGTGTTAGAGGGGCAGAAATCAGAAGTGGCGTTGGCCAGAGGGGTTTTCTGACCAGGTTGTGGAGTGATTTTTCTAGGACCGCAGACAGGACAGGTACTGCAGCATCAATTCAAAGTGACAGGAGACAACATTTGTCCAGTATGGTTACAAACTATTTTTCATCCCTTATCGACGTTCTCCCTCAACCGTCATTCCCATTTGATTACTGGGCATCCAAATTAGACACCTGGCCAGAATTGGCAGAATATGCATTGCAGGAGCTTGCTTGCCCGGCAGCTAGTGTCCTATCAGAAAGAGTATTCAGTGCTGCAGGTTCAATACTAACAGAAAAAAGGACTCGTCTGTCTACCCAAAATGTAGATGATCTAACCTTCATTAAAATGAACCACAACTGGATTTCAAAATCTTTTGCCCCACCCTGCCCGGCTGACACCTAGCTTTCCTATGAAAAGGTCTTGCCTGTGGACTATTCTGAATGACTTTTCCAATCTCGTAATTTTCTTCACCTGATTGTCCAGCATACGACATGTTTCCACCTCACGAAATGGCCAAACTCCCCACACGGGGTCGTGCTATCGCCACTTTGCGCTTGGACCCTTGAGAGTGCTGTTTGTCTGAAGAGGTGGGTGAGCCCGCTTTTGGTCGACGGCACTGCCACTGGGTCCCTCATAGTACAATAAAGTGTCTCTGGCGGTGGTGGTGCGCACCCAACGTCAGACTCACCGTTGTAATATGAGGGGCCCTGTGCCTGTACCGCCGGCCACAAGCCAGTTCCCCCCCCCCCCAGCTCAAACAGTGCTCTACCACTAGCAAAATTATCTCTCACAGCTTCACCAATGTGTAGTCTAGGCGCTGACATCCTTCAATGACTGGCACTGACAATACCATTGTTTTGACATTTTTGTTATGTTAGGCCTTCGAAGCCTGTCTGCGGTCACTCCTTCCACTAGACTTCCACTGACCAGACCACTGCTGCCCGTGTACCCCTGGAACCAATTTAAAATTGCCTACAGCCATGTGTGATTATTTTAGGCCGTCGATGCCTGTCTGCGGTCACTCCTTCCACTAGGCCTCCACTGACCACACCACTGCTGCCCGTGTAACCCTGGAACCAATTTAAAATTGCCTACAGCCAGCCCAATTTTTTTATTTTAGGCCTTCGATGCCTGTCTGCGGTACATTCTTTCAACTACTACTACACTGACCAGGGCACTGCTGCCCAAGTACCCCTGGAACCAATTTAAAATTGCCTACAGCCATGTGTTAATATTTTAGGCCTTCGATGCCTGTCTGCGGTCACTCCTTCCACTAGGCCTCCACTGACCACACCACTGCTGCCCGTGTAACCCTGGAACCAATTTAAAATTGCCTACAGCCATGTGTTATTATTTTAGGCCTTCGATGCCTGTCTGCGGTCACTCCTTCCACTAGGCCTCCACTGACCACACCACTGCTGCCCGTGTAACCCTGGAACCAATTTAAAATTGCCTACAGCCAGCCCAATTTTTTTATTTTAGGCCTTCGATGCCTGTCTGCGGTACATTCTTTCAACTACTACTACACTGACCAGGGCACTGCTGCCCAAGTACCCCTGGAACCAATTTAAAATTGCCTACAGCCATGTGTTAATATTTTAGGCCTTCGATGCCTGTCTGCGGTCACTCCTTCCACTAGGCCTCCACTGACCACACCACTGCTGCCCGTGTAACCCTGGAACCAATTTAAAATTGCCTACAGCCATGTGTTATTATTTTAGGCCTTCGATGCCTGTCTGCGGTCACTCCTTCCACTAGGCCTCCACTGACCACACCACTGCTGCCCGTGTAACCCTGGAACCAATTTAAAATTGCCTACAGCCAGCCCAATTTTTTTATTTTAGGCCTTCGATGCCTGTCTGCGGTACATTCTTTCAACTACTACTACACTGACCAGGGCACTGCTGCCCAAGTACCCCTGGAACCAATTTAAAATTGCCTACAGCCATGTGTTAATATTTTAGGCCTTCGATGCCTGTCTGCGGTCACTCCTTCCACTAGGCCTCCACTGACCACACCACTGCTGCCCGTGTACCCCTGGAACCAATTTAAAATTGCCTACAGCCATGTGTGATTATTTTAGGCCGTCGATGCCTGTCTGCGGTCACTCCTTCCACTAGGCCTCCACTGACCACACCACTGCTGCCCGTGTAACCCTGGAACCAATTTAAAATTGCCTACAGCCATGTGTTATTATTTTAGGCCTTCGATGCCTGTCTGCGGTCACTCCTTCCACTAGGCCTCCACTGACCACACCACTGCTGCCCGTGTAACCCTGGAAACAATTTAAAATTGCCTACAGCCAGCCCAATTTTTTTATTTTAGGCCTTCGATGCCTGTCTGCGGTACATTCTTTCAACTACTACTACACTGACCAGGGCACTGCTGCCCAAGTACCCCTGGAACCAATTTAAAATTGCCTACAGCCATGTGTTAATATTTTAGGCCTTCGATGCCTGTCTGCGGTCACTCCTTCCACTAGGCCTCCACTGACCACACCACTGCTGCCCGTGTAACCCTGGAACCAATTTAAAATTGCCTACAGCCATGTGTTATTATTTTAGGCCTTCGATGCCTGTCTGCGGTCACTCCTTCCACTAGGCCTCCACTGACCTGTCTACTGCGGCCCGTGTACCCCTTGAACCAACCTAATAAAATATTTAAAAAATTAATTTGATTATAAAAAATAAGATCGTGTTGAGATCTCAAATGCAGACATTTTAACATTAAAAACAAACACACAACAAAAATCTGGAACTGTACTAAAAAGGTCCACCAGCTACAATTACTTTCTCCTGCAAGAAGTTAACTGAAAGGTTTTTTTGGAGTTGTTAACACAGATATGGCATCCACCGAGTGTTGTCCTGTCGCGTCTCCTTTAAATTATTTCCAATAAGATGTTAAACTATTAATTTAATAAAATCAATAATTAAAAAAATAATTGAGTAAGTCAAAAGCACATTGCAAATAAACATTAATTACAAATCAAGAAGCATGGCGCGTCCGAGGGTGAGTAGATACCGAATAAGAATATAATCACCCTCGGGCGCGCAATGCTTATTTACAACAGCCTTCCTTCCTAAGAATCAGCCCTTCCGTGGTGTAGAGAGAGGTTGTTGTTACACTCCAAGGTGTTCCCCAGGTTGCCTTTCCTGAGCTTCGATCTTCCGGCTCTCGTTTACTAGCTGTTGGAAACTACGCTGCATTAGGCCTACAAATTGTGTATGGGTGAAACAGTGGCGCATCTGCGGTCCCTCCTTCCACTAGGCCTCCACTGACCTGTCTACTGCTGCCCGTGTACCCCTTGAACCAACATCTTAAAATAAAAAAATAATTATTTTGATTATAAAAAATAAGATCGTGTTGAGATCTCAAATGCAGACATTTTAACATTAAAAACAAACACACAACAAAAATCTGGAACTGTACTAAAAAGGTCCACCAGCTACAATTACTTTCTCCTGCAAGAAGTTAACTGAAAGGTTTTTTTGGAGTTGTTAACACAGATATGGCATCCACCGAGTGTTGTCCTGTCGCGTCTCCTTTAAATTATTTCCAATAAGATGTTAAACTATTAATTTAATAAAATCAATAATTAAAAAAATAATTGAGTAAGTCAAAAGCACATTGCAAATAAACATTAATTACAAATCAAGAAGCATGGCGCGTCCGAGGGTGAGTAGATACCGAATAAGAATATAATCACCCTCGGGCGCGCAATGCTTATTTACAACAGCCTTCCTTCCTAAGAATCAGCCCTTCCGTGGTGTAGAGAGAGGTTGTTGTTACACTCCAAGGTGTTCCCCAGGTTGCCTTTCCTGAGCTTCGATCTTCCGGCTCTCGTTTACTAGCTGTTGGAAACTACGCTGCATTAGGCCTACAAATTGTGTATGGGTGAAACAGTGGCGCATCTGCGGTCCCTCCTTCCACTAGGCCTCCACTGACCTGTCTACTGCTGCCCGTGTACCCCTTGAACCAACATCTTAAAATAAAAAAATAATTATTTTGATTATAAAAAATAAGATCGTGTTGAGATCTCAAATGCAGACATTTTAACATTAAAAACAAACACACAACAAAAATCTGGAACTGTACTAAAAGGTCCACCAGCTACAATTACTTTCTCCTGCAAGAAGTTAACTGAAAGGTTTTTTTGGAGTTGTTAACACAGATATGGCATCCACCGAGTGTTGTCCTGTCGCGTCTCCTTTAAATTATTTCCAATAAGATGTTAAACTATTAATTTAATAAAATCAATAATTAAAAAAATAATTGAGTAAGTCAAAAGCACATTGCAAATAAACATTAATTACAAATCAAGAAGCATGGCGCGTCCGAGGGTGAGTAGATACCGAATAAGAATATAATCACCCTCGGGCGCGCAATGCTTATTTACAACAGCCTTCCTTCCTAAGAATCAGCCCTTCCGTGGTGTAGAGAGAGGTTGTTGTTACACTCCAAGGTGTTCCCCAGGTTGCCTTTCCTGAGCTTCGATCTTCATGCTCTCGTTTAGTAGGTGTCGGAAAGTAGGCTGCATTAGGCCTAAAAAATGGGGAATGGGGTGGAGAGAGATGGTGTGTTACACTCCAAGGTGTTCTCCAGGTTTCCTCGCCATTGCTTCGATCTTCCGACTCTCGTTTAGTAGTTGTAGAAAACTACACTGCATTAGGCCTACAAAATGGGTATCGGGTGGAGAGAGATGGTGTGTTACACTCCAAGGTGTTCCCCAGGTTTCCTTGCCATTGCTTCGGTCTTCCGACTCTCGTTTAGTAGTTGTAGAAAAGTACACAGCATTAGGCCTACAAAATGGGTATGGGGTGGAGAGAGATGGTGTGTTACACTCCAAGGTGTTCCCCAGGTTGCCTTTCCTGAGCTTCTATCTTCAGGCTCTCATTAAATTGTGGTTAAATGGAACAACTGCATTTGGCGTACTAGTTGGTTTGGGGCCTACTATCGGTGTCTGCCACTCCTTGCTGTTCTCCTGGTTTCCTGTCCTGAAATTCCATTTTCAGCCTCTCGTTAAGTAGTTGTTAATGTTAGACTGCATTTGGCCTACTAGTTGGGTTGGGGCCTACTATCGGTGTCTGCCACTCCTTGCTGTTCTCCTCCACTGAACAAAGCTGTGCCGCCTGTTTACTACGGTTGCCAATTTTGAACTGCATTTCGACTACTTACTGATTTGGCCCTACTCTCTGTGTCAGCCTCTCATTCCAGTTGTCCTCCACTGCAATGCCCCCTGGTTATTCCTGTGTTACCAATTTTGAACTGCATTTAGCCCACTTTCTTCTTTGGGCCTATATCTGTGTTTCCACTTCATCGTGCCCATTGCCCAGCCAGTGATAGATGAGTCTGCTGGTACATTGACCCATAACGCAACATTCCCCGTGCACGCTACACAACAACATTGTGACCCTGCTGAAAGTCAGGTTGCTCTTCCCGCATACCATACCACCTTACACGGGGACAAAGAGGAAGGTGCAGATGAAAGTGCAGGTTCCTTCATCAGGTGGGGGGAGGAATACTAGTTGGCGACGTCACTGGCACAGGGCCTCTCATAGTACGCAAAAGTGTTGCTGCCGGTGGGAGGCGCCCCCGCCGTGCAAACACACCGCTGTACTTTGAGGGGCCCTGTGCCAGTGCCAATGCCAACGAGTGGGCCCCCCCTGCTTGCTCAGGATCACAGCACTTGCAAAGTTGAAATACTTACCTCTCCCTGCTCCACTGCCGTGACGTGGTCCAGATTTACTGGGCCCACTAATTACTTGAACCAGCCCTACCCCCCACAACTTTAGCCAAATGACCCCCAATTTCAAATGCCTTCCAATTATTTTAAGGTAAATTACGCTTGACAAGCTTCATTAAGAAGAATGGATGGTTTTGACATTAAAATGGGCACTCTAGGTGTTTTCCTGGCCCCCACTCACTGCCGACTATGCTGCCCCATTGACTTGCATTGGGTTTCGTGTTTCGGTCGATCCCGACTTTACGTCATAATCGGCCGATTTCACTCGACCCGACTTTGGACATAGTCGGGTTTCGCAAAACCCGGCTCGACTCTAAAAAGGTCAAGGTCGCTCAACTCTACTGTCCACAACTAAGGTCACAGCGAAGAGAGTAGCCACCCTGAGTGACATGCACTTGAGATATGTGCGCACAAAGTGGATGACCCAATTGAGGAATGAAGACGCTGCTAGGCGGCTGGAGCTTATGAGGAAAGCTTGGAATCTCCAGAAAGGGGTAATACAGGTACCCGTCTTTATGGTGAAGAAGGTCATTAGGAGGAGTGGTCAAGCCATGCAAGAGATGGTGGACAAATCTGGAGTGGTGAGGTTGAGAATACCTGGTGTCCACGAAGACCAGTTACCCCGGGAAAAGGGTATGGTTCCCTTCTTCATTGTAGGAACAGTGGAGAGTCATAGCAAAATGCGGACTCTGCTGGAATATCGCATGGTATATCTGAAGGAAATGGAGCAGTTAAGGGTTGAAGGACGGCGCCTTACAGGACTGCTGCGCCCATTTGATGGAAGATGGCAGCCATTTTCCACCCGAAATGTGGACAAACAGAGGGGTGGGAGTACCCAGTTGGGTGAAAGATGCAGTGTCTCCTCAGATAGCTCAGGACTGAGTGACATAGGTGGGAGACCTTGTAGCCGAAGTGGGGTCAAAGGGGCAAACTCTGACCAGACAGTAGCCTCGACTGTAAGTGGGACTCATGACCGCACCAACTGTGGGTGGTGGCCATGGAGAGAAAGGTCAGGTAATGGGGCGCACTTGGAACGTGTGGTAACTAAAGGTTTGGAGACACAGACAGACTGTGACAAAAGGGCTAAAGATCAAGGCCTACGTGTTGACCGCTGGGGGCGGGGTAAACCTAACAAGGGTGTGGTTATGTGTGATGCTCAAAACCGACTGAAACGGTTCTCTCGACTGGTAGGGCAAGGTAACGTGTGTGACCTGTCTCGAGACCCCAGGTGTGTGACAGGTGTTCAACCCCACAAGTTTGAACAGAGGGGGGGTATGTGATGCAGTGACCCCTGTGACAGCTAGGGGGCGCTGTGAGTGCTCTTTGGGATGTGCATGGAGGCATATCTATTGTGATAATCATGGTGAAACAGTGATTGGCTGTGTTGTGAATGGCCGATATGTGTCGCAGAGGGAGTCTGCGTAGTAAGTCTGATGCAATGTTGTTGTTCTGGGACCTGTAGTCCCTCAAGTGTGTATATGTATGGTGTAGCTGTAAAGGAGACTTACTAGGCTAGTTGTGTGAGATGGGTGGGACAAACTAGCCACACATCCACACTCCCACCCAAGGGAGTGGTTTAAGGGTATATAATGTGACCAGGGTGTGGGTCACATGGTCCCTGTGTATGGTTCCCGTGTGGTTCCTGTGTATGGTCGCTCTGAGTGACCTGTGGTTCTCGTGTGGTTCCAGTGGAAGGTCCTGGAGAGCCTGTGTGTTGGGAGGTCCTGGGAGTAGGACCGGATCCCTGAATAGCACACTGAACCACGTGTGGTGAATTTCCTGGGAGTAGGAGTCCTGAATAGCACATGGTGGGGCTTTGGACCTGGTGAGCCGGGTGTGTTGGATTTCCTGGGAGTAGGAGTCCTGAATAGCACACTGAAAAACCTGTGTTGAATTTCCTGGAAGTAGGAGTTCTGAAGAGCACATGGTGGGGCTTTGGACTTGCGGATGGCCTGGGGTGTTGGACGAGGTCCTGAATAGCACCTGGACAGGTCACATGTGCGGTTCATGTGGGGAAGCTACCGTCCTTCGTTGGGTCTGGACTGACTAAGATATGCCGCCCAGGCAAGTTGGTGATCCCTGTGAGGCAGCTTTCCCGAAGGAGTGGACTGACAAGGAGTCAGCAGGTGGAGCAGGAGCTCCCGTCAGGTACCTTACAGACTGTTGGTGCTTGTGATGTTCCATGAACTGTGTGGTCTCCCACGGTGACTGAACGGAGTGAGGTTCGGCGTCTTTAGAGACCGCGACCCAGTGTCATATGCGCTGTATGTGACTTGGGACATTGGTGAAGTGTACGGCGTACAGACACCCATGGTAACTGGACGAAGTGAGAGGCCCAGCATGTTTAGTGTCTGTGAGACAAAGCCGTAAACGTGAGTTAAAACCATATTGTCGTATGTTGGTGCCTGTTGTGCTCCATGGACATTGGTGAAGTGTACAGCGTACGGACACCCATGGAATCTGGACGAAGTGAGAGGTCCAGCATGTTTAGTGTCCGTGAGTCAAAGCCGTAAATGAAGTGTTAAGACAAAGCTGCAAGTTAATATCACCAGTTGGTGCCTATTGTGTTCTATGGAATGTATAATGTGAACTGTGCATAACCCGGTTTAGGACCCTTTAATAAACCGTATGGACTGTTTTGTGTTCAAAAATCGTGCCTGACTACGTCAATCCCGTGCCAAGTGAGTGTCCCCCAATACACTTAGTGAGAACAATCTTACAGTATGTATGGAGTATGTATGTATGTAGTATGTATGTATGTAGTATGTATATAGTATGTATGTTGTATGTATGTATGTATGTAGCATGTATGTAGTATGTATATAGTATGTATGTAGTATGTATGCTGTATTTAGTATGTATGTATGTAGTATGTATGTATGTTGTATGTATGTAGCATGTATGTATGTAGTATGTATGTAGTATGTATGTAGTATGTATGTTGTATGTAGTGTGTATGTATGTATGTAGTTTATATGTTGTATGTATGTATGTATGTAGTATGTAGTATGTATGTATTATGTATGTATGTATGTAGTACGTATGTATGTAGTATGGAGTATGTATGGAGTATGTATGGAGCATTTTTTTTTTCATTCGACACATTAGCCGGATGATGGGACTACTACTGTCCCATCATTGGCTAATGTGTCAATCACTGTCAGTGTAGCAGGCATCGTCCGATGGGACTTGTAGTCCCATCGGACGATGCCTGCACACACGCAGAGAACCCCGGCACACACACACAGAGCCACGGCAGCCCGCACAGAACCCCGCAGCCCACACAGAGCCCTGCAGCCTGCACAGAGCCCCGGCACACACCCACAGAGCCCCGATGCATAAGCACAGAGCCCCGACTCATAAGAACAGAGCCCCGGCACATAAGCACAGACCCCCGGCACATAAGCACAGAGCCCAGGTACACACGCACAGAGCCCCGGCACATAAGCACAGACACCGCCCGCACACACACACACGCAGTCTCCGCCCACGCACCGCCCACACTTCATTATTGTGCATAATTGCACTATAGGAACTTCCGATTCTGGTATCCGATATCGCAAAAGTATTGGATCTCAGTATCGGAATTCCGATACAGCGAATATCGGCGATACCCGATATTTGCAGTATCGGAATGCTCAACACTAGTGGTGCATGTCAAAAAATTTTATTTGGTGGATTGGAAGGGTTATGGCCCAGAGAACTGGTCCTGGGAGCCTGTTGAGCACATTCTGACTCCGCAGCTCATTGCTGCCTTCGAACGTAGCGAGGTCCAAGGAGGGGGGTAATGTTAGGTGTCGAGTTCCCATCGCTGCTCAGGGGGAATCTTGAACCACCTCCGCCGCAGTCTCCCATTCTTCTCCGGCCGCAGTGGAGTCTGCTCAGTGGAGACGTCAGTCCCAGCTCAGCCATTGTAACCAGCACTATTTGTGTGTATGAATTCAGGGCTGGCATATAGCCAATAGAATTCCGGCACCTCCGGAGAGGAGTTGTTTGAGTGCTGTTGCTGACTATATGACCACTATATGCTACCTTCTCCGTTAGAGAGCTGTGATCCTCTGTGAGGTCATTAGGGCACAGTGTTATCTTTTATCCTGGTGACTCTTTGAAGCAACAGAGTTCGCTCTTATACAGACTGGGTGATGGAACCCGTGTCTGTTCAGTAGTAATACCGCCATATAGTGCTGCCATTTACTAGCAGCAGGTTCCACTCCTGCACGGTGGACCCCAGGCTGCAAACGCACCAATATTATCTCCATATTTACTCGGTGCATTCCGCCAGCCCTAACAATAGGACCCCATGTCATTTTTTTCATTTATTTATTAACAAGGTGCTGCTCCACTTCTCCGCTTAGACCTCCACCTCCTGGTTCAAGATTATTATTTTTAACTTTGTTAAACTCTGTATGTTAGGTGTCGAGTTCCCGCCGCTGCATAGGGGGAATCCCAAACCATGTCCGCTGCAATCTCCCATTCTCCTCCAGCCACAGTGGAGACGTCGATCCCAGTGCCTGGCTCAAGCTGATACTGTGCGCTAAGTTACTGCTGCCTTTCCAGTCTCTGCCTTTGTAGCCAGCACTGATCAGCAGCGAGCAGGCGTTTTTGGGACTAAGTCCTGCTTTCCCCATACTGAGCATGGCCACGGGACGACCTCCCATTGGAGGTCAGGGGTCACATGCTCAGGTCCTGTTGCGACTCCTATTGGACCATCTGGAAGGTCCCAGAGCGCTACTACTATAAAAGGTTCACATGGCCGCTCGGCCATGCGCTAGTGTAAACCAGATATTGTGTGTGTGTGGATGTATGCCTGTTCTGGTGAAAGCTCCGAATCATTCCCATCCCTAGAGTTGTTGAATGCTCGTGAATGTTGGAGCTGCCTAGCGCCAGTTAGTGCCATCCAGCACAAGGCACAATCTCACAGCGTCCATTAGCAGCATAAGCCAGTGCGGCACTGCGAGCAACCAATGCGCTTTCCAGTCCCTAGTTAGGGCAGTTAGTGGTGTCCGCCAGAGTGGCACGCACCCAGTGTGCTAAATCTAGTTAGTTTAGTTTTTTCCCTGTTATCACTGTAGCGGTGTCGAGTGCAAGAGGTCTAGAGGGACTCTTACCCTGAGTCTTGGGTCAGAGTTCTGTGACTCCTTGCTTGCGCTCTCTGGAACCAAACCACCAAACCACCACAAGATAGGAAGTCGCCAGAGATTACCACAACGCTAGGATCAATAATATGCCTTTATTAAATATATTGGCAATACATATATCAAAGAATAAGTTAAAAAGTGTACAGATGCATATGTAAAAGATTAAAAATAATAACAAAAACGCAGGAATAATAATATATGGTACCCAGAAATCCCTAAATATAAAGGTAGCACCCCCCTAAAAGTAATAATGCCTTTACTCGCTGTGCTTCACAAAATAATAAAAGGTCAAAAAATAGACCCAAAATTATATATAATTGGATTATATGTAACCCATATAAAATATTACAGAAAATGTGAAGAAAACAAGTGAAACCAGACACAGCAAAAACTACATATCGTTGTTTTTTTAAAAAAATATATAACTGAAAAACAGTGCCAAAACCTCATAAAAAGATAAAATTATCAATAGACAGCAGTGGTGCTATAAAAAATAATGCAAAAATACGTATAAAAAATATAACAACAAGGTGTAAAGAGGATGATAGCAGCGTACTTCGTACAAAGTGTCCAAGTGCAAAAAGTGATAATGGCACAGCGAGGTAGATTGGGGTTATGTTAGCTCACTGCATACAAAGTGTCCTGAGTGCATAAAGTGATGATAGCACAGCGAGGTAGATGGGGATTATATTAGCTCACTGCATATATATGTGCCCAATAGCAGTGGTAGACCGTAGGTTAATAACCATGCATACTAACAATTCACTATATATGCAGATACCTATGTGCAATATGCAATGGCTTCGTTAGTGACTGAATGATCAAACCACTGCCGCAGAATAAGCTTTCCATAGACCAGCTAATTAGTAATTGGGCAAACAAAACATTACCGCAGATGAGCTATTAACTACCTGTAGTGGGGAACTGGGTCCGGGACCTGCGTGCGCCCGACGCGCGTTTCGGATGTCTTTCCTTCGTCAGGGGGTGATAGGTAATGATCCCAGGGGGGCTTTTATAGACCTCTCACCGAGCGCTGCGGCCCGGATAAATGCGGCGCATGCGCAGTCTGGAGGCCGGCAGCTTCCGGTCTCCACGTCACATGATCCGTCACCACGGGAACGGAGTACCCGGCGTGACCAAACAACCAAGGACGCAGAGCGCCGGAATCCACAGGCACGAACCGCGCATGCGCACCATCAGGGACGCAGCGTGGGTGAAGCACTCCCCAGCTTACGTCCAGTGGAGCGCAATAGAAATGATTACTACTATAGCTGGATAATAGCGGGGCCAGATGAGCATAAGGGGGATGAAGTAATCCCCAGCTGTAAATCAAATGGATAATAACCCTAAATAATAAGGGAGAGTATTAACAGGGGCTGAATAGATATAAAGGAGAATAGGCCACGGCAGAGACATATATACATATGTATATAGTTATGCCGTGCCAGATATGGCTATGTTGAAAATAGTGTATCAAAATGAAATTAACTGTGCAGCCAATACCATAAGAGCAATAAAAAATGAATAATTAACAAATATATGGCAAATTAAAATTATATTGAAAAAATGTATAAAGTTAGTCTTTCTCTTTATCTTCAGCTTCTATACCAGGTGAACTTCAACGATGTTCAACATCCTGCCAACAGGCCATCCAACATCACAGCAGAAGTACCCAGCATAAAGTTCTAATTCACAGAAGGTAAGTATATGATGCTATAATTATAAATAGAAATTATTAATAAGGGATCATAAAACCATAATAAATGAACAATAAAATGTTTAAAAATATAAAAATATTTAAAAAATAAACTGAGGTTCTTATTCAATCCTTTTGGTGCAACAGTATCCAAAGTCCATATCCATTTTGTTTCTTTCCTTGCTAGGGCCATACTTATTTCACCACCTCTCTCATTTGTTTGTATCATATCTATGCCAGTCACTTTCAATAGGGAGGCATCACACCCGTGATGCAATTTAAAATGTTTTGGGATTGTTTTTAAGGATGAAATATCCTCCGTTTCTTTGGCAGCTATGATTCCCAGGACATGTTCCCTGGTACGTACTTTAAGTTGTCTAGTTGTCATCCCTATATATACCAGGGAACACGGACATGTGGCATGATAGATAACCGCTTTTGAGGTACAATTAATTGTCTGTTTGATTTTGTATGTGGTGGTACCATTAAAATTGCAAAAGATATTTGTTCTTTTAATATTACTACAAGCCACACACTGGCCACAAGGCTTGCATCCCGGCACAGCCTTTGTGTTGGTGAGAAAGGATGGGATTTCTGCATTATAAGAATAATGGCTTCTAACCAGTTGGTCTTTCAGATTTTTAGATCTGCGGTAGGTAATACTGCATCTTTCACCAATGTATTGCGACAAAATGGGATCAGCTTTTAATATGGCCCACGATTTATTTATATAAGTCCTCATTAATTCTGTTTGGCCATGATATTGTGTGATATACCTCACTACCTTATTTGATTTGTAAGGTTTCGTTCCATACAGGGCCTGATGTCGAGTTATGTGTTTAGCGCGGTTATATCCCTTTTTCACTAACCGTTTACTATATCCTCTTTCCAAAAATCTTTCTTTCAGGTCATTAGCTTGATTTTCAAAATCTACCTCATTTGAACAAATCCTCCGTAGACGAAGAAATTGACCTATTGGGATTGAATTAATCATAGTGGGAGGGTGTGACGAAGAAGCATGTAATAATACGTTTACTGCTGTAGATTTGCGAAAGATGTTTGTATATAGGCAACCACTCTCATCCCTATGTAATCCCACATCCAGAAACTCCATAAATTCCATATCGCATTTGTATGTTAAGTTAATGTTTAGCTCATTTTGATTTAGATGTTCCATAAAAGTATGGAGTGAATCCATAGTGCCCTGCCAGACAAAAAATATGTCATCGATAAACCGCACCCAAATTGGGATGCGGTCCATCGACGACTCAATTCCGGCATGGAAGAGGTCCCTCTCCCACAGCCCCAGGGACAAATTAGCATAAGACGGCGCAAAAGATGCGCCCATTGCTGTTCCCTGGCGCTGTAGGTAGAGGGACCCCTTAAAAAAGAAGAAATTTTTAGAAAGCGAAAATTCAAGCATTTGGACTATGAATTGTCTCATGGGTGTGGATGTGGATGAGGAATTCAAGAAATATTCCGTGGCGCGAATGCCGTCGCTATGACGGATGTTGGAATATAAACTTTCTACGTCACAGGATACTAGAAGTGTATCCTTCCCAATGTATAGGCCATCAATCTTTTTAAAAAAATCGTTAGTATCTTTTATAAATGAGGGTAAGTTCTCGACCAAGGGTTGTAGTTTTGAATCAATGGATCTATTGATTTTCTCAAGGTAATTGCCACATCCAGATATGATGGGTCTGCCGGGTGGTGTTTTTTGATTTTTATGTACCTTGGGTAATAGGTAGAAGGTTGGTGCAGTTGGTTCCGGCACTTGAAGAGCTATAAATAATTCTTTCGAAATGACTTCATTTTCGAGAGCATCCTTCAGAATTACCGAGAGTTCAGTTCTGAATTTCCCCAAGGAGTTGAATGTCATTTTCCTATAATACATGCCGTCCCTCAACTGGCAAAATACCTCGGATTCATACATCTGTCTAGGCCAAATAACTATATTTCCCCCCTTGTCAGCCGGCTTAATCACCACATCATTTAATTGACCCAAGTTTTTAAAGCTATCTTTTCTTGATTATTTAGATTCTCAGTACATGGAAAGCGGGGAATCTTATCAAACTCCCTGCTAACCGTTTTCACAAAAGTATCAATGACGGGACAGGCTGACAACCTTGGTTGTTTGGTCACGCCGGGTACTCCGTTCCTGTGGTGACGGATCATGTGACGTGGAGACCGGAAGCTGCCGGCCTCCAGACTGCGCATGCGCCGCATTTATCCGGGCCGCAGCGCTCGGTGAGAGGTCTATAAAAGCCCCCCTGGGATCATTACCTATCACCCCCTGACGAAGGAAAGACATCCGAAACGCGCGTCGGGCGCACGCAGGTCCCGGACCCAGTTCCCCACTACAGGTAGTTAATAGCTCATCTGCGGTAATGTTTTGTTTGCCCAATTACTAATTAGCTGGTCTATGGAAAGCTCATTCTGCGGCAGTGGTTTGATCATTCAGTCACTAACTAAGCCATTGCATATTGCACATAAGTATCTGCATATATAGTGAATTGTTAGTATGCATGGTTATTAACCTACGGTCTACCACTGCTATTGGGCACATATATATGCAGTGAGCTAATATAATCCCCATCTACCTCGCTGTGCTATCATCACTTTATGCACTCAGGACACTTTGTATGCAGTGAGCTAACATAACCCCAATCTACCTCGCTGTGCCATTATCACTTTTTGCACTTGGACACTTTGTATGAAGTACGCTGCTATCATCCTCTTTACACCTTGTTGTTATATTTTTTATACGTATTTTTGCATTATTTTTTATAGCACCACTGCTGTCTATTGATAATTATATCTTTTTATGAGGTTTTGGCACTGTTTTTCAGTTATATATTTTTTTAAAAAAACAACGATATGTAGTTTTTGCTGTGTCTGGTTTCACTTGTTTTCTTCACATTTTCTGTAATATTTTATATGGGTTACATATAATCCAATTATATATAATTTTGGGTCTATTTTTTGACCTTTTATTATTTTGTGAAGCACAGCGAGTAAAGGCATTATTACTTTTAGGGGGGTGCTACCTTTATATTTAGGGATTTCTGGGTACCATATATTATTATTCCTGCGTTTTTGTTATTATTTTTAATCTTTTACATATGTATCTGTACACTTTTTAACTTATTCTTTGATATATGTATTGCCAATATATTTAATAAAGGCATATTATTGATCCTAGCGTTGTGGTAATCTCTGGCGACTTCCTATCTTGTGGTGGTTTGGTGGTTTGGTTCTCCTTTCTCAGTGGTTTTACACTGAAGCTTTCACAGTGCACCTTAACCCTATGAGACACATTACGATTTTTATTCCTATTTAGGTTTGATTTGTGGTTTTTATAGGTGCTCATTGTGTGTTTCCTAATTGCGCTCTCTGGGGAGTATCGCAGCTCTGTGACACAACAGGGTTCGCTTCCTTCAAACCGGGTGAAGCTAACCCGTGTGTGTCTTCTCTTAATACCACCACATAGTCTGTCATTACCGAGCAGCCGGTGGACCCTGAACTGCGAGCGCATCCTATATCGCCTCCAATTAATATTTGGTGCGTTCTGCCAGTCCTAACACTGTTATTTTAAGTCATCTGCCTATCCACATTTGTTTGCAGGGCAATTGTCCTGCTCTTACCCCATTTTGCTTCCTTTTTCATCCTGTTGGCCCTTAATTATGGCCATTTTACAACCATTTTGAAACTATTAACCAGCACCAAAGTCCGGTCCCCATTGACTTATGTCATGTTTGGGTCAAGTTCTGCTACCAGATCCAAACTTTTTTTTCAAGATTGGCCAGACTCGAACTTCCATGATTCTGCTCATACCTAGATAACACCTAAACAGGATCATCTTCTCAAGAGAAGGGCTGAAGAAGCTCAACATGAAAGTCCCCTGCAGTTAGCTAAAGAATTAGAAAGCCATAGCGGAATGAGTGTTCCCCATTATTCTTTTAATACAGCATGAGCTGTAGAGTAATGACATGCATGAGTGTCATCCATGAAGGAAGGGTCCCACTAAAAATCTTGCCTAAAATTTAGCAGGTCTTATGCTGAAAAATATTAAGACTTATGGGACTCTATACTCTAGAGGGATGAGAATAAGATAAATGTTTTTGCATTTGATTGCTTCAAAACTGTATGGTCTCACAAAGGTGAGGAATATAATGAAAAATGCATGGTGCCTACACTGAAACATGGTGGCTGCATTGTTCTAATGTGGGCTTCATGAATGATGATGGTGTCGGGAGCTACATTTCCTTCATGGTTTCCTTAAATCACAGATACGAGAATGCTGCTATATATTGAAAGAGAAGACGCTACCATCCTTGATAGAAAATGCAGTTTTCCAATATGACAATTCAAAACAGACACCATTGTTGCATTTCTGAAGAAGAAAAGTGTGAAAGTGACTCAGTGTCTCCTAAACCCAATGAAACACCAATGGGGAATTCTGAAGAGACAAGTTGGGCGTCACTCTCTATCAAGCATCCAGGTTTTAAAAAATGGAATGTTCAAAGATGGATTTTGTAGTGTCACCAACTTGTTCATTCCATGCCTAGGAAACTTGGCGCTGTCCTGGAATCAAGGAGGTCATACAAAATACTCTATGTAGTAGTTTTTGGTGTGAGGTATATTATTTTTTTTTCTAATTTTGGTAAAACTGAAGATTTTATAATGACAGTTATATTATTAGCTTCACTTTCTGATTAAAAATGTTCCTTGAAACTCAGGCCGGCGTCACACTCGGCGTAAGACAATACGGTCTGTATTTTACGGCCATAATACGCTGAAAAGTCCCCAAAATAGTGGTCCGTATCTCCTCCGTAGGCAGGGTGTGTCAGTGTATTTTGCGCATGGCATCCTCCGTATGTAATCCGTATGGCATCTGTACTGCGAGATTTTCTGTAAAACTCAGCGAATGAATGGAAACTAGGTCAATGACCTGTAGTTACCTTCATTCGCGGTGAGGCGCCCTTTGCTGGATGTCCTTCGAGCGTGGGAAAAATTCAGAAATGTTCCCAGGCTCGAGTTCATATGAGGACATCCAGCAGAGGGTGCCTCACCGCGAATGAAGGTAACTACAGGTCATTGACCTAGTTTCCTGTTATGATGCGGTGGTCTAGGAGCAACATGGAACGAGCTCTGAAGGAAGTGGTAACTGTACTGACCGCAGTCCCTAAGCTCAACACAACACTAGAAGCAGCCGTGGAATGCTCCTAACTCTCCCTATGCATCTCGTCACAGCCTAAGAGCTAACTACCCCTAAAGACAGAAGCAGGAAAACTATCTTGCCTCAGAGAAAATCCCCAAAGGATAGATTAGCCCCCCACAAATAATGACTGTAAGTGGAGAGGGAAAAGACATACACAGAATGAAACCAGGATGAGCACAGGAGGCCAGTCTAGCTGGATAGATAGGACAGGATGGAATACTGTGCGGTCAGTATTAAACACTACAAAAATCCACGCAGAGTTTACTAAAAATCTCCACACCTGACTAAAGGTGTGGAGGGTAAATCTGCTTCCCAGAGCTTCCAGCAAGACAGAATTAATTCATACTGATAAGCTGGACAAACATAGAAAGCACTGAACGGATAAGTCCACAATCTGTGAACAGAACAGAGCAAGTAAGAACTTAGCTTTGCTGAACTGGTCAGGAAAACAGGGAAATCCAAAGAGATGTGAATCCAACCAGAAACCATTTACAAGTGGCACTAGCTGAAGGAACAGCCAGACCTAAATAGCCGAGCAGAAGAGAAGATAAGTGGAGACAGCTGATGACAGCTAACTCCAAGGAGCAGCCATACCACTTGAAACCACAAGAGGGAGCCCAAGAGCAGAACTCACAAAAGTGCCACTTACAACCATCGGAGGGAGCCCAAGAGCGGAATTCACAACAGTACCCCCCCCTTGAGGAGGGGTCACCGAACCCTCACAAGTAGGGTTGAGCGACCTTGACCTTTTTAGAGTCGAGTCGTGTTTCGCGAAACCCGACTATCTTAGAAGTCGAGTCGAGAGGAATCGGCCGATTATCGCGAAAAGTCAGGTATCGCCCGAAACACGAAACCCAATGCAAGTCAATGGGGGAGCATAGTCGGCAGTGAGTGGAGGCCAGGAAAACACCTACACTTCCCATTTTAATGGCAAAAACATCCATTCTTTTTACTGAAGCTTGTCAATCGTAATTTAGCTTATAATAATTGGAAGGCATTTGAAATTGGGGGTCATTTGGCTAAAGTTGTGGGGGGTAGGGCTGGTTCAAGTAATTAGTGGGCCCAGGAAATCTGGAACGCGTCACGGCAGTGGAGCAGGGAGAGGAAAGTATTTCAACTTTGCAAGTGCTGTGATCCTGAGCAAGCAGGGGGGGCCCACTAGTTGGCACTGGCACTGGCACAGGGCCCCTCAAAGTACAGCGGTGTGTTTGCACGGCGGGGGCGCCTCCCACCGGCAGCAACACTTTTGCGTACTATGAGAGGCCCTGTGCCAGTGACGTCGCCAACTAGTATTCCTCCCCCCACCTGATGAAGGAACCTGTACTTTCATCTGCACCTTCCTCTTTGTCCCCGTGTAAGGTGGTATGGTATGCGGGAAGAGGAACCTGACTTTCAGCAGGGTCACAATCTTGCTGTGTAGCGTGCACGGGGAATTTAGCATTATGGGTCAATGTACCAGCAGACTCATCTATCACTGGCTGGGCAATGCGCAGGATGAGGAGGAAACACAGATATAGGCCCAAAGAATAAAGTGGGCTAAATGCAGTTCAAAATTGGTAACACAGGACTAACCAGGGGGCATTGCAGTGGAGGACAACTGGAATGAGAGGCTGACACAGAGAGTAGGCCCAAATCAGTAAGTAGTCGAAATGCAGTTCAAAATTGGCAACCGTAGTAAACAGGCGGCACAGCTTTGTTCAGTGGAGGAGAACAGCAAGGAGTGGCAGACACCGATAGTAGGCCCCAACCCAACTAGTAGGCCAAATGCAGTCTAACATTAACAACTACTTAACGAGAGCCTGAAAATGGAATTTCAGGACAGGAAACCAGGAGAACAGCAAGGAGTGGCAGACACCGATAGTAGGCCCCAACCCAACTAGTACGACAAATGCAGTTGTTCCATTTAACCACAATTTAATGAGAGCCTGAACATAGAAGCTCAGGAAAGGCAACCTAGAGAACACCTTGTAGTGTAACACACCATATCTCTACACCCCATACCCAATTTGTAGGCCTAATGCAGTGTAGTTTCCAACAACTACTAAACGAGAGCAGGAAGATCAAAGCAATGGCGAGGAAACCTGGGGAACACCTTGGAGTGGAACACACCATCTCTCTACACCCCATACCCAATTTGTAGGCCTAATGCACTGTAGTTTCCAACAACTACTAAACGAGAGCATTAAGATCGCAGCAATGGCGAGGAAACCTGGGGAACACCTTGGAGTGGAACACACCATCTCTCTACACCCCATACCCAATTTGTAGGCCTAATGCACTGTAGTTTCCAACAACTACTAAATGAGAGTCGGAAGACCGAAGCAATGTGGATGAAACCTGGGGAACACCTTGGAGTGTAACACACCATCTCTCTACACCCCATACCCAATTTGTAGGCCTAATGCACTGTAGTTTCCAACAACTACTAAACGAGAGCAGGAAGATCGAAGCAATGGAGAGGAAACCTGGGGAACACCTTGGAGTGTAACACACCATCTCTCTACACCCCATACCCAATTTGTAGGCCTAATGCAGTGTAGTTTCCAACAACTACTAAACAAGAGCAGGAAGATCGAAGCAATGGCGAGGAAACCTGGGTAACACCTTGGAGTGGAACACACCATCTCTCTACACCCCATACCCAATTTGTAGGCCTAATGCACTGTAGTTTCCAACAACTACTAAACGAGAGCATTAAGATCGCAGCAATGGCGAGGAAACCTGGGGAACACCTTGGAGTGGAACACACCATCTCTCTACACCCCATACCCAATTTGTAGGTCTAATGCACTGTAGTTTCCAACAACTACTAAACGAGAGTCGGAAGACCGAAGCAATGTGGATGAAACCTGGGGAACACCTTGGAGTGTAACACACCATCTCTCTACACCCCATACCCAATTTGTAGGCCTAATGCACTGTAGTTTCCAACAACTACTAAACGAGAGCAGGAAGATCGAAGCAATGGAGAGGAAACCTGGGGAACACCTTGGAGTGTAACACACCATCTCTCTACACCCCATACCCAATTTGTAGGCCTAATGCACTGTAGTTTCCAACAACTACTAAACGAGAGCAGGAAGATCGAAGCAATGGAGAGGAAACCTGGGGAACACCTTGGAGTGGAACACACCGTCTCTCTACACCCCATACCCAATTTGTAGGCCTAATGCACTGTAGTTTCCAACAACTACTAAACGAGAGCATTAAGATCGCAGCAATGGCGAGGAAACCTGGGGAACACCTTGGAGTGGAACACACCATCTCTACACCCCAGACCCAACTTGTAGGCCGAATGCAGTGTTGTTTTCAACAACTACTTAAGAAGAGCCTGAAGATCAAAGCTCAGAAAAGGCAACCCGGGGAACACCTTGGAGCGGCAGACACTGGTAGTAGGCTGTAAACCCCAAATTTTGGTCAATGGAGTTTATGAAATGTTCCAGGGGTACATAGGCAGCATTGGTGTGGTAAGCGGAGGACAATTTATATTTGGGACTGCAGACAGACTTTGTAGGCTGTCCCCTGTGGACCATGCATCCACAACATTAACCCAGTGCGCCGTAATGGACATCTAACCTTTCGTGGACATGCCTACTGGTCCATGCATCTGTTGCCAGGTGCACCTTTCTACTATTAGATAGCCAGAGAGCATGGACAATGCAGATTTTTACATGATGCTGTAGTGCTGGGATGGCTTTTCTCACAAAAGAAGTGACGACTGGGTAGCTCTTACCGTGGTACAGCGTAATCCATCTGGGCTTTATAATTGTAAAATAGAGAATAAAAATTGGCTGTATGCACTTTAAAATAGGTTACAGGGGTACACGGGCGGCAGTGGTCTGGTCAGTGTAGTTGTAGTAGAAAGAAGGGACCGCAGACAGGCTTCGAATGCCTAACATAACAAATTGGACAGGCTGTAGGCACTTTTACATTGGTTCCAGGGGTACACGGGCAGCAGTACAATGGTCAGTGGAGGCCTAGTGGAAGCAGGGACCGCAGACAGGCTTCGAAGGCCTAACATAACAAAAATAGGGGTGCAGGCAATTTAACATTGGTTCCAGGGGTACACGGGCAGCAGTGGTCTGGTCAGTGTAGTAGTAGTAGAAAGAAGGGACTGCAGACAGGCTTCGAAGGCCTAACATAACAAAATTGGGCTGTTGGCAATTTAAAATTGGTTCCAGGGGTACACGGGCAGCAGTACAATGGTCAGTGGAGGACTAGTGGAGGGAGGGACCGCAGACAGGCTTCGAAGGCCTAACATAACAAAAATAGGGGTGCAGGCAATTTAACATTGGTTCCAGGGGTACACGGGCAGCAGTGGTCTGGTCAGTGTAGTAGTAGTAGAAAGAAGGGACTGCAGACAGGCTTCAAAGGCCTAACATAACAAAATTGGGCTGTTGGCAATTTAAAATTGGTTCCAGGGGTACACGGGCAGCAGTACAATGGTCAGTGGAGGATTAGTGGAAGGAGGGACCGCAGACAGGCTTCGAAGGCCTAACATAACAAAAATAGGGGTGCAGGCAATTTAACATTGGTTCCAGGGGTACACAGGCAGCAGTGGTCTGGTCAGTGTAGTAGTAGTAGAAAGAAGGGACTGCAGACAGGCTTCGAAGGCCTAACATAACAAAATTGGGCTGTTGGCAATTTAAAATTGGTTCCAGGGGTACACGGGCAGCAGTACAATGGTCAGTGGAGGCCTAGTGGAAGGAGGGACCGCAGACAGGCTTCGAAGGCCTAACATAACAAAAATAGGGGTGCAGGCAATTTAACATTGGTTCCAGGGGTACACGGGCAGCAGTGGTCTGGTCAGTGTAGTAGTAGTAGAAAGAAGGGACTGCAGACAGGCTTCGAAGGCCTAACATAACAAAATTGGGCTGTTGGCAATTTAAAATTGGTTCCAGGGGTACACGGGCAGCAGTACAATGGTCAGTGGAGGACTAGTGGAAGGAGGGACCGCAGACAGGCTTCGAAGGCCTAACATAACAAAAATAGGGGTGCAGGCAATTTAACATTGGTTCCAGGGGTACACGGGCAGCAGTGGTCTGGTCAGTGTAGTAGTAGAAGAAAGAAGGGACTGCAGACAGGCTTCGAAGGCCTAACATAACAAAATTGGGTTGTTGGCAATTTAAAATTGGTTCCAGGGGTACACGGGCAGCAGTACAATGGTCAGTGGAGGCCTAGTGGAAGGAGGGACCGCAGACAGGCTTCGAAGGCCTAACATAACAAAAATAGGGGTGCAGGCAATTTAACATTGGTTCCAGGGGTACACGGGCAGCAGTGGTCTGGTCAGTGTAGTAGTAGTAGAAAGAAGGGACTGCAGACAGGCTTCGAAGGCCTAACATAAGAAAATTGGGCTGTTGGCAATTTAAAATTGGTTCCAGGGGTACACGGGCAGCAGTACAATGGTCAGTGGAGGCCTAGTGGAAGGAGGGACCGCAGACAGGCTTCGAAGGCCTAACATAACAAAAATGTCAATACAATGGTATTGTCAGTGCCAGGCATTGAAGGATGTCAGCGCATAGACTAAACATTGGTGGAGCTGTGAGAGATAATTTTGCAAGTGGTAGAGCACTGTTTGAGTTGGGGGGGGGGGGGAACTGTCTTGTGGCCGGCGGTACAGGCCCAGGGCCCCTCATATTACAACGGTGTGTCTGACGTTGGGTGCGCACCACCACCGCCAGAGACACTTTATTGTACTATGAGGGACCCAGTGGCAGTGCCGTCGACCAAAAGCGGGCACACCCACCTCTTCAGAAAAAAAACAGCACTCTCACGGGTGCTGGCGCCAAGTGGCGATACCACGGCCCCGTGTGGGGAGTTTGGCCATTTAGGGAGGTGTAAACATGTCATATGCTGGACAATCAGGTGCAGCAAATTACGATATTGGAAAAGTCATTCATAATAGTCCACAGGCAAGACCTTTTCATAGGAAAGCTAGGTGTCAGCCGGGCAAGGTGGGGCAAAAGATTTCGAAATCCAGTTGTGGTTCATTTTAATGAAGGTTAGATCATCTACATTTTGGGTAGCCAGACGAGTCCTTTTTTCTGTTAGTATTGAACCTGCAGCACTGAATACTCTTTCTGATAGGACACTAGCTGCCGGGCAAGCAAGCTCCTGCAATGCATATTCTGCCAATTCTGGCCAGGTGTCTATTTTGGATGCCCAGTAATCAAATGGGAATGACGGTTGAGGGAGAACGTCGATAAGGGATGAAAAATAGTTAGTAACCATACTGGACAAATGTTGTCTCCTGTCACTTTGAATTGATGCTGCAGTACCTGTCCTGTCTGCGGTCATAGCAAAATCACTCCACAACCTGGTCAGAAAACCCCTCTGGCCAACGCCACTTCTGATTTCTGCCCCTCTAACACTTCTGGTCTGCTGGCCCCTGCAGCTCGTGTGAGAACGATCACGGGCACTGTGCGCAGGGAATGCCAGAAGCAAACGGTCAACAAGAGTTGATTGTTTGGTTGCTAATATTAGTTCCAAGTTCTCATGTGGCATTATATTTTGCAATTTGCCTTTATAGCGAGGATCAAGGAGGCAGGCCAACCAGTAATCGTCATCGTTCATCATTTTAGTAATGCGTGTGTCCCTTTTGAGGATACGTAAGGCATAATCCGCCATGTGGGCCAAAGTTCCAGTTCTCAAATCTGCGGTTGTGCTTGGTTGAGGGGCAGTTTCAGGCAAATCCACGTCACTTGTGTCCCTCAAAAAACCAGAACCCGGCCTTGCCGCGCCAACAATTTCCAGTGGCCCCGGAAAAGCTTCCTCATTAAAAATATAATCATCCCCATCATCCTCCTCGTCCTCCTCCTCCTCTTCGCCCGCTACCTCGTCCTGTACACTGCCCTGGCCAGACAATGGCTGACTGTCATCAAGGCTTTCCTCTTCCTCAGCTGCAGACGCCTGATCCTTTATGTGCGTCAAACTTTGCATCAGCAGACGCATTAGGGGGATGCTCATGCTTATTATGGCGTTGTCTGCACTAACCAGCCGTGTGCATTCCTCAAAACACTGAAGGACTTGACACATGTCTTGAATCTTCGACCACTGCACACCTGACAACTCCATGTCTGCCATCCTACTGCCTGCCCGTGTATGTGTATCCTCCCACAAAAACATAACAGCTCGCCTCTGTTCGCACAGTCTCTGAAGCATGTGCAGTGTTGAGTTCCACCTTGTTGCAACGTCTATGATTAGGCGATGCTGGGGAAGGTTCAAAGAACGCTGATAGGTCTGCATACGGCTGGAGTGTACGGGCGAACGGCGGATATGTGAGCAAAGTCCACGCACTTTGAGGAGCAGGTCGGATAACCCCGGATAACTTTTCAGGAAGCACTGCACCACCAGGTTTAAGGTGTGAGCCAGGCAAGGAATGTGTTTCAGTTGGGAAAGGGAGATGGCAGCCATGAAATTCCTTCCGTTATCACTCACTACCTTGCCTGCCTCAAGATCTACAGTGCCAAGCCACGACTGCGTTTCTTTCAGCAAGAACTCGGACAGAACTTCCGCGGTGTGTCTGTTGTCGCCCAAACACTTCATAGCCAATACAGCCTGCTGACGTTTGCCAGTAGCTGCCCCATAATGGGAGACCTGGTGTGCAACAGTGGCAGCTGCGGATGGAGTGGTTGTGCGACTGCGGTCTGTGGACGAGCTCTCGCTTCTGCAGGAGGACGAGGAGAAGGAGGAGGGGGTGCGAACGGCTACAGCCAACTGTTTCCTAGACCGTGGGCTAGGCAGAACTGTCCCAAAATTGCTGTCCCCTGTGGACCCTGCATCCACAACATTCACCCAGTGTGCCGTGATGGACACATAACGTCCCTGGCCATGCCTACTGGTCCATGCATCTGTTGTCAGGTGCACCTTTGTGCTCACAGATTGCCTGAGTGCATGGACGATGCGCTCTTTAACATGCTGGTGGAGGGCTGGGATGGCTTTTCGGGAAAAAAAGTGTCGACTGGGTAGCTCGTAGCGTGGTACAGCGTAGTCCATCAGGGCTTTGAAAGCTTCGCTTTCAACTAACCGGTAGGGCATCATCTCTAACGAGATTAGTCTAGCTATGCGGGCGTTCAAACCCTGTGTACGCGGATGCTAGGCTAAGTACTTCCTTTTTCTAACCATAGTCTCATGTAGGGTGAGCTGGACTGGAGAGCTGGAGATCGTGGAACTAGCGGGGGTGCCGGTGGACATGGCAGACTGAGAGACGGTGGGAGATGGTATTGTTGCCGCCGGTGCCCTAGATGCAGTGTTTCCTACTACGAAACTGGTGATTCCCTGACCCTGACTGCTTTGGCCTGCCAAAGAATCCTGCACAGATACTGCAGGTGGTGCGGAAAATGGTGACCCTACACTGCCGGAAGGGATGTTGCGTTGATGACTAGCTTCATTGGCCGAGGGTGCTACAACCTTAAGGGACGTTTGGTAGTTAGTCCAAGCTTGCAAATGCATGGTGGTTAAATGTCTATGCATGCAACTTGTATTGAGACTTTTCAGATTCTGCCCTCTGCTTAAGGTAGTTGAACATTTTTGACAGATGACTTTGCGCTGATCAATTGGATGTTGTTTAAAAAAAATGCCAGACTGCACTCTTTCTAGCATCGGATACCTTTTCAGGCATTGCAGACTGAGCTTTAACCGGATGGCCACGCTGTCCTCCAACAGGTTTTGGCTTTGCCACGCGTTTTGGGCAAGATACGGGCCCGGCAGATGGAACCTGTTGCGATGTTGATGCCTGCTGCGGCCCCTCCTCCTCCACTTCAGAACTGCTGCCGCCTGCACCCTGTTCCCCCAATGGCTGCCAATCGGGGTCAAGAACTGGGTCATCTATTACCTCTTCTTGTAGCTAGTGTGCAACTTCGTCTGTGTCACCGTGTCGGTCAGTGGTATAGCGTTCGTGATGGGGCAACATAGTCTCATCAGGGTCTGATTCTTGATCATTACCCTGCGAGGGCAATGTTGTGGTCTGAGTCAAAGGACCAGCATAGTAGTCTGGCTGTGGCTGTGCATCAGTGCACTCCATGTCAGATTCAACTTGTAATGGGCATGGACTGTTAACTGCTTCACTTTCTAAGCCAGGGACTGTATGTGTAAAGAGCTCCATGGAGTAACCCGTTGTGTCGCCTGCTGCATTCTTCTCTGTTGTTGTTTTTGCTGAAGAGGACAAGGAAGCGACTTGTCCCTGACCGTGAACATCCACTAACGACGCGCTGCTTTTACATTTACCAGTTTCACGAGAGGAGGCAAAAGAGCTAGAGGCTGAGTCAGCAAGATAAGCCAAAACTTGCTCTTGCTGCTCCGGCTTTAAAAGCGGTTTTCCTACTCCCAGAAAAGGGAGCGTTCGAGGCCTTTTGTAGCCAGACGATGAACCTGGCTCCACAGCTCCAGACTTAGGTGCAATATTTTTTTTCCCACGACCACCTGATGCTCCACCACTACCACTACCCTCATTACCAGCTGACAATGAACGCCCCCGGCCACGACCTCTTCCACCAGACTTCCTCATTGTTTTAAAAACGTAACCAAACTAACGGTATTTGTTGCTGTCACACAACTTACACGGTGAGCTATAACTTCAGTATGATTTAGCTACCCCTTTACAGGTGGGTGAGACAACAATGAAAATCAGGCACAATGTTACACACTCTGTTTTTGGTGGCACCAAATGAGAGAGATGCCACACACGCAGGACTGTCACTGAAACACAAATGTAAATATTAATCTCCCACTGTTTGTTTTTAATTTATTTTATTTTTTTTCAGGGAGACTTTAGAAACAAAATAAAATAAAATGATTTTTTCAGGAAGAATTTAGAAACCAAATAAAATAAAATGATTTTTTCAGGGAGAATTTAGAAAACAAATAAAACAAAAAATAGGCTTTCTATGGCCCACTGAGTGAGAGATGACGCACACAGGAGTCAGGAGTGGCACACAAGCCCAGAGGCCAATATTTTTCTCCCAATGATTGATGTAGTGATTTTTTCAGGTAGATTTTGGAACCCAAATCAAGCAAAAAAAATAATAGGCTTTCTATGGCCCACAATTGGAGAGAGAGAGAGAGAGAGATGGCACACCCAGGAGTCAAGACTGGCACACAAGCAGAAAGAGCAATATTAATCTCCCACTGATTTTTTTTTTTTTTTTCAGGGAGACTTTAGAAAAAAAAATAATAGAATAAAATGATTTTTTCAGGAAGAATTTAGAAACCAAATAAAATAAAATGATTTTTTCAGGGAGAATTTAGAAAACAAATAAAACAAAAAATAGGCTTTCTATGGCCCACTGAGTGAGAGATGACGCACACAGGAGTCAGGAGTGGCACACAAGCCCAGAGGCCAATATTTTTCTCCCAATGATTGATGTAGTGATTTTTTCAGGTAGATTTTGGAACCCAAATCAAGCAAAAAAATAAAGAGGCTTTCTATGGCCCACTGACTGAGAGATGGCACACACAGGAGTCAGGAGTGGCACACAAGCCCTGAGGCCAATATTTTTCTCCCACTGATTGATGTAGTGATTTTTTCAGGTAGATTTTAGAACCCAAATCAAGCAAAAAAATAAATAGGCTTTCTATGGCCCACTGAGTGAGAGATGGCACAGACAGGGATGGCACTCTAGCAGAAATGCCAATCTTAATCTCCCACAAAAAAAAAAAAAAGGAACTGTCCTTCAATTACTATCTCCTTGCAGTAATCTCAGCCAGGTATGGCAGGCAGCAATAAGGAGTGGACTGATGCACAAATTAAATAAAAAGTGTGGACAAACAAACAAGATAGCTGTGCAGAAAGGAAGGAACAAGAGGATTTGTGCTTTGAAAAAAGCAGTTGGTTTGCACAGCGACGTACACACAGCAATGCAGCTATCAGGGAGCCTTCTAGGGCAGCCCAATGAGCTACAGCGCTGAGAAAAAAAAATAAAAATATATAGCTTCCACTATCCCTGCACACCGAAGGTGGTGTTGGACAGTGCAAATCGCTACAGCACAAGCGGTTTGGTGGTTAATGGACCCTGCCTAACGCTATCCCTGCTTCTGACGAAGCGGCAGCAACCTCTCCCTAAGCTCAGATCAGCAGCAGTAAGATGGCGGTCGGCGGGAACGCCCCTTTATAGCCCCTGTGACGCCGCAGACAGCAAGCCAATCACTGCAATGCCCTTCTCTAAGATGGTGGGGACCAGGACCTATGTCATCACGCTGCCCACACTCTGCGTTTACCTTCATTGGCTGAGAAATGGCGCTTTTCGCGTCATTGAAACGCGACTTTGGCGCGAAAGTCGCGTACCGCATGGCCGACCCCGCACAGGGGTCGGATCGGGTTTCATGAAACCCGACTTTGCCAAAAGTCGGCGACTTTTGATAATGAACGACCCGTTTCGCTCAACCCTACTCACCAGAGCCCCCAGGCCAATCAGGATGAGCCAAATGAAATCACGAACCAAATCGGCAGCATGGACATGGGAGGCAACAACCCAAGAATTATCCTCCTGGCTATAACCCCTCCACTTGACAAGATACTGAAGCCTCCGCCTCGAAAAACGAGAATCCAAAATCTTCTCAACCTCATATTCCAACTCTCCCTCAACCAACACCGGGGCAGGAGGGTCAACCGAGGGAACAACGGGCACCACATATCTCTGCAACAAAGATCTATGGAAAACATTATGAATGGCAAAAGAGGCTGGAAGAGCCAAACGAAACGACACCGGATTAATAATTTCAGAAATTTTATAAGGACCAATAAACCGAGGCTTAAACTTAGGGGACAAAACCTTCATAGGAACATGACGAGAAGACAACCAAACCAAATCCCCCACACGAAGCCGGGGACCAACACACCGACGGCGGTTAGCAAAACGTTGAGCCCTTTCCTGAGACAACGTCAAATTGTCCACCACATGAGTCCAAATCTGCTGTAGCCTGTCCACCACAGAATCAACACCAGGATAATCAGAAGGCTCAACCTGCCCAGAAGAAAAGCGAGGATGAAAACCAAAATTACAAAAGAAAGGAGAAACCAAAGTAGCCGAACTAGCCCGATTATTAAGGGCAAACTCGGCCAAAGGCAAGAAAGACACCCAATCATCCTGATCAGCAGACACAAAGCATCTCAAATAGGTCTCCAAGGTCTGATTAGTTCACTCAGTTTGGCCATTAGTCTGAGGATGAAACACCGAAGAAAAAGACAAATCAATGCCCATCCTAGCACAAAAGGACTCCAAAATCTAGAGACAAACTGAGAACCTCTGTCAGACACAATATTCTCCGGAATGCCATGCAAACGAACCACATGCTGAAAAAACAATGGAACAAGATCTGAGGAGGAAGGCAACTTAGGCAAAGGTACCAGATGGACCATTTTAGAGAACCGGTCACAAACAACCCAGATAACAGACATCTTCTGGGAAACAGGAAGATCCAAAATAAAATCCATGGAAATATGCATCCAGGGCCTCTCAGGGACCGGCAAAGGCAAAAGCAACCCACTAGCGCGGGAACAGCAAGGCTTGGCTCGGGCGCAAGTCCCACAGGATTGCACAAAAGCACGGACATCGCGCGACAAGGACGGCCACCAAAAGGACCTAGCAACCAAATCTCTGGTACCAAAAATCCCATGATGACCAGCCAACACTGAACAATGAACCTCAGAAATTACCTTACTTGTCCATCTATCAGGAACAAACAGCTTCCCCACAGGACAGCGGTCAGGCCTATCAGCCTGAAATTCCTGAAGCACCCGCCACAAATCAGGAGAGATGGCAGAAAGAATCACCCCTTCCTTAAGAATGCTAACCGGCTCAAGGACTCCAGGAGAATCAGGCGAAAAACTCCTAGAGAGGGCATCAGCCTTAACATTCTTAGATCCCGGAAGATACGAGACCACAAAATGAAAATGGGAGAAAAACAGGAACCATCGAGCCTGTCTAGGATTAAGCCGCTTGGCCGACTCGAGGTAAATCAGATTCTTATGATCGGTCAGGACCACAACACGGTGCTCAGCTCCCTCAAGCCAATGTCACCATTCCTCAAATGCCCACTTCATAGCCAACAACTCCCGATTGCCGACATCATAATTGCGTTCCGCAGGCGAAAACTTTCTGGAAAAAAAAAGCACACGGTTTCATCAAAGAACCATCAGACTCCCTCTGAGACAAAACGGCCCCTGCCCCAACCTCAGAAGCGTCAACCTCAACCTGAAAAGGAAGAGAAACATCCGGCTGACGCAACACAGGGGCAGAAGTAAATCGGCGTTTAAGCTTCTGAAAGGCCTCAACAGCCGCAGAGGACCAATTCGTCACATCCGCGCCTTTCGTCATCAAATCAGTAAGGGGCTTAACCACACTGGAAAAGTTGGCAATGAAACGGCATTAGAAATTAGCAAAGCCCAAAAATTTTTGAAGGCCCTTCACAGATGTGGGTTGAATCCAGTCATGAATAGCTTGGACCTTAACAGGATCCATTTCTATAGACGAGGGAGAAAAAATAAAACCCAAAAAAGAGACCTTCTGAACTCCGAATAGGGACTTAGACCCCTTCACAAACAAAGCATTATCACGAAGGATCTGGAACACCATCCTGACCTGCTTCACATGAGACTCCCAATCATCGGAAAAAATCAAAATATCATCCAAATATACGACCATGAATTTATCAAGATAATTGCGGAAAATATCATGCATGAAAGACTGGAACACAGTTGGAGCATTAGAGAGCCCAAATGGCATCACAAGGTATTCAAAATGGCCTTCGGGCGTATTAAATGCAGTTTTCCATTCGTCACCCTGTTTAATACGAACAAGATTATATGCCCCTCGAAGGTCAATCTTAGTAAACCAACTAGCCCCCTTAATCTGAGCAAACAAATCAGTAAGCAAAGGCAAGGGGTATTGGAATTTGACCGTGATCTTATTAAGAAGACGTTAATCAATACAGGGTCTCAAGGAGCCATCCTTCTTAGCAACAAAAAAGAAACCCGCTCCCAATGGTGACGAAGAGGGCCGAATATGCCCCTTCTCCAAAGACTCCTTAACATAACTCCGCATGGCGGCATGCTCTGGTACAGACAGGTTGAAAAGTCGGCCCTTAGGGAACTTGCAACCAGGAATCAAGTTAATAGCACAATCACAGTCCCGGTGCGGTGGAAGGGAACTGGACTTGGGCTCATCAAATACATCCTGGAAATCCGACAAAAACTCAGGGACCTCAGAAGAGGGGGAAGAGGAAATTGACATCAAAGGAACGTCACTATGTACCCCTTGACAACCCCAACAAGTCACAGACATAGTTTTCCAATCCAGCAATGGATTATGTTCCTGTAGCCATGGAAAACCCAGTACAACAACATCATGCAGGTTATGCAACACCAGAAAACGGCAATCTTCCTGATGTGCTGGAGCCATATACATAGTCATCTGCGTCCAGTACTGAGGTTTATCCTTGGCCAAGTGTGTAGCATCAATACCCCTCAAAGGAATAGGGCTCTGCAAAGGCTGCAAGGAAAAACCACAGCGCCTGGAGAATTCTAAGTCCATTAAGTTCAGGGCAGCGCCTGAATCCACAAATGCCATGACAGAAAAGGACGACAATGAGCAAATCAGGGTCACAGATAAGAGAAATTTAGGGTGTATAATACTAATGGTAACAGACCTAGCGACTCTCTTAGTACGCTTAGGGCAATCAGAGATAACATGAGCCGAATCACCACAGTAAAAACACAGCCTATTCTGACGTCTGAATTCCTGCCGTTCTGTTCTAGTCAAAATCCTATTACATTGCATAGGTTCAGGACTTTGCTCAGAGGACACTGCCATATGGTGCACAGCTTTGCGCTCGCGCAGACGCCGATCAATCTGAATGGCTAGAGACATAGATTCGCTCAAACCGGCAGGCGTAGGAAAGCCCACCATAACATCTTTAAGGGCTTCAGAAAGACCTTTTCTGAAAATAGCAGCCAGAGCCTCCTCATTCCATTTAGTGAGCACAGACCATTTTCTAAATTTCTGGCAGTATAATTCTGCTGCTTCCTGACCTTGACACAAGGCCAACAGGGTTTTTTCTGCATGATCCACAGAATTAGGTTCGTCATACAATAATCCGAGCGCTTGAAAAAATGCATCTACATTCAATAATGCCGGATCCCCTGGTTCAAGAGAAAAAGCCCAGTCTTGAGGGTCACCACGCAGCAAGGATATGATGATTTTTACTTGCTGAATAGGATCACCAGAAGAACGGGGTTTCAAAGCAAAAAACAATTTGCAGTTATTTTTAAAGTTCAAAAACTTGGAGCTGTCCCCAAAAAACAAATCAGGAGTAGGAATTCTAGGCTCTAAAGCCGGAGTCTGAACAACATAATCTTGGATATTCTGTACTCTTGCAGCAAGTTGATTCACACGAGAAAACAAACCCTGAACATCCATGCCAAAGCATATATCCTGAACCACCCAGATATCAAGAGGAAAAAAAGAGACAAACTAGAGCACAGAAAAAAAAATGGTTCAGAACTTTCTTTTCCTTCTTTTGAGCTGCATTTAATTCATTTTTGGCCACTTGTACTGTTATGATGCGGTGGTCTAGGAGCAACATGGAACAAGCTCTGAAGGAAGTGGTAACTGTACTGACCGCAGTCCCTAGGCTCAGCACAACACTAGAAGCAGCCGTGGAATGCTCCTAACTCTCCCTATGCATCTCGTCACAGCCTAAGAGCTAACTACCCCTAAAGACAGAAGCAGGAAAACTATCTTGCCTCAGAGAAAATCCCCAAAGGATATATTAGCCCCCCACAAATAATGACTGTGAGTGGAGAGGGAAAAGACATACACAGAATGAAACCAGGATGTGCACAGGAGGCCAGTCTAGCTTGATAGATAGGACAGGATGGAATACTGTGCGGTCAGTATTAAACACTACAAAAATCCATGCAGAGTTTACTAAAAATCTCCACACCTGACTAAAGGTGTGGAGGGTAAATCTGCTTCCCAGAGCTTCCAGCAAGACAGAATTAATTCATACTGATAAGCTGGACAAACATAGAAAGCACTGAACGGATAAGTCCACAATCTGTGAACAGAACAGAGCAAGTAAGAACTTAGCTTTGCTGAACTGGTCAGGAAAACAGGGAAATCCAAAGAGATGTGAATCCAACCAGAAACCATTTACAAGTGGCACTAGCTGAAGGAACAGCCAGACCTAAATAGCCGAGCAGAAGAGAAGATAAGTGGAGGCAGCTGATGACAGCTAACTCCAAGGAGCAGCCATACCACTTGAAACCACAAGAGGGAGCCTAAGAGCAGAACTCACAAAAGTGCCACTTACAACCACCGGAGGGAGCCCAAGAGCGGAATTCACAACAGTTTCCATTCATTCGCTGGGGTTTTACAGCCAGGAGCATTGCTGCATTATAGCAGAGCTCCTGGCTGTAAAAAAAATTAACCCCTTCAGATGGATCTACAACTTGGGACGTTACAGATCCTCGGAAGGTATGTATATTGTTGGTTTATTATTTTTTCTTTGTCACAGAGCGAGGGTCTTCAGACAGTGGATTGAGCGTACAATAAGATATTACAACAAACGGTGTGTTTATGTTATTAAATTACTTTTTAATAATGTGTGTGTGGTTTTTTTTAACTCTTTCATACAATTGGATTAATAATGGATAGGTTTCATAATTGACACCTCTCCATTATTAATCTGGCTTAATGTCACCTTACAATAGCAAGGTGGCATTAACCCTTCATTACCCCATATCCCACCGCTACACGGGAATGGGAAGAGAGTGGCCAAGTGCCAGAATAGGCGCATCTTCCAGATGTGCCTTGTCTGGGGTGGCTGGGGGCAGATGTTTTTAGCCAGGGGGGGGCCAATAACCATGGACCCTCTCCAGGCTATTAATATCTGCCCTCAGTCACTGGCTTTACTACTCTGGCGGAGAAAGTTGCGCGGGAGCCCACGCCAATTTTTTCAGCCATTTAACTCTTAAATTTAATAGCTAGAATGGCCAAATTTTGCACATACACACTACTAACATTAGTAGTGTGGAATATGCAAAAAAAAGGGGGCTATGACATGGTTTACCGTATGTAAACCATGTCTCATATCATGTCGGGTTTTGGAAGGAGATAGCAAAAGCCGGCAATTGAATGACCGGCTTTTAAGCTTGCTCGCGCTGGATGAAATATTAATATATATACATATATGTGTCTCAATGACATATACAGTTAGGGCCAGAAATATTTGGACAGTGACACAAGTTTTGTTATTTTAGCTGTTTACAAAAACATGTTCAGAAATACAATTATATATATAATATGGGCTGAAAGTGCACACTCCCAGCTGCAATATGATAGTTTCCACATCCAAATCGGAGAAAGGGTTTAGGAATCATAGCTCTGTAATGCATAGCGTCCTCTTTTTCAAGGGACCAAAAGTAATTGGACAATGGACTCTAAGGGCTGCAATTAACTCTGAAGGCGTCTCCCTCGTTAACCTGTAATCAATGAAGTAGTTAAAAGGTCAGGGGTGGATTCCAGGTGTGTGGTTTTGCATTTGGAAGCTGTTGCTGTGAGCAGACAACATGCGGTCAAAGGAACTCTCAATTGAGGTGAAGCAGAACATCCTGAGGCTGAAAAAAAAGAAAAAATCCATAAGAGAGATAGCAGACATGCTTGGAGTAGCAAAATCAACAGTTGAGTACATTCTGAGAAAAAAGGAATTGACTGGTGAGCTTGGGAACTCAAAAAGGCCTGGGCGTCCACGGATGACAACAGTGGTGGATGATCGCCGCATACTTAATTTGGTGAAGAAGAACCCGTTCACAACATCAACTGAAGTCCTGAACACTCTCAGTGAAGTAGGTGTATCTGTCTCTAAGTCAACAGTAAAGAGAAGACTCCATGACCGTAAATACGAAGGGTTCACATCTAGATGCAAACCATTCATCAATACCAAAAATAGACAGGCCAGAGTTAAATTTGCAGAAAAACACCTCAAGAAGCCAGCTCAGTTCTGGAAAAGTATTCTATGGACAGATGAGACTACGATCAACCTGTACCAGAATGATGGGAAGAAAAAAGTTTGGAGAAGAAAGGGAACGGCACATGATCCAAGGCACACCACATCCTCTGTAAAACATGGTGGAGGCAACGTGATGGCATGGGCATGCATGGCTTTCAATGGCACTGGGTCACTTGTGTTTATTGATGACATAAGAGCAGACAAGAGTAGCCGGATGAATTCTGAAGTGTACCGGGATATACTTTCAGCCCAGATTCAGCCAAATGCTGCAAAGTTGGTTGGACGGCGCTTCATAGTACCGATGGACAATGACCCCAAGCATACATCCAAAGCTACCCAGGAGTTCATGAGTGCCAAAAAGTGGAACATTCTGCAATGGCCAAGTCAATCTCCAGATCTAAACCCAATTGAGCATGCATTTCACTTGCTCAAATCCAGACTTAAGACGGAAAGACCCACAAACAAGTAAGACCTGAAGGCTGCGGCTGTAAAGGCCTGGCAAAGCATTAAGAAGGAGGAAACCCAGCGTTTGGTGATGTCCATGGGTTCCAGACTTAAGACAGTGATTGCCTCCAAAGGATTTGCAACAAAATATTGAAAATAAAAATATTTTGTTTGGGTTATGTTTATTTGTCCAATTACTTTTGACCTCCTAAAATGTGGAGTGTTTGTAAAGAAATGTGTACAATTCCTACATTTTCTATCAGATATTTTTGTTCAACCCTTCAAATTAAACGTTACAATCTGCACTTGAATTCTGTTGTAGAGGTTTCATTTCAAATCCAATGTGGTGGCATGCAGAGCCCAACTCGCGAAAATTGTGTCACTGTCCAAATATTTCTGGCACTAACTGTATATACAGTGCCTACAAGTAGTATTCAACCCCCTGCAGATTTAGCAGGTTTAATAAGATGCAAATAAATTAGAGCCTTCAAACTTCAAACAAGAGCAGGATTTATTAACAGATGCATAAATCTTACAAACCAAAAAGTTTTGTTGCTCAGTTAAATTTTTATAAATTTTAAACATAAAAGTGTGGGTCAATTATTATTCAACCCCTAGGTTTAATATTTTGTGGAATAACCTTTGTTTGCAATTACAGCTAAGAATCGTCTTTTATAAGACCTGATCAGGCCGGCACAGGTCTCTGGAGTTATCTTGGCCCACTCCTCCATGCAGATCTTCTCCAAGTTATCTAGGTTCTTTGGGTGTCTCATGTGGACTTTAATCTTGAGCTCCTTCCACAAGTTTTCAATTGGGTTAAGGTCAGGAGACTGACTAGGCCACTGCAACACCTTGATGTTTTGCCTCTTGAACCAGGCCTTGGTTTTCTTGGCTGTGTGCTTTGGGTCGTTGTCTTGTTGGAAGATGAAATGACGACCCATCTTAACATCCTTGATGGAGGAGTGGAGGTTCTTGGCCAAAATCTCCAGGTAGGCTGTGCTATCCATCTTCCCATGGATGCGGACCAGATGGCCAGGCCCCTTGGCTGAGAAACAGCCCCACAGCATGATGCTGCCACCACCATGCTTGACTGTAGGGATGGTATTCTTGGGGTCGTATGCAGTGCCATCCAGTCTCCAAACGTCATGTGTGTGGTTGGCACCAAAGATCTCGATCTTGGTCTCATCAGACCAGAGAACCTTGAACCAGTCAGTCTCAGAGTCCTCCAAGTGATCATGAGCAAACTGTAGACGAGCCTTGACATGACGCTTTGAAAGTAAAGGTACCTTACGGGCTCATCTGGAACGGAGACCATTGCGGTGGAGTACGTTACTTATGGTATTGACTGAAACCAATGTCCCCACTGCCATGAGATCTTCCCGGAGCTCCTTCCTTGTTGTCCTTGGGTTAGCCTTGACTCTTTGGACAAGCCTGGCCTCGGCACGGGAGGAAACTTTCAAAGGCTGTCCAGGCCGTGGAAGGCTAACAGTAGTTCCATAAGCCTTCCACTTCCGGATGATGCTCCCAACAGTGGAGACAGGTAGGCCCAACTCCTTGGAAAGGGTTTTGTACCCCTTGCCAGCCTTGTGACCCTCCATGATCTTGTCTCTGATGGCCTTGGAATGCTCCTTTGTCTTTCCCATGTTGACCATGTATGAGTGCTGTTCACAGGTTTGGGGAGGGTCTTAAATAGTCAGAAAAGGCTGGAAAAAGAGATAATTAATCCAAACATGTGAAGCTCATTGAACTACGTCTTAATACTTTAGGGGAACCAAACAGAATTCAGGTGGGTTGAGGGGTTGAAGAATAAATGACCCTCTGAAAAGACTTTTCACAATTTAAAAAAAAAAATAAACAAAGAAATAACATTCTTTTTTGCTGCAGTGCATTTCACACTTCCAGGCTGATCTACAGTCCAAATGTCACAATGCCAAGTTAATTCCAAATGTGTAAACCTGCTAAATCTGCAGGGGGTTGAATACTACTTGTAGGCACTGTATATATATATATATATATATATATATACCTATTCTATATGTACACATTTATTCCACCTATTCTATTGTAAGCTGTCAGTGTGATTTTACTGTATACCGCACTGAATTGCTGGCTTTTCTCGCTAACACCGCTGCGTATTTCTCGCAAGTCACACTGCTGGTCTGTGTGTAATCCGTATTTTTCGGGCCCCCATAGACTTGCATTGGCGATTTTTTTCCGCAATACGGTGACAAACGCAGCATGCTGCGATTATCTACGGGCGTAGAAAGCCGTATAATACAGATCAGTAAAATACGGCAGATAGGAGCTGGGGCATAGAGAATAATTGGGCCGTGTGTAATGCGTGTTTTGCGGATGTATTTAATGCACTCATACGTCCGTAAAACTCGCTAGAGTGACGCCGGCCTCAGTCTTGTCAAAATTTTAGGAAATTGTTCCTGTTTTTAGTGAGATATTGATTCAATTCGTACTTTTCAAATGGGTTATGCTGATCACTGTAGCCTTAGTTACACAAATAAGTACTGTATTAAAGACTAGAATAACAAAAAACAGTGCATGGTTAGATAAGTATTTTTCTTAATGTTTTAGCTCATGCTCCCAAATATTACAGAACATTACATAATGATGAGAAAACTGTGATGTTTATTAGTGTTCTTTACAAGACATGTTGGAAAAATCTCAGAAAAAGACTGATAATTGTTTGAGTCATGTGATATGAGGATTAGGAATCTAGAATTCCTGTAGGTATTAATGAAACAGAGTAGTGTGTGACTACCAGTCATGAGTTTTTTGTCTGTCACGAAAGAAGAGTAAGCTGAGCTGCTTAGTAATAATCCTCAAGGCAAAAATACATCCTTTGGCCTATATACAGTGGGGCAAAAAAGTATTTAGTCAGTCAGCAATAGTGCAAGTTCCACCACTTAAAAAGATGAGAGGCGTCTGTAATTTACATCATAGGTAGACCTCAACTATGGGAGACAAACTGAGAAAAAAAAATCCAGAAAATCACATTGTCTGTTTTTTTATCATTTTTTTTGCATATTATGGTGGAAAATAAGTATTTGGTCAGAAACAAACAATCAAGATTTCTGGCTCTCCCAGACCTGTAACTTCTTCTTTAAGAGTCTCCTCTTTCCTCCACTCATTACCTGTAGTAATGGCACCTGTTTAAACTTGTTATCAGTATAAAAAGACACCTGTGCACACCCTCAAACAGTCTGACTCCAAACTCCACTATGGTGAAGACCAAAGAGCTGTCAAAGGACACCAGAAACAAAATTGTAGCCCTGCACCAGGCTGGGAAGACTGAATCTGCAATAGCCAACCAGCTTGGAGTGAAGAAATCAACAGTGGGAGCAATAATTAGAAAATGGAAGACATACAAGACCACTGATAATCTCCCTCGATCTGGGGCTCCACGCAAAATCCCACCCCGTGGGGTCAGAATGATCACAAGAACGGTGAGCAAAAATCCCAGAACCACGCGGGGGGACCTAGTGAATGAACTGCAGAGAGCTGGGACCAATGTAACAAGGCCTACCATAAGTAACACACTACGCCACCATGGACTCAGATCCTGCAGTGCCAGACGTGTCCCACTGCTTAAGCCAGTACATGTCCGGGCCTGTCTGAAGTTTGCTAGAGAGCATTTGGATGATCCAGAGGAGTTTTGGGAGAATGTCCTATGGTCTGATGAAACCAAACTGGAACTGTTTGGTAGAAACACAACTTGTCGTGTTTGGAGGAAAAAGAATACTGAGTTGCATCCATCAAACACCATACCTACTGTAAAGCATGGTGGTGGAAACATCATGCTTTGGGGCTGTTTCTCTGCAAAGGGGCCAGGACGACTGATCGGGTACATGAAAGAATGAATGGGGCCATGTATCGTGAGATTTTGAGTGCAAACCTCCTTCCATCAGCAAGGGCATTGAAGATGAAATGTGGATGGGTCTTTCAACATGACAATGATCCAAAGCACACCGCCAGGGCAACGAAGGAGTGGCTTTGTAAGAAGCATTTCAAGGTCCTGGAGTGGCCTAGCCAGTCTCCAGATCTCAACCCTATAGAAAACCTTTGGAGGGAGTTGAAAGTCCGTGTTGCCAAGCAAAAAGCCAAAAACATCACTGCTCTAGAGGAGATCTGCATGGAGGAATGGGCCAGCATACCAACAACAGTGTGTGGCAACCTTGTGAAGACTTACAGAAAACGTTTGACCTCTGTCATTGCCAACAAAGGATATATTACAAAGTATTGAGATGAAATTTTGTTTCTGACCAAATACTTATTTTCCACCATAATATGCAAATAAAATGTTAAAAAAACAGACAATGTGATTTTCTGGATTTTTTTTCCTCAGTTTGTCTCCCATAGTTGAGGTCTACCTATGATGTAAATTACAGACGCCTCTCATCTTTTTAAGTGGTGGAACTTGCACTATTGCTGACTGACTAAATACTTTTTTGCCCCACTGTATATATCTACTATATAATTGTCTAAGGGTCACTTCCGTCTTTCTGTCCTTCTGTCTGTCACGGATATTCCGGACGGACCGCGACGTCATCACACCCTAGGACCGGTAGCTGCCGCGTGCACCGCGCACAGCTGACAGAACTACAAGGGGCCCTCGGATCGGAAGGTGAGTATATGTTTATTTTTTATTTTTTTAACCTGTGACATACGTGGCTGGACAATATACTACGTAGCTGGGCAATATACTACGTGGCTCTGTGCTGTATACCACGTTGCTGTGCAATATACTACATGGCTCTGTGCTGTATACTACGTCACTAGGCAATATACTACGTAACTGGGCAATATACTACGTGGCTGGGCAATATACTATGTCATGGAGCAATATACTGTACTACGTAACTGGCAATATACTACGTGGCTGGGCAATATACTATGTGGCTGGGCAATATACTATGTGGCTGGGCAATATACTATGTGGCTGGGCAATATACTACGTGGCTGGGCAATATACTACGTGGCTGAGCAATATACTACGTGGGCTGTGCAATATACTACGTGGCTGTGCAATATACTACGTGGACATGCATATTCTAGAATACCCGATGCGTTACAATCGGGCCACCATCTAGTATGTATATATATATATATATATATATATATATATATACTGAAATATTCCAGTTGTAAATCTTTATTCATTACATAGTGGAATGTGTTGAGAACAATAAAATCTAAAAATGATCAACGTAAATCACAACTAATATTCACGGAGGTCTGGAGTTAGAATGATACTCAAAATAAAAATGGAAAATTAAGTTACAGACTGATCCAACTTCAGTGGAAATGCCTCAAGACAAGGAAATGATGCTCAATAGTGTGTGTGGCCTCCACGTGCCTGTGTGTCCTCCCTACAATGCCGGGGCATGCTCCTGATGAGGCGACGCATGGTCTCCTGAGTGATCTCCTTCTAGACCTGGGCTAAAGCATCTGTCAACTCCTGGAGAGTCTGTGGTGCAACGTGATGTTGGTGGATGGTGCAAGACATGATGTCCGAGGTGTGTTCAATCGGATTCAAGTCTGGGGAACGGGCGGGCCAGTCCATAGCTTCAATGCCTTCATCTTGCAGGAACTGCTGACACACTCCAGCCATTGAGGTTTGGCATTATCCTGCATTAGGAGGAGCCCAGGGCCAACCGCACTAGCATATGGTCTCACAAGGGGTCTGAGCATCTCATCTCGGTAACGAATGGCAGTCAGGCTATCTCTGGCGAGCATATGGAGGGCTGTGTGGCCCTCCAAAAAAATGCCACCCCACATCATTACTGACCCACTGCCAAACCGGTCATGCTGAAGCATGTTGCAGGCAGCAGATTGCTCTCTACGGCGACTCCACACTCTGTCATGTCTGTCACATGTGCTCAGTGTGAACCTGCTTTCATCTCTGAAGAGCACAGGGCGCCAGTGGCGAATTTGCAAATCCTGGTGTTCTGTGGCAAATGCCAAGCGTCCTGCATAGTGTTGGGCTGTGAGCACAACCCCCAGCTGGGGACATCAGGCACTCAGACCATCCTCATGGAGTTGATTTCTAACTATTTGTGAAGACACATGCACATTTGTGGCCTGCCAGAGGTCATTTTGCAGGGCTCTGGCAGTGCTCCTCCTGTTCCTCCTTGCACAAAGGCTGAGGTAACAGTCCTGCTGCTGGGTTGTTGCCCTCCTATGGCCACCTCCATGTCTCCTGTTGTACTGACCTGTCTCCTGGTAGTGCCTGCAGCCTCTGGACACTACACTGACAGACACAGCAAACCTTCTTGCCACAGCTCACATTGATGTTCCATCCTGGATGAGCTGCACTACCTGAGCCACTTGTGTGGGTTGTAGAGTCTGTCTCATGCTACCACGAGTGTGAAAGCACAACTAACATTCAAAAGTGACCAAAACATCAGCCAGAAAGCATTGGTAAAGAGAGGAGGTCTGTGGTCCCCACCTGCAGAACTACTCCTTTATTGAGTGTGTCTTGATAATTGCCAATAATTTCCATCTGTTGTCTATTCCATTTGTACAACAGCATGTGAAATTGATTGTCAAACAGTGTTGCTTCCTGGACAGTTTGATTTCACAGAAGTTTAATTCACTTGGAGTTATATTCTGTTGTTTAAGTGTTCACTTTATTTTTTTGAGCAGTGTAGATGTCAGTGACAAATACAATTAATACAGTGTGTGTGAAGATTACTGTGCATGTATTTAACTTATAAAAAATTATTTTTCTGAATAAAATGGTGTGAGCTCCCGCATAACAGGATGGCTGGAGACAGATGTTTATAGCCTGGGAAGGAGGTAATACCCTTGTAGCTTCACAGGCTATTAATATCAGCTCACAGCTGTATACTTAGCCTTTACTGGCTCTTAAAATGGGGGACCCTAAAAAAAATGTTGTAGGGTCCCTCTATAATTAAAAACCAGCAAAGGCTATGCAGACAGCTGTAGGCTGATATTAATTACCAAAGAAGGGGACATGGATACTGTCCCCCGGCTAAAAACATTAGCTCTAAGCCATCAATGAAAAAACACATCTCTAAGATGCGCCAATGCTGCCCTGTAGTGGTGGCAAGTGAGGTGATAGTTGGTGGGGTTGATGTTACCTTTGTATTGTCAGGTGACATCAAGCACCGGGGTTAGTACTGGAGAGTCATCAATAAAACGCCCCCATTACTAACTCCATAGTCACATTGTAAGAAAATACAGACACCCAGAAAAAGTCCTTTAATTGAAAGAAAGACACAGACTCCTTTAATATTCTTAATTAAACCATACTTTTGACCTCGCCTATTCCCCCGATGCCCTCGTCATTTGCAAAAGAGGTAAAAAAAGCAAACAACAATATTCCTGAACTATCCGCAGAGATGCTCTTAATCCATTTGTCTGACGACGGTTCTAATTCTGCTACATCTAGATTGCAAGTTGCATGGATGCATGATGTTTCCATACAGCCTGTCATGCAGCTGACCCTGAGACTCGTGTGCTTAGTGTTTGCCTGTGAACTGCTATTACCTAGCTGACGGCACCGCGAGCATGAGAAATTTTCCCATAGCGCTCACATTGACGTCAGTTCAGCCCAGCTTGGAAAGGAGCCTCAGTGACAAGACATAACCTCGATGATGTCACCGCCGATCACTGAAGCTCCACTCACTGTAGGTCATTCCCCAGTGGTTCTCAGCCTGGACGGCCGCATCTTGCCACCGTCCTGGTTGAAAACTATTAATCCCCCAGACATGGAGCACAGCATGGAACAGAACGATAGACAGGTGTGGTATATGTTTGTTTTTTATTTTAGTTTTATTACAAGAGAACTAGGGCTTCGGTGGAATTAGGCGTTAGGTGAGTATACCTGTGTTTGTTATTTTTAAATGAAATGGAAAACTGTGTTTAGTCTTATTTCTAGTAAAGGACATTATTCTGGCTGTGTCTTTATTGACCATGTAACTCTAGGATTAGTAGTGGATAGGTTTTTATAGACACCTCTCCATTACTAAGCTGTGGGCTTGATGTCACCTGACAATACAAAGGTGACATCAGCAACACAAATATGAATCCCATTTGCCAACACTACAGGGCATGTGGGTAGAGCTGGGCAAAGTGCCAGAATTGGCGCATCTAATAGATGTGCCCTTTCTAGGCAGCTGCAGGCTGCTACTTTTAGGCTGGGCACCTATATATATGGCCCCTTACCAGCCTGAGAATACCAGCCCCCAGAGGTCTGCTTTAGCAAGGCTAGTTGCCAAAAATGGGGGGGACTCTACACCATTTGTTTTAGTTACTTATTTAACCCCTTTACCCCCAAGGGTGGTTTGCATGTTAATGACCGGGCCAATTTTTACAATTCTGACCACTGTCCCTTTATGAGGTTATAACTCTGGAACGCTTCAACGGATCCCAGTGATTCTGACAATGTTTTCTCATGACATATTGTACTTCATGAGAGTGGTAAAATTTCTTTGATATTACCTAAGCGGGAGGAAAGTGAGGCATCTGCACAGCAAAGCGCTGAGGTAATCCCGCCCTCTATGGTTGAGAGACAGCCGGATAAATGGCAGGAGGACGAGGAGGCTGAAAGGAGGAAGGATGAGCTGGAGGACAAGTTATTCTGGAGAGCCGCAAAGCCTGAAGAGCGTGCTATGGTTAAAAAGAAAAAGAAAAAAAAAAGGAGGCCCCAGTTAACTAAGCAGAGGAGTTGTTTTTTTTTATGGATTTTGACACTTCTGGGGCGGAGGAGATGGCTGCATCTTTGATTCCTGAGTCTAACCCAGGAAACATTAGCGTTTTTTCCTCAGAAGAGGAGCCTGGAGGTCGAAAGTGTCCCAGGGAGGGTGGTAGGGAAATCTGTGACTCTGAGGTTCATGAAGGTGGAGGACCTGTCACGCCGTAAACGACAATAAAGGGGCAGGATGGCGTACTGGGACCCGCACCTGTCCCTACCACTTTAATGGGGCCCTGGCTTTCCCTTATCTCGGGGGTACCTATGATGGTTAGGAGGCCCGAGCCGCCAGCGTATCCCTGTCTCCTGTGCAGGCCCTATCAGTGGCCCCCTCTCCCCCAAAGGAGGTGGACTGCACCAGTGTAATAATGCAACAAATAACAGGGTATACAGACAAGGTAACTAAAAGACTCAAACTCACCAAATGCTCACAAAACCACAGAGGAACACAGAGAAGGGAAGAGAAGGAATAAACTTAGGAAGGAAAACAGGTTTAACAAGCAACCAAAACATCAGACACCAATCTCTGTCTAAGCATGGGCGTAAACCCCCGTCCTTTTTAACAAAAAAGAACCCGGCAGCAATGGGTGATGATGAGGGTCTGATATGACCCTTGGCCAGACTTTCCGTGATATAGTCCTTCATGGCCTGTCTCTCTGGAGCAGAGATGTTGTATAGCCTACTCTTAGGTAGTTTAGCACCAGGAATGAGACGTATGGTGCAATCATAAGGATGGTGTGGAGGTAGCTCTCGACTCCCCTCCTCAGAGAATACATCCTCAAAATCTGAGATGAACTCTGGCAAAACCTGAGAAGTCAATCCGGCCAGCCGAGTACCCAGGCAATGTTCCTGACAAAACTCACTCTATCTAGTAATCTCTCGAGTCTGCTAGTCTAACACCGGGTTGTGTAACGTGAGCCATGATAAACCGAGAACTACAGGCGATGGCAAACCCCTCAACACATAACAATCTAATGACTCAGAGTGCAACGCCCCTATTTGTAGGCTCAACCCACAGACGATCTGAGTGAAAGTCCCCTGGCTCAAGGGTGCAGAATCAATGGCAATTATAGGTATGGGTCTATGTTGTGAATTCTGTTTTCGAACTCCCTCCTGTGGTTATGAATGGTACTTCGGCGAGTTCTGTCCATGGACTCCCTCTGGTGGCTGTGAGTGGAGCTGCTGCTTCTGAGGTTCCTTCCACAGGTGACGTAGTTTATTCTTTGGCTGGCCGTTCTATTTAACTCCACTCGGATCGTTACTCCATGCCAGCTGTCAATGTTCTTCTACTGGTTCAGTTCGCTCTTGGATCTTTCTGGTGACCTGTCTACTCCAGCAGAAGCTAAGTCCCTGCTAGTTAATTATTTGTTCATTGTTTCCTTGTCCAGTTGGCTATCATGATTTTGTCTTGCTAGCTGGAAGCTCTGGGATGCAGAGTGGCACCTCCGCACCGTGAGTCGGTGCGGAGGTCTTTTTGCACACTCTGCGTGGTCTTTTTGTGCTGACCGCAAAGATACCTTTCCTATCCTCAGTCTGTTTAGTAAGTCTGGCCTCCCTTTGCTGAAACCTGTTTCATTTCTGTGTTTGTGACTTTCATCTTAACTCACAGTCAATATATGTGGGGGGCTGCCTTTTCCTTTGGGGAATTTCTCTGAGGCAAGGTAGGCTGTATTTTCTATCTCTAGGGCTAGTTAGCTCTTAGGCTGTGAAGAGGCGTCTAGGCCAAGTTAGGTACGCTCCAAGGCTATTTCTAGTTGTGTGATAGGATTAGGGGTTGCGGTCAGCAGAGCTCCCACTTCCCAGAGCTTGTCCTGTGTGAGTTTAACCATCAGGTCGTTCCGGGTGCTCCTAACCACCAGGTCCATAACAGGTCTAGACAACTCTTACCCATGTGCCTGAAAAAACCCAGCATCAATTAAATTAAACCCTGCCCCAGAGTCCAGAAAGGCAGAGATATTGAACCTATTTTCACCAAGACGAATCTCGGCTGGTAGGAAAAATTGAGGTTTACCTAAAGAGGAAATTAGTACACCCGAGTTGCCAACCTCCCTGCAACCCGGGCTCAATAGTTTTCCAGCGGTTGTCTTCTAGAAGGACACACATTCACATAATGACCCATTCTGCCACAAAAAACATGCACCTTCCTTACACCGTACTACTGCAGCCCCCTTAGAACGAGAAGCGACACCCATCTGCATAGGTTCCCCTAGAGACTCAGATTCCAGTGAGTCCAAATCTGAATTACCCTTGAATAGCGGTGATTCATTAAGTCTCTGGCGCAGGCAGCGGTCCACACGGATCGCAAAAGACATAGCTGCCTCCAGTGTGGTTGGTGTCTCCTGTAGGGTGAAGGCATCTTTTACTTTATCAGATAGGCCCTGATAAAATTGACCGCGGAGTGCAGGGTCATTCCACATTGTGTCAGTAGCCCATCTTCGAAACTCAGAGCAGTACTCCTCTACTGGCCGGTCTCCCTGTGTAAGATGGCGTATTGTGGACTCAGCAAGGGAGATGCGGTCAGGATCATCATACACTTGACCTAAGGCTCGAAAAAGCTCCTCCACAGTCTGTAACGGCAAAGCGTCAGCTGGAAGTGAAAATGCCCAGGTCTGAGGGTCGCCTTGTAGGAGCGATACTATAATTCCAACCCTCTGCTCCTCTGAACCTGAAGTGTGAGGACGCAACCTAAAATACAATTTACAGGCCTCCCTGAATGTAACAAATTTGTCACGCCCCCCAGAGAACCTGTCAGGTAACGCAATTTTAGGCTCCAGCGAAGCTTGTGGAGGTGTAGCAACCCCAGCAGTGGCCACTGGAGTGTGCTGCACAACCGCCGAGCGTAGGTCAGCCACCTCTAGACTGAGTTGCTGCATTTGTCCAGCTAAAGCAGCAATGGGGTCCATATTGGACCAAGAAAAATCTTTAAGGTCAGAGATACTGTCACGCCATAAGCGGCAATAAAGGGGCAGGATGGCGTACTGAGATCCGCACCTGTCCCTACCACTTTAATGGGGCCCTGGCTTTCCCTTATCTCGGGGGTACCTATGATGGTCATGCTGGCGGCTCGGGCCTCCTATCCCTGTCTCCTGTGCAGGCCCTATCAGTGGCCCCCTCTCCCCCAAAGGAGGTGGACTGCACCAGTGTAATAATACAACAAATAACAGGGTATACAGACAAGGTAACTAAAAGACTCAAACTCACCAAATGCTCACACAACCACAGAGGAACACAGAGAAGGGAAGAGAAGGAATAAACTTAGGAAGGAAAACAGGTTTAACAAGCAACCAAAACAGCAGACACCAATCTCTGTAAATAAACCTCCAACACCAACACCACGCTTCATCAACCTCCAAGCCAGGCAGTAGAACTGATCACTGAGACTAGCTGTAGTCAGAACTGGGTCTATATAGAGGATCAGATTAAGAAATCCACTTCAGCTGAGAGAGACCCAGCTCTCAGCAATGAGGTTAACTTCTGTACTGCTGGCACAAAGCAGCCAGGTCAGAAACAGGTGAAGAGCTTCTGTTCACTGTGTGTGAACGAGGCCCAGAGCGCTGCGGTTCTCTGGAACCTCTCTGTCGTGGTAGTCCCGTGACAGGACCCCAGAGGAAGGTTGGGCAGAAGAAGACGCATGTGGAGGAGTGTATGGAGGTGAGCGGCTCTAAAGGCTGCTCAGCGCAGATGGTGGAGGAGGACAGTGGCGGTGCTGTGTAGTTATGTGCTATTATTTCAGTAGAGAAAAGGAAAATAGTGCGGCACTCACCCTTTTTTGCTGTAAGATTCGTGAAAAAAAAGGGTGAATGCTGCACTATTTTCCTTTTCTCTGTTGGATTATTTGGCTATATGCTTTTAGTGCAGAGCACCGTATGCCCAGCTTTTTCGTGACACCTGCATACTAGTTTCTTCTAAAGAGTCAAAGTCCATAAGAAGTCGTACTCTTCTGGTGCCATCCCTTTCTATACTTCTGTTTTGTTGCTATTATTTCAGTAGCTAGGTGTTTTTGTATATAGCATTTGCCTTTAAAATGTTTTTTGTTTTTTGTGTTTTTCTTGTAAGTTGAGTAATGTCATGTTCGTAGTTTGTTTTTTTAATATTTTTGTTACTGTGTATGTGATGGGTTTTGTAATCATATCACAAAATGTGAGAGTCTTTAAAAGCAGGTTGCGACGGGCGGCCATTTTGGATTTTTTTGCAACCCAAAATGCAGGAATTTTTTGTCTGCAGGAGTGTGGGATTGTGGATGGTGTGAAGGGGAGTGAATGGCCTCATGGTGCGTCTGTGTGGTCAGGGAGTGCCTGTAATAAAAATGATGGTGTGGGTTTTTTGGTGAAGGGAAATTATGTGAGTTTGTGTGACTATATGGTGATTGAGGTTGGAAGGTGTGTGTTGGCTAATTTTGAGTTTAGAAATGTTCGTTTTTTCGTTATTAATGTATATGTGCCTGTGGGACAACAGGAGCGTACAGTTTTATTTGAAAAAACTAAGTTTTTTATTCCAGGAAGAGTGCCTGTTGTGATAGTGGGTGATATGAACTGTGATGTGGGAAGTGTGACTGTCAATGCGTCAGGGAAAGTGTTAATGGATATGGTGAGTGATTTTGGTTTAAAAGATATGCAGCGTGCATGCAAGATAACTCATTGTTAAATACGTTTTTTTTCTGACAGTGGGAGGGTGGAGTCTAGTTTGTACTATTGTTTCGTTTCAAAAAATCTGATTACTGTTAGTTATGCACAGGAGAGTGTGGTTTTTTCGGATCATGTGTGTATGAAGTGTGAATTGGATTTGCATGTTAATGAGGTGGCTGGGAAAGGTGTGTGGAAGTTGAATGTGAGTTTGCTGGAAGGAGGGGGGGTGAGAGAGGAGTAGGAAAGACATTATGCAGAGTGGTATGGGTGCAGGAGTGATTTCAGAAGTGCATGTGAATGGTGGGATTGGGTTAAATGGAAAACCAAGAGTTTTTAAAAAAAAAAACTCGGGTACAAGTGTGCGGCTGCAAAGAGAGAAAGTTTTGTTTTTTTAAATGCAAGACTGAGTGTGTTGTATAAGTTGAGGGCAGGAGGGATGGATGTGAGTGAAGATTTAGTGAAAGTGAAAAAAGAAGTGAATGATTTTTTGTTAGAAAGAGGGAGGAGTATTGTGTATAGTGCCAAATTAGAGAATTTGGAGAAGAATAAGGTGTTCGCGTTTTTTCTTTAAAAACCCCGATTTTTCAGAAACTCCCTCACCGGCAACAGCTCATGCAATGACTGCCATGCAATCTCACTCTGCCTATTTGTCATACCATTCACACGTACCTTCTTCCATACTTTCTGCACATCATCCCCTTTTACCAATTTAAGATCTGGCAAGGACAGCCTGTGAGCTCGTCCAACAATAATGTCACATTCCATTACACATTGGAGAATTGGGCATGACATTTCTTTGGGCCTACTTCTTAACTCGGTCTCCTGCAATCTGTCCTGTACCTGCCAGTAGATCACCAGGGTGAACTTGCTCTGTACGGTGCATGTTGGCCAAGGGTGCTGTGATGGCACTCTTTTATTTTTTTAATAAAAGGACAACACATTGGAGAATTGGGCATGGCATTTCTTTGGGCCTACTTCTTAACTTGGTCTCCTGCAATCTGTCCTGTACCTGCCACTAGGGTTGAGCAAAGCGGATCGGTCATTTTCATAAGTCGCCGACTTTTGGCAAAGTCGGGTTTCATGAAACCCGACCCGATCCCTGTGTGCGGTCTGCCATGTGGTACACGACTTTCGCGCCAAAGTCGCGTTTCAATGACGTGAAAAGCGCCATTTCTCAGCCAATGAAGCGTGATGACATAGGTCTCAGTCCCCACCATCTTAGAGAAGGGCATTACAGTGATTGGCTTGTTTTCTGCGCCGTCACAGGGGCTATAAAGGGGCATGCATGCCGACCGCCATCTTACTGCTGCTGATCTGAGCATAGGGAGAGGTTGCTGTCGCTTCGTCAGAAGCAGGGATAGCGTTAGGCATGGTACATTAACCTCCAAACCACTTGTGCTGTAGCGATTTCCACTGTCCAACACCACCTTTTGTTTGCAGGGACAGTGGAGGCTACATTTTTTTCCTCAGTGCTGTAGCTCATTGGGCTGCCCTAGAAGGTTCCCTGATAGCTGCATTGCTGTTTGTACGCCGCTGTGCAAACCAACTGCTTTTTTCAAAGCACAAATCCTGTTGCTCCTTCCTTTCTGCACAGCTATATTGTTTGTTTGTCCACACTTTTGACTTTTTTGTGCAGCAGTCCACTCCTTGTCATTGCTGCCTGCCATATTTTGCTGAGATTACTGCAGGGAGATAGTAATTGTAGGACAGTCCCTTTTTTTTTTTTCGTTATATCTCTTCAAGCCACTTTCTGCCACAGAAAATATACTCTAATACAGTGGCCCAGATTTATTCACTAGTCTCCCTGAAGAAAAAAAAAAGGGTGCAGATTAAAATTGGCAAATCTGCATCAGTGGCAGTCCTGTGTGTGGCATCTGTGTCTCATTTTCTGGCACAGAAAACATACAGTCTAACAGTGGGCCTGATTTCTTGCCAATTCTCACATAAACAAAAAAAAATAGTGGGAGATTAAGATTGGCAATTCTGCCTCAGTGCCAGTCGTGTGTGTGGCTTCTGTCTTTAATTTTGTGCCACAGAAAATCTAGTGTGTAATACTGGGTCAGATTTTTTAAAATTCTCCCAGAAAAAAAAATTGTGGGAGATTAAGATTGGCCATTCTGCCTCTGTGCCAGTCCTGTGTGTGGCATCTGTCTCTCATTTTGTGCCACAGAAAACCTAGAGTGTAACACTGGGCCTGATTTCTTGACAATTCTCCCACAATAAAGTTACAAAAAAGTGGGAGATTAAGATTGGCATTTCTGCCTCAGTGCCAGTCCTGTGTGTGGCATCTGTCTATCATTTTGTGCCACAGAAAACATACAGTCTAACAGTGGGCCTGATTTCTTGCCAATTCTCCCATAAATAAAAAAAATAGTGGGAGATTAAGATTGGCAATTCTGCCTCAGTGCCAGTCGTGTGTGCACCATCTGTCTTTAATTTTGTGCCACAGAAAACCTAGTGTGTAATACTGGGCCAGATTCTTTTTAAATTCTCCCAGAAAAAAAATAGTGGGAGATTAAGATTGGCAAATCTGCCTCAGTGCCAGTCATGTGTGTGGCATCTGTCTTTCATTTTGTGCCACAGAAAACCTAGTGTGTAACACTGGGCCTGATTTCTTGACATTTCTCCCACAATAAAGTTACAAAAAAAGTGGGAGATTAAGATTGGCATTTCTGCCTCAGTGCCAGTCCTGTGTGTGGCATCTGTCTCTCATTTTGTGCCACAGAAAACATACATTCTAACAGTGGGCCTGATTTCTTGCCAATTCTCCCATAAATAAAAAAAAAAAATAGTGGGAGATTAAGATTGGCAATTCTGCCTCAGTGGCAGTGCTGTGTGTGACATCTGTCTCTAATTTTGTGCCACAGAAAACCTAGTGTGTAATACTGGGCCAGATTTTTTTTAAATTCTCCCAGGAAAAAAAAAATAGTGGGAGATTAAGATTGGCAATTCTGCCTCAGTGCCAGTCGTGTGTGTGGCATCTGTCTTTCATTTTATGCCACAGAACATATACTGTATAAGAGTGGGCCACATTTCTTCAATATTCTCCCAGAAAAAATAAAAAGGGGGAGATTTTTATTGGTAGTGTCTGCATCTGCGTCAGTCCTGTTAGTGGCATATCTGTCTGCCACTAAAGCTGTGTACTGTTATACATTGGACCTGATTTTCCCTGCAGTCTCACCCACCTATAAAGGGATATATAAATCCAACAGAAGTTTGAGTTCACCTTGTAACTGGTTTTACAGTAACAAATACCGTTAGTTTGGTTACGTTTTTCAAACAATGAGGAAGCCTGGTGGAAGAGGTCGTGGCCGTGGGCGGTCATTGCCAGCTGGTAATGATGGTAGTGGTGGTGGAGCATCAGGTGGTCGTGGGAAAAGCAATATAGCACCTAAGTCTTGAGTTGTTGAGCCAGGTTCGTCGTCTGGCTACACAAGGCCTCAAATGCTCCCTTTTTTGGGAGTAGGAAAACCGCCTTTAAAGCCGGAGCAGCAAGAACAAGTTTTGGCTTTCCTTGCTGACTCAGCCTCTAGCTCTTTCGCCTCCTCTTCTGAAACTGCTAAATGTAAAAGCAGCGCGTCGTTAGTGGATGTTCACGGTCAGGGACAAGTCGCTTCCTTGTCTTCTTCACCAAGAACAACAGAGAAGGATGCGTCATGCGACACAACGGGTTACTCCATGGAGCTCTTTACACATACTGTTCCTGGGTTAGAAAGTGAAATAGTTAACATGCCATGCCCATTACAAGTTGAATCGGACATGGAGTGCACAGATGCACAGCCACAGCCAGATTACTATGCTGTTCCTTTGACTCAGACCAGACCATTGCCCTCGCAGTGTACTGATCCAGAATCAGACCCTGATGAGACTATGGTGCCCCGTCACGAACGCTATACCACCGGCTTACACGGTGACACAGATGAAGTTGCACACGAGATAGAAGAGTAGGTCATAGATGACCCAGTTGTTGACCCCGATTGGCAGCCATTGAGGGAACAGGGTGCAGGCAGCAGTAGATCTGAAGCGGAGGAGGAGGAGCCGCAGCAGGCATCAACATCGCAACAGGTTCCATCTGCCAGGCCCGTATCTGGCCAAAAACGCGTGGCAAAACTGAAACCAGTTGTAGGACAGTGTGGCCATCTGGTTAAAGAAGCTCAGTCTGCAATGCCTGAAAAGGTATCCGATAGTAGAAAGAGTGCAGTCTGGCATTTTTTTAAACAACATCCAAATGATCAGCGCAAAGTCATCTGTAAAAAATGTTCAACTACCTTAAGCAGAGGTCAGAATCTTAAAAGTCTAAATACAAGTTGCATGTGTAGACATTTAACCACCATGCATTTGCAAGCCTGGACTAACTACCAAACGTCCCTTAAGGTTGTAGCACCCTCGGCCAATGAAGCTAGTCAGCAACGCTACATCCTTTCCCTCACTGTAAGCCCACCATTTCCCGCACCACCTGCAGTAAATGTGCAGGTTTCGTCGCCAGGCCAAAGCAGTCAGGGAATCACCAGGTTCGTGGTAGGAAACACTGCATCTAGGGCACCAGCAAGAATACCATCTCCAACCCTCTCTGTCTGCCATGTCCACCGGTACCCCCGCTAGTTCCACGATCTGCAGCTCTCCAGTCCAGCTCATCCTACATGAGACTCTCGTTAGGAAAAGAAAGTACTCATCCTTGCATCCGCGTACACAGGGTTTGAACGCCCACATTGCTAGACTAATCTCGTTAGAGATGATGCCCTACCGGTTAGTTGAAAGCAAAGCTTTCAAAGCACTGATGGACTATGCTGTACCATGCTACGAGCTACCCAGTCGACACTTCTTTTCGAGAAAAGCCATCCTAGCCCTCCACCAGCATGTAAAACACCGCATCGTCCATGCACTCAGGCAATCTGTGAGTACAAAGGTGTACCTGGCAACAGATGCATGGACCAGTAGGCATGGCCAGGGACGTTACGTGTCCATCATGGCACACTGGGTTAATGTGGTGGATGCAGGGTCCACAGGGGACAGCAATATTGGGACAGTTCTGCCTAGCCCATGGTCTAGGAAACAGTTGGCTGTAGGCGTTGGCCCCCCTCCTCCTCCTCGACCTCCTGCAGAAGCGAGAACTCGTCCACAGACCGCAGTCGCACGAGCACTCCATCCGCAGCTGCCACTGTTGCACACAAGGTGTCCCATTATGGGACAGCTAGTGGCAAGCGTCAGCAGGCTGTATTGGCAATGAAGTGTTTGGGCGATAACAGACACACAGCGTAAGTTCCGTCCGAGTTCTTGCAGCAAAAAACTCAGTCATGGCTGGGCACTGTACATCTTGAGGCAGGCAAGGTAGTGAGTGATAACGGAAGGAATTTTATGGCTGCCATAGCCCTTTCACAACTGAAACACATTCCTTGCCTGGCTCACACCTTAAACCTGGTGGTGCAGTGCTTCCTGAAAAGTTATCCGGGGTTACCCGACCTGCTCCTCAAAGTGCGCAGACTTTGCTCGCATATCCGCCATTCGCCCGTACACTCCAGCCGTATGCAGAACCATCAGCGGTTTTTGAACCTTCCCCAGCATCGCCTAATCATCGACGTTGCAACAAGGTGGAACTCCACACTGCACATGCTTCAGAGACTGTGCGAACAGAGGCGTGCTGTTATGTATTTGTGGGAGGATACACAGGCAGTTGGATGGCAGACATGGAGTTGTCAGGTGTGCAGTGGTCGAAGGTACAAGACCTGTGTCAAGTCCTTCAGCGTTTTGAGGAATGCACACGGCTGGTTAGTGCAGACAACGCCATAATAAGCATGAGCATCCCCCTAATGCGTCTGCTGATGCAAAGTTTGACGCACATAAAGGAGCAGGCGTCTGCAGCCGAGGAAGAGGGAAGCCTTGATGACAGTCAGCCATTGTCTGGTCAGGGCAGTCTACAGGACGAGGTAGCGGGCGAAGAGGAGGAGGACGAGGAGGATGATGGGGATGAGTATTTTTTGAATGAGGAAGCTTCTCCGGGGCCAATAGAAACTGGTGGCGTTGCAAGGCCGGGTTCAGGTTTTTTGAGGGAGACAAGTGACGTAGATTTGCCTGAAACTGCCCCTCAACCCAGCACAGCCGCAGATTTGACAACTGGAACTTTGGCGGACAACTGGAACTTTGGCGGATTATGCCTTACGTATCCTCAAAAGGGACCCACACATTATTAAAATGATGACCAATGACGATTACTGGTTGGCCTGCCTCCTTGATCCTCGCTATAAAGGCAAATTGCAAAATATCATGCCACATGAGAACCTCGAACAAATATTAGCAACCAAACAAGCAACTCTTGTAGACCGTTTGATTCAGGCATTCCCAGCACACAGCGCCGGTGATGGTTCTCACACGAGCTGCATGGGGCAACAGGGCAGAGGTGTTAGAGGTGCACAAATCAGAAGTGGCGTTGGACAGAGGGGTTTTCTGACCAGGTTGTGGAGTGATTTCGCAATGACCGCAGACAGGACAGGTACTGCAGCATCAATTCAAAGTGACAGGAGACAACATTTGTCCAGTATGGTTACTAACTATTTTTCATCCCTTATCGATGTTCTCCCTCAACCATCATTCCCATTTGATTACTGGGCATCCAAAATAGACACCTGGCCTGAATTGGCAGAATATGCATTGCAGGAGCTTGCTTGCCCAGCAGTTAGTGTGCTATCAGAAAGAGTATTCAGTGCTGCTGGTTCAATATTGACCGAAAAAAGGACTCGTCTGACTACCCAAAATGCTGATGATCTAACCATCATTAAAATGAACCACTCATGGATTTCTAATTATTTTGCCCCACCTTTCCTGGCTGACACCTAGCTTTCCTATAAAAAGGTCTTGCTTGTGGACTGGTCTTACTGACTGTTCCAACGTCTTAATTTGCAGCAGCTGTTTGTCCAGCATACGACATGTTTACACCTCCCTAAATGGGCTAACTCCCCCCACGGGGCCGTGGTCTCGCCACTTGGCGCAAGCACCCGTGTGAGTGCCGTTTGTCTGAAGAGGTGGGTGTGCCCGCTTTTGGCCGACGGCACTGCCACTGGGTCCCTCATAGTACAATAAAGTGTCTCTGGCGGTGGTGGCGCACACCCAACGTCAGACACACCGTTGTAACATGAGGGGCCCTGGGCCTGTACCGCCGTCCGCAAGAGAGTTTCCCCCTACAGCTCAAACAGTGCTCTACCACTTGCAAAATTATCTCTCATAGCTCCACCAATGTTTAGTCTATGCGCTGACATCCTTCAATGCCTGGCACTGACAATACCAATTTGTTGACATGTATGATGCTAGTTAAAATAGTCAGGGTCAGTGTCCTATATTGACACCAGTAAATACTTAGCGCCAAATTACTATGTCTGAAACTCAGCAGAGGAGCCCACCCCTGTACCTAAGTATGCCACCCTTTTTTTGTTTGGTTTTGTTGTTTTGCAAGACATTAACATCTATTTTTTTGGGGGGAGTACTAACTGTGTCAGACACTCCTTCCAATCGTCCTCCACTGACCACACCAATGCTGCCTGTGTACCCCTGCCACATAATCGAAGGTGCTTTGAGCCTATTTTTTTAATTTTAGGCCTACTAAGTGTGTCTGCGGTCCCTCCTTCAAATTGTCCTCCGCTGACCACACCAATGCTGCCTGTGTACCCCTGCAAGATAATTCAAACTGCTTTGAGCCTATTTTTTAAAATTTTAGGCCTACTAACTGTGTTTGCGGTCCCTCCTTCAAATTGTCCTCCGCTGACCACACCAATGCTGCCTGTGTACCCCTGCAAGATAATTCAAACGGCTTTGAGCCTATTTTTTTTAATTTTTGGCCTACTAAGTGTGTCTGCGGTCCCTCCTTCCAATTGTCCTCCACTGAGCACACCAATGCAGACCATGTACCCATGTAACCTTTTTTAAACCTGCGTCGAGCCAACTTTGTGATGTAAGGCCTACTAACAATGTCTGGCAGCGCCACTCAATACAGCTTTCCTCTTTAAAAAAATTACCTGCAATTATCAGGTTTTCAGCCTATCGGAATTTTACAACTGCAGTGGGGCTACTAGTTTGGTTGGGGCCTACTAACAGTGTCTGCCGCTCCAAGGTGTTCTCCTGGTTGCCTTTCCTGAGCTTCTATCTTGAGGCTCTTGTTAAATAGTTGTTAAATGGAACAACTGCATTTGACCTACTAGTTGGGTTGGGGCCTACTAACGGTGTCTGCCGCTGTTCTCCTGGTTTCCTGTCCTGAACATCCATTTTCTTGCTCTCGTTAATTGGTTGTAAATATTACACAGAATTTGGCCTACTAGTGTGGTTGGGGCCTACTAACGGTGTATGCCGCTCCGTGCTGTTCTCCTGGTTTCCTGTCCTGAAATTCCATTTTCAGGCTCTCGTTAAGTAGTTGTTGAAACAACACCGCATTAGGCCTACAAGTTGGGTCTTGGTTGTAGAAACGGTGTCTGCCGCTCCAAGGTGTTCTCCAGGTTGCCTCTCCCTAGCTTCTATCTTCAAGCGCTCGTTAAGTAGTTGTTGAAACAACACTGCATTAGGCCTACAAGTTGGGTCTGGGATGTAGAGACGGTGTCTGCTGCTCCAAGGTGTTCTCCAGGTTGCCTCTCCCTAGCTTCTATCTTCAAGCTCTCGTTAAGTAGTTGTTGAAACAACACTGCATTAGGCCTGCAAGTTGGGTCTGGGTTGTAGAGACTGTGTCTGCCGCTCCAAGGTGTTCTCCAGGTTGCCTCTCCCTAGCTTCTATCTTCAAGCTCTCGTTAAGTAGTTGTTGAAACAACACTGCATTAGGCCTACAAGTTGGGTCTGGGTTCTACAAACGGTGTCTGCCACTCCAACATGTTCTCCAGGTTGCCTTTCCCTAGATTCTATCTTCAGGCTCTCGTTAAATTGTTTTTAATATAACACTGCATTTGGCCTACTTGTTTTGTTGGCCCTACTAACGGTGTCTGCCGCTCCTTGCTGTTCTCCTCCACTGAACAAACCAGTGCCGCCTGTTTACTTCTGTTACCAATTTTGAACTGCATTTAGCCTACTTACTGATTTGGGCCTACTCACTGTATCAGCCTCTCATTACAGTTGTACTCCACTGAACAAAGCAATGCCCCCTGGTTAGTCCTGTTACCAATTTTGAACTGCATTTAGCCCACTTTATTCTTTGGGCCTATATCTGTGTTTCCTCCTCATCCTGCCCATTGCCCAGCCAGTGATAGATGAGTCTGCTGGTACATTGACCCATAACGCTACGTTCCCCGTGCACGCTACACAGCAAGAATGTGATCCTGCTGAAAGTCAGGTTCCCCTTTCCGCATACCATACCACCTTACACGGGGACAAAGAGGAAGGTGCAGATGAAAATGCAGGTTCCTTCATCAGGTGGGGGGGGAAAACTCGTTGGCGATGTCACTGGCACAGGGCCCCTCATAGTACGCAAAAGTGTCGCTGCCAGTGGGAGGCGCCCCCGCTGTGTAAACGCACCGTCGTACTTTGAGGGGCCCTGTGCCAGTGCCAATGCTAACAAGTGGCCCCCCCTGCTTGCTCAGGATTACAGCGCTTGCAAAGTTTAAATACTTACCTCTCCCTGCTCCACTGCCGTGACGTGGTCCAGATTTCCTGGGCCCACTAAATACTTGAACCAGCCCTACCTCCCACAACTTTAGCCAAATGACCCCCAATTTCCAATGCCCTACTATTATTATAAGGTAAATTAAGATTGACAAGCTTCAGTAACAAGAATGGTTGTTTTTGCCATTAAAATGGGCACTGTACGTGTTTTCCTGGCCTCCTCTCACTGCCGACTATGCTTCCCCATTGACTTGCATTGGGTTTCGTGTTTCGGTCGATCCCCGACTTTTCGCGATAATCGGCCGATTTCACTCAACTCGACTTTTGAGATAGTCGGGTTTCGCGAAACCCGACTCGACCCTAAAAAACTAAAAGTCGCTCAACCCTACACCAGGGTGAACATGCTCTGTACGGTGCATATTGGCCAAGGGTGCTGTGATGGCACTCTTTTATTTTTTTTAAAAAAGGACAACACATTGGGGAATTGGGCATGACATTACATTGGGCCTACTTCTTAACTCAGTCTCCTACAATCTGTCTCAGAAAACAGTTAAATTTGGTGGTGGAAAGATCATGGTCTGGTGTTACATTCAGTATGGGGGTGTGCGAAACATTTGCAAGGTGGAAGGCAATATCAATAGCCTAAAATATCTAGAAGTATTAGCTACCTCTTATATTCCAAATCATAAAAGGGATGAAATTCTGCAGCAGGATGGTGCTCCATCTCATACATTCATCACTACATCAAAGTTCCTCCAGGCAAAAAAGATCAAGGTGCTCAAGGACTGGCCAGCTCAGTCCCCAGACAGGAACATCATTGAGCATGTTTGGGGTAGGATAAAAGAGGAAGCTTGGAATACAAAACCAAAGAATCTAGATGAATTCTGGGAGGCATGTAAACTGCATTCTTTGCTCTTCCTGATGACTTCATTAATGAATTGTATGAATCATTGTTGAATTGCATGGATGCAGTCCTTCAAGCTCATGGAAGTCACACAAAATATTAAATATAACTCTAATAGCATCACAACTTCAATCACCAATGTTATGCAACATATATTTGCAGGATGTGGTTTCTAGCACGAGGATATAGTGGCAGATCCATCAAGAAGGCATTTCAGAGGGCTAAACATACCTCACGCCAAAGTCTGCTATATGAGAGCCAGCATAGACAAACAAATAAGGGCGAAAGTAAGATTAGGTTTATCACCACCTTTAATTCTAAATCTGATCAGGTATGGGGAATCCTTGATAAAGCCTGGCCAATCCTTCAGGTGGATCCCAAAATTAAAAAATGTATCCCTGACAAACCCTCTCTGACATTTAGACGAGCCACTAACCTCAGAGACCATTTGGTTCGAAGCTACTACGAGGGACAGTCCCCCACAACCTTCTTGGATAACTATACACCCAGAGCGGGCTGCATTCCGTGTTGTCGGTGTGTTGCCTGTCCCAATATTGATAAGTGTGATTCTTTCTCCAATTCGAGTGGTACTAGGACGTTTTCGATTAGACAGCGAATTACCTGTACCATGAGGTATGTAATTTATTATGCTACGTGCCCCTGCGGACTAATATATGTTGGCCTCACAACTCGCCAACTGAAAGTCCGCGTGAGGGAACACGTGTTGGGAATACAGGTGGCCGCCGGCCACACGGATGAAACCATGTTAAAGACTCTGCCGAGACATTTTAAGGCATATCATGGATGTGATGCGACACTTTTGAGGGTGAGGGGGATTGATGCCCTGAAAATTAATATTAGGGGTGGTCAATTATCCAAGAGACTTGGAATGCTAGAGACAGGCTGGATTTGGCGTCTACATATGGTTCAGCCTAATGGACTAAATGAGAGTTTGTCTTCTGCGCCATTCTTGTAGTCCCCCGATTGGTGTGCATCTCTCCCTCAATACAACTCCGCATATATTGTTTTGATTTGATTTTAATAATTTTTAATTTGAGTTCATTGGATTTTGGCGTATTTGTTCTGACAATTCCTGGTCACATCACATGAAGATTGTGGGTTTTCTACGAAGAATATATTATCCGCGGACCATATTACATGAATAATCAATACTCCTATCAAGAATGAGATATATGTATTGGACATTGTTAGTCATCGGATGGAAATATTATGGACATGTTGCGTGCTTTTAAGATATATCTATACATGTATATTGATATTTTCATTCAGTGTAATTTGATGACGGATAATGTAGGTATGATGTCTTTATATATAGACCTATTACTATGGAGGGATGATTTGTCACCTATCAACTGCTTTATAATAAATAATTGCTGTTTAATTGTATAGTAAATGGATTGTATTTGGTTCTGTTGGTGGGTGTTGGTTATCTATGGATATAGGTTGTCAGAATAATAGTTACAATAGCGGGGAGCGGTATTTATCTATGTAATAATTATTTATTTTTTTGACTAGTAGGATATCGGCTGTATATAGCTGTGTTGCGGCTTAGTTGATATGGATTATGCGTCGTTTGTCTTTGTATATATGTTTATTGTTGCATTTTACGTATGGCCAGTAAGTATGCCCTGTTCCGCAGGTGTTTTTCGCATGCTCCGCTGCGTCACTGCTGGTCTCGGCTATTGTGGTGCCTTGTGGGGTGGGATCACATGGGGCTCGTATGTTTCCGGTTCCGCAGGTCGTGCAGGCCGGGTTTAGGATGACGAGACGGGCAGGTGAGCGCAATCGCCGCTACTTCCGGTTGGATGAATATTAACTTGTGCCCTCTGTTATCGGGCACAACCCCTGAGGAAGGTAGTCGCTGAAACGCGCGTCGGGGGGGACGGGAATGGCGTGCAGGTGCATTGGGACCTCCCACTTTGGTATGTATATGGATTAACTTTGTATTTACAATCTGGTCACATGAATCCATGACAGTTGTCCTATACTATGCTTAATATGCATGATGCAATTACTTGCCTAATATAGGATTTTGGATAACTGTCTAGGGTTAGTCACGTGCACCCTGACCTGTCCCTTTGGTATGTGTTGGGTTTGGCGAGGGGATTTTCCCGCCTGCTATGTTTTATACCTGTCATTGTATTATAAATAAAGTTTTTCACGTTTATATATATTTTTGGACTTCTTGACTGCTTTTTTCCTCTTGAGTATATTCTACATGATCTCTGGGAGGCATGTAAACTGCATTCTTTGCTATTCCTGACGACTTCATTAATAAATTGTATGAATCATTGTTGAACCACATGGATGCAGTCCTTCAAGCTCATGGAAGTCACACAAAATATTAAATATGACTCTAATAGCACCACAACTTCATTCACCAATGTTATGCAACATACAGTTAGGGCCAGAAATATTTGGACAGTGACATAAGTTTTGTTATTTTAGCTGTTTACAAAAACATGTTCAGAAATACAATTATATATATAATATGGGCTGAAAGTGCACACTCCCAGCTGCAATATGATAGTTTCCACATCCAAATCGGAGAAAGGGTTTAGGAATCATAGCTCTGTAATGCATAGCGTCCTCTTTTTCAAGGGACCAAAAGTAATTGGACAATGGACTCTAAGGGCTGCAATTAACTCTGAAGGTGTCTCCCTCGTTAACCTGTAATCAATGAAGTAGTTAAAAGGTCAGGGGTGGATTCCAGGTGTGTGGTTTTGCATTTGGAAGCTGTTGCTGTGAGCAGACAACATGCGGTCAAAGGAACTCTCAATTGAGGTGAAGCAGAACATCCTGAGGCTGAAAAAAAAGAAAAAATCCATCAGAGAGATAGCAGACATGCTTGGAGTAGCAAAATCAACAGTTGGGTACATTCTGAGAAAAAAGGAATTGACTGGTGAGCTTGGGAACTCAAAAAGGCCTGGGCGTCCACGGATGACAACAGTGGTGGATGATCGCCGCATACTTAATTTGGTGAAGAAGAACCCGTTCACAACATCAACTGAAGTCCAGAACACTCTCAGTGAAGTAGGTGTATCTGTCTCTAAGTCAACAGTAAAGAGAAGACTCCATGACAGTAAATACAAAGGGTTCACATCTAGATGCAAACCATTCATCAATACCAAAAATAGACAGGCCAGAGTTAAATTTGCAGAAAAACACCTCAAGAAGCCAGCTCAGTTCTGGAAAAGTATTCTATGGACAGATGAGACAAAGATCAACCTGTACCAGAATGATGGGAAGAAAAAAGTTTGGAGAAGAAAGGGAACGGCACATGATCCAACTCACACCACATCCTCTGTAAAACATGGTGGAGGCAACGTGATGGCATGGGCATGCATGGCTTTCAATGGCACTGGGTCACTTGTGTTTATTGATGACATAAGAGCAGACAAGAGTAGCCGGATGAATTCTGAAGTGTACCGGGATATACTTTCAGCCCAGATTCAGCCAAATGCTGCAAAGTTGATTGGACGGCGCTTCATAGTACAGATGGACAATGACCCCAAGCATACATCCAAAGCTACCCAGGAGTTCATGAGTGCCAAAAAGTGGAACATTCTGCAATGGCCAAGTCAATCTCCAGATCTAAACCCAATTGAGCATGCATTTCACTTGCTCAAATCTAGACTTAAGACGGAAAGACCCACAAACAAGCAAGACCTGAAGGCTGCGGCTGTAAAGGCCTGGCAAAGCATTAAGAAGGAGGAAACCCAGCGTTTGGTGATGTCCATGGGTTCCAGACTTAAGGCAGTGATTGCCTCCAAAGGATTTGCAACAAAATATTGAAAATAAAAATATTTTGTTTGGGTTATGTTTATTTGTCCAATTACTTTTGACCTCCTAAAATGTGGAGTGTTTGTAAAGAAATGTGTACAATTCCTACATTTTCTATCAGATATTTTTGTTCAACCCTTCAAATTAAACGTTACAATCTGCACTTGAATTCTGTTGTAGAGGTTTCATTTCAAATCCAATGTGGTGGCATGCAGAGCCCAACTCGCGAAAATTGTGTCACTGTCCAAATATTTCTGGCCCTAACTGTATATTTGTATTTTAAGTTAATTATTTGCTTGAATATCACATTACTTTCTGTAGGCGACAAAACTTTTGTCTTGCCAAAATCTGATCATTCTGTGTCCATTAACTGATCAATATTTCTGCATTGATGCCAAATTATTTTCTTAACCTAAACCACATTTCGGAGGGTTTCAGCTTTCAGAAGAATAATTTATACAACCAGTGGATGAGTTTAACATCAGGTTATAAGCTTTTGTTTACATAGCATGGATAAGCAACATAACTTCTGTCAGGGAGTGTAAGTGCTTGTTTCATTAGTATTGTGTACCTCTGCCTTTATCAAGTGGGGCTGCTGCCTTCTCTAAGTGCATTAGTTTTGTGGCCTGTATTAGTAAATACCATTGCTTTTTTTCCTGCTAGATTTTTTGAGAGTGGTGGGAGATTCTGTGTAGCATATGGATGAGCAGCACCTGCTTGATAGGTCAGTACCGATTTTCTTTATTTTCCTAGAATGAAGGGCCCAATTATAATATATTTAAAAGTAGTGGACAAAATAGTGTGCCTGTCACTACTAAATGCTACTCTCAAGTTGGGTAGCATGAAGTAGACAACTGATTATTTTTAAGAAAATATTTGCCATGTAGAAAGCCAATTGTTGTGAATTCTGTGGCAGAGCTCCCTCCTGTGGTCACAAGTGGTACTTCGGCTGATTCTCTCTGTGAGCTTCCGTTGGTGGAGGAAAGTGGTACTGCGGCTTCTGAGTTTCCTTCCTCAGGTGAGTGGTGAAGTCGTTAGGTGCTGCTCTATTTAACTCCACCTAGTGCTTTGATCCTGGCCTCCAGTCAATGTTCTAGTATTGGACCTGTTTCCTCCTGGATCGTTCCTCTGGCCTGCTGCTCTGCATAGCTAAGTTCCGCTTTGCTATTTCGTTTGCTGTTTTTTTCTGTCCAGCTTGTCTATTTGTTTTTTCCTGCTTGCTGGAAGCTCTGGGACGCAGAGGGTGTACCTCTGTGCCGTTAGTTCGGTACGGAGGGTCTTTTTGCCCCCTTTGCGTGGTTTTTGTAGGGTTTTGTGTTGACCGCAAAGTTACCTTTCCTATCCTCGCTCTGTTCAGAAAGTCAGGCCTCACTTTGCTAAATCTATTTCATCTCTACGTTTGTCTTTTCATCTTAACTCACAGTCATTATATGTGGGGGCTGCCTTTTCCTTTGGGGTATTTCTCTGAGGCAAGGTAGGCTTATTTTCTATCTTCAGGCTAGCTAGTTTCTCAGGCTGTGCCGAGTTGCATAGGGAGCGTTAGGCGCAATCCACGGCTGCCTCTAGTGTGGTTGGAGAGGATTAGGGATTGCGGTCAGCAGAGTTCCCACGTCTCAGAGCTCGTTCTATGTTTTTGGGTTATTGTCAGGTCACTGTATGTGCTCTGACCTCTATGTCCATTGTGGTACTGAATTACCTTATCATAACAGCCAATGAACATACAGTAATATGCAAACAGACAGTATGCATTAGACAGTTGAGAAAATAATGCTGTAAAGTAAGAATGCTTTCAAAAAGCATAAAAAAATACAAAGTGAATTAACAAATGAGAAGTCTAAATCATATCAATATTTGGTGCTACCACTCTTTGCATTTAAACCAGCATCAAAGCATCAAGATACACTTGCACACAGCTTTTGAAGGAAATCAACAGAGATTGTTCCAAACATCTCGGAGAACTAACCTCAAATCTTCTGTGGATGTAGGCTTGAAGATATCTTCCTGTATTTTCATGTTATCCCCAACAGATTTGATGATGTTGAGATAAGGGCTTTGTGAGGTCCATAACATCACTTTTAGGACTCCTTGTTCTTCCTTACATTGAAGATGGTTCTTAATGACAATGATGGAATGTTTGAGGTAGTTGTCCTGCTACAGAATAAATTTGGAACTAATCAGATTTCTCTCTAATGGTATAGCATAATGGATAAGTATCTATCTGTATATCTCTCAGTAATGAGGGCACCAAGAAAGGAGCAATGAAGACCATAGATGAAGTGGTCAGCTGAGCAAACTTAGTGCAGCAGATGAGATGAAAGATGAACGACACTTTCTGCTTACAATGCTTTGAAATCTGTACATATTCAGCTGTGTCATCGGCTAGCAGCAACCAGTGGGATCCAGATACACACATTTTTTTTTTACTGAAAAAGTCTTGCAAAAAATCGTCTTCATGGAAAAATTGCCTTACCTTCAACATAGAAGCAAGGCAAAAGTACTCAATTATGCATACAAACATAAGAACTGGGGTGTAGAGAAATGTCAGTGCATGCTCTTGACTGATGAGTCAAAATGTGAAATATTTGGTTATAACAGAAGGCAGTTTGTTTACGGAAGGACTGAAAAGTGGAACAATAATGAATGTCTTCAGTCAATATTGAAGTACAGTAGAGGTTTTCTCCAAGTTTGGTGCTGCATTTCAGCAAATGGAGATAAGGAGGTGGTCCACGTGATCAATGGTGTCCTCAATGCTGAGAAATAAAGATGATAAATTTATTTATACAGTGCCAACAAATTCTACAGCACAAAATAAATAGATACTACTTATCCTCCACGTAGTACCCTCAGAGAGGCATCTGAGTGGCTTCAAATTTATTCTGCTGCAGGAGAACTCTGAACATTCAGCCAATGTCATTAAGAACTATCTTCAACGTAAGCATGAACAAGGAGTCCTGGAAGTGATGGCATTGTGCCTACTGAGCCCTCATCTTAGCATCATCAAGTCTGCCTGTGGTTTCATGACGAGACAGAATGTTGTCTGCAGGTCTACATTCACAGATGTGTGGTTAATTCTTCTAGATGTTTGGACCAACTTCCCTGCAAAGTTACTTTAAAAACTTTGTGCAAGTGAACCTAGAAGAACTGATGCGGCTTTGAATGAAAGCAATGGTAACACCAGATATCGATTTGTTGTAGATTTCTCTTTTGTTCATTCATGTTGCAATTTATTAATTGATGAAAACAAACAATTAACACTTCTACTTTGGAAATCATTCTTACTTTGCAGCATTTTTACACACCTGCCTACAACTTTTCACAGCACTGTATTTCTGTGTCAGCTAAATAGTTGGGTAACTACACATGCATGACAAAGACGTAACACACAACATATTTAAATATTTATTTATGGTGTGAATTTTAAAACCTTGTTTCAATCATTCAGATAAATAAACTAATTAACATTTATTTGTTTTTCAACATTTTTTCAGTGAATGAAGCGACTACATTTTTCTGTTCAACAAAGTATTTTAATTGAACCTGCAGTTACTGACAATTAATTATGCAGCCACTGGGCTTTTTTTCTTTTAGATTTATGGTGTGTGCATAGCAACTCAACCTTAATATGTAGCTTGGCTTCATCATATGAGCTTGCCTGGTAATACTCGCACATTTGATGTGCTTTGTAGTAGTAAATAAAAGTTTAAAGCATTAGGCTGGGGCATTTTCAGCTATGATATATTTCATGTTTCTCTAAGTACGTTTTTTCCTCTGAAAATTGCATTAGTAAGCAATTATACTAATGAGACATTTCTATGGAAGAAGGCCTTGACCTTCTGTTTATGAAATACCATAAATTCTTCATTTTGACATTCTGTCACATTTAACCTACACTGAGAATAAATCCATGAAAATAATTCATGATAAAGGCCTTTTAATTTTCAAATACTATTTTTATCAAGGGGAAATAGTTGTGCATTCTGCATACAAGTTGTTCATACAGACAAACACACACATCTTTACAATTAGCACTGCTGACTTGCAGATCCTTGGTTTGAAGGCCACTCAGAACAACATTTGCATGGAGTTTATATGTTCTCCCTGGTTGTTGCTGGTATGTGTGGGTCACATCCTTCAACCCCTTAACGACCGCCGATACACCTTTTAAAGGCGGCAGTTAAGGGTACTTAAACCACAGCACCGTTAATTAACAGCGCTGTGGAAAAAGTAAATGGCTCCCCCCAGAGTCGGATTTTCTCTGGGTCTCGGTTGCCGGGGTAGCCGAGACCCCAGAGAACATGATTCGTTTTTTTTACTGACCCCCAGGTTGCGATCACCGGTAAATAACCGTTTACCGGCTGTCGCAAAAAAAAATGCGATTTCCCATTTAATTTCTCTGTCCTCCGATGTGACCGCACATCAGAGGGCAGAGAAATGGGGTCCCCGATCGCCTCCGATACTCACCTGTCTCCCCCGGTGCTCCTCGTGGCTCCCGATGGGCGCCACCATCTTGTTCCGCCAAAAAAATGGCGGGCGCATGTGCAGTGCGCCCGTTGGCTGGCACCTGGAAGATCTTTGGTGTCTCGGCTGCCGGGGGTAGCCGAGACCCCATAGAATATGATCGGGGTTGGTTTTTACCGACCCCTGTTTTGTAATTAACTGTTTACCGGCGGCCGAAAAAAAAAAAGCGATGTCATTCTCTGTCTTCTGATGTGATCGCACATCTGAGGACAGAGAAATAAGGGGATTCGGGGACCCTGTTATACTGACCGGTGTCCCTGGGTCCCCTCCTGCCCGCCGGCTTCTTCATCCGGTAAGAAAATGGTGGGCGTATGCGCAGTACGCTCGCCATGATCTGCCGGCCAGCAGCTAGAGGAGATGGGCTAAAGCTAGGGTTAGGGTTGGGGCTAAAGTTAAGGTTAGTGTTAGGGCTAGGGTTAGGGCTGGGGCTAAATTTAGGGTTAGGGTTAGGGCTAGGGTTAGGGTTAGAGCTAGGGTTAGGGCTAGTGTTAGGGTTGGGGCTAAAGTTAGGGCTAGGGTTACGGCTAGGGTTAGGGTTAGGGCTAGGGTTAGGGCTAGGGTTAGGGGTGGGGCTAAAGTTAGGGCTAGGGTTAGGGTTAGGGCTAGGGTTAGGGTTGGGGCTAAAGTTAGGGATAGGGTTGCGGCTAAAGTTAGGGTTTGAGTTGGGATTAGAGTTAGGGTTTGGATTAGGGCTGGTATGAGGGTTAGGGTTGGCATTAGGGTTACATTTGGGATTAGGGTTAGGTTTGGGATTAGGGTTAAGGATAGGGTTGGGATTAGGGTTAGGGGTGTATTGGGATTTGGTTAGGTTTGAGGTTAGGGTTGAGATTAGGATTAGGGGTGTGTTGGATTTAGGGTTTGGATTAGGGTTACGGTTAGGGTTGGGATTAGGGTTGTTTTGGGGCTAGGGTTGTGATTATCGTTAGGGTTGTGATTAGGATTATCGATCGGGTTGGGATTAGGGTTAGGGGTGTGTTTGGTTTAGGTTTGGAGTTAGAATTGGGTTGTTTCCACTGTTTAGGTACATCAGGGGGTCTCCAAACGCCACAACCAATTTTGCTCTCAAATGGTGCTCCCTCCCTTCTGAGCTCTGCCGTGCACCCAAACAGTGGTTTACCCCCACATATGGGGCATCAGCGTACTCGGGATAAATTGGACAAAAACTTTTGGGGTTCATTTTCTCCTGTTACCCTTGTGAAAATAAAAACTTGGGGGCTAAAATATCTTTTTTGTGGAAAAAAAATATTTTTTATTTTCTTGACTATATATTATAAACTTCTGTTTAGCACTTGGGCATTTAAGTTCTCACCACACATCTAGATAAGTTCCTTGGGGGGTCTAGTTTCCCAATTGGGGTTACTTGTGGGGGGTTTCTACTGTTTAGGTACATCAGGAGCTCTGCAAATGCAACATAACGCCCGCAGACCATTCTATCAAAGTCTGCATTCCAAAACGGCGCTCCTTCCCTTCCGAGCTCTGCCGTGCGCATAAACAGTGGTTTACCCCCACATATAGTGCATCAGCGTACTCAGGATAAATTGGACAACAACTATTGCAGGCCAATTTCTCCTGTTACCCTTGTGAAAATAAAAACTTGGGGGCTACAAAATCTTTTTTGTGGAAAAAAAATATTTTTTTATTTTCACGACTCTGCATTCTAAACTTCTGTGAAGCACTTGGGCATTCAAAGTTCTCACCACACATCTAGATAAGTTCCTTGGGGGGTCTAGTTTCCAAAATGGGGTCATTTGTGGGGGGTTTCTACTGTTAAGTCACATCAGGGGCTCTGCAAACGCAGAATAGGGTTAGGGTTAGGGCTAGGGTTAGGGGTAGGGGTAGGGTTAGGGCTAGGGTTAGGGCTAGGGTTAGGGTTTCGGTATGTGCACACGTATTCTGGTCCTCTGCAGATTTTTCCGCTGCGGATTTGATAAATCCGCAGTGCTAAACCACTGCGGATTTATGGCGGATTTACCGCATTTTTTCTGCGCATTTCACTGCGGTTTTACAACTGCGATTTTCTATTTGAGCAGTTGTAAAACCGCTGCGGAATCCGCACAAAGAAGTGACATGCTGCGGAATGTAAACCGCTGCGTTTCTGTGCAGTTTTTCCGCAGCATGTGTACAGCGATTTTTGTTTCCCATAGGTTTACATTGAACTGTAAACTCATGGGAAACTGCTGCGGATCCGCAGCATTTTCCGCAGTGTGTGCACATACCTTTAGAATTACGCTATGTGCACACGGTGCGGATTTGGCTGCGGATCCGCAGCGGATTGGCTGCTGCGGATTCGCAGCAGTGTTCCATCAGGTTTACAGTACCATGTAAACCTATGGAAAACCAAATCCGCTGTGCCCATGGTGCGGAAAATACCGCGCGGAAACGCTGCGTTGTATTTTCCGCAGCATGTCAATTCTTTGTGCGGATTCCGCAGCGTTTTACACCTGTTCCTCAATAGGAATCCGCAGGTGAAATCCGCACAAAAAACACTGGAAATCCGCGGAAAATCCGCAGGTAAAACGCAGTGCCTTTTACCCGCGGATTTTTCAAAAATGGTGCTGAAAAATCTCACACGAATCCGCAACGTGGGCACATAGCCTTAGGGTTAGGGTTGGAATTAGGGTTGTGGTTAGGGGTGTGATTAGGGTTATGGCTACAGTTGGGATTAGAGTTAGGGGTGTGTTGGGGTTAGTGTTGGAGGTAGAATAGAGGGGTTACCACTGTTTAGGCACATCAGGGGTCTCCAAATGCAACATAGCGCCACCATTGATTCCAGCCAATCTCGTATTCAAAAAGTCAAATGGTGCACCCTCAATTCCGAGCCCCGACGTGTGCCCAAACAGTGGTTTACCCCCACATATGGGGTACCAGCATACTCAGGATACACTGCGCAACAATTACTGGGGTCCAATTTTTCCTCTTACCCTTGTGAAAATAAAAAAATGCTTGCTAAAACATCATTTTTGAGGAAAGAAAAATGATTTTTTATTTTCACGGCTCTGCGTTGTAAACTAGGGTTGAGCGAAACGGGTCGAACATTTTCAAAAGTCGCCGACTTTTGGCTAAGTCGGGGTTTCATGAAACCCGATCCGACCCCTGTGCGGGGTCGGCCATGCGGTACGCGACTTTCGCGCCAAAGTCGCGTTTCAATGACGCGAAAAGCGCCATTTCTCAGCCAATGAAGGTAAACGCAGAGTGTGGGCAGCGTGATGACATAGGTCCTGGTCCCCACCATCTTAGAGAAGGGCATTGCAGTGATTGGCTTGCTGTCTGCGACGTCACAGGGGCTATAAAGAGGCGTTCCCGCCGACCGCCATCTTACTGCTGCTGATCTGAGCTTAGGGAGAGGTTGCTGCCGCTTTGTCAGAAGCAGGGATAGCGTTAGGCAGGGTCCATTAACCACAAAACCGCTTGTGCTGCAGCGATTTGCACTGTCCAACACCACCCTCGGTGCGCTGTAGCTCATTGGGCTGCCCTAGAAGGCTCCCTGATAGCTGCATTGCTGTGTGTACGCCGCTGTGCAAACCAACTGCTTTTTTCAAAGCACAAATCCTCTTGTTCCTTCCTTTCTGCACAGCTATCTTTTTTGTTTGTCCACACTTTTTATTTCATTTGTGCATCAGTCCACTCCTTATTGCTGCCTGCCATACCTGGCTGAGATTACTGCAGGCAGGGAGATAGTAGCTGCCTGCCATACCTGGCTGAGATTACTGCAGGCAGGGAGATAGTAATTGTAGGACATTCCCTGTTTTTTTTTTTTTTTTTTTTTTGGTGGGAGATTAAGATTGGCAATTTGGCATTTCTGCTAGAGTGCCATCCCTGTGTGTGCCATCTCTCTCACATAGTGGGCCATAGAAAGCCTTTTCATTTTTCTGTATTTTTTTTTGTGGGGTGTATAAATTCTCCCTGATAAAAATACAGTGGGAGATTAATATTGGCCTTTGGGCTTGTGTGCCAGTCCTGAGTGTGCCATCTCTCTCACAAATAGTGGGCCATAGAAAGCCTATTTTATTTTTTTTTTGTTTTATAAATTTTCCCTGAAAAAAGGGAGATTAATATTGGCCTCTGGGCTTGTGTGCCAGTTGTGAGCGTGCCATCTGTGCCAGTCCTGAGCGTGCCATCTCTCTCACAAATAGTGGGCCATAGAAAGCCTATTTAAATTTTTTTTTGGTTTTATAAATTCTCCCAGAAAAAAAGGGAGATTAATATTGGCCTCTGGGCTTCTGTGCCAGTCCTGAGCGTGCCATCTGTGCCAGTCCTGAGCGTCCCATCTCTCTCACAAATAGTGGGCCATAGAAAGCCTATTTTATTTTTTTTGGGGGTTTTATAAATTCTCCCTGAAAAAAAGGGAGATTAATATTGGCCTCTGGGCTTGTGTGCCAGTCCTGAGCGTGCCATCTGTGCCAGCCCTGAGCGTGCCATCTCTCTCACAAATAGTGGGCCATAGAAAGCCTATTTATTTTTTTTTTTTGTTTTATAAATTTTCCCTGAAAAAAGGGAGATTAATATTGGCCTCTGGGCTTGTGTGCCAGTTGTGAGCGTGCCATCTGTGCCAGTCCTGAGCGTGCCATCTCTCTCACAAATAGTGGGCCATAGAAAGCCTATTTAAATATTTTTTTGGTTTTATAAATTCTCCCAGAAAAAAAGGGAGATTAATATTGGCCTCTGGGCTTCTGTGCCAGTCCTGAGCGTGCCATCTGTGCCAGTCCTGAGCGTCCCATCTCTCTCACAAATAGTGGGCCATAGAAAGCCTATTTTATTTTTTTTTTGGGTTTTAGAAATTCTCCCTGGAAAAAAAAAGGGAGATTAATATTGCCCTTTGGGCTTGTGTGCCAGTACTAAGCGTTCCATCTCTCTCTCTCTCTCTCTCAGTCAGTGGGCCATAGAACGCCTATTTTTGTTTTTATTTGTTTTATAAATTCTCCCTGAAAAAATCATTTTATTTTATTTGGTTTCTAAATTCTTCCTGATAAAATCTTTTTTTTTTTATTATTTTTTTTTCTAAAGTCTCCCTGAAAAAAAAAAAAAAAAACAGTGGGAGATTAATATTGGCCTTTCTGCTTGTGTGCCAGTCTTGACTCCTGGGTGCGTCATCTCTCAGTCAGTGGGCCATAGAACGCCTATTTTTGGTTTTATTTGTTTTCTAAATTCTCCCTGAAAAAATCATTTTATTTTATTTGGTTTCTAAATTCTTCCTGATAAAATCACATTTTTTTAATTATTTTTTTTTCTAAAGTCTCCCTGAAAAAAAAAAAAAAAAACAGTGGGAGATTAATATTGGCCTTTCTGCTTGTGTGCCAGTCTTGACTCCTGGGTGCGTCATCTCTCAGTCAGTGGGCCATAGAACGCCTATTTTTGGTTTTATTTGTTTTATAAATTCTCCCTGAAAAAATCATTTTATTTTATTTGGTTTCTAAATTCTTCCTGATAAAATCATATTTTTTTTATTATTTTTTTTTCTAAAGTCTCCCTGAAAAAAAAAAAAAAAAAACAACCAAAAAAAACAGTGGGAGATTAATATTGGCCTTTCTGCTTGTGTGCCAGTCTTGACTCCTGGGTGTGCCATCTCTCTCTCTCTCTCTCTCTCTCTCTCTCTCTCTCTCCAATTGTGGTCCATAGAAAGCCTATATTTTTTTTCCTTGATTTGGGTTCTAAAATCTACCAGAGAAAATAACTACATCAATCATTGGTAGAAAAATATTGGCCTCTGGGTTTGTGTGCCACTCCTGACTCCTGTGTGCGTCATCTCTCAGTCAGTGGGCCATAGAACGCCTATTTTTGTTTTTATTTGTTTTATAAATTCTCCCTGAAAAAATCATTTTTTTTTATATTTTTCGGTTTCTAAATTCTTCCTGATAAAATCATATTTTTTTTATTATTTTTTTTTCTAAAGTCTCCCTGAAAAAAAAAAAAAAAAAAAAACAGTGGGAGATTAATATTGGCCTTTCTGCTTGTGTGCCAGTCTTGACTCCTGGGTGTGCCATCTCTCTCTCTCTCTCTCTCTCTCTCTCTCCAATTGTGGTCCATAGAAAGCCTACATTTTTTTTCCTTGATTTGGGTTCCAAAATCTACCAGAGAAAATAACTCCATCAATCATTGGTAGAAAAATATTGGCCTCTGGGCTTGTGTGCCACTCCTGATTCCTGTGTGCGTCATCTCTCACTCAGTGGCCCATAGAAAGCATATAGTTTGTTACATTTGTTTTCTAAATTCTCCCTGCAAAAATCTATTTTTTTTTTTTTGGGGGGTTTCTAAAGTGTTCCTGAAAAAAATAAAAATAAAAAAAAAATAATAGTGTGACATTAATATTAACATTTGTGCTTCAGTGACAGTCCTGCGTGTGGGGCATCTCTCTAATTTGCAGCCACCAAAAAAAGAGTGTGTAACATTGGGCCTGATTTTCGCTGTGGTCTCACCAACCTGTAAAGGGGTAGCTAAATCATACTGAAGTTATAGCTCACCGTGTAAGTTGTGTGACTGCAACAAATAACGTTAGTTTGGTTACGTTTTTAAAACAATGAGGAAGTCTAGTGGAAGAGGTCGTGGCCGGGGGCGTTCATTGTCAGCTGGTAATGAGGGTAGTGGTAGTGGTGGAGCATCAGGTGGTCGTGGGGGAAAAAATATTGCACCTAAGTCTGGAGCTGTGGAGCCAGGTTCGTCGTCCGGCTACACAAGGCCTCGAACGCTCTCTTTTCTGGGATTAGGAAAACCGCTTTTAAAGCCGGAGCAGCAAGAGCAAGTTTTGGCTTATCTTGCTGACTCAGCCTCTAGCTCTTTTGCCTCATCTCGTGAAACTGGTAAAAGTAAAAGCAGCGCGTCGTTAGTGGATGTTCACGGTCAGGGACAAGTCACTTCCTTGTCCTCTTCAGCAAAAACAACAACAGAGAAGAATGCAGCAGGCGACACAACGGGTTACTCCATGGAGCTCTTTACACATACCGTCCCTGGCTTAGAAAGTGAAGCAGTTAACAGTCCATGCCCATTACAAATTGAATCTGACATGGAGTGCACTGACGCACAGCCACAGCCAGACTACTATGCTGGTCCTTTGACTCAGACCACAACATTGCCCTCGCAGGGTGCTGATCAAGAATCAGACCCTGATGAGACTATGTTGCCCCATCACGAACGCTATACCACCGAACGACACGGTGACACAGACGAAGTTGCGCAGGAGGTACAAGAAGAGTTATTAGATGACCCAGTTCTTGACCCCGATTGGCAGCCATTGGGGGAACAGGGTGCAGGCGGCAGCAGTTCTGAAGCAGAGGAGGAGGAGGGGCCGCAGCAGGCATCAACATCGCCACAGGTTCCATCTGCCGGGCCCGTATCTTGCCCAAAACGCGTGGCAAAGCCAAAACCTGGTGGAGGACAGCGTGGCCATCCGGTTAAAGCTCAGTCTGCAATGCCTGAAAAGGTATCCGATGCTAGAAAGAGTGCAGTCTGGCATTTTTTTAAACAACATCCAATTGATCAGCGCAAAGTCATCTGTCAAAAATGTTCTACTTCCTTAAGCAGAGGTCAGAATCTGAAAAGTCTCAATACTAGTTGCATGCATAGACATTTAACCACCATGCATTTGAAAGCTTGGACTAACTACCAAACGTCCCTTAAGGTTGTTGCACCCTCGGCCAATGAAGCTAGTCATCAACGCAACATCCCTTCCGGCAGTGTAGGACCACCATTTAGCGCACCACCTGCTGTATCTGTGCAGGTATCTTTGCCAGGCCAAAGCAGTCAGGGTCAGGGAATCACCAGTTTCGTAGTAGGAAACACTGCATCTAGGGCACCGGCGGCAACAATACCATCTCCCACCGTCTCTCAGTCTGCCATGTCCACCGGCACCCCCGCTAGTTCCACGATCTCCAGCTCTCCAGTCCAGCTCACCCTACATGAGACTATGGTTAGAAAAAGGAAATACTTAGCCTCGCATCCGCGTACACAGGGTTTGAACGCCCACATAGCTAGACTAATCTCGTTAGAGATGATGCCCTACCGGTTAGTTGAAAGCGAAGCTTTCAAAGACCTGATGGACTACGCTGTACCACGCTACGAGCTACCCAGTCGACACTTTTTTTCCAGAAAAGCCATCCCAGCCCTCCACCAGCATGTTAAAGAGCGCATCGTCCATGCACTCAGGCAATCTGTGAGCACAAAGGTGCACCTGACAACAGATGCATGGACCAGTAGGCATGGCCAGGGACGTTACGTGTCCATCACGGCACACTGGGTAAATGTGGTGGATTCAGGGTCCACAGGGGACAGCAAGTTTGGGACAGTTCTGCCTAGCCCACGGTCTAGTAAACAGTTGTCTGTAGCCGTTCGCACCCCCTCCTCCTCCTCCTCCTCCTCCTCGTCCTCCTGCAGAAGCAAGAGCTCGTCCACAGACCGCAGTCGCACAAACACTCCATCCGCACCTGCCACTGTTGCACACCAGGTCTCCCATTATGGGGCAGCTACTGGCATACGTCAGCAGGCTGTATTGGCTATGAAGTGTTTGGGCGACAATAGACACACCGCGGAAGTTCTGTCCGAGTTCTTGCAGCAAGAAACGCAGTCGTGGCTGGGCACTGTAGATCTTGAGGCAGGCAAGGTAGTGAGTGATAACGGAAGGAATTTCATGGCTGCCATCTCCCTTTCCCAACTGAAACACATTCCTTGCCTGGCTCACACCTTAAACCTGGTGGTGCAGTGCTTCCTGAAAAGTTATCCGGGGTTATCCGACCTGCTCCTCAAAGTGCGTGGACTTTGCGCACATATCCGCCGTTCGCCTGTACACTCCAGCCGTATGCAGACCTATCAGCGTTCTTTGAACCTTCCCCAGCATCGCCTAATCATAGACGTTGCAACAAGGTGGAACTCAACACTGCACATGCTTCAGAGACTGTGCGAACAGAGGCGGGCTGTTATGTTTTTGTGGGAGGATACACATACACGGGCAGGCAGTAGGATGGCAGACATGGAGTTGTCAGGTGTGCAGTGGTCGAAGATTCAAGACATGTGTCAAGTCCTTCAGTGTTTTGAGGAATGCACACGGCTGGTTAGTGCAGACAACGCCATAATAAGCATGAGCATCCCCCTAATGCGTCTGCTGATGCAAAGTTTGACGCACATAAAGGATCAGGCGTCTGCACCAGAGGAAGAGGAAAGCCTTGATGACAGTCAGCGATTGTCTGGTCAGGGCAGTGTACATGACGAGGTACCGGGCGAAGAGGAGGTGGAGGATGAGGAGGATGATGGGGATGAGTATATTTTTAATGAGGAAGCTTTCCCGGGGGCACGGGAAATTGGTGGCGTGGCAAGGCCGGGTTCTGGTTTTTTGAGGGACACAAGTGACGTAGATTTGCCTGCAACTGCCCCTCAACCAAGCACAACCGCAGATTTGACAACGGGAACTTTGGCCCACATGGCGGATTATGCCTTGCGTATCCTCAAAAGGGACACACGCATTACAAAAATGATGAACGATGACGATTACTGGTTGGCCTGCCTCCTTGATCCTCGCTATAAAGGCAAATTGCAAAATATTATGCCACATGAGAACTTGGAACTAATATTAGCAACAAAACAATCAACTCTTGTTGACCGTTTGCTTCTGGCATTCCCTGCACACAGCGCCCGTGATCGTTCTCACACGAGCTCCAGGGGCCAGCAGACCAGAGGTGTTAGAGGGGCAGAAATCAGAAGTGGCGTTGGCCAGAGGGGTTTTCTGACCAGGTTGTGGAGTGATTTTTCTATGACCGCAGACAGGACAGGTACTGCAGCATCAATTCAAAGTGACAGGAGACAACATTTGTCCAGTATGGTTACAAACTATTTTTCATCCCTTATCGACGTTCTCCCTCAACCGTCATTCCCATTTGATTACTGGGCATCCAAATTAGACACCTGGCCAGAATTGGCAGAATATGCATTGCAGGAGCTTGCTTGCCCGGCAGCTAGTGTCCTATCAGAAAGAGTATTCAGTGCTGCAGGTTCAATACTAACAGAAAAAAGGACTCGTCTGGCTACCCAAAATGTAGATGATCTAACCTTCATTAAAATGAACCACAACTGGATTTCAAAATCTTTTGCCCCACCCTGCCCGGCTGACACCTAGCTTTCCTATGAAAAGGTCTTGCCTGTGGACTATTCTGAATGACTTTTCCAATCTCGTAATTTTCTTCACCTGATTGTCCAGCATACGACATGTTTCCACCTCACGAAATGGCCAAACTCCCCACACGGGGCCGTGCTATCGCCACTTTGCGCTTGGACCCTTGAGAGTGCTGTTTGTCTGAAGAGGTGGGTGTGGCCGCTTTTGGTCGACGGCACTGCCACTGGGTCCCTCATAGTACAATAAAGTGTCTCTGGCGGTGGTGGTGCGCACCCAACGTCAGACACACCGTTGTAATATGAGGGGCCCTGTGCCTGTAACGCCGGCCACAAGACAGTTCCCCCCCCCAGCTCAAACAGTGCTCTACCACTAGCAAAATTATCTCTCACAGCTTCACCAATGTGTAGTCTAGGCGCTGACATCCTTCAATGCCTGGCACTGACAATACCATTGTTTTGACATTTTTGTTATGTTAGGCCTTCGAAGCCTGTCTGCGGTCCCTTCTTTCTACAACTACTACACTGACCAGGCCACTGCTGGCCGTGTTACCCTGGAACCAATTTAAAAGTGCCTACAGTCAGCCCAATTTTGTTATGTTAGGCCTTCGAAGACTGTCTGCCGTCACTCCTTCCACTAGACTTCCACTGACCATACACTGCTGCCCATGTACCCCTGGAACCAATTTAAAGTGCCTACAGCCAGCCCAATTTTGTTATGTTACGCCTTCGAAGCCTGTCTGCGGTCACTCCTTCCACTAGACTTCCACTGACCAGACCACTGCTGCCCGTGTACCCCTGGAACCAATTTAAAAGTGCCTACAGCCAGCCCAAGTTTGTTATGTTAGGCCTTGGAAGCCTGTCTGCGGTCACTCCTTCCACTAGACTTCCACTGACCAGACCACTGCTGCCCGTGTACCCCTGGAACCAATTTAAAAGTGCCTACAGCCAGCCCAAGTTTGTTATGTTAGGCCTTGGAAGCCTGTCTGCGGTCACTCCTTCCACTAGACTTCCACTGACCAGACCACTGCTGCCCGTGTACCCCTGGAACCAATTTAAAAGTGCCTACAGCCAGCCCAAGTTTGTTATGTTAGGCCTTCGAAGCCTGTCTGCGGTCCATTCTTTCAACTACTACTACACTGACCAGGTCACTGCTGCCCGTGTACCCCTGGAACCAATTTAAAAGTGCCTACAGCCAGCCCAAGTTTGTTATGTTAGGCCTTGGAAGCCTGTCTGCGGTCACTCCTTCCACTAGACTTCCACTGACCAGACCACTGCTGCCCGTGTACCCCTGGAACCAATTTAAAAGTGCCTACAGCCAGCCCAAGTTTGTTATGTTAGGCCTTGGAAGCCTGTCTGCGGTCACTCCTTCCACTAGGCCTCCACTGACCACACCACTGCTGTCCGTGTACCCCTGGAACCAATTTAAAATTGCCTACAGCCATGTGTTATTATTTTAGGCCTTCGATGCCTGTCTGCGGTCACTCCTTCCACTAGGCCTCCACTGACCACACCACTGCTGTCCGTGTACCCCTGGAACCAATTTAAAATTGCCTACAGCCAGCCCAATTTTTTTATTTTAGGCCTTCGATGCCTGTCTGCGGTCCATTCTTTCAACTACTACTACACTGACCAGGTCACTGCTGCCCGTGTACCCCTGGAACCAATTTAAAATTGCCTACAGCCATGTGTTATTATTTTAGGCCTTCGATGCCTGTCTGCGGTCACTCCTTCCACTAGGCCTCCACTGACCACACCACTGCTGCCCGTGTACCCCTGGAACCAATTTAAAATTGCCTACAGCCAGCCCAATTTTTTTATTTTAGGCCTTCGATGCCTGTCTGCGGTCCATTCTTTCAACTACAACTACACTGACCAGGTCACTGCTGCCCGTGTACCCCTGGAACCAATTTAAAATTGCCTACAGCCATGTGTTATTATTTTAGGCCTTCGATGCCTGTCTGCGGTCACTCCTTCCACTAGGCCTCCACTGACCACACCACTGCTGTCCGTGTACCCCTGGAACCAATTTAAAATTGCCTACAGCCATGTGTTATTATTTTAGGCCTTCGATGCCTGTCTGCGGTCACTCCTTCCACTAGGCCTCCACTGACCACACCACTGCTGTCCGTGTACCCCTGGAACCAATTTAAAATTGCCTACAGCCATGTGTTTTTATTTTAGGCCTTCGATGCCTGTCTGCGGTCCATTCTTTCAACTACTACTACACTGACCAGGGCACTGCTGGCCGTGTACCCCTGGAACCAACATCAGAAAATATAAAAATAAGTATTTTGCTTATAAAAAAGAAAATACTGGTGAGATATCAAATGCAGACATTTTAACATTAAAAACAAACACACAACTAAAATCTGGTACAGTACTAAAAATGGCCACCAGCTACAATTACTTTCTCCTGCAAGTAGTTAACTGAAAGTTTTTTTAAATTGAAAACACACATATGGCATCCACCGAGTGTTGTCCTGTCGCGTCTTCTTTATATTATTGCCGAGAAGATGCAAAATAATGAAAATAATAAAATCATTAATTACCAAAATAATAGAGAAAGTCAACACCACATTGCAAATAAACATTCATTCCAAATAAAGAAGCAGGGCGCGTCCGAGGGTGAGTATATACCTAATAAGAATCTAATCACCCTCGGACGCGCAATGCTTATTTCCAACAGCCTTCCTTCCTAAGAATCAGCCCTTCCGTCGTGTAGAGAGACGTTGTGTTACACTCCAAGGTGTTCCCCAGGTTGCCTTTCCTGAGCTTCGATCTTCCGGCTCTCGTTTAGTAGTTCTTGGAAACTACTCTGCATTAGGCCTTCAAATTGGGTATGGGGTGTAGAGAGATGGTGTGTTCCACTCCAAGGTGTTCCCCAGGTTGCCTTTCCTGAGCTTTGATCTTCCGGCTCTCGTTTAGTAGTTCTTGGAAACTACACTGCATTAGGCCTTCAAATTGGGTATGGGGTGTAGAGAGAGGGTGTGTTACACTCCAAGGTGTTCCCCAGGTTGCCTTTCCTGAGCTTCGATATTCCGGCTCTCGTTTAGTAGTTGTTGGAAACTACACTGCATTAGGCCTTCAAATTGGGTATGGGGTGTAGAGAGAGGGTGTGTTACACTCCAAGGTGTTCCCCAGGTTGCCTTTCCTGAGCTTCGAAATTCCGGCTCTCGTTTAGTAGTTGTTGGAAACTACACTGCATTAGGCCTACAAATTTGGTATGGGGGAAACATTGGCGCATCTGCGGTCCCTCCTTCCTCTAGGCCTCCACTGACCTGTCTACTGCTGCCCGTGTTCCCCTGGAACCAATTTTAAATTGCCTACAGGCAGCCCAATTTATTATGTTAGGGCTTCGAAGCCTGTCTGCGGTCCCTCCTTCCACTAGGCCTCCACTGACCTGTCTACTGCTGCCCGTGTACCCCTTGAACCAACATCATAAAATAAAAAAAAAAGGATTTTGCTTATAAAAAAGAAAATACTGGTGAGATATCAAATGCAGACATTTTGACATTAAAAACAAACAAACAGCTAAAATCTGGTACAGTACTAAAAATGGCCACCAGCTACAATTACTTTCTCCTGCAAGTAGTTAACTGAAAGGTTTTTTAAATTGAAAACACACATATGGCATCCACCGAGTGTTGTCCTGTCGCGTCTTCTTTATATTATTGCCGAGAAGATGCAAAATAATGAAAATAATAAAATCATTAATTACCAAAATAATAGAGAAAGTCAACACCACATTGCAAATAAACATTCATTCCAAATAAAGAAGCAGGGCGCGTCCGAGGGTGAGTATATACCTAATAAGAATCTAATCACCCTCGGACGCGCAATGCTTATTTCCAACAGCCTTCCTTCCTAAGAATCATCCCTTCCGTGGTGTAGAGAGACGTTGTGTTACACTCCAAGGTGTTCCCCAGGTTGCCTTTCCTGAGCTTCGATCTACCGGCTCTCGTTTAGTAGTTGTTGGAAACTACGCTGCATTAGGCCTTCAAATTGGGTATGGGGTGTAGAGAGATGGTGTGTTCCACTCCAAGGTGTTCCCCAGGTTGCCTTTCCTGAGCTTCGATCTTCCGGCTCTCGTTTAGTAGTTCTTGGAAACTACACTGCATTAGGCCTTCAAATTGGGTATGGGGTGTAGAGAGAGGGTGTGTTACACTCCAAGGTGTTCCCCAGGTTGCCTTTCCTGAGCTTCGATATTCCGGCTCTCGTTTAGTAGTTGTCGGAAACTACGCTGCATTAGGCCTACAAATTGGGTATGGGGTGTAGAGAGAGGGTGTGTTACACTCCAAGGTGTTCCCCAGGTTGCCTTTCCTGAGCTTCGATCTTCATGCTCTCGTTTAGTAGTTGTCGGAAACTACGCTGCATTAGGCCTACAAATTGGGTATGGGGTGTAGAGAGAGGGTTTGTTACACTCCAAGGTGTTCCCCAGGTTGCCTTTCCTGAGCTTCGATCTTCCGGCTCTCGTTTAGTAGTTGTTGGAAACTACGCTGCATTAGGCCTTCAAATTGGGTATGGGGTGTAGCGAGAGGGTGTGTTACACTCCAAGGTGTTCCCCAGGTTGCCTTTCCTGAGCTTCGATCTTCCGGCTCTCGTTTAGTAGTTCTTGGAAACTACACTGCATTAGACCTTCAAATTGGGTATGGGGTGTAGAGAGAGGGTGTGTTACACTCTAAGGTGTTCCCCAGGTTTCCTTGCCATTGCTTCGGTCTTCCGACTCTCGTTTAGTAGTTGTAGAAAAGTACACTGCATTAGGCCATACAAAATGGGTATGGGGTGGAGAGAGATGGTGTGTTACACTCCAAGGTGTTCCCCAGGTTGCCTTTCCTGAGCTTCTATCTTCAGGCTCTCATTAAATTGTGGTTAAATGGAACAACTGCATTTGGCGTACTAGTTGGTTTGGGGCCTACTATCGGTGTCTGCCACTCCTTGCTGTTCTCCTCCACTGAACAAAGCTGTGCCGCCTGTTTACTACGGTTGCCAATTTTGAACTGCATTTCGACTACTTACTGATTTGGCCCTACTCTCTGTGTCAGCCTCTCATTCCAGTTGTCCTCCACTGCAATGCCCCCTGGTTATTCCTGTGTTACCAATTTTGAACTGCATTTAGCCCACTTTCTTCTTTGGGCCTATATCTGTGTTTCCACTTCATCGTGCCCATTGCCCAGCCAGTGATAGATGAGTCTGCTGGTACATTGACCCATAACGCAACATTCCCCGTGCACGCTACACAACAACATTGTGACCCTGCTGAAAGTCAGGTTGCTCTTCCCGCATACCATACCACCTTACACGGGGACAAAGAGGAAGGTGCAGATGAAAGTGCAGGTTCCTTCATCAGGTGGGGGGAGGAATACTAGTTGGCGACGTCACTGGCACAGGGCCTCTCATAGTACGCAAAAGTGTTGCTGCCGGTGGGAGGCGCCCCCGCCGTGCAAACACACCGCTGTACTTTGAGGGGCCCTGTGCCAGTGCCAATGCCAACGAGTGGGCCCCCCCTGCTTGCTCAGGTTCACAGCACTTGCAAAGTTGAAATACTTACCTCTCCCTGCTCCACTGCCGTGACGTGGTCCAGATTTCCTGGGCCCACTAATTACTTGAACCAGCCCTACCCCCCACAACTTTAGCCAAATGACCCCCAATTTCAAATGCCTTCCAATTATTATAAGGTAAATTACGCTTGACAAGCTTCATTAAGAAGAATGGATGGTTTTGACATTAAAATGGCCACTCTAGGTGTTTTCCTGGCCCCCACTCACTGCCGACTATGCTGCCCCATTGACTTGCATTGGGTTTCGTGTTTCGGTCGATCCCGACTTTACGTCATAATCGGCCGATTTCACTCGACCCGACTTTGGACATAGTCGTGTTTCGCAAAACCCGGCTCGACTCTAAAAAGGTCAAGGTCGCTCAACTCTATTGTAAACGTCTGTGAAGCACTTGGGGGATCAAAGTGCTCACCGCATATCTAGATAAGTTCCTTGGGGGGTCTAGTTTCTAAAATGGGGTCACTTGTGGGGGGTTTCTACTGTTTAGGCACACCTGGGGCTCTGCAAACGCAACGTGACGCCCGCAGACCATTCCATCAAAGTCTGCATTTCAAAAGTCACTACTTCCCTTCTGAGCCCCGACGTGTGCCCAAACAGTGGTTTACCTCCACACATGGGGTATCAGCGTACTCAGGAGAAACTGAACAACAACTTTTGGGGTCCAATTTCTCCTGTAACCCTTGGGAAAATAAAAAATTCTGGGCTAAATAATAATTATTTTTGAGGAAAAAAAACGTATTTACTATTTTCACGGCTCTGCATTATAAACTTCTATGAAGCACTTGGGGGTTCAAAGTGCTCACCACACATCTAGATAAGTTCCTTTCGGGGTCTAGTTTCCAAAATGGGGTCACTTGTGGGGGGTTTCTACTGTTTAGCCACATCAGGGGCTCTGCAAACGCAACATAATGCCCGCAGATCATTCTATCAAAGTCTTCATTCCAAAACGGTGCTCCTTCCGAGCTCTGCCATGCGCCCAAACAGTGGTCTCCCCCACATAAGGGGTATCAGCCTACTCAGCATAAATTGCACAATAAATTTTGGGGACCAATTTCTCCTGTTAACCTTGTGAAAGTAAAAATTTGGGGGTGAAAAGATCAGTTTTGTGGAAAAAATATGATTTTTTAATTTTCATGGCTCTACATTATAAATTTCTGTGAAGCAGTTGGGGGTTTATAGTGCTCACCACACATCTAGAGAAGCTCTTTGGGGGGTCTAGTTTCCAAAATAGGGTCAATTGTGGAGGGTTTCTACTGCTTAGGTACATCAGGAGCTCTGCAAATGCAACATGACACCCGCACACCATCCCATCAAAGTCTGAATTCCAAGCGGCACTCCTTCCCTTCCGAGCCCCGATGTGTGCCCAAACAGTGCCCCCCCACATATTGTGTATCAGCATACTCAGGACAAACTGGTCAACAAATTTTGGGGTCCAATGCCTCCTGTTACCCTTGAGAAAATTAAAAATTACAGGCTAAAAAATCATTTTTGAGGAAAAAAAAGATTTTTTATTTTCATGGCTCTACTTTATAAATTTCTGTGAAGCACTTGGGGGTTCAAAGTGCTCACCACACATCTAGATAAGTTCCTCAATGGGTCTAGTTTCCAAAATGGTGTCAATTGTGGGGGGTTTCCACTGTTTAGGCACATCAGGGGCTCTCCAAATGCGACATGGCGTCCGATCTCAATTCCAGCAAATTCTGCATTGAAAAAGTCAAATGGCACTCCTCTTCCAAGCTCTGCTGTGCGCCCAAACAGTGGTTTACCCCCACATATGGGGTATCAACGTACTCAGGACAAATTGCACAACAACTTTTGTGGTCTAATTTCTCCTGTTACCCTTGTGAAAATAAAAATTGGGGGCAAAATTAATTTTTGGAGAAAAAATGTGATTTTTTATTTTCACGGCTCAATTCCAGCCAATTCTACATTGAAAAAGTCAAACGGTACTCCTTCTCTTCCAAGGTCTGCAGTGCGCCCAAACAGTGGTTTACCCCCACATATAGGGTATTGGCGTATTCAGGAGAAATTGTGCAACAAAATTTATGGTTCAATTTCTGTTTTTATACTTGTGAAAATAAAAAAAATGGTTCTGCAGTAAAAATTTTGCAAAAAAAAGTTCAATGTTCATTTTTTCCTTCCACATTGTTTCAGTTCCTGTGAAGCATGTAAAGGGTTAATAAACTTCTTGAATGTGGTTTTCAGCACCTTGAGGGGTGCAGTTTTTAGAATGTTGTCACACTTGGTTATTTTCTATCATATAGACCCCTCAAAATGACTTCAAATGTGATGTGTCGTAAAAAAAAAATGGTGCTGTAAAAATGAGAAATTGCTGGCCAAATTTTAACCCTTATAACTCCCTAACAAAAAAAAAATGTGGTTTCCAAAATTGTGCTGATGTAATGTAGACATGTGGGAAATGTTATTCATTAACTACTTTTTGTGGGATCTGTTAAAGCATTCCAGAGTTATAACCTCATAAATTGACAGTGGTCAGAATTGTAAAAATTGGCTCGTCATTAAGTACCAAATTGGCTCTGTCACTAAGCGGTTAAAAAGATACTAATAGGTTGCTTGGCTTTTGTTAAAGGGACAGGGCTTTCCTCCACAAATTACTAAACCTTATGGTTACCAAAAGAGGAACTCTCCCTACACCTTTATTGAAGTATGATATTAACTATTATCGCAGATATACTCAACCACCATGTGGATCCATGATCATTCCAGCATGCAGGCACAGCAAAAGAGACAGAGCATATGTGCCTTTTATGTCCAGCTAGAAGAGGTGTGTCCAGCCCCAGGTGTGTGGGGATGAGGTCACAAGTCTATTGTCCACTGGCCTAAGTCCTAAATGAAACCTCATATACCAGCTTGAGGAGGGGGCTACTGAGCACATGTGGGGGAATTATATATCACTAAAAGATATATATTTTGGAGCACTTCCCTTCTACATTCCCCCTGTTGTCGAGAACATGACAATGAAATTTGAGGGACATTTTGTGCTGGGATTTATTTGCCTACTCAACCCCATTCATAACTAGTGACAGCTCAGGATGGAATGAAGCATAATTCTGCACTTAGGTACCTAGGCATCATCCACATGGCCATCAGCTCTTCCCTGCTGTTCACCGTAACCCACATCTCTATCCACAGAGTACACCTTCTTCTTCTTTCTTGAATCTTAATCAAAGTCTTTTTGTTGTCAAAATCAAAGTCTTTTGTTATCAAAGTATTTTTGCTATGTACAGTATAATCTCTGTGGTCATGTCGTTACCGGTCTTCAGGTGTCTGCCTATCCCAATGTTGTCTTACTGGTCAGACTCTGGAATGGCTTCACCCTTACAGTCCATAGAACAGCCACCGTCATGCCGTGCATACCCTTCACCCTGCCAGACTTCACGTTACTCTATTTTGAGTATATCTGGCTTGATGAGACTGCTGGATGTCACAGTCCGTAGATGGGCCTCATGGCATTTTTGTAGCGGAGGCATGACTTCCATCAGGCGCGACTTCCTTTAGGTATGACTTTCATCAGGCACGACTTCCATCAGGCACGACTTCACTTTCATCAGACATGCATCAGGCACGACTTCCATCAAGCATTTCTCCTTTATTCTTGATTGAAGATAGTTGATGAGGTTCCTCTATAGATAGATATGCAGATCTTTACTAGGCAGGTCAGAATTTCTAGAGTAGGAAGTGATGTCACAATACCTAAGTAGACTGCGAGAAGAACACGTCTAATTATGCATATAGAGACTTAAGCTAAAATAGCATGGCTGCTACTAATCCATAATGCACATGAAGATCATTGATCCACGTACAGTTGGAGTTATCTACTGCCTGTAAATGCATGACCACCTTCACATGAACACACTTACTGAGTATGTCAATGTACAGGTAGTCATGGACTTACATCTAAAGTGTCTATATGCACACATATGGAATTACTACACAGTAACACGACAATCAATATAACATCATTATTATATACTATATATATATATATATATATATATATATATATATATATATATATATATATTGGATTCGGGGTAAAGAACTGGATTTTTCTTATGTCCTTAATAGTGTTGAGCATTCCGATACCGCAAGTATCGGAATTCCGATACCGAGATCCGATACTTTTGTGGTATCGGTATCGGATCAATAGGGATGTGTAAAATAAAGAATTAAAATAAAAAATATTGATATGCTCACCTCTCCGGCGGCCCCTGGACATCACGCTGTTAACTGGCCGGCTTCTTTGTTTAAAATGAGCGCGTTTAGGACATGCAAATGACGTCGCGACTTCTGATTGGTCGCGTGCCGCTCATGTGATCGCCACGCGACCAATCAGAAGCCGCGACGTCATTCTCATTCACTAAACTCCTAATTCTAGGAATTAAGGACCTGCGAATGACATCACGGCTTCTCATTGGTCGCGTGGCTGTCACATGAGCGGCACGCGACCAATCAGAAGCAGCGACGTCATTCGCAGGTCCTAAACGCGCTCATTTTAAACAAAGAAGCCGGCCGGTTACCAGCGTGATGTCCAGGGGCCGCCGGAGAGGTGAGTATATCAATATTTTTTTATTTTAATTCTTTATTTTACACCTCACTATGGATCCCAGGGCCTGAAGGAGAGTTTCCTCTCCTTCAGACCCTGGGAACCATCAGGATACATTCCGATACTTGATGTCCCATTGACTTGTATTGGTATCGGATATCGGTATCGGCGATATCCGATATTTTTCGGGTATCGGCCGATACTATCCGATACCGATACTTTCAAGTATCGGACGGTATCGCTCAACACTAGTCCTTAACCCCCTTCTCTTGCTGAGTAAATGGTGCTCAGCCTGACTTCCGTGCAGGTGGGTGTCCTGTCTTTCGGTTCTCCTGCAAATAATAACAGTCCAATATATATAAAATAATGATCAGGAGGAAAATAACAGGAAGAAGTGGCATTGGATTTTATTACAGTCTCCTCCTCATGGCTAAAATCTGAGAGGAGATGTTTCAACTCGGCACCAAACGTACGAAGGGTGTTCTGGAGCCTCTCAGGGGCATCTGGGCAAAGGTCAAGACTTCTTCTCTGGAGTGATAGGTGCTCTTCTACATAGATACCTAAAATGGGACACAAGGAACAATACTCTCTTGGAGATCTCCCAGTGCAGTTAATAAACATCCTTATTTGATGCTTCCCAGTCCCACCAAACTCACTCATTCTTTATACTTTTACCTCAACTCTCCTGAACCCCACAAAATGAATGCAATTTTCTTATAGTAAAATCCTAGTCAATTGTCTCTGTTTCCTATACAGACACCCCTACCAGTTTTCCACAATCCAAAAGAGTAACATACAACCCTCGCAGCTACTTAACACCCTCGGAAAACTAAATATAAAAGTATAGTACACTGACTTTGTTGGGGCTGCGGCGGTGACCCCTGTGTACCGACTGAATGGGTAAGAGCTGCTGAACCGGATTGAATATGATATATGCCGTTCGGGTGAGCGGTACCCCACTGTGGGATTGGTAGAATTTGACTCTTAGACACCCGGTTTGAGTGGTATCATTACCTCAAACATGCACTAGTGGCACTTTAGGTTGAAATTGTATCAGTGGTACATGGGGGCTGCCGCTGCTCTGATTTTTCAGCGCTATCTGTAGTTTGCCTTGCTGTCCATATATATTTGTTATGACTAATTGTTTCTAAATATTGCTGATTATTGTTCTATGAATAAAAACGTGAATTTTTACCTTTTCAATATGGGACTTGTACTCTGTGTGTTTGCAGCGCCCCAGAGATCTGGTCATTGCAGTATGGCGCTCTGCCGCTAAGGGGAGCAGCGGTACGTCTGATGGCACTAAGGAGTTCTCCTGACCAGGTATCACTAGATCACATTACACTTCACACTCCGGCCACTAGGGGGAGAAAAAGGCTTTATTTATTGGGCTGCTCCTCACACTGGTAAAACTAGGGGCTGGGGAGGAAGTTAGTCAGAAGCTGACTGGGTTGGAACCAGGCAACATCCCGTGGCAGGGGGTGTTGCAGGGAGAAGGCACAGGGGGGCCCCTGTCTGGCGTGGGAACCTGGCAGGAGCCTAGCGAAAAGAACAGAACATTACGGAACCGCGCCTGCACTACCTTGCGGCGGTATCCTAAGAAAGAGACACGAAGGGAAGGATATTGTGGAAACGTGTAAACGAGATCAAGCACAAAGGAGAGCCAGTAAGAGTCGTGCCAAGAGAGAGAGAGGCAACATCTTACTGAGGTGTGTAGTCGGTGGCCGGAACACCGTAGGAGTAACTGACTTCAGGCCTTACTTCAAACTCTGCTGGACAGTTAGTCATAGGTTGGCTGTCTACCTTACTACACCTACGAAGACATAGGGGGCAACATTGGGAGAGGGGCGTATCTAGGGTCCCGGAAGACCTCCAAGTCTTCCCGTCACACGTGTGGCGTCCTAGCCATAACATACCTGGGGGACGTTAGAAACTAGTAACATCTGGAACCAAAGAACGAGAGAGAGAGCTGTAGAGAACGAACGAACGAGGACAGCAGTTGTGAGGACTATTCCGAATGCTCAGCAGGATAGGACTACAACACACAGGCGCTATTGGTAGGCAACGATTTCCATCTGCGAGGGAAACTCTGGATGTGCCCATCGGACCGGCCGGTCTCTGAGAGCCCTGTTAAACGTACTTTAGATTGAGGATCCTGAAGCCTTCAGTAAAGAGGTAAAGAGACTGCAACCTTGTGTCCTCATTATTGACCGTACCTCACACCATCACCATCCACCTTACTGGGAAGCCCTGGGGACATACTTCACCTGTGGGAAGGTATACCATCCAGCTGCCATTCCATCACCCCAGTGGACCCCATAGCAGCGTCGGTCACCCTGACCGAACATCACAGGTGGCGTCACGAACCACTGACAGACTGCTTCACTACTTTTATTGGACACCCCTTAGCAGGGTCGCGGCCTGGGTCTAACCACCGTGACTGCCTCAGAACCGAACCAGAGAGGCCCGGTACCGAAACGCGTGGCCCTGTGTCTGGGGGTGCTCCATGTTTTTCTCCGGTTTTTCTCAGGTACACTGACTTTAGTTGTATGCTGCATTGGGTCTTAAACAAAACCATGTTATCAGTCCAAACTTCAAGGTCTTAAGGTACCTTCACACTCAGCGACGCTGCAGCGATACCGACAACGATGTCGATCGCTGCAGCGTCGCTGTTTGGTCGCTGGAGAGCTGTCACACAGACAGCTCTCCAGCGACCAACGATCCCGAAGTCCCCGGGTAACCAGGGTAAACATCGGGTTACTAAGCGCAGGGCCGCGCTTAGTAACCCGATGTTTACCCTGGTTACCAGCGTAAAAGTAAAAAAAAAAACACTACATACTTACCTACCGCTGTCTGTCTCCTGCGCTGTGCTTCTCTGCACTCCTCCTGCACTGGCTGTGAGCACAGCGGCCGGAAAGCAGAGCGGTGACGTCACCACTGTGCTTTCCGGCTGACCGACGCTGATCCGGATCGCTGCAGCGTCGCTGTTTGGTCGCTGGAAAGCTGTCACACAGACAGCTCTCCAGCGACCAACTATGCCGGTAACCAGGGTAAACATCGGGTTACTAAGCGCAGGGCTGCACTTAGTAACCCGATGTTTACCCTGGTTACCAGCGTAAAAGTAAAAAAAAAAAAACACTACATACTTACCTTCCGCTGTCTGTCCCTCGGCGCTCTGCTTTTCTGCCCTGTGTAAGCACAGCGGCCGGAAAGCAGAGCCGCTTCACAGGGAGTCTGATAGAAAACAGCAAGCAACCAACAAAGAACAAATCCTGTTATCATTGCAATCACAATGAACCTCAGATAAGGCCCTTCTGCCTCCTATCTGGTCCTCACTGGTCTAACAATACATTTCACTTACAAAAGAGAAAACTTAGCAAGAGAAGAGTAAAGGTACCTTCACACATAATGATTTCGTTAGCGATATCGTTGCAACGTCACGCTTTTTGTGACATAGCAACGATCTCGCTATGTGTGACAGCGACCAACGATCAGGCGCCTGCTGGGAGATCGTTGGTCACTGGGGAATGATCAGGACCTTTTTTTGGTCACTGATCACCCGCTGTCATCGCTGGATCGGCGTGTGTGACGCCGATCCAGCGATGTGTTCACTTGTAACCAGGGTAAAAATCGGGTTATAACAGCAGGCTGTGCTCTGCTTTACGGCCAGCGCTGACACAGTCAGTGCAGGGAAGCTGATGGCGGGGGACGTGACAGACATCGGAATGTGAGTATGTAGTGTTTTTTTTTTAACTTTTACAATGGTAACCAGGGTAAATATCGGGTTACTAAGCGCGGCCCTGCACTTAGTAACCCGATGTTTACCCTGGTTACCCGGGGACTTCGGCATCGTTGAAGACAGTTTCAACGATGCCGAAGTCTTTCCCCTGATCGTTGGTCACTGGAGAGAGCTGTCTGTGTGACAGCTCCCCAGCGACCACACAACGACTTACCAACGATCACGGCCAGGTCGTATCGCTGGTCGTGATCGTTGGTAAGTCGTTTAGTGTAACGGTACCTTAAAAGAAACAAAACAAACAATCAGAAAGACTAGAGGCCAGATTGATAAGTTAGTTTACATCAAGGCCTCACTAGCCTCCCTGGTTGTAATCAGCCATTTTGAGAAGTCTGCCCATGGTGGGACACGTGACACTGAGAGAAAATGCCATTATGTCTGTGAAAATGCCTGTGCTCCTTGACAATATTGCTAGGCCCCTCACAATTACTTGTGCAATAACAGTTCCTTGCAATATGTCCAAAGTGACCACATTTAAAACATTTCACAGAATAATATTTCCTCTCCTTCATTGTCCATTTGCAGTACCTGGCAATATGGCCAGAGCCAACACATGTATAACATCTAACACATGCCTTGCCTGATTTAGGGGCCTGGACAGAACATATTTGCTTCTGTCTGGAACTTTTAAACTCTTCCATTACTAAGTATGCACTCTTAACAATGTCACGTTTGAACTTTCTTTGTAATTTAGACAGCACATACCTGTCATTACATTTCTTTATTTGATCAAACTTTGATAAAATATTTGATCCCTCACCTGTTCCATCACTCCCCCTTTTTGCCCTGCATTGGGCACAATCGGTCGGGGATCTGACCAAGTGTTCAGAAACAAAGAGAAGGTCGGCACCACATTTGAAAAATCATTGATGATATTTTTCAGACTAGTAATCAGTTGGGAACTAGCACCCAGCTCCACACTGTACTGACTAATAATTGGATTACTAGCTGCTGCCATTTTCTTCACAGCTTTGATCTCAGCCCCAGACTGAATCAACTGGGCTTCCATATCAACACAATGATTTTTCATTTTCAGCAGTTGTGATTCAAGACTGGCAATCTGCTTTTCTCTGTCCACATTATGCTGATTCGTCTCTTCCAGTTGTGTCTGTAAGGCACACACTCTCTGCACATTAGTCACACAACACTGGCAGTGGAAATTTGGGGAATCTGCATTACACAGGGATTCCTCATACACACAGATCAATTTAGCTAACATTTGTAGTCGTTTACTTGATTTATTCAAGACCGATCATCTCTCTATGCACATGCTGTCATGCCCACATGATTATTCCTATGGGGCAGACCACAGCAATTCTGCAGATTTGGGTATAGTGGGTGTTACTGGATTACATTTACTGTGCTTTGCTAATCTTTTAAGGGTCGATAAGTCCATACTCACTCTTCCTGAAGCCATCTTGGTCGTCCTCCTTGTCCCTTCTCTGCTGTTTGAAAAGGTCCTTATACCTCTGGAACATCTTTTCCTGACCAGCTGGACTTTACCTTGAGAACGACTATGACTCTTTGGAAGAATGGACTGGTAAAGATTAACCCAAACTCTCAAAGACCAACAAGCAAAGGAAAAAGAAATAAAACGTTAAAAATCAGAAGACTTGGTTCTCTGTTACTGATTTTGTTCCATGTATAGCTTGTATTGAAAATCTGCGTCAGAATTACACAACAGTTCTCCCTGTATCAATGTAATCTGTCCACGTCCCTCCGATATGATCAGTTCACAGAAGATGGCCAGAAATTCAAACAGCAAAACATGTTAAACAAAATCTAAACAGTAGGCCCACTGTTTAAATTTGTAGCTCGCCATTGAAAAAGGATCAAAATCCTCCCCAAAATATCAAACCTTATGGTTACCAAAATAGGAACTCTCCTTACACCTCTATTGAAGTCCGATATTAACTATTATCGCCGAACTTGGCTATTAATAATTAATATCTACTTAGTACGCCTCAACGTTATCTTTACCTTATACTATATACTAACTGTTATCTATTCCTTACACTTTATACTAACTGAGACAAAACCATGTATCAATAAAGGGTATTTATTACACACACACAAGTCTGCAGTCTAAAACATACATATATATTTATACCCAAGCTGGCGACTATAAATATATATATATATATATATATACAGTGGGGCAAAAAAGTATTTAGTCAGTCAGCAATAGTGCAAGTTCCACCACTTAAAAAGATGAGAGGCGTCTGTAATTTACATCATAGGTAGACCTCAACTATGGGAGACAAACTGAGAAAAAAAAATCCAGAAAATCACATTGTCTGTTTTTTTAACATTTTATTTGCATATTATCGTGGAAAATAAGTATTTGGTCAGAAACAAACAATCAAGATTTCTGGCTCTCACAGACCTGTAACTTCTTCTTTAAGAGTCTCCTCTTTCCTCCACTCATTACCTGTAGTAATGGCACCTGTTTAAACTTGTTATCAGTATAAAAAGACACCTGTGCACACCCTCAAACAGTCTGACTCCAAACTCCACTATGGTGAAGACCAAAGAGCTGTCAAAGGACACCAGAAACAAAATTGTAGCCCTGCACCAGGCTGGGAAGACTGAATCTGCAATAGCCAACCAGCTTGGAGTGAAGAAATCAACAGTGGGAGCAATAATTAGAAAATGGAAGACATACAAGACCACTGATAATCTCCCTTTGATCTGGGGCTCCACGCAAAATCCCACCCCGTGGGGTCAGAATGATCACAAGAACGGTGAGCAAAAATCCCAGAACCACGCGGGGGGACCTAGTGAATGAACTGCAGAGAGCTGGGACCAATGTAACAAGGCCTACCATAAGTAACACACTACGCCACCATGGACTCAGATCCTGCAGTGCCAGACGTGTCCCACTGCTTAAGCCAGTACATGTCCGGGCCCGTCTGAAGTTTGCTAGAGAGCATTTGGATGATCCAGGGGAGTTTTGGGAGAATATCCTATGGTCTGATGAAACCAAACTGGAACTGTTTGGTAGAAACACAACTTGTCGTGTTTGGAGGAAAAAGAATACTGAGTTGCATCCATCAAACACCATACCTACTGTAAAGCATGGTGGTGGAAACATCATGCTTTGGGGCTGTTTCTCTGCAAAGGGGCCAGGACGACTGATCCGGGTACATGAAAGAATGAATGGGGCCATGTATCGTGAGATTTTGAGTGCAAGCCTCCTTCCATCAGCAAGGGCATTGAAGATGAAATGTGGCTGGGTCTTTCAACATGACAATGATCCAAAGCACACAGCCAGGGCAACGAAGGAGTGGCTTCGTAAGAAGCATTTCAAGATCCTGGAGTGGCCTAGCCAGTCTCCAGATCTCAACCCTATAGAAAACCTTTGGAGGGAGTTGAAAGTCCGTGTTGCCAAGCGAAAAGCCAAAAACATCACTGCTCTAGAGGAGATCTGCATGGAGGAATGGGCCAACATACCAACAACAGTGTGTGGCAACCTTGTGAAGACTTACAGAAAACGTTTGACCTCTGTCATTGCCAACAAAGGATATATTACAAAGTGTTGAGATGAAATTTTGTTTCTGACCAAATACTTATTTTCCACCATAATATGCAAATAAAATGTTAAAAAAACAGACAATGTGATTTTCTGGATTTTTTTTTCTCAGTTTGTCTCCCATAGTTGAGGTCTACCTATGATGTAAATTACAGATGCCTCTCATCTTTTTAAGTGGTGGAACTTGCACTATTGCTGACTGACTAAACACTTTTTTGCCCCACTGTATATATACATATATATATATATATACACAATATACGGATATTACAACTCTAATACAGTAATACCACTACAGTATACAGTGATATCCCAACAGTATCACACAGTAATGACCAACTGTCATGCTACCGCTCGCCTCACCGCCTGTATCCCGCTATACTCACCGCTCTGCGGTGTCCCGGCATGTTCCTGCTCGTCTCCGGGCTTCTGCTCCTCTCGCACGGCCAGCTCCTGCTTCTTCTCGGGTGCGTGTGCACACGGGGGGTGGTCCTCCTGGTCTACTTGCTCTAGTAAAGTTTGCTGTCGTGGTCCAGCGGGTCCACCTTTGGGATTCCTCTAGCATTCTCACAGTACCAACAACAGGCCATGGACCCCGCTGGTACCTCTGCTACCGCCCAAAAGGAATTACGGGTTCTTCGTGAGAATCAAACCAGGATCATGGCCTATATTGACCCCCCCCCAAACTGAGTTCAAATGTGAGGTGGTCACTAAAAAAATGGTTTTGTAAATTTTGTTGTAAAAATGAGAAGTCGCTGGTCAACTTTTAACCCTTATCACGTCCTAACAAAAAAAATTATGTTTACAAAATTGTGCTGATGTAAAGTGAACACATGGCAAATGTTATTTATTAATTATTTTGTGTGACACCGCTCTATGAAGATTGAAAATTGCAACATTTTCCAAATTTTTGCTAAATTTCTGTTTTTTTTCATAAATAAACACAAGTTATGTTGAATAAATTTTTCCACTAACATGAAGTACAGTATGTTACGAAAAAACAGACTCAGAATCAGTGAGATATGTTGAAGCTTTCCAGAGTTATAACTTCATAAAGTGACAGTGGTAAGAATTGTAAAAATTGGCTTGGTCATTAAGTGCCAAATTGGCTGTCACTAAGGGGTTAAAACTGATAAGTATTTTGCTTTGGATAACAGGAACCAAACACTGTACAAAATGACCCCCGCCTCCAAATTGTTTTATTTATAAATGGATTTATCTATGCTTTAAATACTCACATTTTACATTAGTCTTCATGTTGTCACATATAAGTTTTGAATGAGAGTTACAGTATGGTCAGCCATTATAGATCATAATGAACAATACTTGTATTAATAGCTAGAGTTCATAAAACCTGCAGTAAACTTTCTTACGCATGTTCCAAGCATTTGCTTGTTGATCTGGTTGTAATACTTCCAGTTGAATTTTGCACCATACTAAGCATGCAGCCCTACTGTTATCATGAAAGTAATTGTATCCACAACGGAACCTTGGGAGATCCCAATAAATGGTGTCTACGGGGCACTGTTGTATTTATTTTACAATAAATTCGGCACTGCAGTGTGGTTTCTGTTAACAACATACATGTTAACACAGCTTTATCCCCTTGAAGTCTGCATGATTTCCCATTTTTACGCTTTCCAGGAGCCATAACTTTTTTATTTCTTCGTCAATATATCCATGTGAGGGCTTTTTTTTGCGGGACTAGTTGCAATTTTGAGTGACACCATCAATTTTATCATATAATGTAATGGAAACTGAGAAAAAATCTAAATGTGGTGAAATAGCAAAAAAAAGTGCAATTCTGCAAATGTTTCTGGGGTTTTTATTTACAGCGTTCATTTTACTGAAAAAATTACCTGGCAATATGTTTCTCCAGGTCAGTTTGATTATGGTGATATGCATAGTTTTTATTTTAAGTGGTGAAAAAAAAATCAGAAATTTGTAAAACAAAAAAATACTTTGCATATATCTCCAATTTCCAAGAGTCATAATGTTTTCAATTTTCAGGATATGAAACCATGTGATGGCTTTTTTTTGCTCCCCGAGCCACTATTTTTATTGACATCACTTACGATTAGGGTTGAGCGAAACGGGTCGGTCATTTTCAGAAGTCGCCGACTTTTGGCAAGGTCGGGTTTCTTGAAACCCGACCCGACCCCTGTGTGGGGTCGGCCATGAGGTCGGTGATCTTCTGAATCTGGTATCGGAATTCCGATACCGAGTTCCGATATGTTTGCAATATCGGAATTCGGTATCGGAATCCATATTTAAGTGTAAAAGAAAGAATTAAAATAAAAAATATTGCTATACTCACCCTCTGACGCGCCCTGGTACTAACCGGCAGTCTTCCTTCCTTAGAATCAGCGCTTGAAAGACCTTCGGTGACGTCGCGGCTTGTGATTGGTCGCGCGACGGCCCATGTGACCGCTCACGCGACCAATCACAAGCCGCGACATCACCGAAGGTCCTTCAAGCGCTGATTCTTAGGAAGGAAGGCTGCAGGAAAGAAGCAGGGCGCGTCCGACGGTGAGTATATTCTTATTAGGTATATACTCACCCTCGGACGCGCCCTGCTTCTTTCCGGCAGCCTTCCTTCCTAAGAATCAGCGCTTGAAGGACCTTCGGTGACGTCGCGGCTTGTGATTGGTCACGTGAGCGGTCGCATGGGCCGTCGCGCGACCAATCACAAGCCGCGACGTCACCGAAGGTCTTTCAAGCGCTGATTCTAAGGAAGGAAGACTGCCGGTTAGTACCAGGGCGCGTCAGAGGGTGAGTATAGCAATAGTTTTTATTTTAATTCTTTCTTTTACACTTAAATATGGATCCCAGGGCCTGAAGGAGAGTTTCCTCTCCTTCAGACCCCGGGAACCATAGTAACCCATTGCAATGCATTGGGTTTCGGGTTTCTGCCGACCCCGACCCCGACTTTTTTATAGGATCGGCCGATTTCACTCGACCCGACTTTTGAGAAAGTCGGGTTTCGTGAAACCCGACCCGATCCTATAAAAGTAAAGGTCGCTCAACCCTACTTACGAGTAGATATGATTTTTTGATCACCTCTTACTCCATTTTATTCTGTTGTGGCGGGCAAAAAACATCATTCTGGCGTTTTAATCTTTTTTATCATTACGCTGTTTAGATTTATTTTATATTGTGATAGATTGAACTTTTACGAACACAGCGATATCAAATAAGTGTTTTTTTTTATTTATTAATATTTAAAGTGTCAAAAGGAGGGTGATTTGAACTTTTGTGTTTTTTTATTTATTTCATATTTTTAAAACATTTTCATTTCACTTTATTTGTTAGTCCCCATAGGTGACATGAAGCTGCAATTGTCTTGTCACTTGTGCTATATACATTAACCCCTTCCCAACCCATGACGCCAAGTAGGCGTCATGAAAGTCGATGCCAATCCGACCCATGACGTCTATGTGGCATCATGGAAAGATTGCGTCCCTGCAGATCGGGTGAAAGGGTTAACTCCAAATTCACCCGATCTGCAGGGACAGGGGGAGTGGTACTTTAGCCCAGGGGGGGTGGCTTCACCCCCCATGGCTACGATCGCTCTGATTGGCTGTTGAAAGTGAAACTGCCAATCATAGCAATTTGTAATATTTCACCTAAAAAACTGGTGAAATATTACAATCCAGCCATGGCCGACGCTGCAATATCATCGGCCATGGCTGGAAACACTGGTGTGCCCAACCAACCCCACAGATCGCCCCCCCCGGTCCACCGATCTGTGCTCTGCTCCCCTCCGTCCTGTGCTCCACTCCCCCGTCCTCCTGCCCGCTCCCCCTTTGCTCCGATGCCACCCCCATGCTCCGACACCCCCCGTGCCACGATCTCCCCCCCTTATACTTACTGGGCCTCCCGGTGTCCGTCCATCTTCTCCCTAGGTGCCGCCATCTTCCATAATGGCGGGCGCATGCGCAGTGCGCCCGCCGAATCTGCCGGCCGGCGGATTCATTCCAGGTATATTTTGATCACTGTGATATAACCTATTTTCCGCAGCATGTCAATTTTGTGCGGATTCCGCAGCGTTTTACACCTGTTCCTCAATAGGAATCCGCAGGTGAAATCCGCACAAAAAAACACTGGAAATCCGCTATAAATCCGCAGGTAAAACGCAGTGCCTTTTACCTGCGGATTTTTCAAAAATCGTGCGGAAAAATCTCACATGAATCCGCAACGTGGGCACATAGCCTTAGGGTTAGGGTTGGAATTAGATTTAGGGTTGGAATTAGGGCTAGGGTTGGAAATAGGGTTAAGATTAGCCTTGTGGTTAGGGTTATGGTTAGGGTTAGGGGTGTGTTGGGGTTAAAGTTGTGGTTAGGGTTGGGATTAGGGTTAGGGTTGGGATTAAGGTTAGGATTAGGGTTAGGGTTGGAATTAGGGTTATGGCTACAGTTGGGATAAGGGTTAGGGGTGTGTTGGGGTTAGTGTTGAAGTTAGAATTGAGGGGTTTCCACTGTTTAGGCACACCAGGGATCTCCAAACGCAACATGGAGCCACCATTGATTCAAGCCATTCTTGCGTTCAAAAAGTCAAATGGTGCTCCCTCCCTTCCGAGCCCCGACGTGCGCCCAAACAGTGGTTTACCCCCACATATGGGGTACCAGCATACTCAGGACAAACTGGGCAACAACTAGTGGGGTCTAATTTCTCCTGTTATTCTTGTGAAAATAAAAAATTGCTTGCTAAAACATAATTTTTGAGGAAAGAAAAATTATTTTTTATTTTTACGGCTCTGCGTTATAAACTTCTGTGAAGCACTTGGGGGTTGAAAGTGCTCACCACATAACTAGATAAGTTCCTTGGCGGGTCTAGTTTCCAAAATGGGGTCACTTGTGGGGGGTTTCTACTGTTTAGGCACATCAGGGGCTCTGCAAATGCAACGTGATGCCCGCAGACCATTCCATCAAAGTCTGCATTTCAAAAGTCACTACTTCCCTTCCGAGCCCCGACGTGTACCCAAACAGTGGTTTACCCCCACATATGGGGTATCGGTGTACTCAGGACAAACTGGGCAACAACCATTGGGGTCTAATTTCTTTTGTTACCCTTGTGGAAATAAAAAATTGCTCGCTAAAACATAATTTTTGAGAAAAGAAAAATGATTTTTTATTTTCATGGCTATGCGTTATAAACTTCTGTGAAGCACTTGGGGGTTGAACGTGCTCACCACATATCTAGATAAGTTCCTTGGGGGGTCTAGTTTCCAAAATGGGGTCACATGTTGGGGGGTTTCTACTGTTTAGGCACATCAGGGGCTCTGCAAATGCAACGTGACGCCCGCAGACCATTCCATCAAAGTCTGCATTTCAAAACGTCACTACTTCCCTTCCAAGCCCTGATGTGCGCCCAAACAGTGGTTTACCCCCACATATGGGCTATCAGCGTACTCAAGACAAACTGGACAACAACTTTTGGGGTCCAATTTCTCCTGTTACTCTTGTGAAAATAAAAAATTGCAGGCTAAAAAATAATTTTTGAGGAAAGAAAAATGATTTTTTATTTTCACAGCTCTGCGTTATAAACTTCTATGAAGGGTTTAAAGTGGTCACCGCACATCTAGATTAGTTCCATGGGAGGTCTAGTTTCCAAAATGGGGTCACATGTGAGGGAGCTCCAATGTTTAGGCACTCAGGGCCTCTCCAAACGCGACATGGTGTCCGCTAACAATTTGAGCTAATTTTTCATTCAAAAAGTCAAATGGCACTCCTACCCTTCCGAGCCCTGCCGCGTGCCCAAACAGTGGTTTACCCCTACATGTGAGGTATCAGTGTACTCAGGAGAAATTGCCCAATTAATTTTAGGATCTATTTTATCCTGTTGCCCATGTGGAAATGAACAAATTGAGGCTAAATGAAATTTTTTGTGAAATAAAGTACTTTTTCATTTTTTCAGATCAATTTGTGAAGCACCTGGGGGTTCAAAGTGTTCACTATGCATCTAGATAAGTTCCTTGGGGGGTCTAGTTTCGAAAATGGGGTCACATGTGGGGGAGCTACAATGTTTAAGCACACAGGGGCTCTCCAAACGTGACATGGTGTCAGCTAACGATTGGAGCTAATTTTTCATTCAAAAGTCAAATGGCGCTCCTTCCCTTCCGAGCCTTGCCGTATGCACAAACAGTAGTTTGTGACCACATGTGAGGTATTGATGTACTCAGGAGAAATTGCCCAACACATTTTAGGATCCATTTTATCCTGTTTCCCATGTGAAAATGAAAAAATTGAGGCTAAAATAAATTTTTCGTGAAAAAAAAGTACTTTTTCATTTTTACGGATCAATTTGTGAAGCACCTGGGGGTTCAAAGTGCTCACTATGCATCTAGATAAGCTCCTTGGGGGGTCTAGTTTTCAAAATGGGGTCACTTGTGGGGAAGCTCCAATGTTTAGGCACACAGGGGCTCTCCAAACACGACATGGTGTCCGCTAAAGATTGGAGCCAATTTTTCATTGAAAAAGTCAAATGGCGCTCCTTCCCTTCAGAGCCCTGTCGTGCGCTCAGACAGTGGTTCCCCCCCACATATGATGTATCGGCGTACTCAGGACAAATAGTTCAATAACTTTTGGTGTCCAGTTTCTCCTTTTACCCTTGGTAAAATAAAAAAATTGTTGCTAAAACATCATGTTTGTGACTAAAAAGTTAAATGTTCATTTTTTCCTTCCATGTTGTTTCTGCTGCTGTGAAGTACCTGAAGGGTTAATAAACTTCTTGAATGTGGTTTTGAGTACATTGAGGGGTGCAGTTTTTAGAATCGTGTCACTTTTGGGTATTTTCAGCCATATAGACCCCTCAAACTGACTTCAAATGTGAGGTGGTCCCTAACAAAAATGGTTTTGTAAATTTCGTTGTAAAAATGAGAAATCGCTTGTCAAATTTTAACCCTTATAACTTCCTAGCAAAAAAAAATGTTGTTTCCAAAATTGTGCTGATGTAAAGTAGATATGTGGGAAATGTTATTTATTAACTATTTTGTGTCACATAACTCTCTGGTTTAACAGAATAAAATTTCAAAATTTGAAAATTGTGACATTTTCAAAATTTTAGCCAAATTTCCATTTTTTTCACAAATAAACGCAAAAATTATTGCCCTAAGTTTACCACTGACATGAAGGCCAATATGTCACGAAAAAACATTCTCAGAACCGTTAGGATCCGTTGAAGCGTTCCCGAGTTATTACCTCATAAAAGGACACTGGTCAGAATTGCAAAAAACGGCCAGGTCATTAAGGTCAAAATAGGCTGGGTCATAAAGGGGTTAATGCCACGACATTGCTGTGCAGTATATAACAGAAGTAACGGTCTCCTATAAATATATATACGTAGATCAATCCGAGGACTACAAGAATAGTGAAAGCAAAAATAGATTTATTGAAGTCACAACCAGTCATACATGGTTGTGACTTCAATAAATCTATTTTTGCTTTCACTATTCTTGTAGTCCTCGGATTGATCTACGTATATATATTATATTTTTTCCGAGAACTTTGCTATAACTGGATTAATATCCCCCTGATCTTGTACGGTCTCCTATAAATGTCAGCCACAGGCTGATTTTCACAGGAGTGCCATGTCTTTAGCAGATCCCTGGGTGTCATCATATGATCCCGTTGTTGGCGCTCCTATAAGGAGTTAAAACAACACACACATCCTGCTGTCATGTGTTAAATGCCGCTGTCAGAGATTGATAGCGGGATTTAACAGGTTAAAAGCTCTCTTCCACACGGAGCTGTTAAAAGCAGATGTTGACTGAATAACACAGCAATCATGTTAGGGTTTGGTGGAACGCACCAAATATATATTTATAGAGAAATCGGTGCCTTTGTAACCTGGGGTCCACCATGCAGGAGTAAAACCTGCTGCTAGTAACTGACGGTACTATATGGCGGAATAAGTAAACTCTGTTACTTCACAGAGTCACTTAAGACAAGAGAACGCTGTGTCCTGTTAACCTAATAGAGGAACACAGCTACCAAATAGAGGGAACAGTGGTCATGCAGTCAGAATAGCACACGCAAAACTCCTCACCAGAGGTGCCGGTATTCTAGGGGCTTATTTCAGCCGAACCCTGAAACCACATACAAATGGCCACACTGGGGCAGAACACATAACTCAGTTGATACTAGTGCATGGCTGTGCGGCCATGGGAACCTTTTATAGCTGCAGCAACTTCAGGACCTTCCTAGAGGACCAATGGGAGCTGCTACAGTACCTGAGCAACTTCAGAACCTTCCTAGAGGACCAATGGGAGCTGCTGCAGTACCTGAGCATGTGACCCCTAACCTCCAATGAGAGGTCTTACTCTGGGCATGCTCAGAAGGGGAAAAGCAGGACTTAGTCCCAGAGACATCTGCTTGCCGCTGACCAGTACTGGTTACAATGGCTGAGCCTAGAAAGGCAGCAGTAATCATCCGCACCGTATCAGGCTGAGCCAGACGCTGGGACCGACGTCTCCGCTGAGCAGGCTCCACTGCAGCTGGAGAAGAATGGAAGACCGCAGCGGAGATGGCTCGAGATTCCCCCTGTGCAGAGGCGGGAACTCAACCCCTAACACATCATTTGCTGAGAAAGATGCTGGTTCGGAATAGAGATAACTCATGATGGATCACACTGGGTTTACACAGGCTGCCACTAGGAATTTCAGGCAAAATTTTCAAGGCCCCCTTGAGACTCCACCTAGGCTCCACACCTCAAACCTTCCACAGTCCCACCACCCACTCTTGGAAAAGCTCATCTTCTGCACCACGTCCCTCCTCACAAATCTGATATTAACAGTTCCCAGCAGACACCAGATCACATTCATAACAAGCAACTTTTGCTTTGGCCAAAATAATTTTTAAGCAGCCACCACGACAAGGTAGACTCTCTGAAGTCTCTGGCAATGCATTTAGCCAAACTGAGTCCACAGTTGGGGAGCATCCTCCCTTTGCACAGAAATGGCTCCTGAATCCCTGTCTGCAAGAAATGGCAGGAACCGTCCCTCTTTCTCCAGAGAGAAAATGCATCAGGATTAGCCCTTGTACATGTCCGTCTTCCATGGGCAGGTGACGTCACCGCTAACCACGCCCCCTGCTCACCACGCTACTACACAGCGGCGCCTTCGGCCGAGGCTGACCGCCGTTTCTTGCAGACGGGGATTCAGGAGCCATTTCTGTGCAAAGGGAGGATGCTCCACAACTGTGGACTCTGTTCGGCTAACTGCATTGCCAGAGACTTCAGGCACAAACAAGTAAGTGCCGTTCTATTAACTTCGGAACATGTAGTGACTACAGGCATACAGTCACTAAGTTTGTGCATCGGCACACTGGTATTAGCGCGGCAGCCCCTTTTCCATTATCCTTGAGATATTTTCTTGGGCAAATTTGCACATCCCACCTGCCAGGGTGCCAGCGGCTTATACACTACAGTGGAATAGGACAGCGCCAGTGTGATTTGTTTTAAACAGATCAAATATTACCACCACATAGTGACCGAATACTACAATACTAATCATTAATAAAAAACACAACACTAATGCCATTGTACACAGGAGCTCTGTATATAGTGTCAATGTACAGGTAATACAGTGTTCACCAGTTACATTATACACAGGAGCTCTTTATATAGTATATAGTGTATAGGTACTACAGTGATCATCAGTGACATTATATTCAGGAGATCTGTATATAGTGTACAGTGAACGGGTAAAAGAGAGTATAGTGTCAGTGTGCAGGAAACACATTGACTCACTAGTGACATCTCTAGCAGAAGTCCTTCATCTTTGCTTTTCTTTTTCATGTAGTGCAGACCGCCAACATTTCTTCCAGCTAAGACTCATCTCTGCATAAAATAACACATAGTTACCTAGAGCCACTTTTTCTCTTTCATCTATGCTACATATCTCAATGCAGACGTGCACCGACCATTAATATATGATTAGTTAGTTATTATGCAACCCACCATTCCAAATATAAATTACAATCCATCACTGCACCCCTATCAACTTAAAATAACCATTTTCCCACCTAATATGTACCTTAATTAGCCCCTGTACTCTTTCCCCCAATTACTTACCTGGCACTGCATCCTCAAAGCCCTCACTATGTCCTCCTCCCCCCCCCACTTCATCATGTGCAGTCCCCCACCCCCCAATTCATCATGTGAAGTCCTCTTCTGTTCATGGGCAGTCACCCGTCCCCTCCCTCATATTATCATTTGCAGCCCCCTCTATCATTTGCAGCCCCCCTCCATCATTTGCAGCATCCCCCTCCATCATTTGCAGCACCCCTCCATCACTTGCAGCCCCTTTATCATTTGCAGCACCATATTAATCATTGGCAGCCCTCCCTTCATCATGTGTTACATAGTTACATACTTACATAGTTATTAAGGTTGAAGGAAGACTATAAGTCCATCTAGTTCAACCCATAGCCTAACCTAACATGCCCTAACATGTTGATCCAGAGGAAGGCAAAAAAAACCCATGTGGCAAAGAGTAAGCTCCACATTGGGGAAAAAAATTCCTTCCCGACTCCACATACGGCAATCAGACTAGTTCCCTGGATCAACGCCCTAACAAAGGAATCTAGTGTATGTACCCTGTAACATTATACTTTTCCAGAAAGGTATCCAGTCCCCTCTTAAATTCAAGTAATGAATCACTCATTACAACATCATACGGCAGAGAGTTCCATAGTCTCACTGCTCTTACAGTAAAGAATCCACGTCTGTTATTATGCTTAAACCTTTTCTTCTCCAAACGCAGAGGATGCCCCCTTGTCCCGGTTTCAGGTCTATGATTAAAAAGATCATCAGAAAGGTCTTTGTACTGTCCCCTCATATATTTATACATTAACATAAGATCACCCCTTAGTCTTCGTTTTTCCAAACTAAATAGCCCCATGTGTAATAACCTATCTTGGTATTGCAGACCCCCCAGTCCTCTAATAACCTTGGTCGCTCTTCTCTGCACCCGCTCTAGTTCAGCTATGTCTTTCTTATACACCGGAGATCAGAACTGTGCACAGTATTCTAAGTGTGGTCGAACTAGTGACTTGTATAGAGGTAACATTATGTTCTCCTTATGAGCATCTATGCCTCTTTTAATGCATCCCATTATTTTATTTGCCTGACACTGGCCACTGAATATGAGTTTGTCATCCACCCATACACCCAGGTCTTTTTCATTGACGGTTTTGCCCAGAGTTTTAGAATTAAGCACATAATTATACATCTTATTACTTCTACCCAAGTGCATGACCTTACATTTATCCCCATTAAAGCTCATTTGCCATTTATCAGCCCAAGCTTCTAGTTTACATAAATCATCCTGTAATATAAAATTTTCCTCTTCTGTATTGATTACCCTGCAGAGTTTAGTGTCATCTGCAAATATTGAAATTCTACTCTGAATGCCCCCTACAAGGTCATTAATAAATATGTTAAAAAGAAGAGGGCCCAATACTGCCCCCCTTTATCATGTGCAGACCCCCTCCATCATTGGCAACACCCCTCCATCATTTGCACCCCCCATTTATCATATGCAGCACCCCTCCATCAATTGCAGCATCCCCCTCCATCATTTGCAGCCCCCCTTTATTATTTGCAGCACCCCCTACATCATTGTCAGCCCCCTCCATCATTGGCAGCCTCCCCTCCATCATGTGCAGCCCCTCCATCAATTGCAGCACTCTTTCGATCATTTGCAGCACCCCCTCCATCATTTGCAGCTCCTCTCCATCATTTGCAGCACCGCTTCTAACATTGGAAGCCCCCCTTTCATCATTGGCAGCCCTCCCTTCATCATGTGTAGCCCCCCTTGATCATGCACAGACATCTTTCATCATTTACAGCCCCCATTTATCATTTGCAGCACCCCTCCATCATTAGCAGCACCCCCTCCATCATTTGCAGCACCCACTCCATTATTTCCAACCCCCTTTATGATTTGCAGCCCCCCTCCATCATTGTCAGTCCCCCTTTATCATTTGCAGCACTCCCTTCATCATTGACAGTCCCCTCCCTCCATCATGTGCAGCCCCCCTTCATCATTGGCAGCCCCCTTCATCATGTGCAGACCCCCCTCCATCATTGGCAGGCCTCCTTTTCATCATGCGCAGTCCCCCTTCATCATGTGCAGACCCCCCTCATCCCCTCCTCACCCATTTAATTCATTTTATATAAAAATAAAACGTTTTTCATACTTACCTCACAAGCAATCCCCAGTAGGCGCAGCTCCGCTTCTGGTTACTGTGTCCTCGTACATGTAGGCATGTATGCAATGACGTCATTGTGTAAGCGCCGACACCTGGCCAGAAGTCCAGGGAGGGCAGAGGGAGTCGGAGCTACGCAGCTGTTAAGGTAAGCGGCCATGCACAACTCCGAGAAAGCTCCCGGGCCCCGGCACTGATGTGTGCGCTGCAGGCCCGCAGCGGCAGCGCACAGCACATTAGTGCATGATGAGGCCCGATGAACAAAAGCACAAGAGGTGCAGAGCCCCCCTGTGTACTACTGGTCATTGGGCCCAATACAGTAGTAAGGGCAGTAATGATTTGATGGCAGCCCTGGGTTTACTTTTTAGCTGTGAGTCACATTTACAATGTAAGTCTATGGAGCCTTGTTCTGTAAAAGTGCCTTATGGCTCACAAATAAATCACAGTTACGTGAGGGATAAGAGGACAAGAGCAGTGCTGGAAATTGGGAAAGACACACATCGTTGAGTATATTTCCATTTATGCTACATTACATTTATATTTACACAAGTTTAGGGAATAAACATTTTTTTGGAAGTGCTTCTTTAAGCTGCTATTTATTATTATTATTATAATATTATACTTACTGCTGACTAATCACACATTTTTATGACACAACAGCAATTCACAGACTCTTATCAAAGGCAAATATCAATGAAAAAGTTAAAAGAGTCTTCTATGCTGACGATACATTTCTGCAGACACTCTATGTGACTGCAGATTGCCAGTGCAACATGTATATTGGCAGTAGTGTTGAGCATTCCGATACCGCAAGTATCGGCCGATATTTGCGGTATCGGAATTCCGATACCAAGTTCCGATACTTTCAGTACATCGAATACTGGAATCGGAAGTTCCCATAATTCAAACAGCCAGAATTCAGCCAATGAGGAATGATTAGAAGTGTGGGCACATCCTGTTCTGCATGGTAGGCATGTAACTACTGGCATGGCTGTGATTGGCTGCTGAAATGATGTCATGATGCACTATAAAAGTTGCTGCTGCAATTTTGGGTTCACTCTGCTGTGAATTCAGTTAGGGACAGGACGCTGTGTTCTGACTGAGGGCCAGTTTAGAGCTAGCAATTTGCTTCATTGTGCTTTACCCAGGCTAATTTAGCAACCTCTGTGTGAGAACCTTGTTTTTGCCTTGCAGCGCTGTTCACAGCTGTCTGCAAGGTCTCTGTGTGAGTGCAGCTCAAGCTGTTGTCTGTTCTACGGCCACCGCTGGTTGTAGTCAGCTCAGCATGCGTCACTGCCTCATACTGTTCAATTGTCCTTTTTTGCATTAGTGCTGCCTGCAGCACATTTTGCCTGATTTCTCCTATTAGTGGGTTTCCATCCGTATCCTGCTAGATTGTGGAAAAACACTATATAGGATTACAAAGAGGAGCTTTTTTTGGCCTTGCAGCGCCATTCACGGCTGTCTGCACGGTCTGTGTGTGAGTGCAGCTCACCTTGTAGTCTGTTGTGCGAAAAAAAACACAAAGTTAATAAAGTTCACCAAACACTCCACTTTCCAGTTGTGTAGGCCACATTACCTCATATTAAAGTCTAGTCCACTCTTTAGAAAATTTGTGTTTCTTATACCTGTTAGGAGCTGTTCAGGAATAAGCACACTAAGCCCTTAGTACTTTTCTGCCTATCTTTATCAGCCTACCAAGATGAAGAAGGCAGGGAGTAAAGGTACCTTCACACTAAGCGATATCACTAGCGATCCGTGACGTTGCAGCGTCCTGGCTAGCGATATCGTTCAGTGTGACACGCAGCAGCGATCAGAATCCTGCTGTGATGTCGTTGGGCGGGGCTAGAAGGCCAGAACTTTATTTGGTCGCTGGCTCTCCCACTGACATCGCTGAATCGGCGTGTGTGACGCCGATTCAGCGATGTCTTCGCTGGTAACCAGGGTAAACATCGGGTTATTAAGCGCAGGGCCGCGCTTAGTAACCCGATGTTTACCCTGGTTACCATCCTAAAAGTAAAAAAAACAAACGCTTCATACTTACCTTCCGCTGTCTGTCCCCGGCGCTCTGCTTTCCTGCACTCACTGTGAGCACAGCGGCCAGAAAGCAGAGCGGTGACATCACCGCTCTGCTTTCCGGCTGACCGGCGCTCACAGCCAGTACAGAGAAGCACAGCGCCGGGGACAGACAGCGGAAGGTAAGTATGAAGCGTTTGTTTTTTTTACTTTTAGGATGGTAACCAGGGTAAACATCGGGTTACTAAGCGCGGCCCTGCGCTTAGTAACCCGATGTTTACCCTGGTTACCGGCATCGTTGGTTGCTGGAGAGCGGTCTGTGTGACAGCTCTCCAGCGACCAAACAGCGACGCTGCAGCGATCCGGATCGTTATCTGGATCGCTGCAGCGTCGTTTAGTGTGAAGGTACCTTAAGGCACGTAGGCATGGAGCACGGAGAGGACGTGGGGATTGTGTGCCTGCTGCGGGCACCGATGACTCATCATCCCCCAGTTTCAGCAGGGAACAGTCCTTCATGTGCAGCTTTATAGGAGATCACCGTACCCCCCTTCTGCGGGAGGAAAAAATTGAAGCCGTTGTCGGATGGATGGCAGCTAATGCATCGACTTCAATTAGTGCCACATCCTCTCAGGCACAGAGCACTGGAGAGCACCCATCTGTCTCTTCACCACCTGCCAAATTGCCCGGGCAGTCAGGGAGCCCAGGACAGGAGCCATCTCTACTTCTGTTCTCTGAATCTCTTGGCTTGGAAAGAGGGGGCCAGCCAAGCAGCATTGGAGAAATGGAAGAAGAGGCAGTAGGCAGTGATGCCCAACAGCTTTGTCTCTCTGACTCTGAAGAGGTGGGTGGGCCAGTGCCTCCGGTCACCACACCGCAGTATACATCTGATGATGAGACTCAGGTACCACTTTCTGGTGCATACAATGCTGCCGAGACTACCCGGGAGAAGCAGTTAGTGGAAGAGGGTAGTGTAGATGATGAGGTCCTTGACCCATCATGGCGTGAGGTACAGGAAGGTGGTGGGATCAGCTCTGAGGAAGAGATTCCCCGAACAGCCCCAAGAGGGAGAGGGAGGGGGAAGACTGCGTTGCCTGTAGCCTCCACTTTGGCACCCATTAGGAGCATGCCTCTTCCAAAAGCCAAAATGGGTGCTCCCAAGACTTGCAGTGCTTGGTCCTTTTTTGACACAGTTGCAGATGACATTTGCTTTGTCAAATGCAAGCTGTGTAATCAGAAAGTCAAAAGAGGGAAAAGTGTCAGCAAGCTCAATACCACAAATATGTGGAAACATGTGCGGACCAAGCACGTGGTGGAGTTACAAAAACACACTGAAGACCTAGGCCAACCAACAGCGGCACCTACCACCTCTTCAGCTTGTGTTGTAGCCTCTTCCTCCAGCTCACACACAGCTGGTTTGGCTTCCTCACAGGATCGCCATGGAAGAACCTCTGGCACTGTTGTCCAGAGACCCAGTGTAATTCCACCCACAGCACTAAGTTCCCAGTCATCCTCACACTCCCAGCCCAGTCTATAGCCATCGGTAGCACAGGCAAGGGAGAACAGGCAGCCGTTCTCGGCAAACCAGCCCCAAGCACAGGTTCTGAGTGCTGGCATTGCAAAACTACTGTCCCTTGAAATGCTCTCATTCAGGCTGGTGGAGAGTGACACCTTCCATAACTTAATGGCATTTGCAGTCCCACAATACAACGCGCCCAGCCGCTTTTATTTGAGCAGGCAAGCTGTCCCTGCCCTGCAAAAGCATGTGGAGGGAAAAATTAAACATGCGCTACTAAACGCCATCAGTAGCAAGGTCCACCTCACCACCGATGCGTGGACCAGTCACCATGGACAGGGACGATACCTTTCCCTCACTGCCCATTGGGTCAATGTTGTGGAGCTGGGTACAGATCTTGCAAATGGCGCTGTATGTGTTCTGCCAACTCCAAAAATTGCAGTAATCCAGTCTGTACACATTGCCTCCTCATACTCCAGTTCCTCTGAATCATCGCTGCAGGAGCCGTCATGGTCTACCTCCACCTTGACCCGTGAACGCTTACCTGTTACGACCGATCTGAGCACAGCCATGGCCAAACGTCAAGAGGCCGTACTGAAATTAATTTCTTTGGAGAATCGAAGCCACACAGCGCAGGAGCTCTGGAATGCCATCAAGCAGCAGAGCGACGTGTGCGAATTTCCAGCCAGGCATGGTAGTGTGTAACAATGACCGAAATCTGGTGGCAGCTTTGGCCCTTGGCAACCTCACTCACATCCCATGTCTGGCACATGTGCTCAACTTGGTCGTGCAGAGCTTTTTGAGGGACTATCCGGATCTTGATGCACTGTTGCGCAAGGTCCACTTAGAGTGCGCTCACTTGCAGCATTCCAGCATGGCAAGATCGCGCCTTGCAGCTCTGCAGCGCCAATTCCGCCTTCCGGAACATTGCATCATATGTGACCTACCCACCAGGTGGAATTCAACGTTACATATGTTGGAGCGGTTGTGTGAAGAGCAACCAGCAGTAATGGAGTACCAGCTGCATCAAGCGCAAAGAAGTCGCACTGCGCGCCGTTCAGACTTCACAACCACTGAGTGGGCCACTATGAAGGACATCTGCCAGATTTTGTGTGCCTTCGATGATTCCACGTGGATGGCGAGTGCAGATGAGCTCAGAATTTTTAATTATACAGTGTTAAATTCAGGCTTAGAATATTAAGGCAGAACACGTGAGAGAAGGGAATAAATAACGTACTCTTCTATTTTTATGGTAACATATTTGCTAGAAATAAATAAGGACAAAGAGGAGTAAGCTGCTGCCTATTGTGCCATGGGAAAGGTGGTATTTAAAGCACCACTCCAACATATTTTTAATGCAGAGCTGAGGTGGTGCTTTCAAACTAAGGTCCTTGACTTTAGTCTTATGCATTCCCACCACCATCTTCATCTTCCATCAGCACCGCTCTAGTCTATCTTCAGCAGGTTGTGACCTCCCGATCAATCCACTCCAGTGTTTGCTGGCGTGAGCCTGAGATCACTTTTCAATGTACTGTAGGTCTATGAGATCCTTATTCTGGCTCTCATAAACATGTAATTGTACAATGTTAGGTGTAAGAATGAAATCCTACAAATGTTCTAGTCACCTCTTTAAAGGGAATCTGTCAGAAAAAACGCTATTAACCTGCAGATATTAACACCCTGGCAGCGTTTGGGTTTCAGTCATGGGGTTAGTTATCTTATTCGAAAAGCATCGGCTCTAGGAAGAAAAATATGTTTTGTTCGCCCTGCTCCCACTCACTTCCAGTCATAGAGGTAGTTCAGGAGCTGTTCCAGTCACCACTCACTACAAAGTGAGCATGCTGTAATAGCTTCAGCTTTCCAGCACTTTGATCCTGATGTCTTTCTTGAAGCTTCAGCCTGCTGCTGGACGTCCTGTGTGCAAGCAAGTCACCAACAACCCAAAACTGTGTCATAGGGGGCTGAAGGTAGATGATGAGTGCATGGACTGGTCATTGCCCTAAATGCCACTTGTTAGCTATTGATAAGATCTTTTGAAAGCTTGAAACAGCTGCACCTGAGGTGCCCTCTGATCACTTCTATTAAAGGCAGACACCAGCTATGTATCACATACGACATTTCCTGATGTGGAGCGGGCTTGGCTTATGAGACGCTCCAAACAAGCACATTCCTATGCTGACATAGTTATGTCATGGTGCAGGAAGGGATTAATTTTATTTTTCTTTTCTTAAACATCAACAAATGGAATTTCCTAACACAGATGTGAATGAACACTAATAGTTTTAGTAAATGTGCCCTAAACATGCAAATTTTCTATACATACACCACAATACACTATTACATACAGTTGCATCTGAAAGGATGGGACTCCTGGTCAAAATTACTGTTATTGTGAACAGTTAAGCACGTTGAAGATAAAATTATTTCTAAATGGCCTAAATTTAAAGATGACAGTATGTATTTTAGGCAAAATATATATATATATATATATATATATATATATATGTATGTATATATATATATATATATATATATATATATATATATTCATCTTTTCCATTTTAAAGATTTCAAATAGAAAAATGGTCCCATGCAGACGTTTGGGCACCCTGCATGGTTGGTACCTATTAGCACCCCTTTTTGAAACTATCACAGTTTGTAAATGCACCGGAGCCGCGGTGTGAAGACTGGAAGAGGACGTCATGGAGTGAGGATAGGAGGCGCCAGAGCGGACCTGAGACACCCATTTGACCGGACAGCAGCGGGACCGCCCCTGGGTGAGTATAATCTAACCTCTTTTTCTCCTCTTTCAGGATACAGAATGCTGTAGATAAGCCCCTGATGACGGTGAGCTTACCTCACCATCGATTTTGGGGGTGACAGGTTCCCTTTAATCTTTTTTTACCGTTTGCACAAGGCATCCTCTTTTCAACTTTTCTACATATTGTATTACTTGCATTAAGAATTTGTTGACATTTCGTTCTTCCCTCTACCCGTGAAATGTTCCCAGTGCCTTTGGCTGCAACACAACCCCAAAGCATTCACTGGTCAACAGCATTTTTGGTGCCAAAGATATTTCATCGAATTTAGGGTAACTTTGGGCTGCTGATTCTGAATATGTCATCAGTTTTGCCAGATTGGCTCAAGTTTTTGAGATTTTTGGTATCTTATTTATAGACTCATTCTGTTACATTTGTGGTGAATACACACTGCCAAAACATAGAAGAAACATAACAGACTTCGTAAAAAAAGTGTATTTTGCCTATTTTGGGGTTATGCTTGGGGACCAAGACAAGTTTTGGGCACCACACATAGTGTGCAAAGCATGTATCGAATTATTAAGAAAATGGAGCAAAGGACAAAGAAAAAGCTTCAAATTTGGTGTTCCAATGGTGTGGAGAGAGCAAAAAAATCATCATGATGACTGTTATTTCTGTGCAGTGCAAGTGCAAGGATTCAATAAGCATAAGAAACGAAAATGGGAGTAACCTAACATGGAATCTGCAAGAAGGCCTGTCCCTCATTGTGAAGATGTGCCTGTACCTGTGGTTATCATGTTACCTGACCTTCCCCCACCTGATGATGATGAAGTGTGTATTGGCAGTGTGTATTCACCACAAATGTAACAGAATGAGTCTGGATCGTTAAGACAACTTCTTCTTGATGAGTTCATGCTTTTCACTGGAAAACAGACAACAACATAAAGTTAGTGCAAAAATCAAGCTATGAACAAACTTTTAGAACACTAATTAACACAAACCTATATTGAGAACTGCTCAGTTCAAGTACTAATCCAAAGAAATTAATGAGATGATGCGTCGCATTTACCAACAAGTGCTATAAATAACATACCAAAAATCTCAAAAACTTGAGCCAATCTGGCAAAACTGATAGCATATTCAGAATCAGCACCCCAAAAATACCCCAAATTCATTAAAATATTTTGGACACCAGAAAAAAAATTTTTTTTTGTTGACCTGTGGATTCTTCCCCATGCTTAATGGTTGGCGAGATGTTCTTTTCCTGAAATTCTGTTCCCTATTTTCTCCACACATGCCTTGATCATTGTGACTAAAGTGTTTCCCACTGCCATTACTTGCCTATAATTCAGGTAAAACTTCATTTATTCTCCTACTTTTTCCATTTTACGACCTACAGTGACCTCTCTCTATCTTTATCCCCAAAATGAATTGTCATGATTAGCACTCTGAGCAAAATGAAATTCTGACTTTCCTTATTGTTACTGTACTAACCTTTGCTAACATTAGCAGTATCGAACACTGAATGTATACATTCACATATTAAAATAGCCAGATACTCTGATTGAATGATGAAAAGTGGTGATACAAGACATAAATCTTGGTTATTAATGTATAAAACCATCTAATAGCAACATATGTGTAATAAAGTCTTTCTAACAGATACAATTATTTATACATGATTGTTTAAATGTATATTTATTTTGCACTGCTTTTGCACTTTATACTTGTGGCATTTTTATAGCATTTATAGCATATATTGCTAAGATATACCATGTAATTATGTCCTAAAAATATGCCATTGCATAATTATTGAAGTGTACTGTATATTGGTTACCTTGTCTAGCACATTTCACTTTTAAGTTCCAGTCCCTCATTCTTATCCTGTACCTTTCTTATTTTAATTTTGTTTCATTTAATTATCAATAAAAGTAATATTTTTTAACACTCAATATTGATACACTCCTTTCCACCTATGGTTAATATGCACTTGGGTTGTTGTTTTGTACAATGTCACTTTATGTGGTTATAACTCTGGAACAATTCAATGGATCCCACAGGATTCTGAGATTATTTTCTCATAACAAATTGTACTTCATGACAGTGGTAACATTTGTTTGATATGAATTGCGTTTATTTATGAAAATATCATAAATTTTGGAAAAAATGTTAAAATTTAGCAATTTTCAACTTTTAATTCTTATGCTCTTAAATCATGGAGTTATGTCACATAAAATAGTTAAAGGGAATCTGTCACCTCATTTTGCCGCTATAAACTGTGGCCACTGCCATTAGGGACTCATCTACAGCATTCTGTAATGCTGTAGATAAGCCCCGATGTAACCTGAAAGATAAGAAAAGCAAGTTAGATTATACTCACATGGGGGGGCGGTCCAGTGTGGTCCGGTCTGATGGGCATCGCAGTCCAGGTCCGGCGCCTCCCATTTTCATGTGATGATGCATTCTTCCTTGCTTCTGTTACAGCTCCTGTGCAGGTGTAATTCTCTGTCCTGTTGAGGGCAGAGCAAAGTACTGCAGTGCGCAGGCACCGGGAAAGGTCAGAGAGGCCCAGCGCCTGTGCACTGCAGTTCTTTATGCTATCCTCAACAGGGCAAATCAGTACACCTGTGCAGGAGCCGCAACAGAAGCAAGGAGGATGATGACATTGTATGAAGATGGGAGGCACCAGGTCCAAACTTGCGACGCCCATCGGACCGGAACCGAACCGGGACCGCCCCTGGGTGAGTATAATCTAACTTGTTTTTCCTATCTTTCAGGTTACATGAGGGACTTATCTACAGCATTACAGAATGCTGTAGATAAGCCCCTAATGGCAGTGGACACAACTTATAGCGGCAAAATGAGATGACAAATTCCCCTTAATAAATTACATTTTCCAAGTGTCTACTTTACATCTGCACAATTTTTGAAACATTCTTTTTGTTATGAATTTGCAGTGTGTGAAGAGCTCAGGTTGTGGGTTGTAATAATCATCTACGCAGGTTAACAATGCAACTATTTTTATTCCTTAAAGGGAACCTGTCACCTGTTTTGGCTGCTATAAGATGCGGCCACTGCTTTTCAGGGCTTATCTACATAATTCTATAATGCAGTAGTTAAGATCTCGGTCCTACCTGCAAGTGAAGAAAAAGAAGTTATATTGTACTCACCCGAGGGCGTGGTCCTGTGCAGTTCAGTCCCATTGGTGTCGCACGTCCGGGTCCGGTGTCTCCCATCTTCTTGCGACGCTGCCCTCCTGCTTCTTCATCGCTGGTATAATGCTCCTGCGCAGGCGTACTTCTTTGCCATGTTGAGGGCAGAGTAAAGTACTGCAGTGTGCAGGCGCAGGGCCTCTCTGACCTTTCCAGGGCCTGCGCACTGCAGTACTTTACTCTGCCTTCAACATGGCAGAGAAGTATGCCTGTGCAGGAGCGCTGATTCCGGGGAGCTCATAGCATAGGTTGATACTAGCGCATGGCCGTGTGGCCATGCAAACCTTTTATATCTGCAGCAGACAAGGACCTTCCTAGTGGTCCAATGGGAGCTGCTACAGGTCCTGAGCGTGTAACCCTCAACCTCCAATGAGAGGTTCTCCCGTGGGCATGCTCAGTGTGTGCAAAGCAGGACTTAGTCCTAGAAAAGCCTGCTCGCCGCTGACCAGTGCAGGCTACAACAGCAGAGCCTGGAAAGGCAGCAGTAACCCTTTGCACAGCATCAGAGTGAGATGCTGGGAATGACATCTCCACTGAGCAGGCTCCAATGTGGCTGATGTAGAATGGGAGACCGCAGCAGACATGGTTCAAGATTCCTCCTGTGCAGCGGCGGGAACTCAACTCCTAACAACTTATACAATGAGGATAATCCCTATAAGAACAATATAATCTGGTTCAGTAGATTCATAGATTACCTCCTGTTTCTTTGGGAGGGGACCCAATCTGAAGCCATGAACTTTGTTAAATATCTGAACACTAATAACTTCAATTTAAAATGTACATCTCATTTTGATATCAATTAGATTAATTTCTTGGATATAACGTTATCAGCAAAGGGTAAAACATCAAAAGTCCAAATGGCTCCATATAGGAAACCAACTGCGAGTAATAGCATCCTAGCAGCAAATTCATGTCATTCCCCACATATGAAATACAATATACCATTTGGGGAATTAGTAAGAACTAAACGTAATTGTTCAGAACAGCAGGTCTATTATGAGGAAAGTGTGGCACCCCTAGGGGTATTTGCCACAAAAATAGTTACTGACAGTAAATGCAAATACTAAAATAGCAAGACTGCACTACCACCTCCGGCCAGAAGGGGGAGCTCCAGAGACTCCCCTTGATCCATTCTGGTCTGAGAGAAGAACTGGCAGTTGGGCTAAGGAGCTGAAAGTGAGAGGTCATACAGTTGAATCTCTAACAGCCCTGTGACTGTTACCAGGCCTAAATCACCGGCCTGAGGAGAAGAGGGATAGAGAAAAAGGACATTGTGAGAACCGGGTAGCATTAATCACTACCCAGAACAGGCGCAAAGACGGATACCGGATCCGTGGCTGTATTCATTACATATAATACAGCAACCGGAAAAACGTGAGGTGATATCAGCTTCACTAGGGTCGGACGCAGCAACAGACACAGAGTTCAGCGGTACTCCTGGAGGGGGTAAGCCGATAAAAGGACTCGGGTTGCCCGTCGAACCAGGACCCGGAGGGGACAGATTGGGCCGGCAGCCAGTTCACATACAGCAGCAGGGCCACACAGATATTGCGTACAATAAGAGGCGAAGACCCCGGCAGGGTCAAAGTAACTCAGAGTTCCCATACAGACTCCGGTGACAGGACTGGTTGTAAATCCTTTTTTGTTAAAGTAAACTGGTTAAATGTTTCAGTGCCTCAGTCTTTCATTTGGACAATAGCCATCTATCCAGGATTGGGATCATCACCGCTGGGAGAACCTGCTGCTGATCAAGTAAGTGCCTGTTCCCTCATGATACCCTTTACACTGTACATTGCCTGAGGCCACAGCACCGGGTCAAGCCACCCGTGACACCCCCCTCAAGAGACAGACCCCATTGGTCCGGTGCTGGGTACCCCGGTCTCTTGGGCGTGACAATTGGCGTCACGAACAGGATCTAGCCAGCCCGTATACCGGGTATTGTGTGCCGTGATTGGAGCCCAAAACTGTGAAAATTTGGATGAAAAATCTTGAAAATTGACTTTATTAAAGAAAAATCCATTCTCCATTGAAAACTATTGAAAGTGACTTTTCCCCATTGGTTATAATGGAGTAAAGATGGCCGCCATCCCCTGAGGTAATCACTTCATAACCGTTAGGCACGAGACTGTTAATTGAGCTACGCCATCACCTGAGCCCCAGTCTAACTGAAAAACTTCAGAATCCGCCATTACAGAGCGCGGTGGGTGGGAGCAGCAGGGGGCGTGTCATTGTGGGCGGCACCAAGCTGAGCGCTCTGACATCAGAGCAAGGGGAAAATCGATCCTGCTGCACAGCGGAACGAATCTACACTATCCCGACGGAAGCGGAGGACCGGAAGGGTCCGGATTAACTAAGGGGGCACAGTATGTCGCAGCACGGAGACGCCGCAGCACCCGGCGACGCTAATGCAGCTGAAAGACAGAGTGTCGATAGAGAGTCTGGTAGCGCAGCGGTGCAAGGAGTGGCGCCCATCATGCCGGTGCTGATGCCATATACCCCGGGTGGCCCATGGCTTCCAATGTATGAAGGTGAGCCTAATACCCTTGACGATTTCAGAGAAAAGATGCTGGCCCATTTTGACATGTTCCCTGTGGGTGAAGTTCAGCGTGTTAGTCTCCTGATGATGCAGTTAAGTGGCCATGCTAAGCGAGAAGTCACAGCATGGGCAGCTGATCTAAAAGGCACTGTTGAACGCATATTTGCTGGATTAAAAGCTACATTTGAAACCACTGCCAGCAGCAAAGCTAAAGTACGATTCTTTAATTGCAAACAAAAAGTTAATGAGGGCGTGAGAGACTTTGCCTTAAACCTGCAGGAAGTCCTTAAATCACTTACACTGGCTGAACCCATTTTTAACACCGGAGCGGATAAACTGCTAAGAGATCAATTTATTGAGGGACTCTACACCCCTTCTCACCGGGGGCATGTGAGCATGCTTGTTTTTAAGAACCCTGAATTGACATTTGCCCAATTAAAGGAGAGCGTTATACGTCTCCAGCTGGCAGAGGCACCTCGGGATCAGGATCCTGCGCAACTCATGGCAGAGGCTCCTCAACAACATGGAGTACCAGTGACATCAGCTATGTCCGGGGCCATTGCTAAGCCCCTGGGGCCCAGTACTAATGAGGCTCTTCAACAAAAGCTTGACTCTTTAACTGATGTTGTTGCTTCAATGGCTAAAACCATGCAGGAGATGAGAGGACCCAAGATGGAGTTGTCAAACCGTAGAGAAGGTGTTCCATGGATGAGACCCCGGAGATACCCGACATGGAGAGGACGACCCCGCGACCGCTACCAACCGGATGGACAGCCCATTTGCCGCCGTTGCCAGCAGCCAGGCCACTTTGCACGAGATTGTGATTTAAACGGGAATCCCCTGGGAATGCGGGCCGCTTCGCAGGAATGAACTTTCAAGGCCCAACACCCTGGCACGACAGGTACATCGGAGGACGACCCATTATCCCTATCGTGCTGGACGGAATGCCCCTCAACGCTTTGCTGGACACAGGTTCCCAGATTTCATCTATACTGTATATCCTTTATAAGAGGTACTGGGCTGATGCAGATATTGATAAAGGGCCCTCTGATGTTGAACTAGATATATGGGCCAGTAATGGTAAGTTGGTACCGAAACTAGGATTCAGGGAGATGACCATAAAGATTGGTAAAGTAGAATTGAAGAAACAGGGTATAATTGTTGTTGATGTTGACCGGCGGAACTGTGAACCAACTGTATTGATAGGAATGAATGTGTTAGAGAACTGCTTTTCCGAAGTCATTTCTGTCTTACAGCAAATTGCTGAAACTGCCCAATCCTGCCAGCAGAGAGTTCTCCGGAGGGAAATAAAAGTATTGATGTTAAGGCAACAGGTAGAAGTTGCAGGTGGAGAAATCGGCAGTGTGAGGGTAAGTGATCCAACATCTATTGTAATCCCACCAAAAACAGAAATGCTGGTATGGTGTAGAGCAGCCATTGGTACTAAGGGACGAGATTATCAAGCCTTAATAGAACCAGTGTACACCGACAGCAGGCCCACTATACTCACAGCACGAGGGATAGTCGAGGTACACCGGGGACGAGTGCCGGTACGACTTTTGAACTGTGGAGAGGAAGAGGTCACTTTGCCAAGGTATGCTACAATGGCAAAGCTATATACTGTTGACAACAATGCCATCACAACCATTGAGCCCTTAGAACCAACCTGTCAGGTGGAAGGCAATGGCTCAGATGGAGAAATGGAGGATTGGTGCCAACAGCTACACGTGGGCATAAATTCAACACCTACCCATCAAAAACAAGGGGTGTATAGGCTAGTGACGGAATATGAACAAGTCTTCAGTAAACACCCATTGGACTTCGGACGGATAGAAGGGGTAGAACACACAATCCCCACCAGTGACCATCCCCCAATAAAAGAAAGATATAGACCCATACCGCCCGCTCACTATCAATGTGCAAAAGATATGCTGAGGGAGATGAAACAGGCCGGGGTAATAAGAGACAGCTGTAGCCCCTGGGCGGCCCCTCTAGTGATTGTCAAAAAAAAGGACGGAACCATGAGAATGTGCGTAGACTACCGGAAGATTAATAACATCACCCATAAAGACGCCTACCCCTTGCCTAGGATAGAAGAGTCCTTAACTGCTTTGAAATCTGCTAATTATTTTTCCACCTTAGACTTAACAAGCGGGTATTGGCAAGTCCCTGTGGCTGAGCGAGATAAGGAAAAGACGGCATTCACCACACCAATGGGTCTATGTGAATTTAATCGCATGCCGTTCGGACTCTGCAACGCATCCGGTACCTTCCAGCGGCTGATGGAATGCTGCCTCGGACACAAGAACTTCGAGACCGTCCTCCTGTACCTAGATGATGTGATCGTCTACTCAAAGACTTACGAACAACACTTAATAGACCTGGCAGAAGTGTTCGAAGCCTTATCCAGGTATGGCATGAAAGTCAAGCCATCCAAATGTCACCTTCTCAAGCCAAAGGTACAGTACCTGGGACACATCGTGAGTTCGGAGGGAGTAGCACCAGATCCCGAGAAAATAAGCGCCATAAGGGATTGGCCAAGACCTACCAGCGCAAAAGAAGTGAGACAATTCCTGGGATTGGTGGGTTACTATCGCAGATTTATAAAAGGATTTACCAAGTTGGCAGCACCCTTGCAAGACACCTTGGTAGGGCAGACGAAGAAACCTTCAAACCGAAACCCTCCTTTTCAGTGGAACGACGAAAGGGAAGACTCCTTTGAACAACTAAAGAAGGCACTAACCGGAGAAGAGGTTCTGGCATACCCAGATTACCATCAACCTTTCATCCTCTACACCGATGCCAGTAATGTGGGACTAGGAGCGGTGCTGTCACAAAAGCAAGAAGGTCGGGAGAAAGTCATCGCCTTTGCAAGTAGAAAGCTCCGGCCTACTGAAAGAAATTCAGAAAATTACAGCTCCTTCAAATTGGAACTACTGGCAGTAGTTTGGGCTGTGACTGAACGTTTCAAACACTATCTGGCTGCTGCAGAATTTATTGTCTATACTGACAACAATCCGTTGACCCACCTGGACACAGCCAAATTAGGTGCGTTAGAACAGCGATGGATAGCCCGGTTATCTAATTACAACTTCAAGATCAAGTATCGAGCAGGTCGCAAGAATGGAAATGCCGATGCCCTATCCCGGATGCCACACTTGAGAGATGTAGAAGAAGAAATGGGGGAGCTTGAAGAAATTGAACTACCAGCCTTCCATCATCCTAAGGCAAAACATCATCAGTCAAGTACCTATCAGAAACAACAAGAGGTGAATTTAAATCCGTTAGCACACCATAGATGGGCTGACACCCAAGACAGCAATCCGGCTGTGAAGTTGGTGAAGGAACTGTTAACTGAGCAAAGTGCATATCCCGATGAGGATGCCCCAGAAGAGACGCATCAACTCTGGAAAGAGAGAGGCAAAATGTTCCTGTATCAAGGGAAGCTCTGTAGAAGGTACACCAATCCGAAAACACATGAATTGGTTTGGCAGATTATCGTGCCTAAACAAGATGTCAAGATGGTCCTCGAAGCTTACCATAATGGTGCTGGTCACTTCGGTTGGAAAAAGTTAGAAGTACTTCTAAGAGAAAGATTTTATTGGGTCGGGATGAGAAAATCAATCGAACAGTGGTGCAGAAATTGTGGCCCGTGCAACCTCAGAAGAAACGATCAAAAGAACCAAAGAGCACCACTGCAGCCCATAATCACCAAACAACCACTTGAACTTGTAGCCATGGACCACGTGAAGTTGACACCAAGCCGGTCTGGCTATGTCTATGCCTTGACCATCGTGGACCATTATTCACGCTTCTTGGTAGTAGTACCCGTAAAAGATCTGACAGCAAAAACAGCAGCCAAAGCGTTCCAAACGTACTTTTGTAGACCCCATGGATATCCGGAACAGGTTCTCACCGACCAAGGTACAGCCTTTGAATCAGAGATCTTCAGAGAATTCTGTAATATGTATGGTTGCAAAAAGATCCGGACGACGGCCTATCATCCACAAACAAACGGCTTATGCGAGAAGATGAACCATATTGTAATAGAACTACTAAAGACTTTACCTGAGGCAGAAAGGAATCAATGGCCAGAGAAATTGCCTGACTTGGTGGATCTGTATAATCATGTCCCGGTGAGTTCCACCAATTGCACCCCAGCTTACCTTATGCTTGCAAGACCCGGCCAATTACCAATCGATCTAGAAATGGGAATTCTGAAACCAGACGCAGAAGTCCAAGACTCCAATTGGGATATCATACGGCAAAAGCAGTATCGCCAAGTGCAAGAGAGTGTGGAAAGAAGCCTTCAGCAAACTAGAGAAAGACAAGAGCGAACTTTCAACCAGAATGCTCTAGCGACCCCATTAAGACCAGGTGACCAAGTGCTCAAGAGAAATCGTCGAACCAATAAACTGGACAATCAGTGGGAAGCCGTACCCTACACAGTTTTACCAACAAGAGTGGATAATCCTAAAATGTGTCTCATTAGCAAAAACGGAGGCTTAACATCTGTACTAGTGTCAAGAGACAATCTTAAATTATGTCCGGAAGCATTGAAAGAGCCAGACGTTGTCCAGCCAGAACCAGAAGTTATTCAACCCATACAGGTTCAACCAGTAAAGGAAAAAGAAGAGGAAGTGTATCACACCTGTATAGGAGACTTTCCCAAAACCCTACTAACATACCATGGTGCAGTAGTGGTTCCCATGGTGGCCTTTTACCCAACACCAAACCCAATACCAGAAGTCCCAAGACAGGAAGAGGCTGACCCCGTACTACAGGAGGTTCCAGGCCAGGAAGAACAGATTCCTGGTCAGAGTAATCCCATTCACGGTGGACTTGCCAACTCCATAGTCGTGGAATTATCTTTAGCAGAGCGGGCAGATACTACATCTGCAGTAGACAGTAGTACACCACATGAAGAGACACCGCTATTACGTAGATCACAGCGTAGTACCCAGGGTCAATTACCGGCCAGGTATGCAGATTACCAACTATAAAGCTCATAATGTGAATTGTATATATGTTATGCCGTATATAGTTAAACAGAAAATGTAGTATAGTCATTGTTATCAGTCTGCAACGTTTAAGCCCAGTGCCTACAGAGACTTGTCTGTATGAACTTCTTGCATATTCTTGAACTTTTTATCAGCCCGGAGGCACTAAATCAAAGCTCCGGAAAGACTGCTTTTTGAACTTTGCTCCTCGCTCTTTTTGAACTTTCTTTAGACTTTATATTGATAACTCCGTTGGAAAAATGGAACTAAATTCCTGGACACTAAGTACAGTGCCTTTCCTAATACCTTCAAGGATAGAACTGTATTAATGGACACTATTTGAAGTGACTTTGTACAGAACTATATTTTTGTTTCCTCGAGTGGTTTTTGTAACTTTTCATTTTTAAGACTCTGTACATATTAATTGTTATTTTAAAATGTTATTATCCCACAGTCCCGGAGTACTGTTCTTAACTAAGGGGGAATGTGGCACCCCTAGGGGTATTTGCCACAAAAATAGTTACTGACAGTAAATGCAAATACTAAAATAGCAAGACTGCACTATCACCTCCGGCCAGAAGGGGGAGCTCCAGAGACTCCCCTTGATCCATTCTGGTCTGAGAGAAGAACTGGCAGTTGGGCTAAGGAGCTGAAAGTGATAGGTCATACAGTTGAATCTCTAACAGCCCTGTGACTGTTACCAGGCCTAAATCACCGGCCTGAGGAGAAGAGGGATAGAGAAAAAGGACATTGTGAGAACCGGGTAGCATTAATCACTACCCAGAACAGGCGCAAAGACGGATACCGGATCCGTGGCTGTATTCATTACATATAATACAGCAACCGGAAAAACGTGAGGTGATATCAGCTTCACTAGGGTCGGACGCAGCAACAGACACAGAGTTCAGCGGTACTCCTGGAGGGGGTAAGCCGATAAAAGGACTCGGGTTGCCCGTCGAACCAGGACCCGGAGGGGACAGATTGGGCCGGCAGCCAGTTCACATACAGCAGCAGGGCCACACAGATATTGCGTACAATAAGAGGCGAAGACCCCGGCAGGGTCAAAGTAACTCAGAGTTCCCATACAGACTCCGGTGACAGGACTGGTTGTAAATCCTTTTTTGTTAAAGTAAACTGGTTAAACGTTTCAGTGCCTCAGTCTTTCATTTGGACAATAGCCATCTATCCAGGATTGGGATAATCACCGCTGGGAGAACCTGCTGCTGATCAAGTAAGTGCCTGTTCCCTCACGATACCCTTTACACTGTGCATTGCCTGAGGCCACAGCACCGGGTCAAGCCACCCGTGACACCCCCCTCAAGAGACAGACCCCATTGGTCCGGTGCTGGGTACCCCGGTCTCTTGGGCGTCACAAAAGCAAAAAGGTTTGTGACAGGTTAATTGACAGGGGGTATCCAGCATGGACTCTCAGTAGGGCGAAAGTCAGAATTGATGGTATAGAAAGGAGTACTTTACTAACTAGAACGAGGAATCCTGGAAATAGGAATAATAAGAGGAAGGGAAACATAACTTTTTCAACTAATTATAGTCCACAGTTCAATGAAATAAGAAAATCATTAAAAAATATATTCCCATGCTAAATCAGGATGCTAAATTTACGCAAGTAATTACTGACCACACTAAACGTTATGTAGCGAAAAAAAGCCCCCACTTTGGGAACAATTCTATCTCCCAGTCTCTTCAACCACAAACAGTCTGCAGATACAACCAAAGGAAAAAAAACTTGGCTGGATTTTAAGAGATTCTATAAATGTGGAGCACTACGCTGCTTAGTGTGCCAATACGTACATAAAACTGACAAATTTCATTCATACACCAATCCTAGAGAATATTACATCAAAGATTTCATAAACTGTCACGATATGTATGTGGCTTATTTATTTGAATGCACCCTATGCAGACTCCAATACGTGGGATGCACTACATGTACTCTAAAAACCAGAATCAGGCGCCACTTATCTGATGCCGGCAATCCAGCAGCGATATCTTCATCTGCGGTCTCTAAACATTTTGCTAATTCTCATAGGGAGGACACAAGAAGCTTTGTCTTCTGTGGGATAGAGAAAGTTTATAAACCCTGCAGAGGTGGGGACCATAAAAAAAACTGTGGAATAGGTCGTCCTTTTGGATCTTTTCAGTTGGCACAAGAATACCGCATGGCCTGAATTACAGACAGGACCTGATCCTACAATACTGATTGCTGTACATTTCCATGATATTATTCCTATGCAGGTAATCCTAATTGATTTGAATATTTATGCACATTGTATATGGATTTATGTCTGTCATTGTTCTGTCTGCACATGCTAAATATTCTACACTTTTGTCAATGGTACTTTTTTTTTGCAGCTATTACTGAGATCTTACCCATAGTAACTAGCTTGATTGGCACAAGCTGAGAGTGTTCACTTGGAGATCTATAAGGGTATGCTTCCACGTTCAGGAAACGCTGCGTGTTTGACGCTGCTTAGAGACGCAGCGTCAAACACGCAGCGTCCAGATGTTACAGCATAGTGGAGGGGATTTCATGAAATCCCGTGTCCACTATGCGTGGTGACATGCATCCGGCGGCCCTGCGATTTCAGACATACGGCGCGTCTTTTTAGATCGCAGCATGTCTGTTTACCTTGCGGCGCCGCTGCGCCGCCGAAAGGTATAACACAGGGCCCTATGTGTGGGTGCGATGATTCCGGATGGGTGCAATGAACACATCCAGCATCATCGCGTCTCCAGGAGGGGGCGGAGCTTTGGGTGGAGCAAGTTTTCTGCTCCGTCCAAAGCTCCGGCAATCCTGAACGTGGACACGTACCCTAAGTACTTTTCAGAACATATCCACACTAGCCACGAATAAGATATCATGCCTAGGTTAAAGTTTCTGTAGTATCCTATGCTGCTATGTGTTGATGTTCACAATATATTCCTTATGGTACATTCATGGAACTTTTTTTTTAATTATGGATAACTAAATTTTATTTTTTATATGAGTACCTATATCTCGCTGGATTTTCTCCACGTGTGCAGAATAATAAAAGAGTAGAAATCAAAGAAAAAGGAAGGTGGCACTCACCCTGGTGTTGCTGTGATTCAATGTCTTTTATTCATATCACAAAAAGACGGGCATAATGCGGAGAGGCGGCTGGCGTGAGATGCGGTGCGGGGAGGAGGGAAGGACGACGGCCGTTTCGCGCATGACAGAATAATAAAAGAGTTATGGCTCTTGGGGGGGAAAAACTGACAACGTAAAAATGAAAAATCGCCCCAGGAAGGGGATGAGAGGTGTTAAAGTATGTGTAATTAGTAGAGATGATGAAATCGATTTTATACAATTTGAATCAGTGTCAAATTTTTATCAGTTTCGCCACAGAAGACTCACATGATTTCATGTGGGACGCTCTGGCTTTCCCCATAATACCTTGCAACTCTGACATAACATGGTCTAGCACACCCAACATGTAAGAAAGCCAAGGCAGGAAATGCAGTAGACATTTTAATGTGATCTATGATATTGACAATAGTGACATAACACAAGCTCACAGTCCAGGAATATAGTTAAGAGGAGAAAGCCCTAAAACTTTGATCAAATACTGTACGCAGTAAAGTGATGTCAAACTGCAGCATTGAAGAAGATCGGTATAGTAGTCTGGGAATAATACAGATATTCTATTTATTGGGGAGATAGAGATACCATAATTGCCTACAGCAATGTAGTTGGAATTTGAATTACTACAATTGAAGTACACATTTTTTCTCCATTCTTAATCTACTAGAAAGCAGCAGCAAGACACTAAAAATCTCAAATCAATGTCAGTCAGAAATGCAGTAAAAAAAGTGTACTTGCAAGACACAAGCAACAGTAATGATTTTTGTGCAATACTTTTGTGAAGTGGGGGATGCCTGGTACCACTTCGTCCACTTCCGCCTGGAATCTCAATGGTATATATATCCTTAGGATGCAGTTAATGTTGGAAAGAATGGTGGGGTATAGTACTATGTGGGGGCCATCATAATGTATGGGGGTTATGGTTACATATAGTGTGTGATGGGAATATAGGGGCTATAGTGCTTTGTCAATGGATGTTTGGGCTATAATACTTTAAGGAGGCCATTATACTATGTGGCGCGTTGTATGGAACTTGTAGTGTTTGAGAAGAATTAAAGGGTCCATCATACTGTGCTGAGGCTGTGGGGGCCATCATACTGCGTGAACACCTGTGGTTTGTGTTTCAATGCTTGAGGACTGTGGAGACCATCATAACATTTAGAAAACTTTTTGGGGGATCAAGCTGAGAGTAGTGGAACTGTGGGGGGCAATCAAACTATGTCACACAGATGGACAACACACAGTAGAATTAGTATTATGGCACCCACAGTCCCCCATCACACGCTCCTACACAATATTAAGGCCATGGGGAGCAGTGGAGTCTATTATATTATGTGGGGAAAAGCACTCTGTGTTGGGACTGTACTAGCCATCATAATGTGGTGGGCGCCTACATACTGTATGGAGGGCTATAAGCGTTATCATGCTTTAGGGGCCATCATGCTGTGTGGAGTATCATACTATGTTGGGCATCATATTGTTGGGGGGTTATTAAACTGTGTAGGAGTTGTGTGGGCATCATACAATGTGTACTGTGTGTGGGGGACAGAGAGGTCCTCAGGCTCTATGGGCATCATAAAGTGTACTTAAGGGTTGTGGGGGCATCATATTATGTATGGGGGAGGGGGAGGGCCATCATACTATGTGTGAGAACATCATACTGTGGTGAAATCACTACTGCATCATCTTGTGTTGGGTGGTTATGGGGGCATCATACTGTAAAGGAATCATACAATGTGGGGGAACTGTGCGAGCATCATACTGTGAGGAGGCATCATTCTATGATGGGTGACTGTGAGGTTCTCATAATATGTATGGGGAAATTATTATGATTTTTTACTCTGTTCAGGTCAATATAGGGACATCAACTGTGTTGAAGGCACCGTGGTTGAATCTTACTATGTTGCTGGGAGCACTGTGGGGGCATTTTACTTCAAAGTGGGCACACTGGGGTCTTCAAACTGTGTGTGAGGACTCCTAAGGGGAATAGACTGTGGAGCTATCATACTGAGTGTGGGGGCATGTTAGGGGCATCAGACTCTATGGAAGTCATGAAAAGGGTATCATAGTGGGTGAGAAAACTAAGTTAATGTGTAAGTTCTGCAATATATATCCCCTTACCTGTCTTAAAAAGTTTGGATGTATGCCCTCCTGTGACTGTGCCTATGCTCTGTGACCACATCTTTTCCAGCACATATTTTCTTTTTCAGGGTTCCCAATTAGGGCTAGGGCTGCCTGTTTTCTATGTACACCACTAATGGGGAAATAACTGTTTTTTTTTTAATACAAGTTTAAAAGTTTTAATAAAATATATATATGAAAAATCCATAAATGTACCTGCGAATGACTACCTCGCAAAATGTACATGTTGAAAACAATTTTTTGTGTACATCTGTTTTATTAGTCAATTATCACATTTGTACATGCCACTCCAATACAATGCCCTGTTGCATTTGCTAGTTATATGGGCATGTACCCACAGAGAGGAAAATAAGTATTTGATACACTGCTGATTTTGGAAGTTTGTAATTTTTATTGTAGGTACACTTTAACTGTGATAGACAGAATAAAAAAAAACAAAAAATCACATTGTATGATTTTAAAATAATTAAATTGCATTTTATTGCATGAAATAAGTATTTGATCATCTACCAACCAGCAAGAATTCCGACTCTCACAGGCATGTTAGGTTTTATTTAAAGATCCCTCCTACTCTGTACTCATTACCTATATTAATTGAAGCTGTTTGAACTCGTTAACTGTATAAATGTCATCTGTCCACACACTTAATCACATTCCTAACTCCTCACCATGGCCAAGACCAAAGAGCTACCTAAGGACACCATGGACAAAATTGTAGACCTGCACACTGCTGGGATGGGCTACAGGACAAGAAGCTTGGTGAGAAGGCAACAACTGCTGGCTCAATTATTAGATAATGGACGACACACAATGTTCCTTGATCTGGGCCTTCATGTAACATCTCGACTCATGAGGTAAGGATGATTCTGAGAAATTTCAGGAGTAGGAGTCAGCCCAGGACTACATGAGAGGACCCAGTCAGTGGACTGAAGAGATCTGGGACCACAATCTCCAACATTACCATCAGTAACACACTGCGCCGTCATTGATTAAAATCCTGCAGAGCACGCAATGTCCAGACCCATTTGAAGTTCGCCAATGACCAGCTGGATGATCCAGAGGAGGCATGGGAGAAGGTCATGTGGTCAGGTGAGACCAAAATAACTTTTTGGCATCAACTCCCCTCTCCATGTTTGGAGGAAGAAGGATGAGTACAATGACCTGAAACACACAGCCAGCTCAACTAAGGTGTTGCTCCGTAAGAAGGATTTCAAGGTCCTGGAGTGGCCAAGCCAGTCTCTAGACCTAAATCCGATAGAGCATCTTTGGAAGGAGCTGTAACTTAGCGTAGCCCAGTGACAGCCTGAAACTTAAAAGATCTGTATGCAGGAGTGGGTTAAAATCCCTGCTACAGTGTGTGGAAACTTGGTCAAGATCTACAGGAAATATGTGACCTCTGTAATTGCAAACAAAAGCTTTCCTTACCAAATATTGAGTTCTGTTTTCTATTGTATAAAATACTTACTTCATGCAATGAAATACAAATTAATTATGCAAAAATGATACAATATGATTTTCTGGTTTTTATTTGTTAGATTCTGTCTCTCACAGTTGAAGTGTAACTATGGTAGAAATTACAGACCTCTGCATTCTTTGTAAGAGAGAAAACTTGAAAATTGTCAGTGTATCAGATACTTATTTTCTCCACTGTAACTAGCATTTCTAATAAAGTTATTTTTAGGAAAATGGTTGAATTTTGTGGATGAAATATATATATATATATATATATATATATATATATATATATATATACATACATATATATTGTGAGGTTCCAAGGGGAGAAGTACTAGAAAACAGATTTGTTTCTCCCCGTTTCATTTCATATGTATCACAGTATCGATTGTGAAGCTGATTATTTCACTGTAATCCGGTCCTAGTTTTCTTTAGTGATCAGCCTGAAAGGACTGGTGCTTCCCTTCCACACATGCAATCCAGCTTTTGACTCCTGTCTGATTCAGCTGATATAATCAGGAACTGCTGGGATCTCAGTCTCTCATCTGCTGGTCTGGGAAGCTGACACAGTAAAGGTACCGTCACACATAGCGATGCTGCAGCGATACCGACAACGATCCGGATCGCTGCAGCGTCGCTGTTTGGTCGCTGGAGAGCTGTCACACAGACAGCTCTCCAGCGACCAACGATCCCGAGGTCCCCGGTAACCAGGGTAAACATCGGGTAACTAAGCGCAGGGCCGCGCTTAGTAACCCGATGTTTACCCTGGTTACCATCCTAAAAAGTAAAAAAACAAACGCTACATACTTACCTACCGCTGTCTGTCCTCGGCGCTCTGCTTCTCTGGTCTGGCTGTGAGCACCGGGCAGCCAGAAAGCAGAGCGGTGACGTCACCGCTCTGCTTTCCGGCTCACAGCCAGTACAGGAGGAGAGCAGAGCACAGCGCTGGAGGACAGACGGCTGTAGGTAAGTATGTACTGTTTGTTTTTTTACTTTTAGGATGGTAACCAGGGTAAACATCGGGTTACTAAGCGCGGCCCTGCGCTTAGTTACCCGATGTTTACCCTGGTTACCAGCAAAGACATCGCTGAATCGGTGTCACACACGCCGATTCAGCGATGTCTACGGGGAGTCCAGCGACGAAATAAAGTTCTGGACTTTCTTCCCCGACCAGCGATCTCCCAGCAGGGGCCTGATCGCTGCTGCCTGTCACACTGGACGATATCGCTAGCGAGGACGCTGCAACGTCACGGATCGCTAGCGATATCGTCTAGTGTGACAGTACCTTAAGGTTGCATAAACTTATTTCTTGTTGTGTAGGTTTATTTTGCAATTAGTGTCTTGTTGTTAGTTAGTGGCCAGACGGCCTTAGACATTTTATTTCATGTTTGGCACGTGTAACAGTGTACGGCAAATGTGTACAATAAATACACCTGACACATACCTGTGTGGAAATCGCTAGCCTGCTATTGTTCGTTGTGACTCCATAGCCACCTGCTTGGGCCAAAGCAGAGATCCCTGATGAGCTATATCTACACAATATATATATATATATATATATATATATATATATTTATATTTAAATGTAGACATTTAACTGTATATGTCTGTTTTTGCTCACTTGATTTACAACTCTGATTTGATAGCCGTACACGCCACACCCATGCCGCAGCCTGCAATCACATGTTGCTTTTTCTATGTGTACCCAAATATCCAACATGTCAATTTCGGCAAGAGTTGAATAACTGAGGTTAAAAGAGTGTCAAAAGTTAAATTATACATTGTACAAGATGCATGTCAAATGGAAAAAGGGGCATTAGAAGGGGTTGTGTAAAAGAAAAAAAAACATGCCGCAGCTAAGAATGTGGAAACCTCTAGCAGCAGCAGCACCACCATTACCATTGGCACCAGCAGTCCAAGTGGTAGTACTACTAAATGCAGACCACAATTGGCCTCCTTTGTCTTACACAAGAGTTTTAGTGGGGAGAAAGGGGAGAGCATCAAGTTATACCAGGCAAAGCACTGATATTAGTCACATAATGTTACCTCTGACAGTGACACTGCCTGAGTTAAGCTGCCGTCACACTAGCAGTATTTGGTCAGTATTTTACATCAGTATTTGTAAGCCAAAACCAGGAGTGGGTGATAAATACAGAAGTGGTGCATATGTTTCTGTTATACTTTTCCTCTATTTGTTCCACTCCTGGTTTTGGCTTACAAATACTGATGTAAAATACTGACCAAATACTGATAGTGTGACGGCAGCCTTAATGTTCTGCTTAGAATGGTCTGAATGATCACAAATAACTAAGAATGATATTTTTTGACCATTTAAAAAAAAAACCTGAAAACTCTGTCAGTGCACTGTTTTATTAAATAGGCTGTTGGTAGATACTTGGTTACAAACCATTTAAATGGTAAGGCCAATTTGACATAGTTAAGGTAATGTTTGTGTTACAAAGCTTGAAAGGAGGTAAATACTGGCTTTAAAGGGAAGGTACCGCGTTTGTAGGTCATTAATAAATCACTGTAATGTAGCATAACATGCTGCTATAAGCAAGTTTGAAATGCATGTGAAACAGATTTCATGTGTTATATGAGTTTAAAGAATGCACTGGAGGCTGACATCTTGGTTTTGCAGCAGTAGCAGGGCACTATCAGTGTCAGATTACGGCACCCCATGGACATAGGAGATAATAGACCGGCGCTGACCCTATCTGTAACATTGCAGCAGCATTAGCAGTGAGCTGGGCACACCTCTGTGGGCTGCACAACTCACTGCTATAGGTGTGACTAGCTGCAATTTTATTATAGCCCTGTGCTATCTGCCGAGCTCCACTTACTCTCTATCGCAGGACAGAAGAAGCCCTCACTGCTCCTCTGTACTCCAAGCAGGCATGTCCTCTGCTCCTCACATGCTGCCCTGTGTGCTTCTCCTGCTGTGTCTCTGCCTCCCCCTCACACACAGTCCCTGTGATCTCCAGTAAGCTGCACTCACAGCCTGCAGAGAGGGAGGTGACACCTGGAGAGAGAGAGCAGGGCAGCTGACAGAACAGGGATTAAGGTGGGGGAAGGGGATGGCAAGAATGTTATTCACAAAAAATGCTGCTGAGCCCACTGTGTTCTGCTCCTCTGTAAACAAGCTGTGCCTCTGATGCAGTAACTGCTGGTGATAGCAGATCACAGGGCAGTCACACATACAATGGTGCTGCCCTGTGATGCTGCTCTTCATTCTGCCCCAGGGATATTAGACCACCCAAAAGGGGAGGGAAATGGTGATGTCAGCAGTTACTGCCCCAATTTTTTTGCTGCTAAATCTTACTATAGCTGCTTGAGGTCTAAAACGGAAAATGCTCCCCCTAGTGGTAAATATGTATATTTGTAGAAAAATATATAATATTTTTCATATAGAAATGTTTGCAAACAGTGCAAACATTGCATTAATACATTTTAATTACTATTTTAAGCTTAATTTCACAAAAAAACAAAATACAAGAAAACTGGTGGCACCTTCCCTTTAAGGCTTCTCAGAGTGTTAGATATGTCTTGTCGGGGCAATTAGGGGCTCAGCAGTATTGTGATACAATGTGAAACTAATATTTGGCAATAATTTGCCAACTCCTGCAAATTTAAATTTCAAAAGATTTGTTCATCTCTACTAATTAGAAGTTACTGGCTAATTAATGTGTAGGAAGTGTATATTTTTTTTATTTAACACAAACATAGCATGTGAATAGTTAAGAGTATAAATATGTAAATGATTTGCTTTATCTAAATGATCTTCTTGTCACCTAATCTTTCAGAAACTCAAGGTTACATTTTCTCATAGGAATATGAGATATACAAATGTTTTACTCCCAGATCAGACATGAAATAATATCCCCAATTCTCTTTTGATCTTTTTGGAAGGGAAGATCTTAATATAGTATTCTCTTGACTGAATATGCACAAATGAACTTCTGCTTTCATCAACTAAATGCCTTTATAATTTGTGATCTTGAAAGAAACTATGAGGAGTGTATTAAGTTAAAATGGCCTTTACTTTTTTTAAATGCTTGCTGTCTGTCTAAACGTGTGTTTTGCCTAATTATAAGCATTGTTTTGTCGTTTACAGGTGTGTAATTGTATTAAATACATAATATTATTGTGTCACCTAACAATAAAGAGTTTGTTTTTTGGGCTTCATAGACAAGTTAATCTGCATCCTTTCTTCAGATTGTCATCTTGCTCTCCTTGTGCTCTCCTCATCTCTATGTCCACCATGTCCTTGCTTTTCAGAGAAAATTTCCTGTCAATTAATTAATTAGGATGTTAAATGGAGTTTAGGGCTAGTGATATCAGATCTGTGGGAGTCTGACTCCCAACACCCCTACATTTTTGCTTCATTCTCTGTCAGCTCCAAAGGATCTCGGCCTTGGGAAGCCAAGTTGTAATCAATTATGAATGCATAGTGACATCAATGGTGCTTCCCAAAATATACAGTGGCATCTAAAAGTTTGGGTAACCCTGGTCAAAATTACTGTTATTGTGAACAGTTATTCCAGTTGAAGATGACATGATCTCTTAAAGGTCTAAAGTTAAAATTGAATTTGTGTTTTATGCCAAAAATATATATATTGTCATTTTTTACATTTTAAAAGTACAAAAAGGAAAATGGACAGATGCTAAAGTTTGGGCACCCTTGGAGATTTGTGATCTTAATTAGCCTGTTAGGTTTATGACTTGTTCACTCTCATTGTTACGAAAGGCTAAGTGATGCATATTTCCCAGCTTAATAAAAACCCAGTCTCCTCTAACGTTGCGCCAAAAAAGCAGCAGCCATGAGTTCTTCTAAGCAGCTGCCTAGCACTTTGAAAATGAAAATGGTGGAGGCCCACAAAGCAGAAGACTATAAGACGATAGCAAAGCATTTTCAAGCTGCCTTTTCCTCAATTGTGGTACATTATTCTACTGTTCAGGGACACTAAAACAAATATGGCCTTCATAGAGGTGTCATCAGAAGAAAATCTCTCATGTGTCCTCATCATAAAATTCTGCATCAGAAGTATGCAAAGAAACATCTAAACAAGCTTGATGCATTTTGGAAACAAGTCCTGTGGACGCATGAGGTTAAAATAGAACTCTTTGGCCACAAAGATCAAAGGTATGTGTGTAGAAAAAAGGGCACAGGATTTCAGGAAAAGAACATCTCAACAACCATTAAGCATGGGGGTGGATCAATCATGCTTTGCGGTTGTGTTGCAGCCAGTGGCACTGGGAACATTTGGATTCAATTAAATTTCAACAAATTTTTGATGGAAACATAACATCTGCAAAAAAGCTGAAGATGAAAATAAGATGGCTTCTTCAAATGAATAATGCTCCTACATGGCTTTTTGGAAGCGCATTGAACAGCAAGGTGGATTACTGCTGAGAGGAAAGAGAAAAAAAAATTCTTTAAATCTTCAGCTTAGCGAGTGTGAACGAGCTGAGTGTGACCTGAGCGTAAGTGTGAACGGCGGTAAGTGTGACTTTTGATTCAGTGAAGAGGTATTTGGAAAACCTTTAACAAATACCTGTGTGAATTGGTGTGAGTTCCTGAATTGGGAGTAGCTATATTCACAAGGGTTTAATTTAGGGTGGGGGCTCATAATTAAGTGTTTATAAGGGGCAGCTGGTTGGGGCTCACTTCCTTTTTGGAAGTGCATTGAACAGCAAGGTGGCTTGCTGCTGAGGGGAAAAAGAAAAAAAAAATTCTTTAAATCTTCAGCTTAGCGAGTGTGAACGAGCTGAGTGTGACCTGACCGTAAGTGCGAACGGCGGTAAGTGTGACTTGTGATTCAGTGACTTTGGATTCAGGGAGTTTCCAAGGGAGGAATTACTGAATTGCTGTCTGTATTTTATTGATACTTTGCATTTATTTTTTATTTAACGTTTCTGTCTGGTGCAATCCCCATTATGAAATGTGCTCCACTATTGTTAATGCCATCCAGTGCACATCTTGCCACATGTATGCAATCCTTGAGCAGCTGGTCGAGGGTGCATACTGCTGTGCGAGATGTGAGCACATTGTGCATTTGGAAACCCAGTATCTGAATCTAAATGTGCAGCTGGCAACACTGAGATCGATTGACGATATGGAAAGGAGTCTTCTGCTCACTGAGCAGACGCTCAATGGGATAGATGAGGTGGGGGATGGTAGGATGGAGCTGCAGGACGGTGAAGTAGCAAGCTGGGTGACAGTTAGAAGACCAGGTAGAGGGAAGAGTGCTAGGGAGGCTAGTGCTGTTCTGGCACACCCCAATAAGTTTGCTAAGTTGGCAGATGAGGGGGGTGCCAGTACAGGGGTAGCACTGCTGCAGCCAGGCATGCCCTCTGAAAGCCGGAGGAGTGACTGCTCCAGTAGGGAGGGAAACAGGAGAGCAGGACAGGCCAGACAGGTGCTGGTAGTGGGGGACTCAATTATTAGGGGAACAGATAGGGCAATATGTTACAAAGACAGGGATCGTCGAACGGTGTGCTGCCTACCTGGCGCTCAAATCCGACACATCGCTGATCAGGTGGACAGATTACTGGGAGGGGCTGGTGAGGACCCAGCGGTCATGGTGCACATTGGCTCAAATGACAAAGTTAGAGGTAGGTGGAAGGTCCTTAAAAATTATTTCAGGGAATTAGGCTGCAAGCTGAAAGCAAGGACCAACATGGTATTTTCCGAAATACTGCCTGTACCACGTGCCACGCCAGAGAGGCAATGGGAGATTAAGGAGGTTAATAAGTGGCTCAAGAATTGGTGTATGAAGGAGGGGTTTGGGTTCCTGCAGAACTTGGCTGACTTCTCACTTGGCTACAGGTTCTACGCTAGGGACAGGCTGCACCTCAATGGGGAAGGTGCAGCTGTGCTGGGGGAGAAAGTGGCTAGAAGGTTGGAGGAGTGTTTAAACTAGGGAATGGGGGGAGGGTATTCAATTTATAGGAGGGGAAGACAGTGCAGATAGAGACCTGGGCACAAATAAGGAAGTTGGGGGTGGCGGTGGCATGGGGTTGGGGTTATATCAATTAATAATTTAAGAAAGAATAGAAGTGCAGAGAGATACATAAAATGTAAGTATACTAATGCCAGAAGCATTGCCAACAAAATGGACAAATTAGAATTAATGGTGTTGGAGCATAATTATGACATGGTGGGGATATCTGAAATGTGGCTGGATGAGAGCCATGATTGGGCTGTTAACTTGCAGGGTTATAGTCTGTTCAGAAATGACCGAACGGATAAGCGAAGGGGAGGTGTGTGTCTATATGTAAAATCATCCTTAAAAACCATCCTGCATGATAATATAGGTGAATCTAATGAAAATGTAGAGTTATAAGTCTCCAAAAATAATGGAAGCAATGGAGAATATCCTCATAAAGCAAATAGATGAAGCTGCGACTCAAGGAGAAGTCATTAATTATTATGGGGGACTTCAACTACCCTGAAATAGATTGGGGAATGGAAATCTGCAGTTCCAGCAAAGGTAATCGTTTTTTGACAACTATGAGAGACAATTACCTTTCACAATTGGTTCAGGACCCAACAAGAAGGGGGGCACTGCTAGACCTAATATTAACCAACAGGCCAGACCGCATATCAAATATAAGGGTTGGGGTCACTTGGGGAATAGTGATCACTAAATAATAAGTTTTCATGTATCCTTTAATAAGATGTGTAGTAGAGGGGTTACAAGGACACTAAACTTCAGGAGGGCAAATTTCCAACGGATGAAAGATCATCTTAGTGCAATTAATTGGGACGATATTCTGAGACATAAAAATACACAAAGAAAATGGGAGACGTTTATTAGCATCCTGGATTGGACCTGTGCACAATATATACCGTATGGGAATAAACATACTAGAAATAGGAGGAAACCACTATGGCTAAATAGAGCTGTAAGGGGCGCAATAAGTGACAAAAAGAAAACATTTCGAGAATTAAAGGAAGTAGGTAGTGATGTTGGTAGTGATGAGGCATTAAATAAATACAGAAAATTAAATAAATTCTGTAAATTTTTGGAAGTGCATTTGAACAGCAAGGTTGATTGCTGTTGAGGGGAACTAGGAAAAAAAAAAAAAATCTCTATAAATCTTCAGCAGAGCGAGTGTGAGCGAGCTGAGTGTGACCAGAGCGTAAGTGTGGACGGCGGTAAGTGTGACTTGTGATTCAGTGAAGAGGTATTTGGAAAGCCTTTAACAAATACCTGTGTGAATTGGTGTGAGTTGCTGAATTGGGGGTAGCTATATTCATAAGGGTTAACTTAGGGTGGGGGCTCATAGTTAAGGGTTTATAAGGGGCAGCTGTTTGGGGCTCAAGTCCTTTTTGGAAGTGCATTTGAACAGCAAGGTTGATTGCTGTTGAGGGGAACTAGGAAAAAAAAAAAAAATCTCTATAAATCTTCAGCAGAGCGAGTGTGAGCGAGCTGAGTGTGACCAGAGCGTAAGTGTGGACGGCGGTAAGTGTGACTTGTGATTCAGTGACTTTGGAGTCAGGGAGTTTTCAGGGGAGGAATTACTGAATTGCTGTCTGATTTTTATTAATACTTTGTATTTATTTATTTTTTTTATTGAACTGTTCTGTCTGGTGCAATCCCCATTAGGAAATGTGCTCCACGATTGTTAATGCCATCCAGTGCACATCTTGCCACATGTATGCAGTCCTTGAGCAGCCGATCGAGGGTGCATACTGCTGTGCGAGATGTGAGCACGTTGTGCATTTGGAAACCCAGATTCTGACTCTAAATGTGCAGCTGGCAACACTGAGATCCATAGACAACATGGAGAGGAGTCTTCTGCTCACGGAGCAGACGCTCAATGGGACAGATGAGGGGGATGGTGGGATGGAGCTGCAGGACAATGAAGTAGCAAGCTGGGTGACAGTTAGGAAGCGGGGTAGAGGGAAGAGTGCCAGGGAGGCTAGTCCTGATCTGGAACACCCCAATAAGTTTGCTAAGTTGGCAGATGAGGGGGGTGCCAGTACAGGGGTAGCACTGCTGCAGCCAGGCATGTCCTCTGAAAGCCGGAGGAGTGACTGCTCCAGTAAGGAGGGAAATAGGAGAGCAGGGCAGGCCAGACAGGTGCTGGTAGTGGGCGACTCAATTATTAGGGGAACAGATAGGACAATCTGTCACAAAGACAGGGATCGTCGAACGGTGTGCTGCCTACCTGGCGCTCGAGTCCGACACATCGCTGATCGGGTGGACAGATTATTGGGAGGGGCTGGTGAGGACCCAGCGGTCATGGTGCACATTGGCACTAATGACAAAGTTAGAGGTAGGTGGAAGGTCCTTAAAGATGATTTCAGGGAATTAGGCTGCAAGCTGAAAGCAAGGACCTCCAACGTGGTATTTTCCGAAATACTGCCGGTACCACGTGCCACGCCAGAGAGGCAACGGGAGATTAGGGAGGTTAATAAGTGGCTCAAGAATTGGTGTAGGAAAGAGGGGTTTGGGTTCCTGCAGAACTGGGCCGACTTCTCAGTTGGCTACAGGCTCTACGCTAGGGACGGGCTGCACCTCAATGGGGAGGGTGCAGCTGTGCTGGGGGAGAGAATGGCTAGAAGGTTGGAGGAGTGTTTAAACTAGGAATTGGGGGGGAGGGTATTCATTTTATAGGAGGGGAAGATAGTGCAGACAGAGTCCTGGGCACAAATAAGGAAGTTGGGGGTGGCGGTGGCATGGGGGGTGGGGTCAGAACAGTTAATAATTTAAGAAATAGAAGTACAGAGAGGAACATAAAGTGCATGTATACTAATGCCAGAAGCCTCGCCAACAAAATGGACGAATTAGAACTAATGTTGTTGGAGCATAATTATGACATGGTGGGGATATCTGAAACGTGGCTGGATGAGAGCCATGACTGGGCTGTTAACTTGCAGGGCTATAGCCTGTTCAGAAATGACCGTACAGATAAGCGAGGGGGAGGGGTGTGTCTATATGTAAAATCATCCTTAAAACCCATCCTGCGCGATAATATAGGTGAATTTAATGAAAATGTAGAATCCCTGTGGGTGGAGATAAGGGGAGGGGGAAAAAATAATAAATTACTGATAGGGGTTTGTTATAAATCTCCAAAAATAATGGAAGCAATGGAGAATATCCTCGTAAAGCAAATAGATGAAGCTGCGACTCAAGGAGAAGTCATTATTATGGGGGACTTCAACTACCCTGAAATAGATTGGGGAACAGAAACCTGCAGTTCCAGCAAAGGTAATCGGTTTTTGACAATTATGAGAGACAATTACCTTTCACAACTGGTTCAGGACCCAACAAGAAGGGGGGCACTGCTAGACCTACTATTAACCAACAGGCCAGACCGCATATCAAATATAAGGGTTGGGCGTTACTTGGGAAATAGCGATCACAAAATAATAAGTTTTCATGTATCCTTTAAAAAGATGTGTAGTAGAGGGGTTACAAGGACACTAAACTTCAGGAGGGCAAATTTCCAACGGATGAGAGAGGATCTTGGTGCAATTAACTGGGACGATATCCTGAGACACAAAAATACACAGAGAAAATGGGAGACGTTTATTAGCATCCTGGATAAGACCTGTGCACAGTATATACCGTATGGGAATAAACATATTAGAAATAGGAGGAAACCAATATGGCTAAATAGAGCTGTAAGGGGCGCAATAAGGGACAAAAAGAAAGCATTTAGAGAATTAAAGGAAGTAGGTAGTGAGGAGGCATTAAATAAATACAGAAAATTAAATAAATTCTGTAAAAAGCAAATCAAGGCAGCAAAGATTGAGACAGAGAGACTCATTGCCAGAGAGAGTAAAAATAATCCTAAAATATTCTTTAACTACATAAATAGTAAGAAACTAAAAAATGATAGTGTTGGCCCCCTTAAAAATAGTCTGGGTGAGATGGTGGATGAGGATGAGGAAAAAGCCAATATGCTAAATGACTTTTTTTCATCAGTATTTACACAAGAAAATCCCATGGCAGACAAAATGTCTAGTGATAAAAATTCCCAATTAAATGTCACCTGCTTAACCCAGCAGGAAGTGCGGCGGCGTCTAAAAATCACTAAAATTGACAAATCTCCGGGCCCGGATGGGATACACCCTCGAGTACTGCAGGAATTAAGTACAGTCATTGATAGACCATTATTTTTAATCTTTAAAGACTCCATAATAACAGGGTCTGTACCACAGGACTGGCGTATAGCAAATGTGGTGCCAATATTCAAAAAGGGAACAAAAACTGAACTCGGAAACTATAGGCCAGTAAGCTTAACCTCTACTGTGGGTAAAATCCTGGAGGGCATTCTAAGGGACGCTATACTGGAGTATCTGAAGAGGAATAACCTCATGACCCAGTATCAGCACGGGTTTACTAGGGACCGTTCATGTCAGACTAATTTGATCAGTTTCTATGAAGAGGTAAGTTCCGGATTGGACCAAGGGAACCCAGTGGATGTAGTGTATATGGACTTTTCAAAAGCTTTTGATACGGTGCCACACAAAAGGTTGATACATAAAATGAGAATAATGGGGATAGGGGAAAATATGTGCAAGTGGGTTGAGAGCTGGCTCAGGGATAGGAAACAAAGGGTGGTTATTAATGGAGCACACTCGGACTGGGTAGCGGTTAGCAGTGGGGTACCACAGGGGTCAGTATTGGGCCCTCTTCTTTTTAACATATTTATTAATGACCTTGTAGGGGGCATTCAGAGTAGAATTTCAATATTTGCAGATGACACTAAACTCTGCAGGGTAATCAATACAGAGGAGGACAATTTTATATTACAGGATGATTTATGTAAACTAGAAGCTTGGGCTGATAAATGGCAAATGAGCTTTAATGGGGATAAATGTAAGGTCATGCACTTGGGTAGAAGTAATAAGATGTATAATTATGTGCTTAATTCTAAAACTCTGGGCAAAACCGTCAATGAAAAAGACCTGGGTGTATGGGTGGATGACAAACTTAAATTCAGTGGCCAGTGTCAGGCAGCTGCTACAAAGGCAAATAAAATAATGGGATGCATTAAAAGAGGCATAGATGCTCATGAGGAGAATATAATTTTACCTCTATACAAGTCACTAGTTCGACCACACTTAGAATACTGTGCACAGTTCTGGTCTCCGGTGTATAAGAAAGACATAGCTGAACTGGAGCGGGTGCAGAGAAGAGCGACCAAGGTTATTAGAGGACTGGGGGGTCTGCAATACCAAGATAGGTTATTACACTTGGGGCTATTTAGTTTGGAAAAACGAAGACTAAGGGGTGATCTTATTTTAATGTATAAATATATGAGGGGACAGTACAAAGACCTTTCTGATGATCTTTTTAATCATAGACCTGAAACAGGGACAAGGGGGCATCCTCTGCGGTTGGAGGAAAAAAGGTTTAAGCATAATAACAGACACGGATTCTTTACTGTAAGAGCAGTGAGACTATGGAACTCTCTGCCGTGTGATGTTGTAATGAGTGATTCATTACTTAAATTTAAGAGGGGACTGGATACCTTTCTGGAAAAGTATAATGTTACAGGGTATATACACTAGATTCCTTGATAGGGCGTTGATCCAGGGAACTAGTCTGATTGCCGTATGTGGAGTCGGGAAGGAATTTTTTTCCCCAATGTGGAGCTTACTCTTTGCACATGGGTTTTTTTTGCCTTCCTCTGGATCAACATGTTAGGGCATGTTAGGTTAGGCTATGGGTTGAACTAGATGGACATATAGTCTTCCTTCAACCTTAATAACTATGTAACTATGTAAAAAGCAAATCAAGGCAGCAAAGATTGAGACAGAGAGACTCATTGCCAGAGAGAGTAAAAATAATCCAAAAATATTCTTTAACTACGTAAATATTAAGAAACTAAAAAATGATAGTGTGGGCCCCCTTAAAAATAGTCTGGGTGAACTGGTGGATGAGGATAAGGACAAAGCCAATATGCTAATTGACTTTTTTTCATCAGTATTTACACAAGAAAATTCCATGGCAGACAATATGATCAGTGATAACAAAAATTCCCCATTAAATGTCACCTGCTTAACCCAGCAGGAAGTACGTCAGCATCTAAAAATCACTAAAATTGACAAATCTCCGGGCCTGGATGGGATACACCCCCGAGTACTGTAGGAACTAAGTACAGTCATTGATAGACCCTTATTTTTAATCTTTAAAGACTCCATAATAACAGGTTCTGTACCACAGGACTGGCGTATAGCAAATGTGGTGCCAATATTCAAAAAGGGGACAAAAACTGAACTCGGAAATTATAGGCCAGTAAGCTTAACCTCTACTGTGGGTAAAATCCTGGAGGGCATTCTAAGGGATGCTATACTGGAGTATCTGAAGAGGAATAACCTCATGACTAGGGTTGAGCGAAACGGGTCGAACATTTTCAAAAGTCGCCGACTTTTGGCTAAGTCGGGGTTTCATGAAACCCGATCCGACCCCTGTGCGTGGTCGGCCATGCGGTACGCGACTTTCGCGCCAAAGTCGCGTTTCAATGACGCGAAAAGCGCCATTTCTCAGCCAATGAAGGTAAACGCAGAGTGTGGGCAGCGTGATGACATAGGTCCTGGTCCCCACCATCTTAGAGAAGGGCATTGCAGTGATTGGCTTGCTGTCTGCGACGTCACAGGGGCTATAAAGAGGCGTTCCCGCCGACCGCCATCTTACTGCTGCTGATCTGAGCTTAGGGAGAGGTTGCTGCCGCTTTGTCAGAAGCAGGGATAGCGTTAGGCAGGGTCCATTAACCACAAAACCGCTTGTGCTGCAGCGATTTGCACTGTCCAACACCACCCTCGGTGTGCAGGGACAGTGGAAGTTTTTTTTTTTCCCCTCAGCGCTGTAGCTCATTGGGCTGCCCTAGAAGGCTCCCTGATAGCTGCATTGCTGTGTGTACGCCGCTGTGCAAACCAACTGCTTTTTTCAAAGCACAAATCCTCTTGTTCCTTCCTTTCTGCACAGCTATCTTTTTTGTTTGTCCACACTTTTTATTTCATTTGTGCATCAGTCCACTCCTTATTGCTGCCTGCCATACCTGGCTGAGATTACTGCAGGCAGGGAGATAGTAGCTGCCTGCCATACCTGGCTGAGATTACTGCAGGCAGGGAGATAGTAATTGTAGGACATTCCCTGTTTTTTTTTTTTTTTTTTTTTGGTGGGAGATTAAGATTGGCAATTTGGCATTTCTGCTAGAGTGCCATCCCTGTGTGTGCCATCTCTCTCACATAGTGGGCCATAGAAAGCCTTTTCATTTTTCTGTATTTTTTTTTGTGGGGTGTATAAATTCTCCCTGATAAAAATACAGTGGGAGATTAATATTGGCCTTTGGGCTTGTGTGCCAGTCCTGAGTGTGCCATCTCTCTCACAAATAGTGGGCCATAGAAAGCCTATTTTATTTTTTTTGGGGTTTTATAAATTCTCCCTGAAAAAAGGGAGATTAATATTGGCCTCTGGGCTTGTGTGCCAGTTGTGAGCGTGCCATCTGTGCCAGTCCTGAGCGTGCCATCTCTCTCACAAATAGTGGGCCATAGAAAGCCTATTTAAATATTTTTTTGGTTTTATAAATTCTCCCAGAAAAAAAGGGAGATTAATATTGGCCTCTGGGCTTCTGTGCCAGTCCTGAGCGTGCCATCTGTGCCAGTCCTGAGCGTCCCATCTCTCTCACAAATAGTGGGCCATAGAAAGCCTATTTAATTTTTTTTTTGGTTTTATAAATTCTCCCAGAAAAAAAGGGAGATTAATATTGGCCTCTGGGCTTCTGTGCCAGTCCTGAGCGTGCCATCTGTGCCAGTCCTGAGCGTCCCATCTCTCTCACAAATAGTGGGCCATAGAAAGCCTATTTAATTTTTTTTTTGGTTTTATAAATTTTCCCTGAAAAAAGGGAGATTAATATTGGCCTCTGGGCTTGTGTGCCAGTTGTGAGCGTGCCATCTGTGCCAGTCCTGAGCGTGCCATCTCTCTCACAAATAGTGGGCCATAGAAAGCCTATTTAATTTTTTTTTTGGTTTTATAAATTCTCCCAGAAAAAAAGGGAGATTAATATTGGCCTCTGGGCTTCTGTGCCAGTCCTGAGCGTGCCATCTGTGCCAGTCCTGAGCGTCCCATCTCTCTCACAAATAGTGGGCCATAGAAAGCCTATTTTTTTTTTGGGGGGGGTTTTAGAAATTCTCCCTGGAAAAAAAAAGGGAGATTAATATTGCCCTTTGGGCTTGTGTGCCAGTACTAAGCGTTCCATCTCTCTCTCTCTCTCTTAGTCAGTGGGCCATAGAACGCCTATTTTTGGTTTTATTTGTTTTCTAAATTCTCCCTGCAAAAAATCATTTTATTTTATTTGGTTTCTAAATTCTTCCTGATAAAATCATATTTTTTTTATTATTTTTTTTTCTAAAGTCTCCCTGAAAAAAAAAAAAAAAAAAAAAAAAACAGTGGGAGATTAATATTGGCCTTTCTGCTTGTGTGCCAGTCTTGACTCCTGGGTGCGTCATCTCTCAGTCAGTGGGCCATAGAACGCCTATTTTTGGTTTTATTTGTTTTCTAAATTCTCCCTGAAAAAATCATTTTATTTTATTTGGTTTCTAAATTCTTCCTGATAAAATCATATTTTTTTTATTATTTTTTTTTCTAAAGTCTCCCTGAAAAAAAAAAAAAAAAACAACCAAAAAAAACAGTGGGAGATTAATATTGGCCTTTCTGCTTGTGTGCCAGTCTTGACTCCTGGGTGTGCCATCTCTCTCTCTCTCTCTCTCTCTCTCTCTCTCTCTCTCTCTCTCTCTCCAATTGTGGTCCATAGAAAGCCTATATTTTTTTTCCTTGATTTGGGTTCCAAAATCTACCAGAGAAAATAACTACATCAATCATTGGTAGAAAAATATTGGCCTCTGGGCTTGTGTGCCACTTCTGATTCCTGTGTGCGTCATCTCTCAGTCAGTGGGCCATAGAACGCCTATTTTTGTTTTTATTTGTTTTATAAATTCTCCCTGAAAAAATCATTTTATTTTATTTGGTTTCTAAATTCTTCCTGATAAAATCATATTTTTTTTATTATTTTTTTTTCTAAAGTCTCCCTGAAAAAAAAAAAAAAAAAACAGTGGGAGATTAATATTGGCCTTTCTGCTTGTGTGCCAGTCTTGACTCCTGGGTGCGTCATCTCTCAGTCAGTGGGCCATAGAACGCCTATTTTTGTTTTTATTTGTTTTGTAAATTCTCCCTGAAAAAATCATTTTATTTTATTTGGTTTCTAAATTCTTCCTGATAAAATCATATTTTTTTTATTATTTTTTTTTCTAAAGTCTCCCTGAAAAAAAAAAAAAAAAAAAAAAAAACAGTGGGAGATTAATATTGGCCTTTCTGCTTGTGTGCCAGTCTTGACTCCTGGGTGCGTCATCTCTCAGTCAGTGGGCCATAGAACGCCTATTTTTGGTTTTATTTGTTTTCTAAATTCTCCCTGAAAAAATCATTTTATTTTATTTGGTTTCTAAATTCTTCCTGATAAAATCATATTTTTTTTATTATTTTTTTTTCTAAAGTCTCCCTGAAAAAAAAAAAAAAAAACAACCAAAAAAAACAGTGGGAGATTAATATTGGCCTTTCTGCTTGTGTGCCAGTCTTGACTCCTGGGTGTGCCATCTCTCTCTCTCTCTCTCTCTCTCTCTCTCTCTCTCCAATTGTGGTCCATAGAAAGCCTATATTTTTTTTCCTTGATTTGGGTTCCAAAATCTACCAGAGAAAATAACTACATCAATCATTGGTAGAAAAATATTGGCCTCTGGGCTTGTGTGCCACTCCTGATTCCTGTGTGCGTCATCTCTCAGTCAGTGGGCCATAGAACGCCTATTTTTGTTTTTATTTGTTTTATAAATTCTCCCTGAAAAAATCATTTTATTTTATTTGGTTTCTAAATTCTTCCTGATAAAATCATATTTTTTTTATTATTTTTTTTTCTAAAGTCTCCCTGACAAAAAAAAAAAAAAAAAAAAAAACAGTGGGAGATTAATATTGGCCTTTCTGCTTGTGTGCCAGTCTTGACTCCTGGGTGTGCCATCTCTCTCTCTCTCTCTCTCTCTCTCTCTCTCTCTCTCTCCAATTGTGGTCCATAGAAAGCCTATATTTTTTTTCCTTGATTTGGGTTCCAAAATCTACCAGAGAAAATAACTCCATCAATCATTGGTAGAAAAATATTGGCCTCTGGGCTTGTGTGCCACTCCTGATTCCTGTGTGCGTCATCTCTCACTCAGTGGCCCATAGAAAGCATATAGTTTGTTACATTTGTTTTCTAAATTCTCCCTGCAAAAATCAAATTTCTTTTTTTTTTGGGGGGGTTTCTAAAGTGTTCCTGAAAAAAATAAAAATAAAAAACAAATAATAGTGTGACATTAATATTAACATTTGTGCTTCAGTGACAGTCCTGCGTGTGGGGCATCTCTCTAATTTGCAGCCACCAAAAAAAGAGTGTGTAACATTGTGCCTGATTTTCGCGGTGGTCTCACCAACCTGTAAAGGGGTAGCTAAATCATACTGAAGTTATAGCTCACCGTGTAAGTTGTGTGACTGCAACAAATAACGTTAGTTTGGTTACGTTTTTAAAACAATGAGGAAGTCTAGTGGAAGAGGTCGTGGCCGGGGGCGTTCATTGTCAGCTGGTAATGAGGGTAGTGGTAGTGGTGGAGCATCAGGTGGTCGTGGGGAAAAAAATATTGCACCTAAGTCTGGAGCTGTGGAGCCAGGTTCGTCGTCCGGCTACACAAGGCCTCGAACGCTCCCTTTTCTGGGATTAGGAAAACCGCTTTTAAAGCCGGAGCAGCAAGAGCAAGTTTTGGCTTATCTTGCTGACTCAGCCTCTAGCTCTTTTGCCTCCTCTCGTGAAACTGGTAAAAGTAAAAGCAGCGCGTCGTTAGTGGATGTTCACGGTCAGGGACAAGTCACTTCCTTGTCCTCTTCAGCAAAAACAACAACAGAGAAGAATGCAGCAGGCGACACAACGGGTTACTCCATGGAGCTCTTTACACATACCGTCCCTGGCTTAGAAAGTGAAGCAGTTAACAGTCCATGCCCATTACAAATTGAATCTGACATGGAGTGCAGTGACGCACAGCCACAGCCAGACTACTATGCTGGTCCTTTGACTCAGACCACAACATTGCCCTCGCAGGGTGCTGATCAAGAATCAGACCCTGATGAGACTATGTTGCCCCATCACGAACGCTATACCACCGAACGACACGGTGACACAGACGAAGTTGCGCAGGAGGTACAAGAAGAGTTATTAGATGACCCAGTTCTTGACCCCGATTGGCAGCCATTGGGGGAACAGGGTGCAGGCGGCAGCAGTTCTGAAGCAGAGGAGGAGGAGGGGCCGCAGCAGGCATCAACATCGCCACAGGTTCCATCTGCCGGGCCCGTATCTTGCCCAAAACGCGTGGCAAAGCCAAAACCTGGTGGAGGACAGCGTGGCCATCCGGTTAAAGCTCAGTCTGCAATGCCTGAAAAGGTATCCGATGCTAGAAAGAGTGCAGTCTGGCATTTTTTTAAACAACATCCAATTGATCAGCGCAAAGTCATCTGTCAAAAATGTTCTACTTCCTTAAGCAGAGGTCAGAATCTGAAAAGTCTCAATACTAGTTGCATGCATAGACATTTAACCACCATGCATTTGAAAGCTTGGACTAACTACCAAACGTCCCTTAAGGTTGTTGCACCCTCGGCCAATGAAGCTAGTCATCAACGCAACATCCCTTCCGGCAGTGTAGGACCACCATTTAGCGCACCACCTGCTGTATCTGTGCAGGTATCTTTGCCAGGCCAAAGCAGTCAGGGTCAGGGAATCACCAGTTTCGTAGTAGGAAACACTGCATCTAGGGCACCGGCGGCAACAATACCATCTCCCACCGTCTCTCAGTCTGCCATGTCCACCGGCACCCCCGCTAGTTCCACGATCTCCATCTCTCCAGTCCAGCTCACCCTACATGAGACTATGGTTAGAAAAAGGAAGTACTTAGCCTCGCATCCGCGTACACAGGGTTTGAACGCCCACATAGCTAGACTAATCTCGTTAGAGATGATGCCCTACCGGTTAGTTGAAAGCGAAGCTTTCAAAGACCTGATGGACTACGCTGTACCACGCTACGAGCTACCCAGTCGACACTTTTTTTCCAGAAAAGCCATCCCAGCCCTCCACCAGCATGTTAAAGAGCGCATCGTCCATGCACTCAGGCAATCTGTGAGCACAAAGGTGCACCTGACAACAGATGCATGGACCAGTAGGCATGGCCAGGGACGTTACGTGTCCATCACGGCACACTGGGTAAATGTGGTGGATTCAGGGTCCACAGGGGACAGCAAGTTTGGGACAGTTCTGCCTAGCCCACGGTCTAGTAAACAGTTGTCTGTAGCCGTTCGCACCCCCTCCTCCTCCTCCTCCTCCTCGTCCTCCTGCAGAAGCAAGAGCTCGTCCACAGACCGCAGTCGCACAAACACTCCATCCGCACCTGCCACTGTTGCACACCAGGTCTCCCATTATGGGGCAGCTACTGGCATACGTCAGCAGGCTGTATTGGCTATGAAGTGTTTGGGCGACAATAGACACACCGCGGAAGTTCTGTCCGAGTTCTTGCAGCAAGAAACGCAGTCGTGGCTGGGCACTGTAGATCTTGAGGCAGGCAAGGTAGTGAGTGATAACGGAAGGAATTTCATGGCTGCCATCTCCCTTTCCCAACTGAAACACATTCCTTGCCTGGCTCACACCTTAAACCTGGTGGTGCAGTGCTTCCTGAAAAGTTATCCGGGGTTATCCGACCTGCTCCTCAAAGTGCGTGGACTTTGCGCACATATCCGCCGTTCGCCTGTACACTCCAGCCGTATGCAGACCTATCAGCGTTCTTTGAACCTTCCCCAGCATCGCCTAATCATAGACGTTGCAACAAGGTGGAACTCAACACTGCACATGCTTCAGAGACTGTGCGAACAGAGGCGGGCTGTTATGTTTTTGTGGGAGGATACACATACACGGGCAGGCAGTAGGATGGCAGACATGGAGTTGTCAGGTGTGCAGTGGTCGAAGATTCAAGACATGTGTCAAGTCCTTCAGTGTTTTGAGGAATGCACACGGCTGGTTAGTGCAGACAACGCCATAATAAGCATGAGCATCCCCCTAATGCGTCTGCTGATGCAAAGTTTGACGCACATAAAGGATCAGGCGTCTGCACCAGAGGAAGAGGAAAGCCTTGATGACAGTCAGCGATTGTCTGGTCAGGGCAGTGTACATGACGAGGTACCGGGCGAAGAGGAGGTGGAGGATGAGGAGGATGATGGGGATGAGTATATTTTTAATGAGGAAGCTTTCCCGGGGGCACGGGAAATTGGTGGCGTGGCAAGGCCGGGTTCTGGTTTTTTGAGGGACACAAGTGACGTAGATTTGCCTGCAACTGCCCCTCAACCAAGCACAACCGCAGATTTGACAACGGGAACTTTGGCCCACATGGCGGATTATGCCTTGCGTATCCTCAAAAGGGACACACGCATTACAAAAATGATGAACGATGACGATTACTGGTTGGCCTGCCTCCTTGATCCTCGCTATAAAGGCAAATTGCAAAATATTATGCCACATGAGAACTTGGAACTAATATTAGCAACAAAACAATCAACTCTTGTTGACCGTTTGCTTCTGGCATTCCCTGCACACAGCGCCCGTGATCGTTCTCACACGAGCTCCAGGGGCCAGCAGACCAGAGGTGTTAGAGGGGCAGAAATCAGAAGTGGCGTTGGCCAGAGGGGTTTTCTGACCAGGTTGTGGAGTGATTTTTCTAGGACCGCAGACAGGACAGGTACTGCAGCATCAATTCAAAGTGACAGGAGACAACATTTGTCCAGTATGGTTACAAACTATTTTTCATCCCTTATCGACGTTCTCCCTCAACCGTCATTCCCATTTGATTACTGGGCATCCAAATTAGACACCTGGCCAGAATTGGCAGAATATGCATTGCAGGAGCTTGCTTGCCCGGCAGCTAGTGTCCTATCAGAAAGAGTATTCAGTGCTGCAGGTTCAATACTAACAGAAAAAAGGACTCGTCTGTCTACCCAAAATGTAGATGATCTAACCTTCATTAAAATGAACCACAACTGGATTTCAAAATCTTTTGCCCCACCCTGCCCGGCTGACACCTAGCTTTCCTATGAAAAGGTCTTGCCTGTGGACTATTCTGAATGACTTTTCCAATCTCGTAATTTTCTTCACCTGATTGTCCAGCATACGACATGTTTCCACCTCACGAAATGGCCAAACTCCCCACACGGGGTCGTGCTATCGCCACTTTGCGCTTGGACCCTTGAGAGTGCTGTTTGTCTGAAGAGGTGGGTGAGCCCGCTTTTGGTCGACGGCACTGCCACTGGGTCCCTCATAGTACAATAAAGTGTCTCTGGCGGTGGTGGTGCGCACCCAACGTCAGACTCACCGTTGTAATATGAGGGGCCCTGTGCCTGTACCGCCGGCCACAAGCCAGTTCCCCCCCCCCCCAGCTCAAACAGTGCTCTACCACTAGCAAAATTATCTCTCACAGCTTCACCAATGTGTAGTCTAGGCGCTGACATCCTTCAATGACTGGCACTGACAATACCATTGTTTTGACATTTTTGTTATGTTAGGCCTTCGAAGCCTGTCTGCGGTCACTCCTTCCACTAGACTTCCACTGACCAGACCACTGCTGCCCGTGTACCCCTGGAACCAATTTAAAATTGCCTACAGCCATGTGTGATTATTTTAGGCCGTCGATGCCTGTCTGCGGTCACTCCTTCCACTAGGCCTCCACTGACCACACCACTGCTGCCCGTGTAACCCTGGAACCAATTTAAAATTGCCTACAGCCAGCCCAATTTTTTTATTTTAGGCCTTCGATGCCTGTCTGCGGTACATTCTTTCAACTACTACTACACTGACCAGGGCACTGCTGCCCAAGTACCCCTGGAACCAATTTAAAATTGCCTACAGCCATGTGTTAATATTTTAGGCCTTCGATGCCTGTCTGCGGTCACTCCTTCCACTAGGCCTCCACTGACCACACCACTGCTGCCCGTGTAACCCTGGAACCAATTTAAAATTGCCTACAGCCATGTGTTATTATTTTAGGCCTTCGATGCCTGTCTGCGGTCACTCCTTCCACTAGGCCTCCACTGACCACACCACTGCTGCCCGTGTAACCCTGGAACCAATTTAAAATTGCCTACAGCCAGCCCAATTTTTTTATTTTAGGCCTTCGATGCCTGTCTGCGGTACATTCTTTCAACTACTACTACACTGACCAGGGCACTGCTGCCCAAGTACCCCTGGAACCAATTTAAAATTGCCTACAGCCATGTGTTAATATTTTAGGCCTTCGATGCCTGTCTGCGGTCACTCCTTCCACTAGGCCTCCACTGACCACACCACTGCTGCCCGTGTAACCCTGGAACCAATTTAAAATTGCCTACAGCCATGTGTTATTATTTTAGGCCTTCGATGCCTGTCTGCGGTCACTCCTTCCACTAGGCCTCCACTGACCACACCACTGCTGCCCGTGTAACCCTGGAACCAATTTAAAATTGCCTACAGCCAGCCCAATTTTTTTATTTTAGGCCTTCGATGCCTGTCTGCGGTACATTCTTTCAACTACTACTACACTGAACACTGACCAGGGCACTGCTGCCCAAGTACCCCTGGAACCAATTTAAAATTGCCTACAGCCATGTGTTAATATTTTAGGCCTTCGATGCCTGTCTGCGGTCACTCCTTCCACTAGGCCTCCACTGACCACACCACTGCTGCCCGTGTACCCCTGGAACCAATTTAAAATTGCCTACAGCCATGTGTGATTATTTTAGGCCGTCGATGCCTGTCTGCGGTCACTCCTTCCACTAGGCCTCCACTGACCACACCACTGCTGCCCGTGTAACCCTGGAACCAATTTAAAATTGCCTACAGCCATGTGTTATTATTTTAGGCCTTCGATGCCTGTCTGCGGTCACTCCTTCCACTAGGCCTCCACTGACCACACCACTGCTGCCCGTGTAACCCTGGAAACAATTTAAAATTGCCTACAGCCAGCCCAATTTTTTTATTTTAGGCCTTCGATGCCTGTCTGCGGTACATTCTTTCAACTACTACTACACTGACCAGGGCACTGCTGCCCAAGTACCCCTGGAACCAATTTAAAATTGCCTACAGCCATGTGTTAATATTTTAGGCCTTCGATGCCTGTCTGCGGTCACTCCTTCCACTAGGCCTCCACTGACCACACCACTGCTGCCCGTGTAACCCTGGAACCAATTTAAAATTGCCTACAGCCATGTGTTATTATTTTAGGCCTTCGATGCCTGTCTGCGGTCACTCCTTCCACTAGGCCTCCACTGACCTGTCTACTGCGGCCCGTGTACCCCTTGAACCAACCTAATAAAATATTTAAAAAATTAATTTGATTATAAAAAATAAGATCGTGTTGAGATCTCAAATGCAGACATTTTAACATTAAAAACAAACACACAACAAAAATCTGGAACTGTACTAAAAAGGTCCACCAGCTACAATTACTTTCTCCTGCAAGAAGTTAACTGAAAGGTTTTTTTGGAGTTGTTAACACAGATATGGCATCCACCGAGTGTTGTCCTGTCGCGTCTCCTTTAAATTATTTCCAATAAGATGTTAAACTATTAATTTAATAAAATCAATAATTAAAAAAATAATTGAGTAAGTCAAAAGCACATTGCAAATAAACATTAATTACAAATCAAGAAGCATGGCGCGTCCGAGGGTGAGTAGATACCGAATAAGAATATAATCACCCTCGGGCGCGCAATGCTTATTTACAACAGCCTTCCTTCCTAAGAATCAGCCCTTCCGTGGTGTAGAGAGAGGTTGTTGTTACACTCCAAGGTGTTCCCCAGGTTGCCTTTCCTGAGCTTCGATCTTCCGGCTCTCGTTTACTAGCTGTTGGAAACTACGCTGCATTAGGCCTACAAATTGTGTATGGGTGAAACAGTGGCGCATCTGCGGTCCCTCCTTCCACTAGGCCTCCACTGACCTGTCTACTGCTGCCCGTGTACCCCTTGAACCAACATCTTAAAATAAAAAAATAATTATTTTGATTATAAAAAATAAGATCGTGTTGAGATCTCAAATGCAGACATTTTAACATTAAAAACAAACACACAACAAAAATCTGGAACTGTACTAAAAGGTCCACCAGCTACAATTACTTTCTCCTGCAAGAAGTTAACTGAAAGGTTTTTTTGGAGTTGTTAACACAGATATGGCATCCACCGAGTGTTGTCCTGTCGCGTCTCCTTTAAATTATTTCCAATAAGATGTTAAACTATTAATTTAATAAAATCAATAATTAAAAAAATAATTGAGTAAGTCAAAAGCACATTGCAAATAAACATTAATTACAAATCAAGAAGCATGGCGCGTCCGAGGGTGAGTAGATACCGAATAAGAATATAATCACCCTCGGGCGCGCAATGCTTATTTACAACAGCCTTCCTTCCTAAGAATCAGCCCTTCCGTGGTGTAGAGAGAGGTTGTTGTTACACTCCAAGGTGTTCCCCAGGTTGCCTTTCCTGAGCTTCGATCTTCCGGCTCTCGTTTACTAGCTGTTGGAAACTACGCTGCATTAGGCCTACAAATTGTGTATGGGTGAAACAGTGGCGCATCTGCGGTCCCTCCTTCCACTAGGCCTCCACTGACCTGTCTACTGCTGCCCGTGTACCCCTTGAACCAACATCTTAAAATAAAAAAATAATTATTTTGATTATAAAAAATAAGATCGTGTTGAGATCTCAAATGCAGACATTTTAACATTAAAAACAAACACACAACAAAAATCTGGAACTGTACTAAAAGGTCCACCAGCTACAATTACTTTCTCCTGCAAGAAGTTAACTGAAAGGTTTTTTTGGAGTTGTTAACACAGATATGGCATCCACCGAGTGTTGTCCTGTCGCGTCTCCTTTAAATTATTTCCAATAAGATGTTAAACTATTAATTTAATAAAATCAATAATTAAAAAAATAATTGAGTAAGTCAAAAGCACATTGCAAATAAACATTAATTACAAATCAAGAAGCATGGCGCGTCCGAGGGTGAGTAGATACCGAATAAGAATATAATCACCCTCGGGCGCGCAATGCTTATTTACAACAGCCTTCCTTCCTAAGAATCAGCCCTTCCGTGGTGTAGAGAGAGGTTGTTGTTACACTCCAAGGTGTTCCCCAGGTTGCCTTTCCTGAGCTTCGATCTTCATGCTCTCGTTTAGTAGGTGTCGGAAAGTAGGCTGCATTAGGCCTAAAAAATGGGGAATGGGGTGGAGAGAGATGGTGTGTTACACTCCAAGGTGTTCTCCAGGTTTCCTCGCCATTGCTTCGATCTTCCGACTCTCGTTTAGTAGTTGTAGAAAACTACACTGCATTAGGCCTACAAAATGGGTATCGGGTGGAGAGAGATGGTGTGTTACACTCCAAGGTGTTCCCCAGGTTTCCTTGCCATTGCTTCGGTCTTCCGACTCTCGTTTAGTAGTTGTAGAAAAGTACACAGCATTAGGCCTACAAAATGGGTATGGGGTGGAGAGAGATGGTGTGTTACACTCCAAGGTGTTCCCCAGGTTGCCTTTCCTGAGCTTCTATCTTCAGGCTCTCATTAAATTGTGGTTAAATGGAACAACTGCATTTGGCGTACTAGTTGGTTTGGGGCCTACTATCGGTGTCTGCCACTCCTTGCTGTTCTCCTGGTTTCCTGTCCTGAAATTCCATTTTCAGCCTCTCGTTAAGTAGTTGTTAATGTTAGACTGCATTTGGCCTACTAGTTGGGTTGGGGCCTACTATCGGTGTCTGCCACTCCTTGCTGTTCTCCTCCACTGAACAAAGCTGTGCCGCCTGTTTACTACGGTTGCCAATTTTGAACTGCATTTCGACTACTTACTGATTTGGCCCTACTCTCTGTGTCAGCCTCTCATTCCAGTTGTCCTCCACTGCAATGCCCCCTGGTTATTCCTGTGTTACCAATTTTGAACTGCATTTAGCCCACTTTCTTCTTTGGGCCTATATCTGTGTTTCCACTTCATCGTGCCCATTGCCCAGCCAGTGATAGATGAGTCTGCTGGTACATTGACCCATAACGCAACATTCCCCGTGCACGCTACACAACAACATTGTGACCCTGCTGAAAGTCAGGTTGCTCTTCCCGCATACCATACCACCTTACACGGGGACAAAGAGGAAGGTGCAGATGAAAGTGCAGGTTCCTTCATCAGGTGGGGGGAGGAATACTAGTTGGCGACGTCACTGGCACAGGGCCTCTCATAGTACGCAAAAGTGTTGCTGCCGGTGGGAGGCGCCCCCGCCGTGCAAACACACCGCTGTACTTTGAGGGGCCCTGTGCCAGTGCCAATGCCAACGAGTGGGCCCCCCCTGCTTGCTCAGGATCACAGCACTTGCAAAGTTGAAATACTTACCTCTCCCTGCTCCACTGCCGTGACGTGGTCCAGATTTACTGGGCCCACTAATTACTTGAACCAGCCCTACCCCCCACAACTTTAGCCAAATGACCCCCAATTTCAAATGCCTTCCAATTATTTTAAGGTAAATTACGCTTGACAAGCTTCATTAAGAAGAATGGATGGTTTTGACATTAAAATGGGCACTCTAGGTGTTTTCCTGGCCCCCACTCACTGCCGACTATGCTGCCCCATTGACTTGCATTGGGTTTCGTGTTTCGGTCGATCCCGACTTTACGTCATAATCGGCCGATTTCACTCGACCCGACTTTGGACATAGTCGGGTTTCGCAAAACCCGGCTCGACTCTAAAAAGGTCAAGGTCGCTCAACTCTACTCATGACCCAATACCAACATGGGTTTACTAGGGACCGTTCCTGTCAGACTAATCTCATCAATTTCTTTGAGGAGGTAAGCTTTTGATACGATGCCACACAAAAGGTTGATACATAAAATGAGAATAAGGGGGATAGGGGAAAATATGTGTAAGTGGGTTAAGAGCTGGCTCAGGGATAGGAAACAAAGGGTGGTTATTAATGGAGCACACTTGGACTGGGTCGCGGTTAGCAGTGGGGTACCACAGGGGTCAGTATATGGCCCTCTTCTTTTTAACATATTTATTAATGATCTTGTAGGGGACATACAGAGTGGAATTTCAATATTTGCAGATGACACTAAACTCTGCAGGGTAATCAATACTGAGGAGGACAATTTTATATTACAGGATGATTTATGTAAACTAGAAGCTTAGGCTGATAAATGGCAAATGAGCTTTAATGAGAATAAATGTAAGGTCATGCACTTGGGTAGAAGTATTAAGATGTATAATTATGTGCTTAATTCTAAAACTCTGGGCAAAACCGTCAATGAAAAAGACCTGGGTGTATGGGTGGATGACAAACTCACATTTAGTGGCCAGTGTCAGGCAGCTGCTACAAAGGCAAATAACATAATGGGATGCATTAAAAGAGGCATAGATGCTCATGAGGAGAACATAATTTTACCTCTATACAAGTCACTAGTTTGACCACACTTAGAATATTGTGTAAAGTTCTGGTCTCCGGTGTATAAGAAAGACATAGCTGAACTGGAGCGCATGCAGAGAAGAACGACCAAGGTTATTAGAGGACTGGGGGGTCTGCAATACCAAGATAGGTTATTACACTTGGGGCTCTTTAGTTTGGAAAAACAAAGGTTAAGGGGTGATCTTATGTTAATGTATAAATATTTGAGGGGACAGTACAAAGACCTTTCTGATGATCTTTTTAATCATAAACGTGAGAAAGGGACAAGGGGGCATCCTCTACGTCTGGAGGAAAGAAGGTTTAAGCATAATAAATGATGCGGATTCTTTACTGTAAGAGCAGTGGGACTATGGAACTCTCTGCCATATGATGTTGTAATGAGTGATTCATTACTTAAATTTAAGAGGGGACTGGATGCCTTTCTTGAAAAGTATAATGTTACAAGGTATATATACTAGATTCCTTGCTAAGGTTTTGATCCAGGGAACTAATCTGATTGCCGTATGTGGAGTCGGGAAGGAATTTTTTTCCCCAGTGTGGAGCTTACTCTTTGCCACATAGGTTTTTTTGCCTTCCTCTGGATCAACAAGTTAGGGCATGTTAGGTTAGGCTATGGGTTGAACTAAATGGACTTAAAGTCTTCCTTCAACCTTAATAACTATGTTACTATGTTACTATGTCAAAATCCATGATAGATTTCCTCAAAAGGCTGAAGCTGAAGGTTTTACAAGGACTCTAACTGTGTCCTGATCTTAACATCATTGAAAATCTGTGTCTAGATCTCAAAATATTAGTGCAAGCAGGACGACCTAGGAATTTCACAGAACTGGAAGAATTTTCCAAGGAAGGATGGATGAAAAATCCTTCAATCAAGACTTGAAAGACTCTTTTCTGGCTTCAAAAGCATTTATAAGCTGTGATACTTGCAAAAGGGGGTGATACTAGGTACTAACCACGCAGAGGGCCCAAACTTTTGCATCAACCCATTTTCCTTTTTGTAATTTTTAAAATGTTAAAGAAGAAAATATATATTTTTTGTTTAAAATACAAAGGAAATGTGTCATCTTTAACTTCAGGCCTCCTAGAGACCTGTGACGCTAGTCACAGCCCACGGACAGGCTGTGAGTCAGCTAAATTATACCTTCCGGGTTGTCAGTACAAAAGAGCACATAGTAAAACAAGAGAAAAAATGAAGTCAAGTCACATTTCAGGGTCAGAATATCAGAGACAAGCAAAGGGGCAATAACAAATGGGTAGTCAGAACATGGTCCAAAGGGCAGCAGCAGAAGATCAGAAGCAAAGAGGCAATAACAAACCAGCTGGACAAAGTTCTGAAGTAACGGTGTCCTTTGAATAGTGACAATTTGAATAGGTCTATCCAATCTTACTGTCCCAAATCCTAATTTAAGAACCAGTTCAGAGTCAATCAAATTGGCCACAGATCCATAGTCATTGAAAGCAAGAGCAGATAACCACACATTCTGAAAACAAAGTAGGAGTAAGAGGGTACCTGGAAGTCTGGGTGACCTCCTAGAATATCATCCAGACTTCAGGGATCAGGAAAACACACACCAGCTCAGCACTCCACAGCACAGGGTAGGATGACAGAGTTGTCCATCAGTGAGTCCCAGAATCATGACAAGATCATTTTTTCTTCAACTTGCTTAACTATTCACAGTAACAGTAATTTTAACCAGGGGTGCCCAAACTTTTACTTGCCACTGTACTTTCAGTGAATGACTGTGTCAGATGCCATACATTGGAGTTCCTCTCTCATAGTTTATTGTAGCATATGTAACAGGGCACCAGGCATAAGAGAAGCAATCGAAATCAAAGACTAATGGGGGCCATTTGCATTAATTTTAAGAGTAGTTTAATTTTAACATTGAGAGATAGAATATCAAAAATAAAATCCAAAACATCACATAATATAAATTATATAAATGTATTTACATTTTGCAGTGAGAAATAAGTATTTTATCCTTATGGCAAACAAGACTTAATACTTGGTGGTAAAACCCTTGTTGGCTAACACAGCAGTCAGACGTTTTTTTGCAGTTGATGATGAGGTTTGCGCACATGTCAGGAGGAATTTTGGTCCACTTGGCTTTGCAGATCATCTCTAAATCATTAAGATTTTGAGGCTGTCACTTGGAAACTCAGAGCACTTTCTTTATCCTGTAAAATCACTTTGCACTTTCTTATTCTATATTTGTCTTGACATTAGCCGACTTGCTGAACATGTGACTTGCAACTATAAAGGGTTACTCCACTTCTTACACTTATTTGTCCTATCATATTAGATTTAAAATAAGTTTAGTGTACTCCACAGCCAGTTCACACATCCAGACTACGCTGCTTTCTGCCACTAGTCACTGTTTTGATGCCTTCACTGGGTGACACACTAGTAAACACACACATCTAGCTTTCTAGCACAAAACTGTCACACTTCTAGCACTCTTTCATGCACAAGGTAACACAGTCAGGCTATGCTTTCCCTCTTTCATGTTGTCAGTACTTTTTGAGCAGTAAGGAACAAATTATTAAATTTTAGATTGAATATACAAAATTAAGAAATAAAAAGGACATACACAAAAGGAAAAACAGTACAAAGCAAAAGTCATAAAATTAAGAGACCTCTTACTGACTGAATCAGTTAGAGTTCCTGTTGGAGAGAACTGGTAAACTTTTGACGAATTTACAATCCTGGTTGTATCTCCAGGGTCTGACCTTGGGTGTCTCTGAATGAGAGATTTTAGATGGTCTCAATCAGACCCCTCACCATTCCTCCTGATCACGTGAGTGGAGGATAGCTAATTATATGCAACAATAGATGGTTGCTGAATCAAGAAAAGATCAGGCCCATACAAACGGGAAAACCTCACTATATATATATATATATATATATATATATATATATATATATATATGTATATATATATATATAAAATTCAATGCTTTATTGGTAGAAAATAACACACAGCACAAAGAACATTAAAAACATTAAAATTGCAAAAAAGATACCTATACAGAAACCATGCCCTATTAATAGGGGCAATGATAACTCACGCCAATGGTACCCCAAAGCATCTAGGTACAAATAATGTACATAATATGCAGAAATGTGCAAAAGGTGGCTCCTAGATAATGTTCAATCTTGATATAAATAAGTCTAAACCACAATGGGCAGCTAAAAGACATGTATATCTACACCAGTATCACAGTACCATATGAGTTTAAAGAGATCTTGATGGCGTACTAGCAGAGAATTGCAGTGAAAGAGTAAAGAAGCAAATTAAGAGGGCTAAGGTAAAACATGCCCAGTCCTTACGCTAGTATATCCTAACTTCCATGGTCCAAAGATTAAAAAATGGAGCCAGCATTGATGATGGGGGACAGGAGGTGTGGGATAGGATCCCACGCGTATCGCTGCAAAAGGAGCGGCTTCCTCAGGGAAGAATAGCATATTGTACTCAGTGTGTGGCAAATATATATACATACAGTGATTGTAGAGGGCATTCACCTAATAAATGGTAGCTGGACATAGTACTAATTTATCTAATATTTTTCCAGAGGAACCTCCTAGTGGAGTATTATGACCATGTTTCTGAAAACTTTGTTACTGTTCTAGACAGAGCAATCATGAATGTGACATATTCATCATTTGGGTTAATATTGCATTTCTGCATATATCAGTAACTATTGTTATTGCACAGATAGCAGTGAAACATTGCATATTTCTTGAGCCATTCTGATGTACCTGGTGTTGGTTGGAGGCTGCCAGTCTACATATGGGCAATTCATTTTACCTTTTTGGCAACATCTCTTTGTTATTGAGGAAGCACATAGAACATTTGTTCTTCCTGTAGACTGGTCACTCCTAGGCAATATGGTTATCTCCAAACTTATGACAATGCTTACAGTTGTGCAGCAATACTGGATTTTTATATCTAAATCCATATCAGTATTCATAATCTTTGAACTGTGTCATTTATCACTGTACTATCTATATATGGAACCAGAAACACATGGGCTACTTGCACAATGAACAAGTCTGTAGGAACCTGTTCACACCACCAAGAAACTTGAAGACACAAAAGACCACAGTGAGGTAAAAAATACTCTGCTGTAAAAAAATCACAGTAATAAGCAAGTGCTAGTCAAAAGATGGAAAAAAACAGGGTATTTAGTTGATACTTTTTTTGCAAAAAAAATGTATACTAAGCTGCTCCACCAATCGTCAAGGTATACCCATATAGATCAGTCCTACCTAATGTATATAATCCATATCTGATGTATTTAAAAACCTGATCATCTGTATTGTACCTGTATAAGTAGAGTTCAGAGAGGGAATTTTCATGTGGACATGCTGGATGGAACAGCTTTGATTATCTATATATGGAGTAACTTTTCTCAATGATACCACTAAACTGTTGTTTGTAAACGTTTAGACCATATAATGTTCCCTGGCGTTATTCCTTTACTGTACCAACACTATGTGCATTATCTGTTTGCTACAATAATACTGTTTGACATTGCCCTGTGCATTAGAAAGACTAACCATAAGCTTTCTGAACATACTCCTGAAAGTAGTCATGGCGGAGTAGGGCCCTTTTCCAAGTTTTGCTATGGGGCACCATAGTTATTTATTAGTGATGAGCCAATACATTCGGCACTATTCGTTACTCACAGGAATTAGTACGGTATTCGGGCTATGTTTTGCTCGGTGAGTAATTAGGTATTCACTTCGGTATATTCAAGTGACCTGCCCAGCATGTTTGGCGCTTTATTTGCAGCCAATAAACATGCTGGGCTGTCTTTTCAATCACAGTAATGCAAGACCCACTTTTGGTGTGACCTTACTGTGATTGGCTGGCCTTTCAGTGTCATAGGGACTATATAAGGCTGCTTTCCCACATCAGGTTTTTTGTTTCAGGCACAATCCGGCAATTTTTGAAAAAAACGGATCTGTTTTTTTTTTACGCCGGATCCGTTTTTTCCCATAGAGTTGTATTAGCGCCGGATTGTGCCTGATGGCCAGACGTTTCACCCGTTTTTTTTCAGATCCGTCCAAATAGTCATTTCCGGCGGATGGAGAAAACGTCCACTGCAACGTTTTTTTGGCCAGCGGAAAAAAACGCACATAGACGGAATCAGCCAAAAACACATGAAATGGACATGTGAAACCATGAATACGGCGGCCGGATCCGGTTTCCAATGCATTTTCCATACAAATTTGCCGTTCTGGGGTCTCTCTCTCTCTCTCTCACCAGGAAGTCAAAAAATCCATGCGCATTGAAGAGGACCAGATCCAGCTAAAAAAACGGATCTGGCGCATCAGTTTTTTGCAATTTTAGGTTGGATCCGTTTTTCTAAACATTAGCCGGATTTAGCCTGAAAACAAAAAACCTGATGTGTGAAAGTAGCCTTAGCGCTGCTGGCGCCATCTTGCACACATTGCAGCCGGAAACAGCGTAGTGAGAGCTTAGTGTGAGTGTAGAGAGAGTGAAAGGAGTATAGGGACAGTGGTAGAAAGTTATACTGAGCGCTATTTATTCCAAAAAGCTCTTTTAAGAGCTGAAGACTCTCAAAATTACTGTTTTTTGTATGTTAGGTTGGGATTTAGTGGGGAGAGATTTAATAGAAGGGAAGTTAGGTGGCTGGGTGAAAGGCAGGCACCTGCTATTTCCCACTTAAAAAAACAAATATTTATCTAGCAGTCTTGTGACTGACACAATCTAGGTAGAGATAATTGTACGTGACAATTTAGCAAGGGCAATAATCTTCATTACTGCGCCTTTGGTGTATGTCAGCAAGACAATTTAAAAAAAAAAATTCTATTGCTCTAAAAAATAGCGTATCTTTATCTAGCAGTTGTGCAACATGAGCAATCTGGGTAGAGATAATTGTATGTGACAATTTAGCAGGGGCAATAATCTTCATTACTCTGCATTTAAAGTGTCAGCAAGGCAATCTTTAAAAAAAATCATAATTTTCTGTTGGTTAAAAATATAGCGTATCTTTATCTAGCAGTTGTGTGACTGGCGCAATCTGGGTACAGAAAATTATAAGTGACAAGTTATCAGGGGCAATAATATTCATTATTGCACATTTGGAGTGTCAGCAAGCTGATTTAAAAAAAAATCATAATTTCCTATTGGTTTAAAAAATAGCGTATCTTTATCTAGCAGTTGTGCGACTGGCACAATTCGAGTACAGATAATCTTATGTGACAATTTAGCAGGGGCAATAATCTTCATTACTCTGCATTCAGACTTTGTCAGCAAGACAATTGACAAAAAAATCATAATTTTCTATTGTTCTAAAAAATAGCATATCTTTAGCAGATGTGCAACTGGTGCAATCCGGGTACAGATAGTCTTACGTGACAATTTAGCAGGGGCAATAATTACTCCGCTGTTGGAGTGTGTCATCAAGAGAATCCATAGGGAATACAAGTTTCACCATTGCACAATGTGCCAAGTTTTCACAAAGTATAAAACAATAAAGTGAAGTATACATATATGATCACTAAGTACTTGTTGCAGAAGCAGGAGGAGATGATTTCATCAACAAAATGGGTTTGTATGGTAAGGGATGGATGTTAAGACAACTTCCCAAACAAAACATTTTTGCTGCTTTTACATTACATTGCTTTCATCCGTAGGGCTTAAAAAGTCACCGGAATTCCAGCCCTTATTCATTCTTAGAAAAGTTAGCCTTGTTCACTTCTCCCTCTTCTTCATAGTTACACAAACAGATTGCCCTTGCTGATGTGACAGTCTCATGAAAATGTGTCAGTTGGTGGACATTCCCCCCTGAGTTGCTGGTGTTTGTGGCCCTCCCCTGTAATCCTTTTGGTTGAAAAAAAATTGGAACCTCTGCCAGCAGCATTGCCTGAAGGTAATCTTTTTAGCAAGTCTTCCACAACGATCCTCTGGCATACTTGCACTAAAATGGCACATCTGTCTCAGACATGAGAGAACCATATTTCTCCTTGTACTGTGGGTCAAGAAAGGTGCACAGCCAGTATTTCATGTTGGACAAAGTGTTCATGCAAGGGTATTGGGAAAGGCATCTTGACATGAGGTCTGCCATGTGTGGCAGACTACAAAAAGTCTAATGTTCAGTGGCCTCAACAGGAAGAACACTAACCATCCTCCCCTCCTCACAATGCATAGCCTCCTTCCTCTTCCTCCTTTTCAGGCCATCCATGCTGGACAGGAATGAAACTGGGATTGGGAGTTCATTCTGTAGTGCAGACCAAAAACTCCGCTTCCTCCTCATCCTCCTTCGTCTGTTCCTTGTCATCACCCAATGCGGCCTGAGAATATTGTGTGAGGTTGGGCTGTATGGTATCAGCCACTGTAAAATCTTGCCCCATAGCCATCTGCTCGGCATTCAAAGCTTCCTCTTTGAGATTCTGCAGCGAATGTTTTAATAGACAAAGCAGCGGGATGCTGACAATAGCGTCATCAGCACTCACCAGCTTGGTGCAGTACTCAAAGATTTGCAGAACCTCAGAAATGTAATTGTTCCACACCCACTCAGCAGTTGTTATGTGTGGGGGCTGAGTGTTACTCTGACAGGCATTGTGAAGCTGGAATTCAGACACTGCTCTTTGCTGCTCACTAACCCTTGCCAACATATGAACCGCCTACTGCTAGTGATGAGCAAGTATACTAGTTGCTCGGGTTTTCCAGAGCATGCTTGGGTGGTCTCCGAGTATTTGTTAGTGCTCGGAGATTTATTTTTAGTAGACACCATGGCATGATTTACGGTTGTTAGTCAGCCTGAGTACATGTGGGGGTTGCCTGGCTGCTAGGGAATCTCCACATGTATTCAAGCTGTCTAGCAGCTGTAAATCATGTAGCTGCATCAACAAAAACTAAATCTCCTAGCACTCACAAATACTTGGAGACGACCCAAGCATGCTCGGGAAAACCCACTCATCACTATCTACGCCTAAGCTCATTTATCTAACTATCCATGCTTTGCCCATTAAAAATTTTCTTCATAACCATGATCCTTGTATCTTGTTTTCACACACTTTATGCATTTAAAAGTTCTCTGTCTCTATACTTTTACACATACTGGTTGGTAACAGGTTCATGCAGCATTACATGAAAACATGATTTCTTACATTATGGCTGGTCAGAACAATGAAAGCAATTGTTACCATCCACCTTTTGTGTCTCCCCTATTTCCTTATAGATTGTAAGCTTGTGAGCATAGCCCTCATTCCTCTTGTCATCTGTTATTTATGGGATTATACTCTATAAAGTCTTTTATTGTCTGTACAAGTCCCCACTAAAATGTAAAGTGCTGTGGAATATGTTGGTGTTATAGAAATAAAATTATTTATTATTATTATTATTATTATTATTATTAATAAAAGGTGAATTATAGCGTGTGGGCAGGTCCTAAATCAATAGGTGTTGAGGCAAATTAAAGTGCTACTGCAGCAAATCTGGTGTGCCGAAAGCCTGAGATGACTTTCAAAAATGTGCGCTGACACGGCGTACCTTGGCAAGTAGGTCAGGCAAGTCAGGGTATGTTTTTAGAAAAATGCTGTGCAACCAAGTTCATCACGTGGGTCACACGTGGAACGTGTTTACCAGCTTGACGAGCTTTAAAGCAGCCATCAAGTTACACCCATTATTGCACACAACCAGACCTGGTTGGACATTCAGCAGGGAGGGACACTGATCGGTCTGCTCTTTTATCACCTTAAACAGCTTGGCTGCATTGTGAGCTTTATCACCTTCACAGATGAGCTTCAGCTGAGCATGAGGCGGCTTTGCCAAGGCAGTGCTGCAGCCCTTCCAGCTGGAGAGTGATGGGGAGGCTACTTTCGGTGAAGAGGAGGAGAGATGGGAACTGTAATACGAGGAAACTGTAACCCTGATGGTAGTTGGGACCTCTATTCTTGGTGTTGGTACGATATCAAAACCTATAAAAATGATGTCAGAGTAGGACTCTCAAAACATGAGGATCTGTGACGTCGGCTCCCGGATTTTGGCCATAATATCAACTAATACCTTACATATATTGCTATGTGTTTTTTGCACTTTATATTTTTTTTGGGGTGCAGTTGGGCCCAGATGGCTCTGTAAACTGTGTCCACTGTTCACACAGGATGTGTTAGGGTTGGCGGAACGCACCAAATATATTGTTTATTAAAAGGAATTAGTGCGTTCGCAACCCGGGATCCACCGTGCAGGAAAGTACCTGCTGCTAAATAATGGCGGCTCTATATGGCGGTATATACCAACTCTGTTAGCTTCACAGAGTAACCGCGAGAGATGAGCTCTGTGCCCTGTTAGACTTTCACAGAGGCACAGGCCAACTACCCAGATGTGAGCAGTGAGTGGTCATGCATGCATACACAATCTCCTCGCCGGAGGAGCCAGCATTCTAGGGGCTTATTTCAGCCGGGTCCCTGAACACTCTTATACACAATCTCCTCGCCGGAGGTGCCAGCATTCTAGGGGCTTATTTCAGCCAGGTCCCTGAACACATACAAACACATGACCACATTGGCGCAAAGCATATAGCATAAGACGATACTAGCGCATGGCCGTGCGGTCATGCGCAGTTTATATAGTTGCAGCACAGGAAGCTGCTACTGAAGTTTTTGCCCTTTCAGGACCTTCCAGAAGGACCAATGGAAAGTGCTGCAGTACCTGAGCATGTTTTGCCCTTTCAGGACCCTCCAGAAGGACCAATGGAATGTACTGCAGCACCTGAGCATGTGACCGAACATGTGGCCCTCGACCTCCAATGGGAGACCCTGCCCTGGGCATGCTCAGTGTGAGTAAACAAGGACTTAGTCCCAGAGAGGCTCGCTCGCCGCAGATCAGTGCAGGGTACCATAGGAAAGCCAGAAAAGGCAGTAGTGACCCTATGCACCGAATCAGCCCCAGCGAGACGCTGGGAGCGACGTCTCCGCTGAGCAGAGCCCACTGCGGCCGATACCGAATGGGAGACCGCAGCAGACACGGATCGAGATTCCCCCTGTGCAGCAGAGGAAACTCGACTCCTAACAGGATGCAATTTAGTTAGCACTGCGCAGCCCACCTGATCTAAGAGTATGGGCATCATTAATAGGCTGTGAGCCAGATGCTCTGCATCTCTTGTGTGTGTGAACATTGCCGCATGCAGACTGTATCTTTTGGTGCACTGGTGTGCCAAACGGCCACCCCCTGATTGTAGGCTGGCTGTCTCATAAGTATTACTGCACCTGTGTAGCCGCAATCGTTAATTGGGTCCACTGCACCCTGATAGTGCATTTGTTTTGAAGCCTGGGCAGGAAAGCATCTTTGCCTTTTTCTTTGTGGGTAAGACATGTGATGTCTCAGCCTCTCTGTCCCAGACTCCTCCAGGTTCAGCCAGTGTGCCATAAGTGAAATGTGGCGCCCCTTTCCATAAGAACTTGTCCACGTGTCTGTGGTAAAGTAGACCTTCCCTGTGATTGAGTTGGCCAGAGCACGGCTGATATTGTGTAACACGTGCTTACATAACGTGTTGACAGCACACCGAGAAAAATAACGTCGGATGGTAATCGAGTACCATGGGGCTGCCACCGCCAAGAGGTCGCGGAAAGAATCAGTTCAGAAAGACTCAGTTCTCACAAGTTGAAACAACAACATTTCCAGGACTATCAATCTGGTTATGTGGGTGTTTAGTATTTTAGCCTGTGGGTGGGTCAATATTTATGCTTTCTGATAAATGTCTGGGGCAGGGACAAGTGAAAGCTGCACTGGATCAACAAGCTGGACATGGTTGCTGACTGTTGTGTCTATGCAATTGCAGGTGGTGAGCAGGAGGTATCAGAGCCTGCTTCATGGACAGCAAATTGGGAAGGCCGTAACACAGGGGAAGGGGCAGTGGCTTCACCACCAGACACAGATTTGTTCCGCCCACCTACTGGGGTGCTTGGCTGCCATGTGCTTTTGAATGCTGTTGGTGCACAGGTTGGCAGAGTTCTTGCCTCTTCATAACTTGTTTTGGCAGATGATGCAAATTACAAATGTTTTGTCTGAAGGAATTTCAGAAAAAACTGCCATACAGGAGAATCATACACCCTTGGCCTGTTATCTAGCCAAGTGTGGGGTGCTCTGTGGAACAGCTGACTGAGTTCTCCCTATGGTCAAACCACTACATCTTTTTGCCTGTTTTTTTGCTACGGACAAATCCCTGTCTGCACTGCTGTGCTCACTATGTGTGCCACCGTGCCAGGTTGGATCAGTGGCCCCATCATTGACGAAGTCATCTTCCAGTTCCTTAATCTGACCGCCCTTCTGAGTTACGATTTTAGGCTGACATGATAACTGTGCATCATGATTATCCTTCATCTCTTCATACATGAATTGACCTTCCCCAATGTGGCTTTCTCTTGGATGTGGGTGCTCATATATGGCACAGCTTAAAATGGAGCATCTTATGGGGCAATAATGAACGCTATAGAGCATTATATATGGCACAGCTTGAAATGGAGCATCTTATGGGGCAATAATGAATGCTATAGAGCATTATATATGGCACAGCTTGAAATGGAGCATCTTATGGGGCAATGATGAACGCTATAGAGCATTATATATGGCACAGCTTTAAATGGAGCATCTTATGGGGCAATGATGAACGCTATAGAGCATTATATATGGCACAGCTTGAAATGGAGCATCTTATGGGGCAATGATGAACGCTATACATAGTAACATAGTAACATAGTTAGTAAGGCCGAAAAAAGACATTTGTCCATCCAGTTCAGCCTATATTCCATCATAATAAATACCCAGATCTACGTCCTTCTACAGAACCTAATAATTGTATGATACAATATTGTTCTGCTCCAGGAAGACATCCAGGCCTCTCTTGAACCCCTCGACTGAGTTTGCCATCACCACCTCCTCAGGCAAGCAATTCCAGATTCTCACTGCCCTAACAGTAAAGAATCCTCTTCTATGTTGGTGGAAAAACCTTCTCTTCTCCAGACGCAAAGAATGCCCCCTTGTGCCCATCACCTTCCTTGGTATAAACAGATCCTCAGCGAGATATTTGTATTGTCCCCTTATATACTTATACATGGTTATTAGATCGCCCCTCAGTCGTCTTTTTTCTAGACTAAATAATCCTAATTTCGCTAATCTATCTGGGTATTGTAGTTCTCCCATCCCCTTTATTAATTTTGTTGCCCTCCTTTGTACTCTCTCTAGTTCCATTATATCCTTCCTGAGCACCGGTGCCCAAAACTGGACACAGTACTCCATGTGCGGTCTAACTAGGGATTTGTACAGAGGCAGTATAATGCTCTCATCATGTGTATCCAGACCTCTTTTAATGCACCCCATGATCCTGTTTGCCTTGGCAGCTGCTGCCTGGCACTGGCTGCTCCAGGTAAGTTTATCATTAACTAGGATCCCCAAGTCCTTCTCCCTGTCAGATTTACCCAGTGGTTTCCCGTTCAGTGTGTAATGGTGATATTGATTCCCTCTTCCCATGTGTATAACCTTACATTTATCATTGTTAAACCTCATCTGCCACCTTTCAGCCCAAGTTTCCAACTTATCCAGATCCATCTGTAGCAGAATACTATCTTCTCTTGTATTAACTGCTTTACATAGTTTTGTATCATCTGCAAATATCGATATTTTACTGTGTAAACCTTCTACCAGATCATTAATGAATATGTTGAAGAGAACAGGTCCCAATACTGACCCCTGCGGTACCCCACTGGTCACAGCGACCCAGTTAGAGGCTATACCATTTATAACCACCCTCTGCTTTCTATCACTTAGCCAGTTACTAACCCATTTACACACATTTTCCCCCAGACCAAGCATTCTCATTTTGTGTACCAACCTCTTGTGCGGCACGGTATCAAACGCTTTGGAAAAATCGAGATATACCAGGTCCAATGACTCACCGTGGTCCAGCCTATAGCTTACCTCTTCATAAAAACTGATTAGATTGGTTTGACAGGAGCGATTTCTCATAAACCCATGCTGATATGGAGTTAAACAGTTATTCTCATTGAGATAATCCAGAATAACATCCCTCAGAAACCCTTCAAATATTTTACCAACAATAGAGGTTAGACTTACTGGCCTATAATTTCCAGGTTCACTTTTAGAGCCCTTTTTGAATATTGGCACCACATTTGCTATGCGCCAGTCCTGCGGAACAGACCCTGTCGCTATAGAGTCACTAAAAATAAGAAATAATGGTTTATCTATTACATTACTTAGTTCTCTTAGTACTCGTGGGTGTATGCCATCCGGACCCGGAGATTTATCTATTTTAATCTTATTTAGCCGGTTTCGCACCTCTTCTTGGGTTAGATTGGTGACCCTTAATATAGGGTTTTCATTGTTTCTTGGGATTTCACCTAGCATTTCATTTTCCACCGTGAATACCGTGGAGAAGAAGGTGTTTAATATGTTAGCTTTTTCCTCGTCATCTACAACCATTCTTTCCTCACTATTTTTTAAGGGGCCTACATTTTCAGTTTTTATTCTTTTACTATTGATATAGTTGAAGAACAGTTTGGGATTAGTTTTACTCTCCTTAGCAATGTGCTTCTCTGTTTCCTTTTTGGCAGCTTTAATTAGTTTTTTAGATAAAGTATTTTTCTCCCTATAGTTTTTTAGAGCTTCAATGGTGCCATCCTGCTTTAGTAGTGCAAATGCTTTCTTTTTACTGTTAATTGCCTGTCTTACTTCTTTGTTTAGCCACATTGGGTTTTTCCTATTTCTAGTCCTTTTATTCCCACAAGGTATAAACCGCTTACACTGCCTATTTAGGATGTTCTTAAACATTTTCCATTTATTATCTGTATTCTTATTTCTGAGGATATTGTCCCAGTCAACCAGATTAAGGGCATCTCTAAGCTGGTCAAACTTTGCCTTCCTAAAGTTCAGTGTTTTTGTGACTCCCTGACAAGTCCCCTTAGTGAAAGACAGGTGAAACTGCACAATATTGTGGTCGCTATTTCCTAAATGCCCAACCACCTGCAGATTTGTTATTCTGTCAGGTCTATTAGATAGTATTAGGTCTAAAAGTGCTGCTCCTCTGGTTGGATTCTGCACCAATTGTGAAAGATAATTTTTCTTGGTTATTAGCAGAAACCTGTTGCCTTTATGGGTTTCACAGGTTTCTGTTTCCCAGTTAATATCCGGGTAGTTAAAGTCCCCCATAACCAGGACCTCATTATGGGTTGCAGCTTCATCTATCTGCTTTAGAAGTAGACTTTCCATGCTTTCTGTTATATTTGGGGGTTTGTAACAGACCCCAATGAGAATTTTGTTACCATTTTTCCCTCCATGAATTTCAACCCATATGGACTCGACATCCTCATTCCCTTCGCTAATATCCTCCCTTAAAGTGGACTTTAGACAAGACTTTACATAGAGACAAACCCCTCCTCCTCTCCGATTTAGAGCATTATATAACGCTAACGCTATAGAGCATTATATATGGCACAGCTTGAAATAGAGCATCTTATGGGGCAATAATGAACGCTATAGAGCATTATATATGGCACAGCTTGAAATGGAGCATCTTATGGGGCAATAATGAACGCTATAGAGCATTATATATGGCACAGCTTGAAATGGAGAATCTTATGGGGCAATGATGAACGCTATAGAGCATTATATATGGCACAGCTTGAAATGGAGAATCTTATGAGGCAATAATGAACGCTATAAAGCATTATATATGGCACAGCTTTAAATGGAGCATATATGGGCCCATCATGCACATTATGGAGCATTACATGGTCTATGGTCTTGGATATACAGTATGTACAGTATTTTGAGAATTTAATCGCTATAGTATGTATTTTTTTTTAAAGTCTTTTTTTTATCCCGTTAGAAATGGATCCCAATACTTCTGATCCTGGACCAAAACAAAAATGCAGGTCATACGAAGCTGGTTTCAAACTTAAGGTTGTGTCAAGAGCAGAAGAAAGCAATAACAGTATAGCAAGTAGGGAATTTTGTGTTAACGAAAAACAAGTGAGAGAGTGGCAGAAAATGAAAGCTGACTTGGTAAAGATTCCAAAGGCAAAAAAGCTCGACGTGGCTTAAAGATGTCATACGAGGCTCTAGAAACTGAATTGCATAAATGGGTTATGGAGTGTCGTCAAAATGGTTACTGCGTAACACGCATGGGAATTCGCTTACGTGCTCTTCAAACGGCTAAAGAAGACAAATTGAAAGCACCAGGCATTGAAAATTTTGTTGCATCAGCAGGATGGTGTACCCGCTTCATGCGTAGATTTGGCCTATGTTTCCGGCAAAGAACAAAGATTTCACCGAAGTTGCCAAAAGACCTAGATGAAAAAGTGATGTCATTCCATTCATTCATCATAAAACAATGAAGGATCCATAACTATGACCTGGGAGATATTGGAAATATGGATGAAACTCCTATGACTTTTGATCTTCCAAGCAACAGAACTGTGACAAATATGGGAGACAAAACTATTTTACTCAGAACCACAGGAAATGAAAAAAACCACTTCACAGTCGGTCTTTCATGTTTGGCTAATGGAACTAATCTGCGGCTTGTCATTATTTTTAAAAGAAAGACCTTGCCTAAAAAGGTCAAATTTCCACCACGAATTACAGTGCGTGCGCATGTTAAAGGCTGGATGGATGAAGACGGAACAAAAAAATGGCTGGAAGAAATTTGGAATGGACGACCAGGAGCAACCTTAAAGAAAAAAACATCATTGCTAGTATGGGATATGTTCAGAGCACACACATCTGATGACATAAAAAACTGGCAAAGTCTTCTCAAGTTACTTTGGCGGTTATTCCAGGTGGACTTGCATCTGTACTGCAGCCCCTAGATGTGTGTTTACATAAACCTTTCAAAGATCGTGTGCGAAGGATGTGGCATGAATGGATGTTATCTGGTCAAGCCCGACTGACAAAACTTGGAAATCTGATGTAGCCGGACATAGAATTAATAGCAAAGTGGGTTCGTGATGCATGGGAAGAGATTCCAGAGGACATGGTGCCACGGGCCTTCAAGAAGAGTGGCATTAGTAACGCTATGGATGGCAGTGAAGACACGCTGTATGAGAATGACAGAAGTGATGGTGATGACAAACTCAGTGATGATGACGACAACGTCTATGCTGATAACCTCTTACCAGCTGAATTTGAAGCTCTGTTTGGAGATACAGATGACAAATCCAGTGAATTTGAAGGATTTTAACTTGTGTTTTAGCTTGGTTGCTGATTGATCTATGGTTTTTGTACTTTTAAAGTTATTGTTGTTACCGTATTGTTTTTGTTGACCCTTTTTTCCACTTACAGTGCTAATTTAATGTTTTCTTTTAAATATATTTTCAAAAAAACACAACCTACTGATGTCTCAATTAATTTTACTTTTATTGTTATCTATTTTTATTTTTGAAATTCCCTGGTAGCTGCTGCATTTCCTACCCTAGGCTTATACTCGAGTCAATAAGTTTTCCCATTTTTTTGTGGCAAAATTAGGGGGGTTGGCTTATACTCGGGTCGGCTTATACTCGAGTATATACGGTATATAAGAAAAAAGTGTGAAACAACTGAAATTATGTCTTATATTCTAGGTTCTTCAAAGTAGCCACCTCTTGCTTTGATGAATGCTTTGCACACTCTTGGCATTCTCTTGATGAGCTTCAAGAGGTAGTCACCTGGGATTGGTCTTCCAACAATCTTGAAGGAGTTCCCAGAGATGCTTAGCACTTGTTGGCCCTTTTGCCTTCACTCTGCTTTCCAGCTCACCCCAAACCATCTCAATTGGGTTCAGGTCTGGTGACTGTGGATGTCAGGTCATCTGGCGTAGCACCCCATCACTCTCCTTCTTGGTCAAATAGCCCTTACACAGCCTTGAGGTGTTTATTTGTTGAGATTCTTACCCATATGGTTTGTGCTGAAGTCTGTATCCTCTATGCTTAAAGTTTGTGAATAAAGAAAACTCTTTTTTACGGATTCGGTGAAGCTGGACATTCTCTTCTTTTTTGGGGGGACTTTATACACCAGGACACAGTGGGTCCGTGCTCCTAAAGGTTGGTTTATGCATCAAGGGTGAGCTGGCTTATATTTCTTCTTTCTATATTTCATGGACAGGTGTGGGCAATCCCTTCAATATGTCATTCTCAATTAAGCAGATAAAAGGCCTGGAGTTGATTTGAGGTGTGGTGCTTGCATTTGGAAGGTTTTGCTGTGAAGTAAACATGCGGTCAAAGGAGCTCTCCATGCACATGAAACAAGCCATCCTTAAGCTGCGAAAACAGAAAAAAAAACATCCGAGAAATTGCTACAATTTTAGGAGTGGCAAAAATCTACAGTTTGCTACATCCTGAGAAAGAAAGAAAGCACTGGTGAACTCATCAATGCAAAAAGACCTGGGTGCCCACGGTAGACAACAGTGGTGGCTGATCGCAGAATAATCTCCATGGTGAAGAGAAACCTCTTCACAACAGCCAACCAAGTGAACAACACTCTCCAGGAGGTAGGCATATCAATATCCAAATCTACCATAAAGAGAAGACTGCATGAAAGTAAATACAGAGGGTTCACTGCACGGTGCAAGCCACTCATAAGCATCAAGAATAGAAAGGCTAAAAAACATCTAAAAAAGCCAGCACAGTTCTGGAAGAACATTCTTTGGACAGATGAAACCAAGATCAAACTCTACCAGAATGATGGAAAGAGAAAGTATGTCGAAGGTGTGGTACAACTCATGATCCAAAGCATACCACATCATCTGTAAAACACGGCAGAGGCAGTTTGATGGCTTGGGCAGGCATGGCTGCCTGTGACACTGGGTCACTAGTGTTTATTGATGATGCGACACAGGACAGAAGCAGCCGAATGAATTCTGAGCTATTCAGAGCCATACTGTGTGCTCAGATCCAGCCAAATGCAGCCAAACTGATTGGTCGTCGTTTCATACTACAGATGGACAATGACCCAAAACATAATGCCAAAGAAACCTAGGAGTTTATTAAAGCAAAGAAGTGGAATATTCTTGAATAGCCAAGTCAGTCACCAGATCTCAACCCAATTGAGCATGCATTTCACTTGTTAAAGACTATACTTCAGACAGAAAGGCCCACAAACAAACAGCAACTGAAAACCACTACAGTGAAGGCCTGGCAGAGCATCAAAAAGCAGGAAACACAGCTTGTGATGATGTCCATGAGTTCAAGACTTCAGGCAGTCATTGCCAGCAAAGGGTTTTCAACCAAGTACTAAAAAAGAACATTTTATTTAAAATTATTGAATCTGTCCAATTACTTTTGGTCCCTCTAAAAACAGGGTGGCACATGTTAAGGAGCTGAAACTCCTAAACCCTTCATCCAATTTTAATGTGGATACCCGCAAATGAAAGCTGAAAGTCTGAACTTCAACTGCATCTGAATTGTTTTGTTTAAAATTCATTGTGGTAATGTCTGTAACCAAAATTTGAAAAATGTTGTCTCTGTCCAAATATATATGGACCTAACTGTATAAAGATTAACTACATACAGTATACTTACATAATCAACAAGAGGCTTTTAAACGTCATCCATCTGGAATATCAGAGAAGCAACACCAAGACAGAGAACCCCTGGGAGATTACCTACACTGCATGGGTGTCCCCAATTATGCAGGTATGAGCACACTGTACATGGACAGGTACCCCAGTTTTTGCATCTGCTTAGTCATGTTTCTCTGGTCTTATATAGTGATTTACACTATGTAGTAACTTTAGTTTCACCTAGCCCTTCAAGTGGCCAGTTTTCAAGGTTGTATGAAACTGAGATATCATGGAGTCATGAGACAAGGGGTCATAAACCCCTAGAATATAAAAGCCACAAGGATTTAGATCAAACAACCACAGGTAGAGTTTCAGTAAACCTTAATGTTTTACAATGACAAATAGCAAACCTATAGAGGCTTTGAACTGTTTGTGAAGTGAATAAAAAACATTTCTCAAGATTGTGTCACTATGAGCATTGTCTGTCACAACTGTAAATGTTTTACAAGAAGTGCAGCTATGTAATTGTCTGAATGCATTCGGTATGCAGTATTTTAATCTGGATTCCAAATCGCTATTGGTATATTCGCTATTTGTACATTTGATGCAGTCAAAGTTATGGCTCTCAAGGAGAGAAAGTAATATAGTGGACAAAGAAATATTTGTAATGAACTACTGACCCAAACTAAAGCATTGCTTTATCAAATTTATATGAAGAGTATTGTGTCCAATGAAAGCAACCAGGCAACACAAAAAGGAGCTTTTCAAGTGCACTCTTTAACCCCTTTACCCCCAAGGGTGGTTTGCACGTCAATGACCAGGCCAATTTTTACAATTCTGACCACTGTCCCTTTATGAGGTTATAACTCTGGAACGCTTCAACGGATCCTGGTGATTCTGACATTGTTTTCTCGTGACATATTGTACTTCATGATAGTGGTAAAATTTCTTTAATAGTACCTGCGTTTATTTGTGAAAAAAAACGGAAATTTGGCGAAAATTTTGAAAATTTAGCAATTTTCAAACTTTGAATTTTTATGCAATTAAATCACAGAGATATGTCACACAAAATACTTAATAAGTAACATTTCCCACATGTCTACTTTACATCAGCATAATTTTGGAACCAAAATTTTTTTTTGTTAGAGAGTTATAAGGGTTAAAAGTTGACCAGCAATTTCTCATTTTTACAACACCATTTTTTTTTTAGGGACCACATCTCATACCCAAGTGTGACACCATTCTAAAAACTGCACCCCTCAAGGTGCTCAAAACCACATTCAAGAAGTTTATTAACCCTTCAGGTGTTTCATAGGAATTTTTGGAATGTTTAAATAAAAATGAACATTTAACTTTTTTTCACAAAAAATTTACTTCAGCTCCAATTTGTTTTATTTTACCAAGGGTAACAGGAGAAAATGGACCCCAAAAGTTGTTGTACAATTTGTCCTGAGTACGCCGATACCCCATATGTGGGGGTAAACCACTGTTTGGGTGCATGACAGAGCTTGGAAGCGAAGGAGGGCAATTTGACTTTTCAATGCAAAATTGACAGGAATTGAGATGGGACACCATGTTGCGTTTGGAGAGCCACTGATGTGCCTAAACATTGAAACCCCCCACAAGTGACACCATTTTGGAAAGTAGACCCCCTAAGGAACTTATCTAGAGGTGTGGTGAGCACTTTGACCCACCAAGTGCTTCACAGAAGTTTATAATGCAGAACCGTAAAAATAAAAAATTATATTTTTTCACAAAAATTATTTTTTCGCCCCCAATTTTTTATTTTCCGAAGGGTAAGAGAAGAAATTGGACCCCATACGCTGTTGTCCAATTTGTCCTGAGTACGCTGATACCCCATATGTGGCGGTAAACCACTGTTTGGGCGCATGGGAGAGCTCGGGAGGGAAGGAGCGCCGTTTGACTTTTCAATGCAAAATTGACAGGAATTGAGATGGGACTCCATGTTGAGTTTGGAGAGCCACTGATGTGCCTAAACATTGAAACCCCCCACAAGTGACACCATTTTGGAAAGTAGACCCCCTAAGGAACTTATCTAGAGGTGTGGTGAGCACTTTGACCCACCAAGTGCTTCACAGAAGTTTATAATGCAGAACCGTAAAAATAAAAAATCATATTTTTTCACAAAAATTATATTTTTGCCCCCAATTTTTTATTTTTCCAAGGGTAAGAGAAGAAATTGGACCTCAAAAGTTGTTGTACAATTTGTCCTGAGTACGCTGATACCCCATATGTGGGGGTAAACCACTGTTTGGGCACATGGTAGAGCTCGGAAGGGAAGGAGCACCGTTTGACTTTTCATGCCAAAATTGACAGGAATTGAGATGGGACGCCATGTTGCATTTGGAGAGCCACTGATGTGCCTAAACATTGAAACCCCCACAAGTGACAACATTTTGGAAAGTAGACCCCCTAAGGAACTTATCTGTATGTGTGGTGAGCACTTTGACCCACCAAGGGCTTCACAGAAGTTTATAATGCAGAGCCATAAAATTAAAACAATTTTTTTCCCACAAAAATTATTTTTTAGCCCCCAGTTTTGTATTTTCCCTAGGGTAACAGGAGAAATTGGACCCCAAAAGTTGTCCAATTTGTCCTGAGTACGCTGATACCCCATATGTGGGGGGAGAACCACCGTTTGGGCGCATGGGAGGGCTCGGAAGGGAAGGAGCACCATTTGGAATGCAGACTTAGATGGAATGGTCTGCAGGCGTCACATTGCGTTTGCAGAGCCCCTAATGTACCTAAACAGTAGAAACCCCTCACAAGTGATACCATTTTGGAAAGTAGACCCCCTAAGGAACTCATCTAGATGTGTTGTGACAGCTTTGAACCCCCAAGTATTTCACTACAGTTTATAACGCAGAGCCGTGCAAATAAAAAATATTTTTTTCCACAAAAATTATATTTTAGCCCCCAGTTTTGTATTTTTCCAAGGGTAGCAGGAGAAATTGGACCCTAAATGTTGTTGTCCAATTTGTCCTGAGTACGCTGATACCCGATATGTGGGGGGGAACCACCGTTTGGGCGCATGGGAGGGCTCGGAAGGGAAGGAGCATCATTTGGAATGCAGACTTAGATGGATTGGTCTGCAGGCGTCACATGGCATTTGCAGAGCCCCAAATGTACCTAAACAGTAGAAACCCCCCACAAGTGACCCCATATTGGAAACTAGACCCCCCCTCAAACTTATCTAGATGTGTTGTGAGAACTTTGAACCCCCAAGTGTTTCACTACAGTTTATAACGCAGAGCCGTGAAATTAAAAAATCTTTTTTTTTCCCACAAAAATTATTTTTTAGCCCCCAGTTTTGTATTTTCCCAAGGGTAACAGGAGAAATTGGACCCCAAAAGTTGTTGTCCTATTTGTCCTGAGTACGCTGATACCCCATATGTTGGGGTAAACCCCTGTTTGAGCACACGGGAGAGCTCGAAAGGGAAGGAGCACTGTTTTACTTTTTCAACGCAGAATTGGCTGGAATTGAGATCGGACGCCATGTCGTGTTTGGAGAGCCCCTGATGTGCCTAAACAGTGGAAACCCCCCAATTATAACTGAAACCCTAATCCAAACACACCCCTAACCCTAATTCCAACGGTAACCCTAACCACACCTCTAACCCTGACACACCCCTAACCCTAATCCCAACCCTATTCCCAACTGTAAATGTAATCTAAACCCTAACCCTAACTTTAGCCCCAACCCTAACTGTAGCCCCAACCCTAGCCCTAACCCTAACCCTAGCCCTAACCCTAACCCTAGCCCTAACCCTAACCCTAGCCCTAACCCTAACCCTAGCCCTATCCCTAGCCTTAATCCTAGCCCTAACCCTAACCCTAGCCCTAACCCTAACCCTAGCCCTAACCCTAGCCCTAACCCTAGCCCTAATGGGAAAATGGAAATAAATACATTTTTTTAATTTTTCCCTAACTAAGGGGGTGATGAAGCGGGGTTTGATTTACTTTTATAGCGAGTTTTTTAGCGGATTTTTATGATTGGCAGCCGTCACACACTGAAAGACGCTTTTTATTGCAAAAAATATTTTTGCGTTACCACATTTTGAGAGCTATAATTTTTCCATATTTTGGTCCACAGAGTCATGTGAGGTCTTGTTTTTTGCGGGATGAGTTGACGTTTTTATTGGTAACATTTTCGGGCACGTGACATTTTTTGATCGCTTTTTATTCCGATTTTTGTGAGGAAGAATGACCAAAAACCAGCTATTCATGAATTTCTTTTGGGGGAGGCGTTTATACCGTTCCGCGTTTGGTAAAATTGATAAAGCAGTTTTATTCTTCGGGTCAGTACGATTACATCGACACCTCATTTATATCATTTTTTTATGTTTTGGCGCTTTTATACGATAAAAACTATTTTACAGAAAAAATAATTATTTTTGCATCGCTTTATTCTCAGGACTATAACTTTTTTATTTTTTTGGTGATGATGCTGTATGGCAGTTCATTTTTTGCGGGACAAGATGATGTTTTCAGCGGTACCATGGTTATTTATATCTGTCTTTTTGATCGTGTGTTATTCCACTTTTTGTTCGGCGGTATGATAATAAAGCGTTGTTTTTTGCCTCGTTTTTTTTTTTTTCTTACGGTGTTTACTGAAGGGGTTAAATAGTGGGCCAGTTTTATAGGTCAGGTCGTTACGGACGCGGCGATACTAAATATGTGCACTTTCATTGTTTTTTTTTTTTTTATTTAGATGAAGAAATGTATTTATGGGAATAATATATATATATTTTTTTCATTATTTAGGAATTTTTTTTTAATTTTTTTTTTACACACTTGGAAATTTTTTTTTTAACTTTTTTACTTTGTTCCATGGGGGGACATCACAGATCAGTGATCTGACAGTTTGCACAGCACTCTGTCAGATCACTGATCTGACATGCAGCGCTGCAGCCTTCACAGTGCCTGCTCTGAGCAGGCTCTGTGAAGCCACCTCCAACCCTGCAGGACCCGGATCCGTGGCCATCTTGGATCCGGGCCTGGAGCAGGGAGGGAAGGAGGCAAGACCCTCGCAACAACGCGATCACATCGCGTTGCTGCGGGGGGCTCAGGGAAGCCCGCAGGGAGCCCCCTCCCTGCGCGGTGCTTCCCTGCACCGCCGGCACATCGCGATCATCTTTGATCGCGATGTGCCGGGGGTTAATGTGCCGGGGGCGGTCCGTGACCGCTCCTGGCACATAGTGCCGGATGTCAGCTGCGATAAGCAGGTGACACCCGGCCGCGATCGGTGGCGCTCCCCCCGTGAGCCCTGCCGATCGCTATGACGTACTATCCCGTCCAGGGTCAGATAGGCCCAGGGCACCTTGACGGGATAGTACGTCTAAGGTCCCAGAGGGGTTAAGGTACACAAATTTTATGAAGTCTTTGCCAACAAGGATGTGGTTTCACGAATGTGGGGTACCGTTTTTAAAAATATACTATTGCCATCACAGCCCCCCTTGCTCAAAATTCTGTGGCGAATAACAGAACAGAACACGTTCACCCAGGTCATGTCGTCGGAGAAAAGGAAGAGATTTTGCAGGAAACAGAGTTAAGAAGCAGCCCAACATAGGGGTGTGGGTCTCTGTGTCCTGTAATGGAGTACATGAGCTGACAAACAATTCCTCAATGAGGGGTCCTTTTTTAATAAATAAAATAGTGCCATCACAGCACCCTTGCCCAAAATTCACTGGCCTATCTCAGTACAGAACACGTTCACCCTGGTCATCTAGTGGCAGTTAAAGAAGAGAGATTGCAGGAGACAGAGTTAAGAAGTAGGCCCAATGTAGGGGTGTGAGTTTCTGAGACTTGTAATGGAGTGCATGGCCTGACAAGCATTTGCTAATGGGGGTACATTTTTCAAAAATATTTCATAGGAATCATAGACACCCTTGCCAAAAATTTGACTGTATGCAGCAGTGTGGAACACATGAACCCTGGTGATCTAGTGGTGGAAAATAATGAGATGTGGAGGAATGCTTTTTTAAAACTTAGGCCCAAGTTAAAGGAGCATGTCTCCCACACTTGTAATGCCCATAAACTAAGTGTATAGGCTGAAAAACATTTCCTCAAGTAGGATACATTTATTGAAAACATACTATGGGTATCGTAGAAACCCTTGCAAAAAATTTGACTGCTTGTGGCGGCACAGAAGCCGATAAGCCTAGTGATATAGTGTTGGAGACTGAGGAGAAATAAAGCTAAATCATAACAAAATAAAACAAATAAATAAAAAATGTGAATCCACCAATGAAAATAAATAACAAAAGGGAGGGAAGAATTTTCTATTGTAGAGGTATACCCTCATTAGAGGACTGTCCAGAGATAAAAAAAAGAGGAAAATATAAGAATAAATGGTAATAATAGACGTACATCTCTTTTATTACATTTCCCTCTGTGGGAGTAACATTTGTTTTGGTTTCCAATTAGTTATGGGCATCATATTTACACCCATGCAAAAAAAAATAAAAATTGACTTTGGCATCATGGAATTTGTTCACTCTGGTGCTCTACTGGTTGTGGATGATGAGGATGAGGATAAGGAGGAGGATAACAACAAACAAACCAAATCTGGAAGCGCATACCCATGTGTGGTTGTGAAGAGGTGGAAGAGAATACACTTCCCCAAAACAGAGAATGTATTTCAGGTTATGTTTCGCTGTTTTCACTTGGTGGTGTACAGAAGTCTTTCCCAATCCAGCCCTTGTTCATTTTTATGAGTCAGCCTGTCATCAATTTCAGTTGACAGGCTGATGCGCTTATCTGTTATAATTCCACCAGTGGCTCTAAAAACCCACTCTGACAGAACGCTAGCAGCAGGGCAGGCCAGGACCTCCAAGGCATACAGAGCCATTTCATGCGATGTGTCCAGCTTGGATACCCAATAATTAAAAGGCACATAGGAATCACAGAGGACGTTTGTACGATCGGCAAGGTACTCTCTCACTACCTTCCCAAACATTGTACTTCTTGTGACAGCACCCCTTGCCTCTGTGCCGTCACGATGGGAGGTCTGAGAAAACTGTCCTAGAACTTTGCCATTGTTCCTCTGTCTGAGCTAGATGGTACTTCTGTCTCTCTCACTCGGAGTCCTTGGTCGTACAACAAACTCTGGCGTCTGCTGTCAGCGTTCTCACATGGGAATTTCTAAGTAATTCCGCTTCATGTGCCCTCTGGTGCTGCAACATTTTAGTACACCTCTCTGCCTCTGGCAGAAGAGATTGAAAGTTTTCTTTGTAGCGTGAATCTAGAAGTGTCACCAACCAGTAATGAGTGTCACCCCAAATTTTTATAATGGGAGGGTCACGTGAAATGCAGTGCAACATAAAGTCAGCCATGCGTGCCAGACTGCTAACAGGCAAGACTTCCGTGTCCTCACCAACAGGACGGCTGACCATGTTGTCCTCCTCCTCATCCTCCTCCTCCCTGTCCTCAGGCCATCCCCACTGAACAGACGGTATGACAGCTGTGCTTGTAGTACCGTCTATAGCACATGAAAGTAGCTCCTGTTCTTTTTCCTCCTCCTCATTGCCTACCAATCCATGTTGAGAAGACATGAGGCTGGGCTGAGTGTAATCCCCCTGTATGGTTCCTAATTCTATGTCCTCGTGCTCTGCCTGAAATGCATGCAATCTCTTTCAGTGTGAGCAGAGAACTTTTTAGAATGCTGAAGAGTGGGATGGTGACGCTAATAATGGCATCATTGCCGCTCACCATCTTGGTGCAGTCCTCAAAGTTTTGGAGGATGGTACGTATGTCTAACATCCATGTCCATTCCTGAGGTCTTATGTGTAGAGTCTGAACTGAATATCGACGGCCTTGTTGATGTTGGTAGTCAACAACTGCCCTTTTCTGCTCACAAATCCTTTCCAACATATGCAGTGTAGAGTTCCAGCGCATGGGGACATCACACACTAGTCGGTAAGCTGGAAGCTGCAAAAGCTGCTGAAGCATGGCAAGGGTGACTGAAGCTGACTTTCTAAAATAGGCAGAAAGACGGCATACTTTCACTATCATATCCGGCAGCTCCGGGTGGCTTTTCAGAAAACTTTGAACCATGAGGTTAAGCACATGGGCCAAGCAAGGTACGTTTGTGAGCTCACCTTGCCTCAGAGCCGTCACCAGATTACAGTCATTGTCACACACAACCATGCCTGGCTGTAGATTCAGCAGTGTCATCCAAATATCTGACTGCTCTTTCTGTGCTATCCACAAATATTCTGCATTGTGCGGTTTGTCACCTCTGCAGATTAGCTTCAGCACCGCCTGTTGCCACTTGGCTGAGGCAGTGCTGCAGTGCTTCCAGCCTCTGACTGATGTGTTGATTTCTGAGATGGAGGATGAAGAGGAGGAGGAGGAGCAGGAGCTGCAAACTGTGGGGGCAACCCTGATTGACGTAGGGCCAGCAATCCTCGGCGTGGGGAGGATGTGTTCCATCCCAAGGTCTGGCTGGGTCCCAGCTTCCACTATTTTAACCCTGTGTGCTGTCAGTGAGATGTACCGTCCCTGCCTACAGACACTTGTCCATGAGTCGGTGGTTACGTGGACTTTCCTTGTAACGGCATTGCTGAGGGCACGGGTAAAGTTTGGGCACATGCTGGTGTATTGCCGGTACGGAACAACAGGAGAAATAGTGGCAACTGGGGACCGAGTACCTTGGGACGGCCACCACCATCAGGTTGCGGAAAGCTTCCGTCTCAACGATCCTAAAAGGCAACATTTCAAGAGCAAGCAGAAGAGAAATGTTACAATTTAGGACTGTGGCCTGTGAGACGTTGGCTGGGTATTTCCCCTTGTGTTCCAAAGACTGTGGTATAGACAACAAAAAGCTGTGCTGGGACAAGGATGTGGATGGGCTTGATGATGGTGCTGCTTGACTGAGGGCAACAACTGAGGCAGGGCTAGAGGCATCTTCACATGTACGGTGGATAGGGGATTGGCTTCTATGCAAAACAGTGGAAAAAGCAGTGGTGTTGCCCACAAAATCAGGTGCTTTGCTGCCATGTTCCTGATTATGTTGGTGGTGGTCAGGCTGGTTGCTTTGCTAACCCTGCTGATGCAGGCATGGCAGGTGCTGCAAATGGCCTGTTTGGTGTTATCAGCAGAGTCTTTAAAAAATAACCAGACTCGGGAAGATCTAACAGTTGGAATGGCAACTTCACTCATGTTGGTGTTACGGGGAACGGATGCATGCCTTCTGTCTGTGGCCACCACACTGATTCTACCTGCCTGTTGGGGGGATATGCTTCCTTCCCAATGTGTGCTGCTGTCCTCGCTATGCATGTTCTCCTGCCAGGTTGGGTCAGTCACTATGTCATCCACCACCTCGTCTTCCACATCCACACCTTGCTCTTCCTCCTGACTTTCTGACAATTGTGTCTCATCATCGTCCACCTCTTGTGACACTTTCCCACCATCGCCTTCATGTAACCGGGGCTGGTCAAAGCTTTGGGAAGCTCTATATGCGATCTCATCTGTCCCCACTTCAATTTAACCGTCTGAGAATCCGGAATCTTGAAATGGAAAACTGAACAGCTCTTTAGAGTGTCCAAGTGTGTGATCAGTTGTCTCAGGACACTCATGTGGGAGGAAGGAGGATCAGGGTGAGGAATATCCGGGCCACACTCATGGCTACTCAGACTTGACCATGTGGAAGACATGGTGGTGGTGGCTAAGTGACTGGAAGCATTATCCACTATCCAACCAACAACCATTTCACACTGCTCTAGCTTCAATAGTGGTGTGCTGTGGTCCCCTAGAAACTGGGACTGGAAGGTCGAGCGAGAAGATGTGGGTCATTATTGTGGCCTACTTTCACCTTGGCCACGGCCTCGTCCTCTGCATGCACCACCAGCATCATGTCCATTTCCTCTCCTTGCCTTGCCCATTTTAAATGGACTACTCCGCTATTTCAAAAGCTCAACACAAATGTATTTATTTGGAGCTAAATGATATCTGATCAGTATGCCTGCAAAGCTACGATTTTTCAAACACAAACATCAGGCCTCAGCCTGACATAACAGACTGTCTTACATTTTTTGGGGGTAGAGTAACAAACAGCAAAAACAGTGGAAAACCGGCTTAAAATGCCCAAATTTGGAGCACCCAGATATATGAGGCCTGTCACTGAAATGCAACACTGCCAATTATGTGGCCTGTATTTTTTAAATGCAAAATAGTGCTGTATATAAGTAGAGTCACAAACTGCAAAAACAGTGGAAAACCAACAACCAACCAACAACCGTTTCACACTGCTCTGGCTTCAATAGTGGTGTGCTGCAGTCACCAAGAAACTGGGACAGGAAGGTCGAGCGAGAAGATGTGGTTCTTTGTTATTGCCCACTTTCACCTTGGCCACGACCTCGTCCTCTGCATGCACCATCATTCATCACGTCTAATTCCCCGTCCCTTGCCTTGCCCATTTTGAATGGAGTACTGCACTATTTCAAATGCTCAACACAAATTTATTAGTAGCGAAATAATATCTGATCTGTATCCCTGCAAATCTACAATTTTTAAAACCCAAACACCAGGCAGGCATCAGCCTGATATAACAGACTGTATTCAATTTTGGGAGCTTTTTTGTGAAGTAAATTTATGCAAAATAGTGCTGTATAGAATTAGAGTATCAGACAGCAAAAAAGGGGTACAACGGCCTACAATAACCAAACTTGGAGCACGCAGATATATACGGACTGTCATGGAAAGACCTCACTGAAAAATATGTGGCCTTTTTATATTATTTGAAGCAAAATAATGCTGTATAGAATTAGAGTATCAGACAGCAAATAAATGGGGCACACCGGCCTACAATGCCCAAACTTGGACCACGCAGATATACGAGGGCTGTCACGGAAATACCACACTGGCAAATATGTGGCCTCTTTATATTTTTTTAAGCTAAATAGTGCTGTATAGAATTAGAGTATCAGAAAGCAAAAAAAGGGGTATAGCGGCCTACAATGTCCAAACTTAGAGCACGTAGATATATGAGGGCTGTCACTGAAATACCTTACTGGCAAATATGTGGCCTTTTTATATTTTTGAAGCTAAATAGGGCTATATAGAATTAGAGTATCAGAAAGCAAAAACAGGGGTACACCGGCCTACAATGCCCAAACTTGGACCACGCAAATATATGAGGGCTGTCACGGAAATACCACACTGGCAAATATGTGGCCTGTTTTTTTTTTTAAATGCCAAATAGTGCTGTATAAAATTAGAGTAACAGACAGCAAAAACAGTGGCAAAACGGCCTAAAATGCAAAAACTTGGAGCACGCAGATATAGGAGACCTTTTTCGATTAATTTAAAGCAAAAATAAAGTGGCACAAGGCTAGCACTCACAACTATGCTACATATGCCTGACAAACTATGATTTTTCAACAGGCCTCAGTCTGACAGAACAGACTGTATAGTTTTGTTTTTTGGGGGTGAATTTTTGGGAAAAAATGCAACTCGGTATATAGTAAAGAAGCTGCAGCAGCAGCAGACAATTATGGAGCGTCTGCCAGGCCATGAAACGCCGCAGCCATCTTTGTTATGGTCGTGCAGTAATTGGCTTGGCCGCACAGCATCATCCCGAGTAAAAGAGACATGGGGCCACCCTGCTCGCCGCATTCTGTTCTGGATTCAGCGAGAGTAGGGAGAACTAGTGCCGAGATAGGGTCAGAATTGTGGTTTTTAGAGTTAGTGTAGGTCTGCAACTCTGTTGCAGACCCTGCAGCGTTATTGGGTCTCTAAAGTCCGCCAAAAATGCTAGGTGGAGACACTAGTTACTGCCGAATAATCCCGAAAATGCTCTGTACTCGCCGAGTACACCGAGCATAGTGATACTCGGGCGAGTAACGAGCAGTGACGAGCAAATTCGCTCATCCAGAGTATTTCAATATATCATAGTTATGCTCTAAAAGAATTTAGTCTTCATTAGAGTTGAGTGACTTTTACTTTTTTAGGATTGAGTCAGGTTTCATGAAACCCGACTTACTCAAAAGTCGGGTCGGGTGAAATCGGCCTATTATTGCGAAAAGTTGGGGGCCGACCGAAACACGAAACCCAATGCAAGTCAATGGGGAATCAAAGTCGGCAGTGAGTGGAGGACAGGAAAACACCTACAGTGCCCATTTTAATGCCAAAAACATCATTTCGTATTACTGAATCTTGTCAATCTTAATTTACTTTATAATAATAGTCAGGCATTGAAAACAGGGGGTCATTTGGCTAAAGTTGTGGGGGGGTAGGGCTGGATCAGGATTTTCGTGGGCCCAGGAAACGTGGAATACGTCACGGCGGTGGAGCAGGGAGAGGTAAGTATTTCAACTTTGCAAGTGCTGTGATCCTGAGTAAGCAGGGGGGGCCCACTATTTGGCACTGGCACAGGGCCCCTCATGGTACGGCGGTGTGTTTGACGGCCAGAGACACTTTTGCATACTATGAGGGGCCCTGTGCCAGTGCCAACGAGTATGCCTCCCCCACCTGATGAAGGAACCTGCATCTTCTGCATCTTCCTCTTTGTCCCCATGTAAGGTGGTATAGTATGCGGGAAGGGGAACCTGAGTTTCAGCAGGGTCAGATTCTGGCTGTGTAGAATGCAAGGGGAATGTAGTGGTCTGGGTCAATGTACCAGCAGATTCATCTAGCACTGGCTGGCCAATGGGCCGGATGAGGAGGAAACACAGATATAGGCCTAAATAAGAAAGTAGGCTAAATGCAGTTCAAAATTGGTAACAGGACTAAACAGGCGGCACTGCTTTGTTCAGCGGAGGACAACTGCAAGAGGCTGACACAGTTAGTAAGCCCCAAAAAGTAATTAGGCTAAATGCAGTTCAAAATTGCTAACAGGACTAAACTGGCGGCATTGCTTTGTTCAGCGGAAGACAACTGTAATGAGGGGCAGACACAGTTAGTAGGCCCAAATAAGAAAGTAGGCTAAATGCAGTTCAAAATTGGTAACAGGACAAAACAGGCGGCATTGCTTTGTTCAGTGGAGGACAACTGTAATGAGGTGCAGACACAGTTAGTAGGCCCAAATAAGAAAGTAGGCTAAATGCAGTTCAAAATTGGTAACAGGACTAAACAGGCGGCATTGCTTTGTTCAGCGGAGGACAACTGTAATGAGAAGCTGACACAGTTAGTAGGCCCCAAAAAGTAAGTAGGCTAAATGCAGTTCAAAATTGGTAACAGTACTAAACTGGTGGCATTGCTTTGTTCAGCAAAGGACAACTGTAATGAGGGGCAAACACAGTTAGTAGGCTGTTATGAACTGGTGATTCAGAACCACAACAGACCTGGTGGTTAAGAGCACACAAAGTGACCTGATAGTTACTAATAACATCGGACGAGCTCTGAGACGTGGGAACTCTGCTGACCGCAATCCCTAATCCTATCACACCACACAAGAGGTAGCCGTGGAGCGCTCCTGACCAGACCTAGGCGCCTCGGGCACAGCCTGAGAAACTAGCTAGCCTTGAAGATAGAAAAATAAGCCTACCTTGCCTCAGAGAAATTCCCCAAAGGAAAAGGCAGCCCCCCACATATAATGACTGTGAGTAAAGATGAAAATACAAACACAGAGATGAAATAGATTTTAGCAAAGTGAGGCCCGACTTACTGAATAGACCGAGGATAGGAAAGATAGCTTTGCGGTCAGCACAAAAACCTACAAACAACCACGCAGAGGGCGCAAAAAGACCCTCCGCACCGACTAACGGTACGGAGGTGCTCCCTCTGCGTCCCAGAGCTTCCAGCAAGCAAGAAAAAGCAATATAGCAAGCTGGACAGAAAAAATAGCAAACAAAAGTAACACAAGCAGAACTTAGCTTATGCAGTGAAGACAGGCCACAAGCACGATCCAGGAGAGAGCAAGACCAATACTGGAACATTGACTGGAGGCCAGGAACAAAGAACTAGGTGGAGTTAAATAGAGCAGCACCTAACGACTTAACCTCGTCACCTAAGGAAGGAAACTCAGAAGCCGCAGCCCCACTCACATCCACCAAAGGAAGCTCATAGACAGAACCAGCCGCAGTACCACTCATGACCACAGGAGGGAGCTTGACCACAGAATTCACAACAGTAGGCCCAAATACAAAAATAGGCTAAATGCAGTTCGAAATTGGTAACAGGGCTAAACAGGCAGCATTGCTTTGTTCAGTGGAGGACAACTGTAATGAGGGGCAGACACAGTTAGTAGGCCCAAATAAGAAAGTAGGCTAAATGCAGGTCAAAATTGATAACAGGACTAAACAGGCGGCATTGCGTTGTTCAGCGGAGGACAACTGTAATGAGGGGCAGATACAGTTAGTAAGTCCAAATAAGAAAGTAGGTTAAATGCAGTTCAAATTTGGTAACAGGACTAAACTGGCGACATTGCTTTGTTCAGCGGAGGACAACTGTAAGGAGTGGCTGACACAGTTACTAGGCCCAAATAAGTAAGTAGGCTAAATGCAGTTCAAAATTGCTAACAGGACTAAACTGGCGGCATTGCTTTGTTCAGCAGAGGACAACTGTAAAAAGTGGCTGACACAGTTACTAGGCCTAAAATAAAATAGTAGGCTAAATGCAGTTTAAAATTGGTAATTGGAGTACACAGGCGGCATAGCTTTGTTCAGCGGAGGAGGACAACTGTTATGAGAGGCTCACACAGACTTAGTAGGCCTAAAATAAAAAAGTAAGCTAAATGCAGGTCAAAATTGGTAACAGGACTAAACAGGCGGCATTGTGTTGTTCAGCGGAGGACAACTGTAATAAGGGGCAGACACAGTTAGTAGGCCCAAAAAAGAAAGTAGGCTAAAGGCAGGTCAAAATTGGTAACAGGACTAAACTGGCAACATTGCTTTGTTCAGCGGAGGACAACTGTAAGGAGTGGCTGACACAGTTACTAGGCCCAAATAAGAAAGTAGGCTAAATGCAGTTCAACATTGGTAACAGGACTAAACTGGCGACATTGCTTTGTTCAGCGGAGGACAACTGTAAGGAGTGGCTGACACAGTTACTAGGCCCAAATAAGTAAGTAGGCTGAATGCAGTTCAAAATTTCTAACAGGACTAAACTGGCGGCATTGCTTTGTTCAGTGGAGGACAACTGTAAGGAGTGGCTGACACAGTTACTAGGCCTAAAATAAAATAGTAGGCTAAATGCAGTTTAAAATTGGTAACAGGAGTACACAGGCGGCATAGCTTTGTTCAGCGGAGGAGGACAACTGTTATGAGAGGCTCACACAGACTTAGTAGGCCTAAAATAAAAAAGTAGGCTAAATGCAGTTCAAAATTGGTAACAGGAGTACACAGGCTACATAGCTTTGTTCAGAGGAGGAGGACAACTGTTATGAGAGGCTCACACAGACTTAGTAAGCCTAAAATAAAAAAGTAGGCTAAAGGCAGTTCAAAATTGGTGACAGGAGTACACAGGCGGCATAGCTTTGTTCAGCGGAGAAGGACAACTCTAATGAGAGGCTGACACAGTTACTAGGCCCAAATAAGTAAGTACGCTAAATGCAGTTCAAAATTGGTAAGAGCAGTACACAGGTGGCATTGCTTTGTTCAGCAGAGGAGGACAACTGTAATGAGAGGCTGACACAGTTACAAGGCCCAAATAAGTAAGTAGGCTAAATGCAGTTCAGAATTGGTAACAGGAGTACACAGGTGTCATTGCTTTGTTCAGTGGAGGACAACTGTAATACGTGGCTGACACAGTTAGTAGGCCAAAATAATAAAGTGGGCTAAATGTCAGCCAAAAAAATGTTCATAAATAAACTGGTGGCATAGCTAGGTACAGGGGTGGGCTCCTCTGCAGAGTAGCAGACAGTGGTAGTTGGCGCAAAGTATTAACTGGTCTAAATGGAGGCCAGGGCCCCTGTATATTTTTACTATCATCTATCATTTCAACAAATTTGTATTGGCAGTGCCATTGAAGGATTTAACAGCACAGACTACACAGTGGTGGAGCAGGGAGAGGTAAGTTTTGGAAGTGGTAGAGCACTGTTCAAGCTGGGGGGGAACACTCTCTCTTGTGCGGTACTGGCACAGGGCCCCTCATATTACGACGGTGTGTCTGATGTTGGTTGTGCACCACCACCATCAGAGACACTTCATTGTACTATGAGGGACCCTGTGCCAGCGCCGTCGCCCAAGAGTGGGCACACTCACCTGTCCAGGCAAACGGCACTCGCACAGGTGCTTGCGCCAAGTGGTGACCATGGCCCTGTGGGGGGAGTCAGCCCATTTAGGGAGGTATAAAATAGGCCTATGGTGGACATTCAGCAGCTGTAGATGGAGGAATTGGAGCAGTCAGTAAGAGGAGGTCAAAAGCAAGACATTTTTAAGGCAAGCTACATGTCAGCAGGAGAAGGTGGGGCAAAATAATTTGAAATCCATGATTGGTTCATTTTAATGAAGGTTAGATCATCAACATTTCGGGTAGCCAGATGTGTCCTTTTTTCGGTCAGTATTGAACCAGCAGCACTGAAGACTCTTTCTGTTAACACACTAGCAGCTGGGCAAGCGAGCTCCTGTAATGCATATTCTGCCAATTCAGGCCAGGTTTCTATTTTAGATGCCCAGTAATCAAAGGGGAATGACCTGGGAGGGAGAACATCGATAAGGGAGGAAAAATAGTTGGTAACCATACTGGCCGAATGCTGTCTCCTGTCACTTTGAATTGATGTAGCAGTACCTGTCGTGTCTGCGGTCATTGTGAAATCACTCCACAACCTGGTCATAAAACCCCTCTGTCCAATGCCACTTCGGATTTGTGCACCTCTAACACCTCTGCCATGTTGCCCCCTACAGCTCGTGTGAGAACCATCACCGCCTCTGTGTGCTGGGAATGCCTGAACCAAACGGTCTACAAGATTTTCTTGTTTGGTAGCCAATATTTTTCAAGGTTCTCATGTGGCATGATATTTTGTAATTTTACTTTGTATCGTGGATCCAGGAGGCAGACCAACCAGTAATAGTCATCGGTCATCATTTTGATGCGGGGGTCCCTTTTTAGGATACGCAAGGCATACTCTGCCATGTGGGCCATTGTTCCAGGTGTCAATTCACTGCTTGTTCTGGGTTGAGGAGCACTTTCTTGCAAATCAACATCACTTGTGTCCCGCGAAAACCCTTTACCTGACCTTGCAACGCCACCAGTTTCTATTGCCCCCCGAGAAGCATCCTACTCCCATAAATATTCATCCCCATCATCCTCCTGCTACTCTTCATCTGCCACCTCGTCCAGGAGAGTTCCCTGACCAGACAATGGCTGACTGTCATCAAGGCTTCCCTCCTCCTTGGCTGCAGACGCCTGCTCCTTGATGTGCGTCAAACTTTGCATCAGCAGACGCATTAGTGGGATGCTCATGCTTATGATGGCGTCGTCTGCACTTACCAGCCATGGGCATTCCTCAAAACACTGACGGAATTGACAGAGGTCTTGGAGCTTCGACCACTGCACACCAGACAACTCCATGTCTGCCATCCAACTGCCTGCCCGTGTATGTGTATCCTCCCACAAATAAATGACAGCACGCCTCTGTTCGCACAGTCTCTGAAGCATGTGCAGTGTGGAGTTCCACCTTTTCGGAACGTCGATTATTAGGCGGTGCTGGGGAAGATTCAGCGATTGCTGATGGTTCTCCATACGGCTGGAGTGTACGGGCGACCAGCGTATGTGCGAACAAAGTCTTCGCACCTTCAGGAGCAGGGCTGGTAACTCCGGATAATTTTTTTTTCAGGAAGCACTGCACCACCAGGTTCAAGGTGTGAGCCAGGCAAGGAATGTGTTTCAGTTCTGAAAGGGCTATGGCAGCCATAAAATTCCTTCCGTTATCACTGACTACCTTGCCTGCCTCAAGATGTACACTGCCCAGCCATCACTGAGTTTCTTGCTACAAGTACTCGGCCAGTACTTCCGCGGTGTCTGTTGTCACCCAAACACTTCATTTGTAGCACAGCCTGCTTACTAGTGTTGAGCGATACCTTCCGATATTTGAAAGTATCGGTATCAGATTGTATCGGCCGATATCCGAAAAATATCGGATATCGACGATACCGATACCCGATACCAATACAAGTCAATGGGACACAAATATCGGAATGTATCCTGGAATGGTTCCCAGGGTCTGAAGGAGAGGAAACTCTCCTTCAGGCCCTGGGATCCATATTCATGTAAAAAATAAAGAATAAAAATAAAAAATATGGATATACTCACCCCTCCGGCGGACCCTGGACCTTAGCGGTGTAACCGGCAGCCTCCGTTCCTAAGAATGAGCGGGTGAAGGACCTTCGATGATGTCGCGGCTTGTGATTGGTCGCGAGACCGCTCATGTGACCGCTCACGCGACCAATCACAAGCCGCGATGTCAACGGAGGTCCTTCACTGTGATCTTATTAAGAAGGCGGTAATCAATACAAGGTCTCAAAGAACCATCCATCTTGGCCACAAAAAAGAACCCTGCTCCCAATGGTGACGATGACGGACGAATTTGACCCTTCTCCAAGGATTGCTTTATATAACTCCACATAGCGGCATGCTCTGGCACAGATAAATTAAACAGACGGCCCTTAGGAAACTTACTACCAGGAATCTAATTAATTGCACAGTCGCAATCCCTATGAGGAGGTAGGGCACCAGACTTGGGCTCTTTAAATACATCCCGGTAATCTGATAAAAACTCAGGGACTTCAGAAGGAGTGAAAGGCGAAACTGACAGCAATGGAACATCACCATGTACCCCCTGACAACCCCAGCTGGACACAGACATAGATTTCCAATCCAACACTGGATTATGGACCTGTAGCCATGGCAACCCCAACACGACCACATCATGCAGATTATGCAACACCAAAAAGCGAATATCCTCCTGATGTGCAGGAGCCATGCACATGGTCAATTGAGTCCAGTACTGAGGCTTATTCTTGGCCAAAGGTGTAGCATCAATTCCTCTCAATGGAATAGGATACTGCAAGGGCTCCAAGAAAAAACCACAGCACCTGGCAAACTCCAAGTCCATCAAATTCAGGGCAGCGCCTGAATCCACAAATGCCATTACAGAATAGGACGACAGAGAGCAAATCAGAGTAACGGACAAAAGAAATTTAGACTGTACCGTACCAATGGTGGCAGACCTAGCGAACCGCTTAGTGCGCTTAGGACAATCGGAGATAGCATGAGTGGATTCACCACAGTAAAAACACAGCCCATTTTGACGTCTGTGTTCTTGCCGTTCAGCTCTGGTCAAAGTCCTATCGCACTGCATAGGCTCAGGCCTATGCTCAGAGAATACCGCCAGATGGTGCACAGCTTTGCGCTCACGCATGCGCCGATCGATCTGAATGGCCAAAGACATAGACTCATTCAGACCAGCAGGCGTGGGAAATCCCACCATGACATCCTTAAGGGCTTCAGAAAGAAGCTCTAACATAGCTCTAACATAGGATTCTGAACCACAAAATCTTGAATGTTTTGTACCCTTGCAGTGAGATGATCCACACAAGAGGACAGACCTTGAATGTCCATATCTACACCTGTGTCCTGAACCACCCAAAGGTCTAGGGGAAAAGAAAGACAAAACACAGTGCAAAGAAAAAAAAAAGGTCTCAGAAGTTCTCTTATCCCTCTATTGAGATGCATTAATACTTTGGGCCAGCTGTACTGTTATGACCTGGTGGTTAAGAGCACCCGGAATGACCTGATAGTTAAACCTCATACAGGACGAGCTCTGGGATGTGGGAGCTCTGCTGACCGCAAGCCCTAATCCTATCACACACACTATAAATAGCCGTGGAGCGCTCCTGACGCTCCCTAGGCGCCTTGTCACAGCCTAACGACTAGCTAGCCCTAGAGATAGAAAATAAAGCCTACCTTGCCTCAGAGAAATTCCCCAAAGGTAAAGGAAGCCCCACACATATATTGACTGTGAGTAAAGATGAAAGTCACAAACGCAGAAATGAAACAGGTTTCAGCAAAGGGAGGCCAGACTTACTAAATAGACAGAGGATAGGAAAGGTAACTTTGCGATCAGCACAAAAACCGCCTGGGCAACGAAGGAGTGGCTTCGTAAGAAGCATTTCAAGGTCCTGGAGTGGCCTAGCCAGTCTCCAGATCTCAACCCTATAGAAAACCTTTGGAGGGAGTTGAAAGTCCGTGTTGCCAAGCGAAAAGCCAAAAACATCACTGCTCTAGAGGAGATCTGCATGGAGGAATGGGCCAACATACCAACAACAGTGTGTGGCAACCTTGTGAAGACTTACAGAAAACATTTGACCTCTGTCATTGCCAACAAAGGATATATTACAAAGTATTGAGATGAAATTTTGTTTCTGACCAAATACTTATTTTCCACCATAATATGCAAAACAAATGATAAAAAAACAGACAATGTGATTTTCTGGATTTTTTTTTCTTAGTTTGTCTCCCATAGTTGAGGTCTACCTATGATGTAAATTACAGACGCCTCTCATCTTTTTAAGTGGTGGAACTTGCACTATTGCTGACTGACTAAATACTTTTTTGCCCCACTGTAAATAGAGCAGCCAACCAAAGGATAAACTGTTGTGAATTCTGTTGTCGGGCTCCCTCCTGTGGTCATGAATGGTACTTCGGCTGGTTCTGTCCATGGACTTTTTCTGGTGGGTGTTTCTGAGTTTCCTTCCACAGGTGACGAGGTTAATTCATTAGCTGCTGCTCTATTTAACTCCACTTAGATCTTTGCTCCATGCCACCTGTCAATGTTCCAGTATTGGTCTAGTTCTCTCCTGGATCGTTCTTGTGACCTGTCTTCCCAGCAGAAGCTAAGTTCCTGCTTGTATTTTCTTTGGTTTGCTATTTTTCTGTCCAGCTTGCTATTTTTATTGTTGTCTTGCTTGCTGGAAGCTCTGGGACGCAGAGGGAGCGCCTCCGCACCGTGAGTCGGTGCAGAGGGTCTTTTTCGCCCTCTGCATGGTCTTTTTGTAGGGTTTTGTGCTGACCGCAAAGCAACCTTTCCTATCCTCAGTCTGTTCAGTAAGTCGGGCCTCACTTTGCTAAATCTATTTCATCTCTGTGTTTGTATTTTCATCTTTACTCACAGTCATTATATGTGGGGGGCTGCCTTTTCCTTTGGGGAATTTCTCTGAGGCAAGGTAGGCTTTATTTTTCTATCTTCAGGGCTAGCTAGTTCCTTAGGCTGTGCCGAGTTGCATAGGGAGCGTTAGGAGCAATCCACGGCTATTTCTAGTGTGCGTGATAGGATTAGGGATTGCGGTCAGCAGAGTTCCACGTCCCAGAGCTCGTCCTTATTTATCAGTAACAATCAGGTCATTCCGTGTGCTCTTAACCACCAGGTCCATTATTGTCCTGACTACCAGGTCATAACAGTACAGGTGGCCCAAAGTACTAATGCATCTCAATAGAGGGATAAGAGAAGTTCTGAGACCATTTTTTTTTCTTTGCAGTGTGCTTTGTCTCTCTTTTCCCCTTTACCTCTGGGTGGTTCAGGACACAGGTGTAAACATGGACATTCAAGGTCTGTCCTCTTGGATGGATAATCTCACTACAAGGGTACAAAACATTCAAGATTTTGTGGTTCAGAATCCGATGTCAGAGCCTAGGATTCCAATTCCTGATTTGTTTTTTGGTGAAAGATCTAAGTTCTTGAATTTCAAAAATAATTGTAAATTGTTTCTTGCCTTGAAACCTCGCTCCTCAGGTGACCCTGTTCAACAAGTAAAGATCATTATTTCTTTGTTACGTGGTGACCTGTTATGAACTGGTGATTCAGAACCACAATGGACCTGGTGAATACGAGCACAGAAAATGACCTGATAGTTGCTATTCACATAGGACGAGCTCTGAGACGTGGGAACTCTGCTAACCGCAATCCCTAATCCTATCACACCACACTAGAGGTAGCCGTGGAGTGCTCCTGACCAGACCTAGGCGCCTCGGGCACAGCCTGTGAAACTAGCTAGCCCTGAAGATAGAAAAATAAAGTCTACCTTGCCTCAGAGAAATTCCCCAAAGGAAAAGGCAGCCCCCCACATATAATGACTGTGAGTAAAGATGAAAATACAAACACAGAGATGAAATAGATTTTAGCAAAGTGAGGCCCGACTTACTGAATAGACCGAGGATAGGAAAGATAGCTTTGCGGTCAGCACAAAAACCTACAAACAACCACGCAGAGGGCGCAAAAAGAAACTCCGCACCGACTAACGGTACGGAGGTGCTTCCTCTGCGTCCCAAAGCTTCCAGCAAGCAAGACAAACCAATATAGCAAGCTGGACAGAAAAAATAGCAAACAAAAGTAACACAAGCAGAACTTAGCTTATGCAGGGCAGACAGGCCACAAGAACGATCCAGGAGAGAGCAAGACCAATACTGGAACATTGACTGGAGGCCAGGAACAAAGAACTAGGTGGAGTTAAATAGAGCAGCACCTAACGACTTAACGTCGTCACCTGAGGAAGGAAACTCAGAAGCCGCAGCCCCACTCACATCCACCAAAGGAAGCTCATGGACAGAACCAGCCGAAGTACCACTCATGACCACAGGAGGGAGCTTGACCACAGAATTCACAACAGTACCCCCCCTTGAGGAGGGGTCACCGAACCCTCACCAGAGCTCCCAGGCCGACCAGGATGAGCCAAATGAAAGGCACGAACCAGATCGGCAGCATGAACATCAGAGGCAAAGACCCAGGAATTATCTTCCTGACCATAACCCTTCCACTTAACCAGGTACTGGAGTTTCCGTCTCGAAATACGAGAATCCAAAATCTTCTCCACTATATACTCCAACTCCCCCTCAACCAAGACCGGGGCAGGAGGATCAACGGATGGAACCACAGGTGCCACATATCTCCGCAACAATGACCTATGGAATACATTATGGATGGAAAAAGAAGCTGGAAGGGTCAAACGAAAAGACACAGGATTAAGAACCTCAGAAATCCTATACGGACCAATGAAACGAGGCTTAAACTTAGGAGAGGAAACTTTCATAGGAATATAACGAGACGACAACCAAACCAAATCCCCAACACGAAGTCGGGGACCCACACAGCGGCTGCGGTTAGCGAAACGTTGAGCCTTCTCCTGGGACAATGTCAAATTGTCCACTACATGAGTCCAAATCTGCTGCAACCTATCCACCACAGTATCCACACCAGGACAGTCCGAAGACTCAACCTGCCCTGAAGAGAAACGAGGGTGGAAACCAGAATTGCAGAAAAACGGCGAAACCAAAGTAGCCGAGCTGGCCCGATCATTAAGGGCGAACTCAGCCAAAGGCAAAAAGGACACCCAATCATCCTGATCAGCAGAAACAAAACATCTCAGATATATTTCCAAGGTCTGATTGGTTCGTTCAGTTTGGCCATTTGTCTGAGGATGGAAAGCCGAGGAAAAAGACAAATCAATGAACATCCTAGCACAAAAGGCTCGCCAAAACCTCGAAACAAACTGGGAACCTCTGTCAGAAACGATGTTCTCCGGAATGCCATGTAAACGAACCACATGCTGGAAAAACAATGGCACCAAATCAGAGGAGGAGGGCAATTTAGACAAGGGTACCAAATGGACCATCTTAGAGAGGCGATCACAAACCACCCAAATGACCGACATCTTTTGAGAGATGGGGAGATCCGAAATAAAATCCATAGAGATATGTGTCCAGGGTCTCTTCGGGACCGGCAAGGGCAAAAGCAACCCACTGGCACGAGAACAGCAGGGCTTAGCCCGAGCACAAATCCCACAGGACTGCACAAACGAACGCACATCCCGCAACAGAGACGGCCACCAAAAGGATCTAGCCACCAAATCTCTGGTACCAAAGATTCCAGGATGACCAGCCAACACCGAACAATGAACCTCAGAGATAACTCTACTCGTCCATTTATCAGGGACAAACAGTTTCTCCGTTGGGCAATGGTCAGGTCTATTAGCCTGAAATTTTTGCAGCACCCGCCGCAAATCAGGGGAGATGGCAGACAAAATTACCCCCTCTTTGAGAATACCCGCCGGCTCAGGCAAACCCGGAGAGTCGGGCACAAAACTCCTAGACAGGGCATCCACCTTCACATTTTTAGAGCCCGGAAGGTACGAAACCACAAAATCAAAACGGGAGAAAAACAGCGACCAACGAGCCTGTCTAGGATTCAACCGTTTGGCAGACTCGAGATAAGTCAAGTTCTTGTGATCAGTCAAGACCACCACGCGATGCTTAGCTCCTTCAAGCCAATGACGCCACTCCTCGAATGCCCACTTCATGGGCAGCAACTCTCAATTGCCAACATCATAATTACGCTCAGCAGGCGAAAACTTCCTGGAAAAGAAGGCACATGGTTTCATCACCGAGCCATCAGAACTTCTTGGCGACAAAACAGCCCCTGCTCCAATTTCAGAAGCATCCACCTCGACCTGGAACGGGAGCGAAACATCGGGCTGGCACAACACAGGGGCAGAAGAAAAACGACGCTTCAACTCCTGAAAAGCTTCCACAGCAGCAGAAGACCAATTGACCACATCAGCACCCTTCTTGGTTAAATCAGTCAATGGTTTAGCAATACTAGAAAAATTGTTGATGAAGCGACGATAAAAATTAGCAAAGCCCAGGAACTTTTGCAGACTCTTCAGAGATGTCGGCTGAGTCCAATCATAAATGGCCTGAACTTTAACAGGGTCCATCTCGATAGTAGAAGGGGAAAAAATGAAACCCAAAAATGAAACCTTCTGAACACCAAAGAGACACTTTGACCCCTTCACAAACAAAGAATTCGCACGCAGGACCTGGAACACCATTCTAACCTGCTTAACGTGCGACTCCCAATCATCCGAGAAGACCAAAATATCATCCAAGTATACAATCAGGAATTTATCCAGGTACTCTCGGAAGATGTCATGCATAAAGGACTGAAATACTGATGGAGCATTGGAAAGCCCGAATGGCATAACCAGGTACTCAAAATGGCCCTCGGGCATATTAAATGCTGTTTTCCATTCATCGCCCTGTTTAATACGCACAAGATTATACGCACCACGAAGATCTATCTTGGTGAACCAACTAGCCCCCTTAATCCGAGCCACCAAATCAGACAGCAGCGGCAAGGGGTACTGAAATTTGACTGTGATTTTATTTAGAAGGCAGTAATCAATACAAGGTCTCAACGAACCATCCTTCTTGGCCACAAAAAAGAACCCTGCCCCCAATGGTGACGACGACGGGCGAATATGACCCTTCTCCATGGATTCCTTTACGTAACTCCGCATAGCGGTGTGCTCAGGTACAGACAAATTAAACAGTCGATCTTTAGGAAACTTACTACCAGGAATCAAATCGATAGCACAATCACAATCCCTATGCGGAGGTAGGGCATTGGACTTGGGCTCATCAAATACATCCCGGTAATCTGACAAGAACTCTGGGACCTCAGAAGGGGTGGATGATGAAATAGACAGAAATGGAACATCACCATGTACCCCATGACAACCCCAGCTGGACACAGACATAGATTTCCAATTCAATACTGGATTATGGACTTGTAGCCATGGCAACCCCAACACGACCACATCATGCAGATTCTGCAACACCAAAAAGCGAATATCCTCCTGATGCGCAGGAGCCATGCACATGGTCAGTTGGGTCCAGTACTGAGGCTTATTCTTGGCCAAAGGCGTAGCATCAATTCCTCTCAATGGAATAGGATGCTGCAAGGGCTCCAAGAAAAATCCACAGCGCCTAGCAAACTCCAAGTCCATCAAATTCAGGGCAGCGCCTGAATCCACAAATGCCATGACAGAATAGGATGACAAAGAGCAGATCAGAGTAACGGACAAAAGAAATTTCGACTGTACCGTACCAATGGTGGCAGACCTAGCGAACCGCTTAGTGCGCTTAGGACAATCAGAGATAGCATGAGTGGAATCACCACAGTAAAAACACAGCCCATTCCGACGTCTGTGTTCTTGCCGTTCAGCTCTGGTCAAAGTCCTATTACATTGCATAGGCTCAGGTTTATGCTCAGATAATACTGCCAAATGGTGCACAGTTTTACGCTCACGTAAGCGTCGATCGATCTGAATGGCCAAAGACATAGACTCATTCAGACCAGCAGGCATAGGAAATCCCACCATGACATCCTTAAGGGCTTCAGAGAGACCCTTTCTGAAAGTTGCTGCCAGAGCACATTCATTCCATTGAGTGAGCACAGACCACTTCCTAAACTTCTGACAATATATATCTACCTCATCCTGACCCTGACACAGAGCCAGCAAGATTTTCTCTGCCTGATCCACTGAATTAGGTTCATCATAAAGTAACCCGAGCGCCAGAAAAAACGCATCAATATCACATAATGCAGGATCTCCTGGCGCAAGGGAAAATGCCCAGTCTTGAGGGTCGCCACGTAATAAAGAAATAATGATCTTTACTTGTTGAACTGGGTCACCAGAGGAGCGGGGTTTCAAAGCCAGAAATTGTTTACAATTATTTTTGAAATTCAGAAACTTAGCTCTATCTCCAAAAAATAACTCAGGAATAGGAATTTTAGGTTCTAACATAGGATTCTGAACCACTAAATCTTGAATGTTCTGTACACTTATAGCGAGATTATCCATCAAAGAGGACAGACCCTGAATGTCCATGTCTACACCTGTGTTCTGAACCACCCTGATGTAAAGGGGAAAAGAAAGACAAAACACAGTGCAAAGAAAAAAAAATGGTCTCAGAACTTCTCTTTTCCCTCTATTGAGAAGCATTAGTACTTTGGGCCTTCAGTACTGTTATGAACTGGTGATTCAGAACCACAATGGACCTGGTGAATACGAGCACAGAAAATGACCTGATAGTTGCTATTCACATAGGACGAGCTCTGAGACGTGGGAACTCTGCTGACCGCAATCCCTAATCCTATCACACCACACTAGAGGTAGCCGTGGAGCGCTCCTGACCAGACCTAGGCGCCTCGGGCACAGCCTGAGAAACTAGCTAGCCCTGAACATAGAAAAATAAGCCTACCTTGCCTCAGAGAAATTCCCCAAAGGAAAAGGCAGCCCCCACATATAATGACTGTGAGTAAAGATTAAAATACAAACAAAGAGATGAAATAGATTTTAGCAAAGTGAGGCCCGACTTACTGAATAGACCGAGGATAGGAAAGATAGCTTTGCGGTCAGCACAAAAACCTACAAACAACCACGCAGAGGGCGCAAAAAGACCCTCCACACCGACTAACGGTACGGAGGTGCTTCCTCTGCGTCCCAGAGCTTCCAGCAAGCAAGACAAACCAATATAGCAAGCTGGACAGAAAAAATAGCAAACAAAAGTAACACAAGCAGAACTTAGCTTATGCAGGGCAGACAGGCCACAAGAACGATCCAGGAGAGCGCAAGACCAATACTGGAACATTGACTGGAGGCCAGGAACAATGAACTGGATGGAGTTAAATAGAGCAGCACCTAACGACTTAACCTCGTCACCTGAGGAAGGAAACTCAGAAGCCGCAGCCCCACTCACATCCACCAAAGGAAGCTCATGGACAGAACCAGCCGAAGTACCACTCATGACCACAGGAGGGAGCTTGACCACAGAATTCACAACAGTGACCCTCAAGACTGGGCATTTTCCCTTGCGCCAGGAGATCCGGCTTTGCGTGATGTTGATGCGTTTTTCCTGGTGCTTGGATTGCTTTATGAGGAACCTAATTCAGTGGATCAGGCAGAGAAAATCTTGCTGGCTCTGTGTCAGGGTCAGGATGAGGTAGAGATATATTGTCAGAAGTTTAGAAAGTGGTCTGTGCTCACTCAGTGGAATGAATGTGCCCTGGCAGCAATCTTCAGAAAGGGTCTCTCTGAAGCCCTTAAGGATGTCATGGTGGGATTTCCCATGGCTGCTGGTCTGAATGAGTCTATGTCTTTGGCCATTCAGATCGATCGACGCTTGCGTGAGCGTAAAGCTGTGCACCATTTGGCGGTACTATCTGAGCATGGGCCTGAGCCTATGCAATGTGATAGGACTTTGACCAGAGCTGAACGTCAAGAACACAGACGTCGGAATGGGCTATGTTTTTACTGTGGTGATTCCACTCATGTTATCTCCGATTGTCGTAAGCGCACTAAGCGGTTCGCTAGGTCTGCCACCATTGGTACGGTACAGTCTAAATTTCTATTGTCCGTTACTCTGATTTGCTCTTTGTCATCCTATTCTGTTATGGCATTTGTGGATTCAGGCGCTGCCCTGAATTTGATGGACTTGGAGTATGCTAGGCGCTGTGGTTTTTTCTTGGAGCCCTTGCAGTATCCTATTCCATTGAGAGGAATTGATGCTACGCCTTTGGCCAAGAATAAGCCTCAGTACTGGACCCAATTGACCATGTGCATGGCTCCTGCACATCAGGAGGATATCCGCTTTCTGGTGTTGCATAATCTGCATGATGTGGTCGTTTTGGGGTTGCCATGGCTACAGGTTCATAATCCAGTATTGGACTGGAAAACTATGTCTGTGTCCAGCTGGGGTTGCCAGGGGGTACATGGCGATGTTCCATTTTTGTCTATTTCGTCTTCCACTCCTTCTGAAGTTCCAGAGTTTTTGTCGGATTATCGGGATGTATTTGATGAGCCCAAAGCCAGTGCCCTACCTCCTCATAGGGATTGCGATTGTGCAATTAATTTGATTCCTGGTAGTAAGTTTCCTAAGGGCCGATTGTTCAATTTATCTGTGCCAGAACACGCCGCTATGCGGAGTTATAGAAACAAATCCTTGGAGAAAGGCCATATTCGCCCGTCGTCATCACCGTTAGGAGCAGGGTTCTTTTTTGTGGCCAAGAAGGATGGTTCTTTGAGACCTTGTATTGATTACCGCCTTCTTAATAATATTACAGTCAAATTTCAGTATCCTTTGCCGTTGCTGTCTGATTTGTTTGCTCGTATTAAAGGGGCTAGTTGGTTCACCAAGATAGATCTTCGAGGGGCGTATAATCTTGTGCGTATTAAACAAGGTGATGAATGGAAAACAGCATTTAATACGCCCGAGGGCCATTTTGAGTACCTGGTTATGCCATTCGGGCTTTCCAATGCTCCATCAGTTTTTCAGTCCTTTATGCATGACATCTTCCGAGAGTACCTGGTTAAATTCCTGATTGTGTATTTGGATGATATTTTGGTCTTTTTGGATGATTGGGAGTCTCATGTGAAGCAGGTCAGAATGGTGTTCCAGGTCCTTCGTGCGAATTCCTTGTTTGTGAAGGGGTCAAAGTGTCTCTTTGGACTTCAGAAGGTTTCATTTTTGGGGTTCATTTTTTCCTCTTCTAATATCGAGATGGACCCTGTTAAAGCCCAGGAAATTTACGATTGGACTCAGCCTACATCTGTGAAGAGCCAGCAAAAGTTCCTGGGCTTTGCTAATTTTAATCGGCGCTTCATCGCTAATTTTTTTAGTGTTGCTAAACCGTTGACTGATTTGACCAAGAAGGGTGCTGATGTGGTCAATTGGTCTTCTGCAGCTGTAGAGGCTTTTCAGGAGTTGAAGCGTCGTTTTTCTTCTGCCCCTGTGTTGTGCCAGCCAGATGTTTCGCTCCCATTTCAGGTTGAGGTTAATGCTTCTGAGATTGGAGCAGGAGCTGTTTTGTCGCAAAGAAGTTCTGATGGCTCGGTGATGAAGCCATGTGCGTTCTGTTCTAGAAAGTTTTCGCCTGCTGAGCGTAATTATGATGTTGGTAATCGAGAGTTGTTGGCCATGAAGTGGGCATTCGAGTAGTGGCGTCATTGGCTTGAAGGAGCCAAGCATCGCGTGGTGGTCTTGACAGATCACAAGAATTTGACTTATCTTGAGTCTGCCAAACGGTTGAATCCGAGACAGGCTCGATGGTCGTTATTTTTTTCCCGTTTTGATTTTGTGGTTTCGTACCTTCCGGGCTCTAAGAATGTGACGGCTGATGCCCTGTCAAGGAGTTTTGTGCCTGACTCTCCGGGTGTTCCTGAGCCGGCGGGTATTCTCAAAGAGGGGGTAATTTTGTCTGCCATCTCCCCTGATTTGCGGCGTGTGCTGCAAAAATTTCAGGCTGATAGACCTGACCGTTGCCCAGCGGAGAAACTGTTTGTCCCTGATAGATGGAGTAGTAGAGTTATCTCTGAGATTCATTGTTCAGTGTTGGCTGGGCATCCTGGAATCTTTGGTACCAGAGATTTGGTGGCTAGATCCCTTTGGTGGCCGTCTTTGTCACGGGATGTGCGTTCTTTTGTGCAGTCCTGTGGGACTTGTGCTCGGGCTAAGCCCTGCTGTTCTCATGCCAGTGGGTTGCTTTTGCCCTTGCCGGTCCCGAAGAGGCCCTGGACGCATATTTCTATGGATTTTATTTCGGATCTCCCCGTCTCTCAAAAGATGTCGGTCATTTGGGTGGTTTGTGATCGCTTTTCTAAGATGGTCCATTTGGTACCTTTGTCTAAATTGCCTTCCTCCTCTGATTTGGTGCCATTATTTTTCCAGCATGTGGTTCAGTTACATGGTATCCCGGAGAACATCGTTTCTGACAGAGGTTCCCAGTTTGTTTCGAGGTTTTGGCGATCCTTTTGTGCTAGGATGGGCATTGATTTGTCTTTTTCCTCGGCTTTCCATCCTCAGACAAATGGCCAAACCGAACGAACTAATCAAACTTTGGAAACATATCTGAGATGCTTTGTTTCTGCTGATCAGGATGATTGGGTGTCCTTTTTGCCGTTGGCTGAGTTCGCCCTTAATAATCGGGCCAGCTCAGCTACTTTGGTTTCGCCGTTTTTCTGCAATTCTGGTTTCCATCCTCGTTTCTCTTCAGGGCAGGTTGAGTCTTCGGACTGTCCTGGTGTAGATACTGTGGTGGATAGGTTGCAGCAGATTTGGACTCATGTGGTGGACAATTTGACATTGTCCCAGGAGAAGGCTCAACGTTTCGCTAACCGCCGGCGCTGTGTGGGTCCCCGACTTCGTGTTGGGGATTTGGTTTGGTTGTCGTCTCGTTATGTTCCTATGAAGGTTTCCTCTCCTAAGTTTAAACCTCGTTTCATTGGTCCGTATAAGATTTCTGAGGTTATCAATCCTGTGTCATTTCGTTTGGCCCTTCCTGCTTCTTTTGCCATCCATAATGTGTTCCATAGGTCGTTATTGCGGAGATACGTGGCGCCTGTGGTTCCATCCGTTGATCCTCCTGCCCCGGTGTTGGTTGAGGGGGAGTTGGAGTATGTGGTGGAGAAGATTTTGGATTCTCGTATTTCGAGACGGAAACTCCAGTACCTGGTTAAGTGGAAGGGTTATGGTCAGGAAGATAATTCTTGGGTTTTTGCCTCTGATGTTCATGCTGCCGATCTGGTTCGTGCCTTTCATTTGGCTCATCCTGGTCGGCCTGGGGGCTCTGGTGAGGGTTCGGTGACCCCTCCTCAAGGGGGGGGGTAGTGTTGTGAATTCTGTTGTCGGGCACCCTCCTGTGGTCATGAATGGTACTTCGGCTGGTTCTGTCCATGGACTTCCTCTGGTGGGTGTTTCTGAGTTTCCATCCACAGGTGACGAGGTTAATTCATTAGCTGCTGCTCTATTTAACTCCACTTAGATCTTTGCTCCATGCCACCTGTCAATGTTCCAGTATTGGTCTAGTTCTCTCCTGGATCGTTCTTGTGACCTGTCTTCCCAGCAGAAGCTAAGTTCCTGCTTGTATTTTCTTTGGTTTGCTATTTTTCTGTCCAGCTTGCTATTTTTATTGTTGTCTTGCTTGCTGGAAGCTCTGGGACGCAGAGGAAGCTCCTCTGCACCATGAGTCGGTGCGGAGGGTCTTTTTGCGCCCTCTGCGTGGTCTTTTTGTAGGGTTTTGTGCTGACCGCAAAGCAACCTTTCCTATCCTCAGTCTGTTCAGTAAGTCGGGCCTCACTTTGCTAAATCTATTTCATCTCTGTGTTTGTATTTTCATCTTTACTCACAGTCATTATATGTGGGGAGCTGCCTTTTCCTTTGGGGAATTTCTCTGAGGCAAGGTAGACTTTATTTTTCTATCTTCAGGGCTAGCTAGTTCCTTAGGCTGTGCCGAGTTGCATAGGGAGCGTTAGGAGCAATCCACGGCTATTTCTAGTGTGCGTGATAGGATTAGGGATTGCGGTCAGCAGAGTTCCCACGTCCCAGAGCTCGTCCTTATTTATCAGTAACTATCAGGTCATTCCGTGTGCTCTTAACCACCAGGTACATTATTGTCCTGACCACCAGGTCATAACAATAAACCACGTCACCTGTGTAAGGAACCTCAGAAGCAGCAGCTTCACTCATAGCCACCAGAGGGAGCCCATAGACAGAACTCGCCGAAGTACCATTCACGACCACAGGAGGGAGTTCGACAACAGAATTCACAACAGCTGGCTTCTCCCCTCTTTTGCTGTGATATTGGTACGTGGTTGACCACCACTGTTGCTGTGCAGGCCGGTTTACGTGCGCCATTCTTTCTGTGTTTCTGTGATTGATAGGCTGCTGTACACACATACAGCAGCCCTGCCCTTCCCTAGGCTTTGTTTAATTATGCACCTGTGTCTCAGCCTGTCTCACCCTTTATCTGTGGTGCTGGCTGGGCAGTGTGGAGGTTGGACCTGAAATGTCTATGCCTGGACCTGGTCGACCTTTATCCTCGCTTGCCCCTCTGGCGCCATGGGAGTAATTCAGTAATGCTCCAGGTACAGCTTGCATTTAATATGGTCTTGCTTTTAATTCGTTTAGGAGACCTTTATGGCACAGCGAATATAAAAAAAGTAGAGTAGGACTGCCCCATTATGAGATTGCCGTGAAGTGGCGGGGTAGCTCAAAGAATTGATCAATTGTTTGCTAAATGTCTCATTTTGAAAATTCAGTTAGAAATCAATATGTGCATTTGCACTTTATGTATCACGTTTTAACCATAGGCAGCGCTGGCTTCTCCCCTCTTTTGCTTTTACAAAAAAATAAACTCCAATATTCCTGCAAAGAAAACGTGGTGCTGGACAGTGGAAATCGCTACAGCACAAGCAGTTTCGGGGTTATTCTTCCCTCTTTAACTATATCCCTTCTTCTGATGAAGCTGCAGCAACCTCTCCCTATGCTAAGATCGGCAGAAGTAAGATGGCGGTTGGCGTGCACGCCCCTTTATAGCTCCTGTGATGCCGCAGAAAGCAAACCAATCACTGTAATGCCCTTCTCTAAGATGGTGGGGACCGAGACCTATGTCATCACGCTGCCCACACTCTGCGTCCTCCTTCATTGGATGAGAAATGGCACTGAAAGCGTCATACGAATCGTGACTTTGGCGCAATGATCACCGACCTCATGGCCGATCCCACACTAGGATCGGGTGGGGTTTCACGAAACCCAACTTTGCCGAAAGTCAGCGACTTTTGATTTTGTCCGATCCATTTCGCTCAACCCTAGTTGTATCTATTACCTGAGCTTTGCCCCATGGAGTATGTTTTCCTTTTGTGCTAGTTACAGAAATTCCCTATAAATTATGTACACATTTGATCCTTTCAGGAGTGAAATCATAGGCCATGTTAAAAGTACTGAGGTGAACAAAGTGAGAGATCCTACAGAGGGGCAGAGCTCAAGGAAGGTGTCTTGAGAGAGGTGGATAGAATTTGCCATAGACTGAGCAGTGTAGGCAGTAGATCCACCAAGACAAAGTTCATGAAGGGAGTATGCACATCGCGTAGAGAGTCTTGCCTAATCAAGTGTCCATAGGAGCTGAGTTTGCTTTGCAAAGGAGGGCTGAAATGTAGCAAAAAGGGGATATAGGCAACAGTTGGCAAAGGGGGTAGAGTAAAAGAAGCCACTAAAAGGGAATGGTGTCAATTTAAAAAATGCATAAAATTGCTGGAGCTAGTGTATAATAAAAAAAATGACAATTACTTTTTAAGTACTGATAAAATGTCTCTTTGTTCCTCCTCTGTTACATCTCTTCTGCTGCTGTAAGTAACAAAAATGCTTCCGTCAGTAGAATCTCCCTTCCTCTATAATGAATAATATTGTCGTTGAGTACTTTGTGTCCATCTAAGGGAAAAGGCTCAGCAACACAAATTTATTACTATATATCTGACATGGCAAATCAAGTTCAGTGCAATAAATCTCTTACTTGTAAATTATGGTTTAATATATTACTCTCTCTGAAGTGATTGGGTCAATTTTTATTTGTAATCTATATGCAAAAGTACATGTTCCTTTAATGGCATGTTAATCACATCTTCATTACGTCTCAGTTCATCTTCACAATCAATATTTGTCTTCACACGTTTTTAAGCAACATAGGCTATTTGTACCTATAATATATTTCTTATTTTCCTATTATTCCTAACCACATTTGCTTGTCAAGAAATGATAATTCCATAATGTTTCAACATTTTTAAACTACAAATATTATTGTATTTTGTCACAAAAATTATCAGGTCATTATCAGATTATATGCTGGAAATCTTGAAGAAGAAAAATGTAGAAAAATATTTCTAGTATATTTATGAGGTGCATTAGCAGAAACACTGTTAACTTAAGCAAACATTTTACAATTTTAAGGTTTACTTGAATATCATCCATCAAGTGTACCTGTAAAATAGACTTTTGATGACATGGTAGACCAATAGATGGATGGATAGACTGTAGTTATAATGAATGGGGAAAAGGCGCATCCACCTAAACATCTCCAGTCTACAAGAGGTCTGTGGGAAAGTACAAAGAAAATACAAAACCATTTTGGCAAATGAAAAACAAAGTTGTATATCCATTAAACCTAGCTTGCTCTAATTTGCCCTCCAAGACAACTCATTATAAGTAATTATGGAACCACATGGACAAACAATGAAAAAATCTTATGCTTTGGGGAAAAAAAAACTCAAGGATTTCCAGATTGGTGTTGAATATACCAATAACACTGTATAAATTAGCAGAGAGAATATCTTTCATAAGATATAAAAGAAAACTACAAGCAAGAAAAACACCAGCACCTATATTGTAAAAATTAGAGTGAAGGAGCAGAGACACTATAAGCTGCAGACAGATTATAGATTATGTGAGATAAAATCTAAACGGAGAAAAAAGGTGATTAAATAACGATCTGTCGCGCTAACAACCATAATAATGGCTTTAAATTGTTTATGTGCACCTAACAATGGTGCAACTGCTGGATGAATTGAACATACAATGTGTGAAGCCGGTAAAACAAGTGCCGATTGATGACTAACAGGATGAGTTTACATACCGTGTTTGCACATAGACCCACTGACACTGTTACTCGCTGACACAGCAACTCTCCATATTGCTGGTAGATGTGACCTGCTTACCAGGGAGTGGGTAGATGCAGAGCATGGCAATTTGAAACTTTTCATTTCTCCGTGGAAGAGGGATCTGCACTGTAGAGCCAGGAGCGCTTTGAACGGTAGCATCCCTGGATATCTGGCAGGAAAATGGCCAACAGTGCTCAGAGGCGGTGTGTGACATCTCAAAAATTACAGGGGCTGAGAAGGACCAAAAAGTAATCTGACGCATTTCGAGGGTTCCCCTTCCTCAGGGTGTCTGTACGCCTAGGTGAAGAACACTGCTTTTTTAGGCTGTTATTCTGCCCTTTTTGTTTTAGCACTTGGCAATATATTTCCCCTAATCCACTGATATGAGCTCTTTTGCATACCATATGACCATATTGGTGGAGTAGGTGTCGGTAGTGATGTTAGTGTATGGATAATATATTGTCCTCATAGTTTTAATACCTAAGCATATAATGTTGAATATTAAAATAAATGATTAAATTGTATTTAAAAATAATATTTCAGAAAAAAATAATATTAATTTTTATTTTTATTTTATAATTGTTTAGTATTACTGGATATTTAAAAAAATAAACATATAAAAAAAATAAGGAATGCAAATAAGGAGAATAATGTGTTAAAAGATTATGTTTAAAAAGCATGTAATTCTATGTCAAAATGAAGGCCTTTGGGCAAAACTGTTTAATAGGAATATCGACTTGAATTCTACTTGAGACATCTGTTCCATGTAGTTTCCACCTCTCCAATATTTAGGTACAATTTGGATGACAAAAAGATGAGTCCCTTACAGGATTTGTTATGATTTTCCTTATAGTGTCTCTACAATGGATGTCCAACAAATCCTTTTTTGATGTTATTGAGATGCTCCTTTATTATTTGTGAAAAAAATTTTTATTGAACGTCCCACATATATTTTTTCACATGGGAATTTATTAATATAATTTACTCCCATACTGAAACATGTTATACTGCCTTTAATGGTGTATGATTCAGTGCCTTCTGAATTATTAAATTTAGTTGTACTTGTTCTGATGCTGGGACATTGTCTGCAACAGGAACAGAAATGGCAAGGAGTGAAGCCTCCTTGTTTAAATGCATGCTGTTCCCCTCCATGTGTTTTTACATTATTGCATTTGTTGGTAGGGACAATTTAAAGTCCCAAATTGGGCACACGTCTATACACTAATCTTGCGTTTGATGGTAAATAATCCCCAATGACATTGTCCTGCTGTAGGATATGCCAATATTTATTTACAATCCTTTTAAAGACTCCATTATTTGTATGATATTGAGTAATAATAGGAACCTTTTGGATTTGTTCTTGTAAACTCAATGGAGCCATGAGTGGCCTCTGATTGTAAATAAGATTTGCTCTGTGTTTTGGACCATTTTTATAGAGGTTTCCAAAGAATCATGGTTATAACCTTTGCATATAAATAGTTATTTTAAAAATTGTGCGTCTTCTACATAGACAGAGGTCCTAGTGCAACTACGCTGAAGACAGGTAAATTGGCTTTTTTGGGATATTTATTAGCCAAGATGGAAGGTGGCAACTCATAATAGAAATAGAGCTATTTTAGTCTACCTCCTTGTGAAAGCTTTAAGTAATCAATTTATTCTTGTACACCATTAGGGTGAAGCCCAGAAAATTGATCCTCATAGAACTAGTCGTAGCAGTAAAAATTAATCCAAAATCATTAATGTTTAATTTAGTTAAAAAATCAGATACTGTATCATGTTATCTTTCCCATATAAAAATAATGTCATCTATAAAACAATTCCACATAATTAACCCTTGCAGTAGTTTGCCTTGATTGTAATTGGTTGAGTCCTCCCATCTTTCTACATACAGGTTGGCATAACTTGGGCAAATTTTGTGTCCATAGCGGTGCCCCATTTTTGAAGGTAAAACTGCTTGTCGTATGCAAAAAAATATGAGTTAGAGTAAATAGAATACTTTCCTGAATTTCCTGAATTTGTGTAGATGTGTGGATACCATTTTTGCCCAGAAAAAAATGGCTGCCTTACATCCTTTTTCATGCTCTATAACTGTATATAGGGATGTTATATCTAGAGTTCCAAGAATGTAATTAGGTTTCCATACTATTTTTTTCTAAAATTTGAATGATATGACATTTGTCCTTTAGATAGGCTGGCAGAGAAGGTACACAGTGCTGTAGATGTTGGTCCACATATGTTGATAAATTGGTTGTGAGGCCATTTATACCAGAAATAATAGGTCTACCTGGTGGGTTTTTTATGTCGAAAAAAAGGTATAATGGGATTTTTATTTAGAATGAAGAGAATTTTTTTTATTTAATATCCCATTTTACCCACATTGGCCAATTTAGTTAGTTCTTTCAAACAATTGTTAGTTGGGTTTCTACTGAGTTATTTATACGTTTTAATATCTCCCAGCAGGCGAAGAGATTATTGGTGATAGGTATCCATGTCAATTATTACAAAACCACTACCCTTGACTGCTAGGTGAATAACAGTTTGGTGATTAAGTTGAAGTGATCTAATAGTCTGTTGTTCATTGGACACATTATGTGCATATTTATAATACTTTGTGTCTCTCCTTTAACCATGTTATCAAAGGTAATGAAGGCTTTTGAGTACTCGTTAATAGGATTTATTTTTTTTGTTAAAGAGGTATGAATAAACACAGATTGTTCAGATATCACTGTTTTTTTGTTCACCTGTTTGATGAAATGTTTTTTAACACTAGAAGTCCCAGAGAGGAGTCATTTAACATTTCTACCTTTTTTTGCTAGGTTCACCAAATGCTAAAACTGACCTGTAATTATGATTCTCCCGGTCATTACCAGTTCATAGACACCAAACATGTCTCGGTTATTTTTTATCTAAGTGGTGAAAGAAAATTCTAAACTTTGCTAAAAAAAAAAAATTGCACCATTTTCCGATACTCGTAGCATCTCCATTTTCGTGATTTGGGGTCGGGTGAGGGCTTACTTTTTGCATGCTGAGCTGATGTTTTTAGTGATACCATTTTGGTGCAGATAAGTTCTTTTGATCGCCTGTTATTACAGGCAATCACAACATTGTATCTACTAAACAATGGCATAAATAAAAATGTCAGCTCAACGCGCAAAATAAAAGCTATAACACAGCCACAGATTCCAAAAAACTGAAGATGCTATTGGTGATGCAAAATGGAAATTTTTATTTGTTCACAAACTTTAGATTTTTTCCCACCACTTAAATAAAAAAGAACCTATACATGTTTTGCATATGCATACTTGCACTGACATGGAAAATCATAATGGCAAGTCAGATTTAACATTTAGTGAACATTATAACAATAAACAAAAAAACAATTGTAGAATTGCACTTTTGTTGCAATTTCAGCACACTTGGAAATTTTTTCCCAATTTCCAGTACACTATATGGTAAAATCAGTCATAGTGTTCAAAGGTATAACTCGTCCATCAAAAAACAAGCCCTCATATGACTATATTCATAAAGTTATGGCTCTAGGAAGAAAGGAAGTGAAAAAACGCAAAAATAGAAAATCAAAATTTTGGAGGAGAGATATGATTCATGAGTCCTGGGTTCTAATCCCACCCTGGACAACATCTGCAAAGAGTTTGTATGTTCTCTCCGTGTTTGCGTGAGTTTCCTCCGGGTACTCCGGTTTCCTCCCACATTCCAAAGACATACTGATAGGGAATTTAGATTGTGATAATGTGTGAAAACTGTAAAGCGCTGCGGAATATGTTAGCGCTATATAAAAATAAAGATTATTTATATATTGCTGATAGAACAAAGATTCTAGAAAAGTGACATTGCTTCTGCCCCCTCAAATAAAATCCAGTGAAATCTGCGCACCTAAATCCAAAATGCCCCTCTGTGCCTGAACCACAGTAAGTGGCCACATTTGGCATTATTGTAGTGGAGAGAGCGCACTTAACAATTTACAAGGTGTCTTCACAGGATTTGACATAAGATGCCAGAGGTTTATGGCAACAGTATGCAATGATTAAGGATTTGAATCCGAAACACATTTGCCCAGAAAAATGTAACTCCATGGCCATGGTTGCGATTTTCATTACATTTCGAATTCAAACATTTATAATAAAGATTCTATTTTTATGGATGTTTTGGACACAGGATTATCTCCATTTTTCTCTTTTCAACTTGCAAGGTGCGCATCTCCAGAAGCACAAGCTGGGCACAATGCATGGGGGCACTACACTGTTTGAGAGTGTAATAGTATGCAGGTAGTGAGTGTGTCACCATGGAAGAGACAGATCAACAGTTGAGGGGTTTATTAACAGGAATCAGGTTCTCCTCCCAGGGAGGAAGCAGTAGAATATAACTAACAATAAAGCAGTGCAAAAATATGGGAGTCAAACAGAAGTAAGCACGATTTCTTGAGAAAAAAACACTTATCAGTCTAATGACGACTTGCTTGAAGGGTCGTCTTATCCAACGTAGGCACCGAGAAACAGTGGCACTTGTCTGTTATGATCAGGTGGCCTTGGAGCAGCATGAAAAGACCTTCGCTGGAGCAGTGGTAACTTTACTGACCGCAAACTCTGATTCTATCACCGCAACTAGAAGTAGCCGTGGAGTGTGCCTAACCAGACCTAGACACCTCGACACAGCCTAAGGACAAAATATCCCTAAAGATGGAAATAAGAAAACACTCTTGCCTCAGAGTAGATCCCCAAAGGATAGGTAGCCCCCCACAAATGATGACTGTGAGTAGGAGAGGAAAAGACACACGCAGACAGAAAACAGGGATAAGCAAAGGAGGCCACTTCTACCTAGATAGGAAAGGATAGTACAGGATACTATGCGGTCAGCATAAAACACTACAAAATATCCACAGCAGAAAAATACAAAAACTCCACCACCTAACTAAAGATGTGGAGAGTATATTTGCGAATCCAGCGAGTCCAACTAGACTGAGAAAAACATCAGACACAGTCTAGCAGGAACAAAGTAGAAACAAGATAAGCACAGAAAATAAACACACAGCAGTGTGTCTAAAAAATGAAGCAAACACTTATCTTAGCTGAATTGGCAGCAAGCAGGAGAGGCCAGGCAGTGGACCAACACTTCCAAAGCAATATTGACTACTGGCAAGGACTAATGAGTCCTGCACAGCTAAATACCCCAGTCAGAATTGCAATTAGCAGAAACACCTGTCCAAGACTGCTGCTCAGGAATAACTGCATTACCATCAACAACCACCGGAGGGAGCCCAAGAGCAAAATTCACAACAGTACCCCCCCTTGAGGAGGGGTCACCGAACCCTCACCAGAGCCCCCAGGCCGGTCAGGACAAGCAAGATGAAAGGCACTAACCAAATCAGCGGCATGGACATCAGAGGCCGAAACCCAAGAATTATCCTCCTGGCCATAACCCTTCCATTTGACAAGGTACTGAAGCTTCCGCCTCGAAAAACGAGAATCCAAAATCTTCTCAACCACATATTCCAACTCCCCATCGACCAACACAGGGGCCGTACGGTCAACAGAGGGAACAACGGGCTCCACATATTTCCGCAACAAAGATCTATGGAAGACATTATGGATAGCAAAAGAGGCCGGAAGCGCCAGACGAAAAGACACCGGATTAATAATCTCAAAAATCCTATGAGGACCAATAAACCGAGGCTTAAACTTTGGAGAAGAAACCTTCATAGGAACATGATGGGAAGATAACCAAACCAGATCCCCAACCCAAAGCCGGGAACCAACACAGCGATGTTGGTTAGCAAAACGTTGAGCCTCCTCCTGAGACAACACCAAATTGTCCACCACCTGAGCCCAAATCTGCTGCAACCTGTCAACCACAGAATCCACACCAGGAAAGTCAGAAGACTCAACCTGCCCACAAGAAAAACGAGGATGAAAAACAAAATTACAAAAAAAGGCGAAACCAAAGTAGCCGAACTAGCCCGATTATTAAGGGCAAACTCGGCCAATGGCAAAAAAGCCACCCAATCATCCTGATCAGCAGACACAAAGCATCTCAAATAAGTCTCCAAAGTCTGTTTAGTACGCTCGGTCTGGCCATTTGTCTGAGGATGAAATGCAGAAGAAAAAGACAAATCAATGCCCAGCCTAGCACAAAAGGCCCGCCAAAACCTAGAAACAAACTGGGAACCTCTGTCGGACACAATATTCTCAGGAATACCATGCAAATGGACCACATGCTGAAAAAACAACGGAACCAAATCAGAAGAAGAAGGCAATTTAGGCAAAGGTACCAAATGAACCATCTTAGAGAATCGGTCACAAACAACCCAGATAACAGACATCCTCTGGGAAACAGGAAGGTCGGAAATAAAATCCATAGAAATATGCATCCAGGGCCTCTCAGGGACCAGCAATGGCAAAAGCAACCCACTAGCACGGGAGCAACAAGGCTTGGCCCGCGCACAAGTCCCACAGGACTGCACAAAAGACCGCACATCACGCGATAAAGAAGGCCACCAAAATGACCTACCAACCAAGTCTCTGGTACCAAAAATGCCAGGATGACCAGCCAACACAGAACAGTGAACCTCAGAAATCACTCTACTAGTCCATCTGTCAGGAACAAACAGCTTTCCCACAGGACAACGATCAGGTTTGTCAGCCTGAAATTTCTGAAGAAACCGTCGTAAATCAGGAGAAACGGCAGAAAGGACCACCCCTTCCTTCAAAATACCGACTGGTTCCAAGACCTCAGGAGAATCAGGCAAAAAACTCCTAGAGAGGGCATCAGCCTTAATATTCTTAGAACCCGGAAGGTACGAGACCATGAAATCAAAACGAGAAAAAAACAAGGACCATCGAGCCTGTCTAGGATTCAACCGTTTGGCAGACTCGAGGTAAATCAGATTCTTATGATCGGTCAAGACCACAATACGGTGCTTAGCTCCCTCAAGCCAATGTCGCCACTCCTCAAACGCCCACTTCATAGCCAACAACTCCCGATTGCCGACATCATAATTGCGTTCAGCAGGCGAAAACTTACGGGAAAAGAAGGCACACGGTTTCATTAAGGAACCAACAGGATCCCTCTGAGACAAAATAGCCCCTTCCCCAATCTCAGAAGCGTCAACCTCAACCTGAAACGGAAGAGAAACATCCGGTTGACGCAACACAGGAGCAGAAGTAAAACGATGCTTAAGTTCCTGAAAGGCAGAGACAGCCGCAGGGGACCAATTCGCCACATCAGCGCCCTTCTTCGTCAAATCAGTCAAGGGTTTAACCACGCTGGAAAAATTAGCAATGAAACGGCGATAAAAATTTGCAAAACCCAAAAATTTCTGAAGGCTCTTCACGGATGTGGGCTGAATCCAATCATGAATGGTCTGAACCTTAACCGGATCCATCTCTATAGACGAGGGAGAAAAAATAAAGCCCAAAAAGGAAACCTTCTGCACCCCAAAAAGACACTTAGACCCTTTCACAAACAAGGCATTGTCACGAAGGATCTGAAATACCATCCTGACCTGCTGCACATGAGACTCCTAATCATCGGAAAAAATCTAAATATCATCCAAATATACAATCAGGAATTTATCAAGATAATCCCGGAAGATATCATGCATGAAGGACTGAAAAACAGATGGAGCATTAGAGAGTCCGAATGGCATCACAAGGTATTCAAAATGGCACTCGGGCGTGTTAAACGCAGTTTTCCATTCATCACCCTGCTTAATATGAACAAGATTATAAGCCCCCGAAGGTCAATCTTAGTAAACCAACTAGCTCCCTTAATCCTAGCAAACAAATCGGAAAGCAAAGGTAAAGGATATTGAAACTTGACCGTGATCTTATTCAAGAGGTGATAATCAATACAGGGTCTCAAGGAACCATCTTTTTTAGCAACAAAAAAGAACCCCGCTCCCAACGGTGAAGAAGATGGCCGAATATGCCCTTTCTCCAAAGACTCCTTAATATAGCTCCGCATGGCGGTATGTTCAGGTACAGACAGGTAGAAAAGTCGGCCCTTAGAAAACTTACAGCCTGGAATCAAGTCAATAGCACAATCGCAGTCCCTGTGTGGTGGAAGGAAACTGGACTTGGGCTCATCGAATACATCCTGAAAATCAGACAAAAACTTCGGAATTTCAGAAGAGGGAGAAGGGGCGATAGACATCAGAGGAACATCATTATGAACCCCCTGACAACCCCAACTAGTCACAGACATGGACTTCCAATCCAAAACAGGATTATGTACTTGCAACCATGGAAAACCCAGCACGACAGCATCATGCAAATATGCAACACCAGAAATCGACAATCTTCCTGATGGGCTGGCGCCATGCGCATGGTCACCTGTGTCCAAAACTGGGGCTTATTTTTAGCCAAGGGTGTAGCATCAATGCCCCTTAAAGGAATAGGGTTCTGCAAAGGCTGCAAGGGAAAACCACAACGCCTGGCAAACTCAAAGTCCATTAAGTTCAAGGCGGCGCCCGAATCCACAAACGCCATGACAGAAAATTATGACAATGAACAGATCAAGGCCACAGATAACAGAAATTTATGTTGTACAGTACTGATGGTAAATGAACTGGCGATCCTCTTGGTCCACCTAGGGCAGACAGAAATGACATGGGAAGCGTCGCCACAATAATAACACAACCTATTCTGACGTCTAAAACCTTGTCATTCCGTTCTAGACAGAATCCTATCACATTGCATTGGCTCAGGAATTTGCTCTGAGGATAACGCCATAGCGCGCACAGTTCTGCGCTCCTGCAAGCGCCGATCAATCTGAATGGCCAGAGACATAGAATCACTCAGATTGGAGGGTGTGGGAAACCCCACCATAACATCTTTAACGGATTCAGAAAGACCCTTTCTGAAAATTGCCGCCAAAGCATCATTATTCCATTTAGTCAATACAGACCATTTTCTGAATTTCTGACAATACAATTCTGCCGCCTCTTGACCCTGAGACAGGGCCAACAAGGTCTTCTCAGCTTGATCCACTGAATTAGGTTCATCATACAGTAATCCTAACGCCTGAAAGAAGGAGTCTACATTAAGCAAAGCAGGATCCCCAGATTCCAGGGAAAATGCCCAATCCTGTGGATCACCACGCAGCAGGGAAATGATGATTTTAACTTGTTGAATGGAATCACCGGAGGATCAAGGTTTCAATGCAAAAACCAGTTTACAGTTGTTTTTAAAACTCAAAAATTTGGACCTGTCACCAAAAAACAAATCAGGAGTAGGTATCTTCGGTTCTAAAGCAGGAGTCTGAACAATGTAATCAGAAATACCCTGTACTCTAGCAGCAAGCTGGTCTATACGAGAAACTAATTCCTGAACATTCATGCTAGCACAAGGCTCTTCAGCCACCCAGAGATAAAGAGGGAGGAGAAGACAAAACAGACTGGAGAAAAAAAATGGCTCAATATCTTTCCTCCCTTCTTCTGAGATGCAATTAACTCATTGTTGTTCAGTAGTACTGTTATGATCAAGTGGCCTTGGAGCAGCATGAAAAGACCTTCGCAGGAGCAGTGGTAACTTTACTGACCGCAAACCCTGATCCTATCACAGCACTAGAAGTAGCCGTGGGGTGTGCCTAACCAGACCTAGACACCTCGACACAGCCTAAGGACTAAATATCCCTAAAGATGGAAATAGGAAAACTCTCTTGCCTCAGAGTAGATCCCCAAAGGATAGGTAGCCCCCCACAAATAATGACTGTGAGTAGGAGAGGAAAAGACACACGCAGACAGAAAACAGGGATAAGCAAAGGAGGCCACTTCTACCTAGATAGGAAAGGATAGTACAGGATACTATGCGGTCAGCATAAAACACTACAAAATATCCACAGCAGAAAAATACAAAAACTCCGCCACCTAACTAAAGATGTGGAGAGTATATTTGCGAATCCAGCGAGTCCAACTAGACTGAGAAAAACATCAGACACAGTCTAGCAGGAACAAAGTAGAAACAAGATAAGCACAGAAAATAAACACACAGCAGTGTGTCTAAAAAATGAAGCAAACACTTATCTTAGCTGAATTGGCAGCAAGCAGGAGAGGCCAGGCAGAGGACCAACACTTCCAAAGCAACATTGACTACTGGCAAGGACTAATGAGTCCTGCACAGCTAAATACCCCAGTCAGAATTGCAATTATTAGAAACACCTGTCCAAGACTGCTGCTCAGGAATAACTGCATTACCATCAACAACCACCGGAGGGAGCCCAAGAGCAAAATTCACAACAGTACCCCCCCTTGAGAAGGGGTCACCGAACCCTCACCAGAGCCCCCAGGCCGGTCAGGACAAGCAAGATGAAAGGCACGAACCAAATCAGCGGCATGGACATCAGAGGCCGAAACCCAAGAATTATCCTCCTGGCCATAACCCTTCCATTTGACAAGGTACTGAAGCTTCCGCCTCGAAAAACGAGAATCCAAAATCTTCTCAACCACATATTCCAACTCCCCATCGACCAACACAGGGGCCGTACGGTCAACAGAGGGAACAACGGGCTCCACATATTTCCGCAACAAAGATCTATGGAAGACATTATGGATAGCAAAAGAGGCCAGAAGCGCCAGACGAAAAGACACCGGATTAATAATCTCAAAAATCCTATGAGGACCAATAAACCGAGGCTTAAACTTTGGAGAAGAAACCTTCATAGGAACATGATGGGAAGATAGCCAAACCAGATCCCCAACCCAAAGCCGGGAACCAACACAGCGATGTTGGTTAGCAAAACGTTGAGCCTCCTCCTGAGACAACACCAAATTGTCCACCACCTGAGCCCAAATCTGCTGCAACCTGTCAACCACAGAATCCACACCAGGAAAGTCAGAAGACTCAACCTGCCCACAAGAAAAACGAGGATGAAAAACAAAATTACAAAAAAAGGCGAAACCAAAGTAGCCGAACTAGCCCGATTATTAAGGGCAAACTCGGCCAATGGCAAAAAAGCCACCCAATCATCCTGATCAGCAGACACAAAGCATCTCAAGTAAGTCTCCAAAGTCTGTTTAGTACGCTCGGTCTGGCCATTTGTCTGAGGATGAAATGCAGAAGAAAAAGACAAATCAATGCCCAGCCTAGCACAAAAGGCCCGCCAAAACCTAGAAACAAACTGGGAACCTCTGTCGGACACAATATTCTCAGGAATACCATGCAAATGGACCACATGCTGAAAAAACAACGGAACCAAATCAGAAGAAGAAGGCAATTTAGGCAAAGGTACCAAATGAACCATCTTAGAGAATCGGTCACAAACAACCCAGATAACAGACATCCTCTGGGAAACAGGAAGGTCGGAAATAAAATCCATAGAAATATGCATCCAGGGCCTCTCAGGGACCAGCAATGGCAAAAGCAACCCACTAGCACGGGAGCAACAAGGCTTGGCCCGCGCACAAGTCCCACAGGACTGCACAAAAGACCGCACATCACGCGATAAAGAAGGCCACCAAAATGACCTACCAACCAAGTCTCTGGTACCAAAAATGCCAGGATGACCAGCCAACACAGAACAGTGAACCTCAGAAATCACTCTACTAGTCCATCTGTCAGGAACAAACAGCTTCCCCACAGGACAACGATCAGGTTTGTCAGCCTGAAATTTCTGAAGAAACCGTCGTAAATCAGGAGAAACGGCAGAAAGGACCACCCCTTCCTTCAAAATACCGACTGGTTCCAAGACCTCAGGAGAATCAGGCAAAAAACTCCTAGAGAGGGCATCAGCCTTAATATTCTTAGAACCCGGAAGGAACGAGACCATGAAATCAAAACGAGAAAAAAACAAGGACCATCGAGCCTGTCTAGGATTCAACCGTTTGGCAGACTCGAGGTAAATCAGATTCTTATGATCGGTCAAGACCACAATACGGTGCTTAGCTCCCTCAAGCCAATGTCGCCACTCCTCAAACGCCCACTTCATAGCCAACAACTCCCGATTGCCGACATCATAATTGCGTTCAGCAGGCGAAAACTTACGGGAAAAGAAGGCACACGGTTTCATTAAGGAACCAACAGGATCCCTCTGAGACAAAATAGCCCCTTCCCCAATCTCAGAAGCGTCAACCTCAACCTGAAACGGAAGAGAAACATCCGGTTGACGCAACACAGGAGCAGAAGTAAAACGATGCTTAAGTTCCTGAAAGGCAGAGACAGCCGCAGGGGACCAATTCGCCACATCAGCGCCCTTCTTCGTCAAATCAGTCAAGGGTTTAACCACGCTGGAAAAATTAGCAATGAAACGGCGATAAAAATTTGCAAAACCCAAAAATTTCTGAAGGCTCTTCACGGATGTGGGCTGAATCCAATCATGAATGGTCTGAACCTTAACCGGATCCATCTCTATAGACGAGGGAGAAAAAATAAAGCCCAAAAAGGAAACCTTCTGCACCCCAAAAAGACACTTAGACCCTTTCACAAACAAGGCATTGTCACGAAGGATCTGAAATACCATCCTGACCTGCTGCACATGAGACTCCTAATCATCGGAAAAAATCTAAATATCATCCAAATATACAATCAGGAATTTATCAAGATAATCCCGGAAGATATCATGCATGAAGGACTGAAAAACAGATGGAGCATTAGAGAGTCCGAATGGCATCACAAGGTATTCAAAATGGCACTCGGGCGTGTTAAACGCAGTTTTCCATTCATCACCCTGCTTAATATGAACAAGATTATAAGCCCCCGAAGGTCAATCTTAGTAAACCAACTAGCTCCCTTAATCCTAGCAAACAAATCGGAAAGCAAAGGTAAAGGATATTGAAACTTGACCGTGATCTTATTCAAGAGGTGATAATCAATACAGGGTCTCAAGGAACCATCTTTTTTAGCAACAAAAAAGAACCCCGCTCCCAACGGTGAAGAAGATGGCCGAATATGCCCTTTCTCCAAAGACTCCTTAATATAGCTCCGCATGGCGGTATGTTCAGGTACAGACAGGTAGAAAAGTCGGCCCTTAGAAAACTTACAGCCTGGAATCAAGTCAATAGCACAATCGCAGTCCCTGTGTGGTGGAAGGAAACTGGACTTGGGCTCATCGAATACATCCTGAAAATCAGACAAAAACTTCGGAATTTCAGAAGAGGGAGAAGGGGCGATAGACATCAGAGGAACATCATTATGAACCCCCTGACAACCCCAACTAGTCACAGACATGGACTTCCAATCCAAAACAGGATTATGTACTTGCAACCATGGAAAACCCAGCACGACAGCATCATGCAAATATGCAACACCAGAAATCGACAATCTTCCTGATGGGCTGGCGCCATGCGCATGGTCACCTGTGTCCAAAACTGGGGCTTATTTTTAGCCAAGGGTGTAGCATCAATGCCCCTTAAAGGAATAGGGTTCTGCAAAGGCTGCAAGGGAAAACCACAACGCCTGGCAAACTCAAAGTCCATTAAGTTCAAGGCGGCGCCCGAATCCACAAACGCCATGACAGAAAATTATGACAATGAACAGATCAAGGCCACAGATAACAGAAATTTATGTTGTACAGTACTGATGGTAAATGAACTGGCGATCCTCTTGGTCCACCTAGGGCAGACAGAAATGACATGGGAAGCGTCGCCACAATAATAACACAACCTATTCTGACGTCTAAAACCTTGTCATTCCGTTCTAGACAGAATCCTATCACATTGCATTGGCTCAGGAATTTGCTCTGAGGATAACGCCATAGCGCGCACAGTTATGCGCTCCTGCAAGCGCCGATCAATCTGAATGGCCAGAGACATAGAATCACTCAGATTGGAGGGTGTGGGAAACCCCACCATAACATCTTTAACGGATTCAGAAAGACCCTTTCTGAAAATTGCCGCCAAAGCATCATTATTCCATTTAGTCAATACAGACCATTTTCTGAATTTCTGACAATACAATTCTGCCGCCTCTTGACCCTGAGACAGGGCCAACAAGGTCTTCTCAGCTTGATCCACCGAATTAGGTTCATCATACAGTAATCCTAACGCCTGAAAGAAGGAGTCTACATTAAGCAAAGCAGGATCCCCAGATTCCAGGGAAAATGCCCAATCCTGTGGATCACCACGCAGCAGGGAAATGATGATTTTAACTTGTTGAATGGAATCACCGGAGGATCGAGGTTTCAATGCAAAAACCAGTTTACAGTTGTTTTTAAAACTCAAAAATTTGGACCTGTCACCAAAAAACAAATCAGGAGTAGGTATCTTCGGTTCTAAAGCAGGAGTCTGAACAATGTAATCAGAAATACCCTGTACTCTAGCAGCAAGCTGGTCTATACGAGAAACTAATTCCTGAACATTCATGCTAGCACAAGGCTCTTCAGCCACCCAGAGATAAAGAGGGAGGAGAAGACAAAACAGACTGGAGAAAAAAAATGGCTCAATATCTTTCCTCCCTTCTTCTGAGATGCAATTAACTCATTGTTGGCCAGTAGTACTGTTATGATCAAGTGGCCTTGGAGCAGCATGAAAAGACCTTCGCTGGAGCAGTGGTAACTTTACTGACCGCAAACCCTGATCCTATCACCGCAACTAGAAGTAGCCGTGGGGTGTGCCTAACCAGACCTAGACACCTCGACACAGCCTAAGGACTAAATATCCCGAAAGATGGAAATAGGAAAACTCTCTTGCCTCAGAGTAGATCCCCAAAGGATAGGTAGCCCCCCACAAATAATGACTGTGAGTAGGAGAGGAAAAGACACACGCAGACAGAAAACAGGGATAAGCAAAGGAGGCCACTTCTACCTAGATAGGAAAGGATAGTACAGGATACTATGCGGTCAGCATAAAACACTACAAAATATCCACAGCAGAAAAATACAAAAACTCCACCACCTAACTAAAGATGTGGAGAGTATATCTGCAAGTCCAGCGAGTCCAACTAGACTGAGAAAAACATCAGGCACAGTCTAGCAGGAACAAAATAGAAACAAGATAAGCACAGAAAATAAACACACAGCAGTGTGTCTAAAAAAGGAAGCAAACACTTATCTTAGCTGAATTGGCAGCAAGCAGGAGAGGCCAGGCAGAGGACCAACACTTCCAAAGGAACATTGACTACTGGCAAGGACTAATGAGTCCTGCACAGCTAAATACCCCAGTCAGAATTGCAATTAGCAGAAACACCTGTCCAAGACTGCTGCTCAGGAATAACTAAATTACCATCAACAACCACCGGAGGGAGCCCAAGAGCAAAATTCACAACACTTGTCGTCCCTCTGTTGTCTGTGGGCTGAGTAGTCTCTAGGAACCTGCTGCCTGGGCTTTCAGGAGTTAATGTGATATGCACAGGCTCTGAGTCTTTAGCTTTTACAGCACAGGCTATCCCAGGAAAATGATGGTCAGTCTATTATTAAGTCTCTCACCAGGAATCAAGGGCTCTGCACTGATACCGTGGGTACCAGGGGTCACAGTCTCTGCACTGGTACCGTGGGTACCAGGGGGTCACAGTTTCTTCACGGGCCAATGTCTCTGCATGGGTTTCAAGGCGCCCCTCTTCAGTCACAGCAGAGTCTGCATTCATGTACTCACAAGATGCAGTCTTTCTGGGCAATCTCCCTGTATTTGTCCTCTGACCGGGAACTCTCTCTCTCCCGGAGCTCAGCTGCGCCCTGCTCTGACCGCTGCTCACGCTGCTCTGACCCTTGTGTGCGTGCCTTTCCTGCCCTCTGCCCGGCTTCCTTCCTGTCACAGTCTCTAAGTCTGCCCCTTGGGGAACCTGTAGCACAGCTCAATGGTTCCAGGCAGAAAGCCGAGAAGGTAACACCCCCAAACTCTGCTTGTGCTTCACCTCCTTACATTAGCACAATGTATGGGCACTAAATTGGCATAGTTGCAATTGTTCAGAAAAAAACCTGGTGCGGATGTTACAAAATAGTCACTACAGCCGTAGATTAATTCATTTTCTACAGTGGAGTCACTTTTGTGATTTTTCTGCTGTTCTGGCACCTTAGGGGTCTGCAAATGTCACCCACAAACTATTCTAGCAAAATCTGTTCTCTGAAAGCCAGATAGTGCTCAGTCTTGCTGAGCCCTGACAATGTAGCCAAACAGTGGCTTCTGATGACATACACAGTGGTCAAAATTGTTGGTGCCAAAATACATGTCCAGAGGTACAGAAGTCTCATTGATAGTTACATGAATCATTTGATTGCAGTGATTGCCTCAAAAGGTTGTGCAACAAAATATTAAGTGAAGGGTACCATCATTTCCGTCCAGGCCTATTTCATGAGTTTTATTTTTTTTTTAATTCTGTGGAAGCATGATTGAAAAGCAATGTCTGACTTTCATTTGTTCATTTTCATAGATCCTTTATTTATTATTACTTTTGTCAGATTCAAGTTATTTCTGTGACCATTGTGGGCTTTTCTGTCATTAAACGAGGGGTACCAACAATTTGGACCACGTGTGTATGTGCTATCAGTGCTTTCGGAAGAAATTGCACAATAACTTATGGGGTCCAGTTTCACCTATCAACCCTTGTGAGAGATTTGCAACAAATTACATTTTTACCACTAAAATGATGTCCATGTCTCAATGTTATTAAATTCTGTGAAGAAACCATGGGTTCAAAATACTCAATGCAGCCCCAGATTAAATCTTTAAGCAGTGAAATTTCCAATATGGGGTCACCTGGGGGGGTGGGGGTTGTTCTGCTGTTTTTGACACCTCAAGGGCTCAGCTAGTAAAACTCACAATCTGTTGAAATGGAATCTGCCATCACCGGTTTATTGCAACAGATAGGAGCCAGAAGACCGCAGCGTCAAATTTCTCCTACTCCTGCACTGATTAATGCACTACACCTTTTAATTAAACAGTGTAAATTCCTTTTGGCAGCACAGGGGTCAATCTGCTCTGTTCAGAGCTCCTGGAGCTGTGCACTGTGAGGCTATGTGCACACGTTGCAGATTCTCTGCGGATCCGCAGCGTTTTTTGCAGTGCAGAAATGCTGCAGATCCGCAATTGATTTACAGTACAATGTAAATCAATGAGAAAAAAAAAATGTTGTGCACACTTTGCGGAAAATCCGCTGCGGTTTAAAAGAAGTAGCATGTCACTTCTTTTTTGTGAATCTGCAGTGTTTTTGTACCCATTCCATTATAGAAAACCGCAGGGGTAAAAACCGCAGCAAATCCGCAAGTAAACCGCAGCAAAAATGCACAAAAAACGCTGTGGAACCGCACAAAAAACGCTGCGGAACCGCAGGAGAGGCAGAATCCGCACCAGAAATTCCTAAGCCTAATCCGCAACGTGTACACATAGCCTAAAAGAAGTAGCATGTCCCTTCTTTTTTGTGAATCTGCAGCGTTTTTGTACCCATTCCATTATAGAAAACCGCAGGGGTAAAAAACGCAGCAAATCCGCAAGAAAACCGCAGCAAAAACGCACAAAAAATGCTGCGGAACTGCACAAAAACCGCAACAAATCTGCAGGTGTGTTTTCTGCAAGGAGAGTCAGAATCTGCACAAGAAATTCCTAAGCCTAATCCACAACGTGTGCACATAGCCTTAGGCCGCTTTCACATGTCAGTGACTCCGGTACGTGTGGTGACAGTTTCCTCACGTACCGGAGACACTGACACACGTAGATACATTAAAATGAATGTGTCTCTGCAGATGTCAGCAAGCATTCACGGACCGTGTGTCCGTGTGCAAAACACGGAGACATGTCAATGATCGTGAGAGCGCACGGATCACATGGACCAATTAAAGTCAATGGTTGCGTGTAAACACGTACCGCACACGGATGCCGTCCAAGTGCAATCCTTGTGCGATCCGTGTGCATTTTTAAATGTATAGGGTTAACATTTTAAGCAATTGTATCAATACCAGACAGGTGTCTAGACATTGCTTAGGCCAAAGTTTCCCATAAGTCTAGACAGCATTTTAGGCTCTCAGGTGAAGTTAGCAAGTTATCAGAGTGCTGGCATCTTTATACTCTGGTGACTTTGGATAATATTATGGCCCCCCGTGTGGACACAGAGTGGCTAATAAGTTTGGTGGAGCAACAGCCGGAACTTTGGGACACACGATCCGAAGGAAACCATGGCAGGCTGGCGATTGAACGTGGTTGGTTTGCTGTAGCTGAGCAGCTGTATCCCGGACCTGGTTGGTCCACATATTCCCAAGCAACCAGACAAAAATTTGGTAAGTTACCCCATAGATGTATCTTGTTTAATTTTACATTTAAATAATATAAACATATTAAACTACTTCACATTGTGCTTTATATATGCTATGGTCCATGTCTTACCATCCTAAGCATTAGGCTTATGTGTTATTACGCATTGTATTTACATGGACCATATCATATACACTTTACAATATTATTAGTACTTTACAGTATGTTCCCTGCGTTTAATATCATAATTACTCATGAACCATGCTTGTTAGAAATGGACAAAAAATGCAGTGTGTGTCTGTGGCAACATTTTAGTTCTGGTGTGTATCTTTGTTTTTGAAAAATAATTATAATTTTTTTATTTTTTGGAACACAAATTAACACCTAGGTAACTCAAGGCCTACTTGTCTGGCACGTGCACAAACTGCTTTTTTTGCCCATACTTCCCTGGCGTACCAAATCGTATTACATCGTATTTAACACTGTGAACTGTATTGAAGCATATCTCTACAGATGTCTAACATTAATTGCTCTTATGCTTAACAATGTTGGTTACTTTTTATATCTGTTAATTGACTGGTGTAATATACAGTATGTAAAAAGGTTTGCACTTAAAGTCTCTCATACATTATTCCAAAAAAAGTTTGTGAAGATTACAATTTTAAACATGTAAGGATCATCATGTGCTGCCTGCTATTTTTAATCCAACATACAGAAAACTTCAAACATAGTAGCCCCTTGGAGTGTTTGCTTTTAAAATTTCTTGCTGCCCACACCACAGTATGTGTGTGACTGAGTTAAAGCCAATGTTTAGACTTAATTCATGCCATCATACACAATTATTCACACAAGGCAAGCCCTTACATATGTCTAATGCTTATTGGTAATTGTAGTAATGTTTGTGTTGTTATACCCAGCCAAAGTCCTGCAGACTATGTTTGCTAAAAGTTTAGAACATTGCTCATGGTGGACAATCCTTAATTTGTTAAATTACAACATGGTGCTATATATTCACTCACTTCTTAGTCTCAATGGCAAGGGATGTGTATTTTTTAAAAATCTTTTTTGGGACAAGGCATGATGATCAAAATCATACCAGTTTTTAAATCTAACATAGCTGAACATAATATGTTATTGTTTAATGAATATTTTTTTATTTGCGGGAACGTGACTTGTTTTTTTTTAACTTTCCCAACAGTTGATTTGGGTAAACGGCGACGGCGCTCAGCGAGAGACCAGTTTAGGCGGGAATTTAATCCCTTCCCCTCCACGGTAGGTGCTTCCAAAAAGCGTCAATATGTGTTCTACAGAAACTTAGCCTTTCTTCGCCCAATCCTGGAGCTAAATCCGTAAGTGTCACTGTGTATAATTTTACAAACATATTAAACTAACTACACTGTATTTTTACAAATTTCCTAATATTCAACATTTAAAAACATTAATGCAAATCTGTGATCACTAGTTATCCTTCAGAAGTACATTTGTGTTTTAAATAATAATCATGTTTATATTTTATGATTCTTCCTTTGTTTTATCCATACTAAATTCCATGACACCTGAAAATTTGGTAGATCGCTTTTGTCGCTCCCTCTCTCCTTGCCTCGGCAAAGTTCCAGATGACCGGGAACTGGCAGGAACAGGTGCAAGCTGCAATCTTGACCCTCCTTGCTGCATGCCAAGGAGAGCAGGACCCAAAGCCAGTGCTATGGCCCATTGAACAATGGCAAGCTGCCCAGCATCAAATACAGGTGCCATCTGCTACCAACATAACACATCCACAAATTGTAAGCACACTATCTTCAGGGACCAACCCTGAGGCAGAAACACAACAATCACAGCAAATGCCTGCACCCTCGTCCATGTTTCCACCTCCTGCATCCAGACATCCGTATCCACAAATGTATGCTCCTGTTTGGTTTCCTCCTGCCCGTAGCTACACCCATGATTATGTGCAAATGTCTGATCCAGCCTCAATGCCTCATGCCTGTGCCACTAGTCAGCAATATGTGCAAATGTCTGATCCAGCCTCAGTGCCTCATACCCGTCCCACTAGTCAGCAATATGGGCAAATGTCTGATCCAGCCTCAGTGCCTCATGCCCGTGCCACTAGTCAGCAATATTGGCAAATGTATGATCCAGGCAACACCTACAGCCAACATTCGGAAACAATGTCCTCCAGCATGTCTGTGGGTGATAGTAGTGTTGTTCATTTTACTAGGCCACAGCCCTACAACCTGCCATCAAGGCACCAGACACCTATGGTGAGCCATTTTGGTCCACACAACCGTATGCCAAGAGGTGATACCTATAGTAGTTCACAATCATATCTGAGCCAGATTGTTGACTCACAACCAACTTTACCTCAGCCACAAAGTGTTTTCCAAACATTGTTGCATGAGCCTTACAAAACACTACCTTATCCCCCATCTACATCTGGAACAGCATCAGTTTTGCCAAATCGACCTCCTCAAACAACCACACGCCAGACCACAATGCCTACAGAACAAATGCCCACACAGTCCTCCAGCCCTGAATGTGTAAGCGCAGAAAATACCACGGATGAGTCTTTCTCCAGTCATGGTGACTTTGTGGATTTATGACTAAACTAACTAAGTAGGTTATCTTCATTATGTTGCTTAAAATTTGGTTTCCTTTTTGCCAAATACTCGAATGAATACATGTGTTGTTCGAAAAATAAAACACATTGGTAAAGTGTTAATATGTCTTGTTTATTTGTCAAAGTCAATGTAATTTGTACAATATTTAATTTATATGACCAAAATAAATTTTTTTTTTTCAAAAATAAGCAATACACCATACCTGGACACCGTTATGTCCCACGAAGTCATCCATATCTGGCCCATAGACAATTTACAACCAGGATGGGGGTAAGATTAATCCATTACAGATGAAAAATAATGGTAAAGGAGGAGATGGTGGTAGTGCACGGAGCTTCATTGACTAGCAGTGAGGTCACTAAAGCTGCGCCCCCTCACAGCCTCAACTGCATTGAAATATTAACCGGGGTCAAAGGACAGTGAAATTGTACACTTCAAGTTCAGTATGTATGAACAACAGGATCGCAAGGTGATCCACTATCCTTCCAGAACACAGTCAATGAGTGAGGGTCTTGGGTATTTGTTGTTATTCAACAATTATCACAACAAATACATACTATAAGACATGGCATATTTATCACACCCACAGTAAACACCTTATAATGAGGTATTAGTTATTTGTTCTGGGTAGCAATGAGACTTTGATTCGGCCATGTATCAGTTTCCCACATCAAATACAAGCTCGCAACCCACGTCAAGGGTCCTCATTGCCTTGCGAGTCCCTAAGCAATTATTTTAGAAAAGGAAACAATGTTAAAAATCAAAAATACACTTTTGGACAGAATGCATATTTAAGTGTAGCATTAGTTGGGCTCCTCCATTTGCCATGGTACACTACCCTCTGGTGTTATAAAAAAATCTGCAAAAATATTTCTCACTATAAGGGCAGAGTGAGCTACTCGAGGAGCATGGTGTCTTTCCTCTGGTAATGCCACATTACCCCCTCCCCCATCATCAACATCATCCAAGGATGGTTCTTGTTGTCTGCAGAAATTATGCAAAATACCGGTAGCCTTTATGACTGCCTGTACATTTTCTGGATGCATTTGGATTTGAGTTTCAAAAATACGCCATCTTGAAGTCAAGATTCCAAAAGCACACTCAACCAATCGACAGGCTTTCATCAGTCGAGTGTTAAAAATTCTTCTCCGTTTGTCCAAACCGCGACGTGGAAAAGGTCGAAGAACATGCCTTGAGAGCGCAAAACCCTCATCAGCAACAATGATAAATGGTGCAGGTGGGCCTGATGCTCCAGGAAGCACACATGGTTCTGGCAGATTTAAATTTGTGTCAGCAAGTCGGCGAGCTAATCTGGAAGCTCTAAAGATGCGATCATCAGAGGCACTCCCATATGCCCCAATGTCAGCAAGAACAAAACCGTAGTTGCTGTCAGCTACAGGCAGGAGCACAATGGAAAAATATTTTTTGTAATTAAAACAACGAGAACCAGAGTTTGGTGGCTTCTTGACACAAATGTGTTTACCATCCAGGTCACCAATGACGTTTGGGAAATCAGTGGCTTCCATGAAACCCTGGGCAATTCGTAACCAGTCTTCTGTGTTTGGCTGAGGCATGAGGTGGCTCTTTAGCTTTTCCCAAATCAGATCACAGGTTGAGCGCACAATCCCGGATATGGTTGACATGCCAAGAAGGAATTCAAACTGAATTGAAGAATAAGAGAGGCCAGTAGCCAGGAATCTGTTAACAAAACCATAGTTTGGATGTCAAACATTCGCCATCAATTGTTGATTATGTTGATATATAAAAAAATATTTAACATAGTAACAGTAACACAGCACAGATAAACATAAAAAATATAGTTGGTCCAATATAACCCACAACCCATTAATGCACCACACAGGTGTCACTTAGAATGTACATTTCACAAAGTGTACATGTTAAGAGTTTGGTTGTGGCACCTACTATTTTAATGTTAGTAAGAATACATATCCAAACTGTATGGTTGGCTTTATTTCTATGCCAATGGTTTACCAAGACATGTTTGGCAGTTAAAATTATGGTCATTGTCTAACCTAGTGAACTGGAACATTACTCACTATGATAGTTTGCACGTTATTGGTCCAAATATCATGTTTTGCACAAAAATATTACCTCAAGGTGACTAGCAAACGCTCCTCGGAGAAATGCTGAGTCGCATGCAGGTGTCTTGTCTGAGAAGGTAAGGCTGCAAAACATGAAGAAGGTTGTCAAAGCCCGGAATGGAAAGACGACAAAAAGCCACAAACTTCACCGGGTATCTGCAAAAGTTTATTATACAATTTTGTAAAATGACCATATGCCCCACGTAGCAAGAGTAGAGGGTGAACCCATAGCCTCTTTTGCAGCTGTGGTTCCTCAACAAGCATATAGTGGTGAGCCTCAAAGTGATGTGACACGAGCCATGCCAACCACAACAATGCCTCATTGTCAGTAGACATATTTGTGACACCCAAGGAATCCTAACACACACCCCTAAGAAGATATGTCATTGTCTAAACTTTTTTAGGAATTTTTTAAAGACATCATCACTAATGGATCACACCTTTGCAAGTTCCAAGCCTTTAATTAATGTCTTAACCCCTCATATGGACCTCAAAACCTTTTTGTGTGCACACGGACAGCACACGGATGAGAAACACGGACACACGGACAGCACACAGATGACACACGGATGACCTACGTGCACACACGGACACACAGACACAGATAGCTCCAGGACCATTTCTTCACATATCGGAAATATCTGGACATGTGAGACTGGCCTTACACAGTCTTATCCCCTATATAAACAAGGCACCAGGATAGCACTAATTGTCAGAAGAGTTTATGCTGCATGGCTGGAGGTTGTTGTTGTAAGAGAAGGCATTTGGTGGATTGATCTGTGACTGTTGCTAGATTTTGAGTGTGTGATAATTCCATTTCTTCTCCTACTTTAGTTTAACCATGTTATCCAAAACCCTGTGCATTCCTCTGTTATGTGTGTGAGTATATTTGTATGTTTGGTATTTTTCGTTACCCCTGTTCATATTACCTTGTTAGTCTGGTTGGTGTACTGCGGTATACTACTCCCCTTTTCCAATTGTGGGGGAAGGGTACAGACTGAGTGCGCATTCAGAAGCTAAAGCAATTCACTATCAGAAGTAAACTGGGGAACAGGGTGAGTTAGGCTATGTGCACACGTTGTGGATTGGTGTGTGGATTTTTCCCCACTGTTTTTGCACAATCCGCAGGTAAACCACACTGTGGATTACCCGCGGATTTGTTGCAGGTTTTTGTGTGTTTTTTGTGTGGATTCCACATGCGGGCTCCTATTGAGGAGCAGATGTAAACTGCTGCAGAATCTGCACAAAGAATTGACATGCTGCGGATAAAACACCGCTGCGTTTCTGCGTTTTTTTTTTCCGTAGCATGTGCACTGCGGATTTTGTTTTCCATGTTTACATAGTACTGTACAACACATGGAAAACAGCCTTAGATCCACAGCGTCAAATCTGCTACGGATCCACAGCAAAATCCGCAACGTGTGCACATAGCCTAAGAGCACCCCTAGCGTTAGGGACAGGGAAAGAACCCCTGGTCCTGTGACATCCGGCAACAGAGTCGTGACATCTGCATTCTAAAAGCCAAGGCATGCTCATCCGTGTGCTTAAACAGTAGTGTACAACCACGTTGCCATGGGCGACGCATGCGCAGTTAGAGATCTTGGCACCAAGATCTCGGGAGATGAGATCACAGCACCAAGATCTCCATCTGTGCATGCACCGCGCCGACAGGTATTTTCCTGGAGTCCACCGCATAGTAAACTATGTAAGTGCTGGGACTCTGGGCTTTCACAAAATGTTGGCGTAGCCCCCTGCACCACCGAACACCAGCATCGGTGCAAATCCAAACACCCCCTCATCCCAACCTGCGGCCTGCAGCAACACTCCACTCTTGCTTCCTCCACCAACGACCCTGGGACCCCACTTCACCACAGCCACCACCCCCGGTAAACAATACGAAGCATAGATTGTAAGAAGCACCAACATTTTATTAAAAAAAGTTATTTTTCCTATTTTTCTCCTCATAATTTGGGTGTGTCTTATAATCCGGTGCGTTTTATAAAACACAAAATAGGGTACTTTTCGTTTTCACATCCACACTTTAAAAAGTTCTGTGAAACACCTAATAGTATCGATATGCTCAACACAAACCAATATGGATTCCTTCATGGGTCTAGTTTAAAAAATGGGGTCACATGCGGGGTTTCTGCTTTTTTGGTACCTCAGCATCACTGCAAATAAGACATGGCATCTGCAATCTTTTTCAACCAAATTTACATTACAAATGCCAAATGTCACTTCCGAGTCTTGGCGTGTGTCCAAACAGGAGTTTTTTACTTCATGTGTGGTATCGCCACTCTCAGAAGAAAGTGGGTAACAAACTGTAGTGTCCACTTGTTCATGTTACCTTTTGCCAAAGGGAAATATAGATGAAATGAAAGTGAAAAATGGATGTGCCATTTCTGGGGCGGCTGAGGGCTAGTGTTATTAGTCTGTGAGGGTCCCAATATACCTGGTCCCTTTCTAGCCTATTAAGATCATCCCATAGCTGTCTGCTTAGCCTTTGCTGGCTATTAAAAGTAGAGAAGACCCCTCCGTCATTTCATTTTTTGAGTCTCCCTTTTAATAACCAGTAAAGGCTACGCAGATGGTTGTGAGCTGTTATTAATAGGTGGGGAGCCTTTATGTATATTGGCCCCTTCCCAGAATAATAAAACCAGCCCCCAGCTGTTTGCTTTCCCTCAGCTGGTTAATAAAAATAAAAGTGACCCCACACCATTTTTTATTTATTTATTTATTTATTTAATGCACTGACTACAATTATCATCAGTGCCGCCTGTCTCTCTTATCGCAGGGACACCAGGCGAGTATGATCATAGTTGTAGTTAGAAACCAGTGGCTGGGAAAAGCACTAACTGTACTGTTTTACCCATCCACCGGAGAATTTCATTTGGGTGCGTGTCACACTGATGTCATCCTTGTGCACGTATGCGGCACACATTTCCTCCATCGTACTGGGAAAATAAGAACGTGTCTGCTGGTTTTTCACATGAACACATGGTCATTGTGAAAAATTTGACATGTGCGCACTTCCATAAAATAATATCGGTGTGCATGTGTCTGTATTTCCGGTCCTTAAAAAACAGACCGCATGCGGTGGGTGATAAAACAAATGTCTAAAGGGGACCTTAGACACAGGGTAAGGTTTTAATACTAAGGGATAAGATAACACAAATAGTGCGACCTTGACGTGATGGGATGGCTTTTACATGTTTTGATCAAAATTATGTTAACTAAGTACCCTATATAATTTTTTTTGCGTTATTGCTATTTATTGATTTACTGCAGGATATTTGCTCATTTGGTTTTTATCTTGGGTTTTATCTGTTTAGTGGCCAGTGTGAACATTTGCCTACACCTTGCATGCACACCAACTTATATTCCAGTGAATCTCTTTAGGTTTTTATAAATGTGCATATTTTATTTTTTTTACTGTCCATGAATAGGACTTTGACTTAGAAAGTTGCCTTACCTTTCACACTGACTTGTCATTTTCTATCACATAGCTCCTGAATAGCCTGCATTTCTCAGAGACAAATCAGAAGATTTAGAAGCACACTTTGACCTCATTACAATAAATATTTTTCTGTACATTAGAGGAAAGATAGCTATATTTATTATTTTTAATTAACAGAATTTGTTTCAGAAGCCTAGATTTTATTACTAGTTTTTTTAGTTGTTTTTGTTTTTCCTTAAAACCAGATTAAGTCTGTTTGAATACTGCAGTTAGATAGGAGTTAATTGCGGTTTTCATGTGCACCAACACATGTTCGTAAATTGCTTGTTTATGATCATCCACAAAACCTCTGGGTTTTTTTGCATTTGCCACTAGGTGGCAGAAAAGCACAATGTTCCAGCATCCCCTTTTTTTAAACATGGAGCTAAAGTTGATCTCTTCAAGGTGTGATCCAAAATAAATGACATTGTGGAAAATGATGATTTTTATAGTAAAACTATAGGATCATTTATATTCTAATTCAATATTTTGCCATTTATACACATACATGGAATTTCTTATATAAAATAGACCCACAAGTTACAATTCCAATATTTTCAACATGTTTTTTTTCTAGAAACACTGACAGTTAAAATTTAAAAACACGTAATTAACAGGGATAACACATGCACTACCGAAGTGCATGCTCGGATTGGCTGTACCTCACTTTATTCCAGTGCAGTATTACTCGTTTCCTACTGCTCTTCTTAACTTGTGACAGGAGCCTTTGGGCATCAGATGAAAATAACCAATTATTTTTTTTCTGAGACACATTCTGTATTGTACAGGACCCTGACAAACTCCTGTACCCAAGAAATAGTGATTTAAGGCCCCCTTACATATAACATTAATGTAGGCCAAACCGCCGCTGTTGGTGGGATAGGCCTATATTCTTACTACGACTTCTTCTTCCGCTTTTTTTTCTGAGCACTACAAAGAGGTTGTTAAAGCAGTGAATAATTGTTATATAATCTACTATATATATATGTAACAAATTCAGTGTAGCAATGTATTTTATTACTTAATGGGTCTTTTCTTCCGTATCAAGTAATCAACTATTGACTAATCAATGTAGGTTTAGCAGCTAGGACACCCACTGGCCCTAAAAATGAAACTCCTGAAAATGGGGTTCTTAAATGCCCCTTTAGAGTGGAACACATGAATGCCTTCAATGTCCTCGACTATCGCTGGCATCATGATAAACAATGGTTGCAGAAGTGGCCATATTTCACTCATTAAGGAAATTTAAGAATGATGTTGTCCAGATCGGTGAGGTCCCAGTGGTCGGTTACCAGGTTTCAGAAACTTAACAGGCGATAACTTGGTAACATGGGATTTGCACTCATGCATATGACTGTGCAAAAACTATTGTTTTATTGCACTCAAAAAAGTCTGTGAGGCATCTCTGTACACATTTAACATTATTTTGGGGCATGCAGAAATGAAAAATCATGCCAAGTTCCATCAGATATCACATTATATAATACAGCTTTATAATGTGGCACAAAATGTACCCATGACTCTTTAGTATGGACCCATCTCAGTGTGCCTCCATACAGCCAATTTTCATTCTAAATAAACTTACCTTATTAAAACTGAAATCTTTAATCCAAAAGAATATGTGAATCAGATCTTAACCCCTTCATGACCCAGCCTATTTTGACCTTAATGACCTGGCTCTTTTTTGCAATTCTGACCAGTGTCCCTTTATGAGGTAATAACTCAGGAACGCTTCAACGGATCCTAGCGGTTCTGAGAATGTTTTTTCGTGACATATTGGGCTTCATTTTGTGGTAAATATAGGTCAATAAATTCTGCGTTTATTTGTGATAAAAATGGAAATTTGGCGAAAATTTCGCAATTTTCACATTTTGAATTTTTATTCTGTTAAACCAGAGAGTTATGTGACACAAAATAGTTAATAAATAACATTTCCCACATGTATACTTTACATCAGCACAATTTTGGAAACAAAATTTTTTTTTTGCTAGGAAGTTATAAGGGTTAAAATTTGACCAGCGATTTCTCATTTTTACAACAAAATTTACAAAACCATTTTTTTAGGGACCACCTCACATTTGAAGTCAGTTTGAGGGGTCTATATGGCTGAAAATACCCAAAAGTGACACCATTCTAAAAACTGCACCCCTCAAGGTGTACAAAACCACATTCAAGAAGTTTATTAACCCTTCAGGTGCTTCACAGCAGCAGAAGCAACATGGAAGGAAAAAATGAACATTTACCTTTTTAGTCACAAAAATGATCTTTTAGCAACAATTTTTTTTATTTTCCCAATGGTAAAAGGAGAAAATGAATGACGATCGTTGTTGTCCAATTTGTCCTGAGTACGCTGATACCTCATATGTGGGGGTAAACGACTGTTTGGGTGCACGGCAGGGCTTGGAAGGGAAGGAGCGCCATTTGACTTTTTGAATGAAAAATTGGCTCCACTCTTTAGCGGACACCATGTCACGTTTGGAGAGCCCCTGTGTACCTAAAAATTGGAGCTCCCCCACAAGTGACCCCATTTTGGAAACTAGACGCCCCAAGGAACTTATCTAGATGCATAGTGAGCACTTTAAACCCCCAGGTGCTTCACAAATTGATCTGTAAAAATGAAAAAGTACTTTTTTTTTCACAAAAAAATTCTTTTAGCCTCAATTTTTTCATTTTCACATGGGCAACAGGATAAAATGGATCCTAAAATTTGTGGGCAATTTCTCCTGAGTACACCGATACCTCACAAAAGGGGGGGTAAACCACTGTTTGGGCACATGGTAAGGCTCGGAAGGGAAGGAGCGCCATTTGACTTTTTGAATGAAAAATTATCTACATCGTTAGCAGACACCATGTCGCGTTTGGAGAGCCCCTGTGTGCCAAAGCATTGGAGCTCCCCTACAAGTTACCCCTTTTTGGAAACTAGACCCCCCACGGAACTTATCTAGATGCCTAGTGAGCACTTTAAACCCTCAGGTGCTTCACAAATTGATCTGTAAAAATGAAAAAGTACTTTTTTTTCACAAAAAAATTATTTTCACCCCAATTTTTTCATTTTCACATGGGCAATAGGATAAAATGGATCCTAAAATTTGTTGGGCAATTTCCCCCGAGTACGCCGATACCTCATATGTGGGGGTAAACCACTATTTGGGCACACGGCAGGGCTCGGAAGGGAAGGCGCGCCATTTGACTTTTTGAATGGAAAATTAGCTCCAATTGTTAGCGGACACCATGTCGTGTTGGAGAGCCCCTGTGTGCCTAAACATTAGAGCTCCCCCACAAGTGACCCCATTTTGCAAACTAGACCCCCCAAGGAACTCATCTAGATGCATATTGAGCACTTTAAACCCCCAGGCGCTTCACAGAAGTTTATAATGCAGAGCCATGAAAATAAAAAATAATTTTTCTTTCCTCAAAAATGATTTTTTAGCCTGGAATTTCCTATTTTGCCAAGGGTAATAGGAGAAATTGGACCCCAAATGTTGTTGTGCAGTTTGTCCTGAGTACGCTGATACCCCATATGTGGGGGTAAACCACTGTTTGGGCGCACGGCAGGGCTCGGAAGGGAAGGCACGCCATTTGGCTTTTTAAATGGAAAATTAGCTCCAATCATTAGCGGACACCATGTCACGTTTGGAGAGCCCCTGTATGCCTAAACATTGGAGATCCCCCACAAATGACCCCATTTTGGAAACTAGACCCCCAAAGGAATTAATCTAGATGTGTGGTGAGGACTTTAAACCCCCAAGTGCTTCACAGAAGTTTATAACGCATAGCCATGAAAATAAAAAAAAAAAATTCTTTTCTCAAAAATGATTTTTTAGCCTGCAATGTTTTATTTTCCCAAGGGTAACAGGAGAAATTTGACCCCAAAAGTTGTTGTCCAGTTTCTCCTGAGTACGCTGATACCCCATATGTGGGGGTAAACCACTGTTTGGGCACATGCCGGGGCTCGGAAGTGAAGTAGTGATGTTTTGAAATGCAGACTTTGATGGAATGCTCTGCGGGCGTCACGTTGCGTTTGTAGAGCCCCTGATGTGGCTAAACAGTAGAAACCCCCACAAGGGACCCCATTTTGGAAACTAGACCCCGAAAGGAACTTATCTAGATGTGTGGTGAGCACTTTGAACCCCCAAGTGCTTCACAGAAGTTTATAACGCAGAGCCGTGAAAATAGTAAATACGTTTTCTTTCCTCAAAAATAATTATTTAGCCCAGAATTTTTTAATTTTCCCAAGGGTAACAGGAGAAATTTGACCCCAATATTTGTTGTCCAGTTTCTCCTGAGTATGCTGATACCCCATATGTGGGGGTAAACCACTGTTTAGGCACACGTCGGGGCTCAGAAGGGAAGTAGTGACTTTTGAAATGCAGACTTTGATGGAATGGTCTGCGGGTGTCACGTTGCGTTTGCAGAGCCCCTGGTGTGCCTAAACAGTAGAAACCCCCCACAAGTGACCGCATTTTAGAAACTAGACCCCCCAAGGAACTTATCTAGATATGTGGTGAGCACTTTGAACCCCTAAAGGTACCTTCACACATAGCGATATTGTTAACGATATCGTTGCTTTTTGTGACGTAGCAACGATATCGTTAAGGATATCGTTATGTGTGACAGCGACCAACGATCAGGCCCCTGCTGGGAGATCGTTGGTCGCTGAATAAAGTCCAGAACTTTATTTCGTCGCTGGACTCCTGCTGACATCGCTGGATCGGCGTGTGCGACACCGATCCAGCGATGTCTTCACTGGTAACCAGGGTAAACATCAGGTAACTAAGCGCAGGGCCGCGCTTAGTAACCCGATGTTTACCCTGGTTACCATCCTAAAAGTAAAAAAAAACAAACACTACATACTTACCTACAGCCGTCTGTCCTCCAGCGCTGTGCTCTGCTCTCCTCCTGTACTGGCTGTGAGCGTCGGTCAGCCGGAAAGCAGAGCGGTGACGTCACCGCTCTGCTTTCCGGCCGCTCTGCTCACACAGACAGTACAGGAGGAGAGCAGAGCACAGCGCTGGAGGACAGACGGCTGTAGGTAAGTATGTAGCGTTTGTTTTTTTTTACTTTTAGGATGGTAACCAGGGTAAACATCGGGTTACTAAGCGCGGCCCTGCGCTTAGTTACCCGATGTTTACCCTGGTTACCGGCATCGTTGGTCGCTGGAGAGCGGTCTGTGTGACAGCTCTCCAGCGACCAAACAGCGACGCTGCAGCGATCCGGATCGTTGTCAGTATCGCTGCAGCGTCGCTTAATGTGAAGGTACCTTAAGTGCTTCACAGGTGTTTACAACGCAGAGCCGTGAAAATAACAAATTATTTTTCTTTCCTCAAAAATGATGTTTTAGCAAGCAATTTTTTATTTTCACAAGGGTAACAGGAGAAATTGGACCCCAGTAATTGTTGCGCAGTTTGTCCTGAGTATGTTGGTACCCCATATGTGGGGGTAAACCACTGTTTGGGCGCACGTCGGGGCTCGGAAGTGAGGGAGCACCATTTGACTTTTTGAATACAAGATTGGCTGGAATCAATGGTGGCGCCATGTTACGTTTGGAGACCCCTGATGTGCCTAAACAGTGGAAACCCCTCAATTCTACCTCCAACACTAACCCCCCACACCCCTAACCCTAATCCCAACTGTAGACATAACCCTAATCACAACCCTAACCACAACCCTAATTCCAACCCTAACCCTAAGGCTATGTGCCCACGTTGCGGATTCGTGTGAGATTTTTCAGCACCATTTTTGAAAAATCCGTGGGTAAAAGGCACTGCATTTTACCTGCGGATTTACCGCGGATTTCCAGTGTTTTTTGTGCGGATTCCACATGCGGATTCCTATTGAGGAACAGGTGTAAAACGCTGCGGAATCCGCACAAAGAATTGACATGCTGCGGAAAATACAACGCAGCGTTTCCACGCGGTATTTTCCGCACCATGGGCACAGCGGATTTGGTTTTCCATAGGTTTACATGGTACTGTAAACCTGATGGAACACTGCAGCGAATCCGCAACAGCCAATCCGCTGCGGATCCGCAGCCAAATCCGCACCGTGTGCACATAGCCTAATTCTAAAGGTATGTGCACACGCTGCGGAAAACGCTGCGGATCCACAGCAGTTTCCTATGAGTTTACATCAGTGTTTCCAGCCATGGCCGATGATATTGCAGCATCGGCCTTGGCTGGATTGTAATATTTCACCAGTTTTAATAGGTGAAATATTACAAATCGCTCTGATTGGCAGTTTCACTTTCAACAGCCAATCATAGCAATCGTAGCCACGGGGGGGGGGGGGGGCTGAAGCCCCCCTGGGCTGTACTACCACTCCCTCTGTCCCTGCAGATCGGGTGAAATTGGAGTTAACCCTTTCACCTGATCTGCAGGGACGCGATCTTTCCATGATGCCACATAGGCGTCATGGGTCGGATTGGCACCAACTTTCATGATGCCTACGTGGCGTCAAAGGTCGGGAAGGGGTTAATAATGTTCTTGATGAAGGTTATAGAGAAGCTGACCACATTTTTCCCCTTGAATGAACATGTTTTATTGTGTATTATGTAATGTGAATTGTGTTGAAATGTGTTATGTGATGTAATGTGAGATGTCATGTATAATGTAATAAGTGTAAATATTGTGTCATGTGAGTTTTGATGTGATGTAGATAGTTGACTATAGGGTTAGTTAAGAGTTTATAGTTGGGAGTATCCCACGATGGTAAGGATTAGTGTAAGGGAAATTGAGTTCTTCCTGCCAGGAAGTCAGATACGGTCTGGTGTGCAAAGTGAGCAGACTGAAAGGCCCATCATGAGCAGTGCTGCATTAGAGGGTGACCCTGAATGAGAGGAGACTGAAGAGAAGGTACAGCGAGATCCTGAGGAAAAGTGAGAGAAAGACAGATTAGCCAGAGACTTTGGGCTTGTAACACAGAAGGTAATGGGCCTAAACAGAACTGAGAGATAGGAACTAGTGATGGATCCTGAGCACTGGAGCTCCAGCGCACCAGTAGTTAAAGAAATAAGATGCAGAAATTCTGAGCAAGTTAAGGAGACTTGTTAATCTGGACTGTAGAGTTAAATCTGGGTGGTGATGAAGTAGGGAGAAACAGCGGTTATGGAAATCCCTGGGGTATACTACAAAGTAAGGATATTGGAAGGAAAAATGCTTCATACAGTAATAGAAATGCCCATAAGACTTTGTAGCCTCTATCTCTTCTATTTAATCCTTGTTAAGTTACCGTTCAGTAAAGAGTTTATGTTTGGATGGTATTCTCTCTCATTGAACTGTGAAACATCCGATAATGTTGAAAACCAGCAACATTAGTTACATGTGGCCTGCATGGGCATAGCGCCTCACAGTACAAGTCCACACACCCATATAGTACCTCCACTTTCATGTAACATGTCGGTGCGCTGAAGTCGAGTGCCTCACCCATGGCTGCCACCCCGTGTCACGTTACAGATGTGAAAATAATCCTCAAATTAGATAATAAATGAGCAGATCCTGATCATATTTATCAGATATGACTAGTTTAGAATCTGAAAAATTCAAATAATGTATAGTATATGTTGATTTCTAATTTGTTTAGACATTTTCTTGAATGTCAAACTTCTGTAAGATCATGTAGAGTTACTGTCTGTAAAATGTGAACACAATTTTATTTATATTATTGGTTTAAAATCTGTATATTTTACACATATCCTTGTATAAGATTAGAAAAATCTTTTTTTTTCTCCTATCCATTTATTTGAATATAAATACTAAACAAATGCCCTGGAATAAATAATAAGGACCAAAGAACTCCAATAGAACAGTAACAACAACAGGTGAAAAGACACCAAAAACGGAGTATAATCCTCAATGTAATTTTTATTGAGACACGTAGAAATACAAGTAGAAATTTAATGCTCCATAGGATGCCAATCGAATACAATGTCACAGTATATCAGCATATGCTAAAACAGCTAGATGCATTGCATGGCACAGGTAAGTGCATAGTGCAAGAGGGATATAGGTCTAACTAAGACCTGACAATAAAGTAAACTGCAGGAGGAGACATGATATACTTACTAAGTAACAGTGGCAATGAGTCGGTAAGAGGTCGGTCCCTGCCGCCCCAACGCACGTTTCGTCGAGACTTCCTCAGGAGGCGTGTGCCTAATTGTTTGGTAGAAATGATGAAGACTAACTAATGACCATTTCTATATTGTAATGTATTACCACTAGTTCATGTGCACTGTCCTTTACCTCAATGAGTTACTGTATAATGTTTATTGCCCCCATACTTTTTTATATAAAGCAAAGTAAGCGGCTAACATGTTTTGGGGACTATGGAAACTAATGAGGCGAACAATTGTTACATAATCCTTTATTTAGACTGGAATATATTTATGCAATGGTTACACAAGCTCAGTACGTTGGTTGGAAATAAATTAAATAGAATAACAATTCTATTTTTGATTCATAGGATCATAGGATTTATCAACAATATTTAATTGGTGGTGTCAAGCACAGTGTGGGAAAGACTAAATGCAACACGAAGGGATGAGGGGAAGGGAGTCGAACACTAGGAAAGAGGGGAGTGGTGACCCTTAGGCAGATATAAAGTTACCCTGCCTGCCCTAAATGTCTCTATATATGTTCTGTACCTATCACCATGCAGGAACCTAATCACTGCCTGGCCCTGGCAATAAGCCCTGCTTAGGAAAGGACAGGGTTTAACTAGTCAATCCCCACTATAACTAAAGACAGATGGTGTTAGGAGTCGAGTTTCCTCTGCTGCACAGGGGGAATCTCGATCCGTCTCCGCTGCGGTCTCCCATTCTCCTCCAGCCGCAGTGGAGTCTGCTCAGCAGGGACGTCGCTCCCAGTGTCTTGCTCGCTCTCACTCTGTACAGAGAGTTACTGCTGCTTTTTCAGCTCCTGCCATTAAAGTCAGTGCTGGTCAGCGGCGAGCGGACTTCCCTGGGACTAAGTCCTTGTTTGCGCACACTGAGCATGCCCACAGCAAGATCTCCCGTTGGAGATCGAGGGTCACGTGCTCTGGCTCTGCAGCGCATTCCATTGGTCCTCTTTGCAGGCCCTGGAAGGGCAAAGTTTCTGTGGCCACTTCCTGTCCTGCAATTATATAAACTGCGCATGACCGCACGGCCATGCGCTAGTGTACAATTGAATACGTGTGTTTGTTGTGAGTGCAAGTCGTTCATTAAATACCCCTACCCTATTGTATGACTGTTCGCGTATGGAGTATGGCTGCTGTCTAGCGCCCGACAAATCACTCAACGTGTCACACACGTATCAGTGTCTATTGCTTTGACCACCAGTGCGGCGCCACGCGCCAGTTGTGCACTTCCTGACCCACGTCTGGGTGCTTAGTGGTGCCTGCCAGCACGGCACAGTTCGCACTTCGGTGCTCTAATTATAAGAGTTGCCTAACACACCCTGTTGCGGTGTTGTGCCAGCAAGTGGTCTAATCGGACTTCAATCCTAGTTGGGGTTAAGTTCGCTGACTGCTTGCTCGCCTTCTATGTGCGGTACCGCGATCCTGTGACGCAACAGGATCGCTTCCTTCACGTTGGGTGAAGTTTAACCCACGCGAGTATACTTATGAGTACCGCCATATAGTCCGTCATTACTTAGCAGCAGGTTCCATCTCTGCACGGTGGACCCCGGGCTACGAACGCACCGTACACTATCAGTCTTATTATTTGGTGCGTTCCGCTAGCCCTAACAGATGGGCTAGACAAACAAGGAGGAACATGTATCTATACTGGACTCAGAGAGATAACACAGACATCCTCAAACAGCACCAAAGAGGAAGATAGCCAACTCCTATAGCTCCAAGCTTCAACAGGGGGAAATGGAAATATCACCGGTGACTCCCAGCAGCAGGGACTCAGGTCCAGGTGTGTCAAATAGAGCTGTAGAACGGTTGCCACTGGGTCAAAGAGTCAGAAGGGTGCGACTGTCTGCAGCTTCTGACATACCTATGACAGGTGGTCTCTGACGCCCACTGATCATCTGTTGCCAGATCCTGATGTAAACTGTATACGGAGTGGAATAGCACTGTTAACTAGCTGATGACATGCTTTCTAATAGGAGCTGATATGCGATATCCATCAACAATGTACTGAACCTCGTTGTTCTGCTCTGAACACTTTTTACATCTGACTGCATACTTTAGCAATTAGTCTCAAGTCAGAATATAATCTTTAGGTAATACAGTACAGACTTTTTATTATAAAACTAAGCATAATACACTAAGAGCGAAGTTTTTAGCTTCCAATCTGCATTTTTCTCCTGCACCTAAAAGAGGACCGCAATGACGATATTAATAATGAGGAATGAATGATATATAATGATAAGGATGTAGCCCCGATTACAGAATACAACACATATGTTCATTGACTTTATAACACAAATACGGAAGCACATGAACAAGTGTATGCTACTATAATTATTGCACCCACTCACAATGTAAAACATGTGGAATATTACCCAAGCGCATTATTAATGTAAGCTGCACCTGTTGATGCAATAAACATATGACTAGGATATTTGAGGTACACAATATGCAGTATGTTTAGTGACCTCAAATGGCTCTCGCAGCAAGAGATCATTTCAACACTTCAACTGATGACTTTGTTTTTATTTTATAATAGCTAAAACATACATAGCCCACTAATCAGCATCTAAGAGCCATGATTTCTTTACAAGTGTAATGTATTTTACTGAAAAAGTGAAGAAATATGTGAAATCGGGAAATAACTCTACATTAGTGCTTTTCTTTTAATAAATTAACATTTTATTCTTAGAATTTAAATTTTAGGATTCATAAGTAGAATAGAAGAAGCTTAAAATTATGTTCAGTGGAGATCATCAACGTGATTTAATGTATGTTGAATTCATGTTGAGAATTTAGGAATTCTTTGAACTCAACAAATCCAAACAAATTGCTCTTCGATTTAGGCAAATTGTCAAAAATGATTGAGCCTATTTTATACATTTATACATTGCAGATGATTGCATCAGCCCAAGTTGGCTTTCACCTTGGGTGCGGCTCGACCGGTTTCTTCATAACGCTTCGGAGCTACCACATCACATGGTATAGTTCAGCCAGTCATGATAGACATAGCCTGTAAAAGAAGCAAAGACAGGGAATTCCACAGCCATTTTGAGTTGAATCTGGATAGTGATGGAATGTCAAGTTTGCTCTAGAGATAGAAAGAGAAAGCCATAAAATAGTGGACATATTCTACATACAGTGTATGATAGTACAGCAGTGGAGAACAGCTACCATCCTTTTGCCCAAAGTTGTGTATGTGGAAGTCATATAAACATTACTCAGGCTGAGTATTACACAAGGCAATTCCAATTATGAACAAATCAATTTGACAAAAATCAAATTTTTGTGAAAATTTTGATGAAGCTGACAAACACGAATTTCACAAGATTTGCTCATTCCTAATGTTCAGTGGCTATCACTATTTAGCATTGTTTTATCAATTCCCCTATTTTAAAAGGGAATTTTGGCTAAAACTAGAATTCTCCATTTTTGCTAGGAATATTTGTAGCAAACTAAGGCTGTGTCCATGTCATGTCCTCTGATCGCAATGGATATGTCATGGGTTTTTCATTCATTTTCAAATGATTTTCCATAATCTTGTTTCCAATCCTCATTTACATATTAGGGGCGATTTATCGAGGTAAGCGCACATGATTTGTGTCAAAAAACCTTTCATGACTTGCACTGTATTCATTTGGTGTTTTATACAGTCTACATGCCTTGTTAGTAACCTCAGCAAAAAGGGGCATGGATTAGTGGAAAATGGGCATGGCCCCACATGCAACAACGTGCATCACACATTTCTACAAATGCACATTTATGGCACAAATTAAGACAACTAATAGGTTCCGTAAATTTAGACTATACAATGTAAAAATATACCAAACTTATCAGGCAGTATGAATTATTGTAACAAATTTGGGGCTTTTTAAGACTGTCTAGTCTGAGTTTGTAGTGCCCAATAATTTGAATTGATAAATATATGTAAAAAATTTAATAGGATTTTAGAGCGTGTCACATATGTTAGAATTAGAGAGCATGCTCTAAATGTGACATTTGAGCTGCATTTTTGCTGGGGCAAATATGTATCAAAATCAATTATTCTCATTCTTCACAACTAGAAATTGGTGCAGACCCAGCTATGCACTTCTGAAATGCCATGCATTTTTTACTGTCTTATATATTTAGAACCAATTGAAATATAAATTTCATATTTAATTCAACTGGTCTGTTCTAAAATACAGTGAGTATATATTTTATTTCAGCATTTAAAAAAAGTCTACTCTGGGATAACCGATGTTTATTTACTTTGAAAAGTTTAAGAGGTAGTGCTTTTACAAATATAATATTTCAAATACCTAAGCTAAAGTGGACATAAAAATACAACACTGACTACTACTATTCTAACAATACTGAAAAATAGTTTTATTTCAAACCCCTCAAGAACTATCCAAAGGATAAAAGTTCAGGGAAAGTTCCCTGAGTATAATTGATATTGTATTTTGGAATATTACTCTGAAATACTTTGAGGAAATGTCCTTACAATGCAAACAAAAGCTATAAAACCTTGCAATACAGAAAGTTTAGAATCCAGTGTATTGATCTGAGAGTCATTTATCTTGGCTACTTGAAGACATTAAGCTCATCCTCTACAGTCATCCTTGAAACTAATGGTACAATCTCTTGACAGCATTTTGATCAGTTAAACAGACTGATTTCCAACCGCAAAGTAATTTACCCCTTCTTTTTCAATTTTGCAGAGTGTCTCTCGAAGCAATAAGTGACTTGCTTAACTTATAGTATATGATGCACATATTTATCTCTAGAAAGTTTCTGTGACTTTTTCCTATTGAAGATTCCATATGGATCCTTTGACTCTTTTCGTATTGTAGTTTCCATACGGCTTCACAATTTATAAGGACATAAGAATAATTGTACATAATGTTAATGTGGAATCTTCTAAGCTAGTATTATTTTTAATCTAGGTGAAATCAAGATCTATGTATGGTTATCAGTTCATGGATAAAGTGACCTTGGCCAAGAATAAACACTCATAAAGGCTAATATCTTGTGTTATTAAAACATGAATTGGATTAAATAGCTCTCTTGCTGCGTTGTCTATAGAAAATATATATACAAAGTATGCAGTGGGTGAAATAAGTATTGAGCACATCATCAAAATTTAAGTAAATATATTTCTAAGGGTATGCAAACATCAAAGACCGACAATAACTTCCAAACAGAAAACCAGGTGTGAACAGGTGTAAGCTAAGAGAGCCACTTTCATATGTAACTATCAAATTAAAGCTGCACTTTGTAACACTATAGTATGCAAATATGTATTATAAGAAATTGGAATTGCATTGCTGCTCTACAAGAAAAGTTAAAATGAAGATACTTATCGTATAAATTAGCCAATTCATGTGGGTCCAGCAGTGATTGACAAGGCGACCTTCTTTGCTGGGAACCTAACGCAATATGAAACATCTTTAATTTGTTAGTTACATATAGAAGTAGATGTTTTAGCTTTTATCTGTTCACACCTGGTGTTCTGTTCTATTTTTTTTCTCTGTGATCAATTACGAGTTTCCATGGCTGGGTATTACTTAGTTTTTTCTTCAAAACAATTGTATCTGCTGATTCCAGGTCTTCTGTAGCTCAACATAGATGGTCCTTGGCTCTTGGACAACTCTTTTGATAATTCTTTTTCACTCCTTTGTCTGAAATCTACCTGGTCTGTACCAAATGCCATCAGTGTGTTTTGCAGCAATAAGGTTGCAAAGGTCTTGAGACATCTCATTGGTTTCACCCATCATGAGAGGCTTCTTGTGTGGCACCTTGGTAATGAGTCACCTTTTAACAGCTTAACAGCTTGTGTTATTACTTTCCATGGCTTTTTGCACCTCCCTTTTTCATGTATTCAATGATTTTTCCCTGTGTCATTCCTCATTATTACAGGTAACTTAATTTACAGACATCTACGGTTTGATTTCTTTGCCTATGTGGATTGGATGGGTTGTTACTGACATCTAGTGAGAATTTCACAATTAGAAATATATTTACTTGGAAAATTGATGACGTCTTCAATACTTATTTCACCAACTCTTTATGTAGTATGGTGATTCAGTGGTTAGTACTTTAGCCTTGCAGCATCCAGCAGACGCCCCTGGAAGAAGCTTGATGCAAAATGTGCATCAGGGTGAGGCGGGAAACTGAGGTGCTTCCATGGCTGTGCTTTGCACTTCTACTTCTGGCAACATGTTTTATTTACGTTTATTAATCTTTATAGAACTTTTCCCTTTACTTTACTGAGTAATTCATATGGTTTATGCACTAAATCCTTAAGTGATCACTGATCTGAATACTGGTTATTTTACTATCTTATCGCTTTTGTGCAATTTCCCTCTCGGTATTAATTTTGGAATAGCAGCACCACACAGTGACCTTCCTGGCAAGGGTGCTCAGGTTTTTTGTTATATGAACATATCTTACTTTTTTTTGTACTGTGTATTAATAAAGTATTATAATTTTAGCTTATCATTCCAGTTCTCTTCATTTGGCCCTTTATTTTTATAAGTCCAAAATTGCATTCATCTATTTGTGAAGTGCCAGTCACTTTTTACTGCTAAGACAACCTTTGTATGTATTAAGCTATTCCTCATGAGTTGATTTACAAATTGTCATGATATCACCACTCAGTGTCCTATGGATGATGTGAATGACAGCTCTGCCAACCCTATGGGATCGAGGGCTTGCTTAGCTGTCAAGATTATGAGTAACAGCTCTGCAGCCCACTCAGAGCCAGAGGTGTGCGTATTGTGAATGTCCTATCTTGCTGGGTCTCAGGAATCTCCTCCAGGGGACAAACATTCTAGGTGATTACAGGGCTATTTAGCACTCTAGCAATTGCTAGACCTTTGTCAATTGTAGCTTTGCTCAAGTAGTGTGTGTGTTTGATCTGTTCTCTAAATCTAGATCTCTGTTGCCGACCTTGGTTTTACCTTTGACCTTCCATTGATTTACCCCTTTGTCTTTATAAGCTACCTTCCTGATACTCTGACCTTGAACTGTTACGTGACTATGTTTTTGTCTTTTTCCTTTGTCTATTAAGAGCCCCCTTGGTTCTGACCCCAGGTCTCTTGACAATCCTTCCTCACGGTAAGTCAGTGAGTAATGAATAGCATCACATTGAGTAATGAGATATAGAGTGCTCTCAGTGGGAGAACCAAAACAGAAATCTTGTGGATGTGATACCTTTTAATAGCTAACAAAATATAGTGAATGATGTTACAAAGCAAGCTTTCAAGACTGCTTACATCCCTTCATCAGGCTTGTATAACAAAATATTTGAAGAAACCCAATTATATACAGTATAGAGCACAGGCAAGTTGTGATACATGGACATTTAAAGAAGGAACGTAAGCAGTCTCGAAAGCTTGCTGTGTAACATCAGTATCTATATTTTGCTAGCCATTAAAAGGTATCACACCCCCAAGATTCCTTTTAAGGTTCTCCCACTGAGAGCACTCTATATCGTTTTTCTACTGGCTAACACGGTACAAAATCACTGTCTTTTCACTGAGCAATGACTAGCATCACACAAATATCCTACAAGACCTCACTGATGATAATATGTGCAATATTAAACTGTTTTTTTGTGGATGTCTACGTTTTCTATATAAAAAACCCATCCCGACACTGCAAAAATTAATATTGTATACAAAATGTAAACAAAGTAAAATGACATTCATTGTGGGAAAAAAATGTAAGGGACCATATACAGGAGTATGTGGTATATAATAACAGCATAAGTGATATCTAGTATTCATCCCAGAGTTGAACTTGATTGACATTTATCTTTTTTTAACCATACTAACTATGTATCTGTAGAGGGGCATCACAAAGAACATATAACATTTCCTGTTTATTTCATAGTGAAGGTAAAAAATTAAGTTTAAAGAGGAAGGATAAGAAAAGAAAGATCTGCTTTATTTCTTTACAATTGGCACCACTTCTGATCATTGTATTTTTTCTCTCCTGCAGCTCAGCACCATAAAAACATATCAGGATAGGCAGAAATACTAGACAGTTAAGAGTGACACTATTACTGAAAAAAATGCACATATATTTTGCTGTACTCATTACCATTGAAGTGTCATTAGGCATAAACATTTTTTTTATATTGTAAGTTTCATAGTTCTTAAATATGAATTTTACTAATTTTACTTCAGGCATGTCTTAATAGTCACACCAGTAGTGCCTATTAGCTTTTCTTCCAAATAATATAAAAATCAGAGGACTTTACTGCCTATTTTAGCAGATGGGTGGCTCCACAGGTTACTCCACTCCATGCCACACGATGACTGTTTTCAAATGACTTAGAATGGGTTAATAATAATCTCTTTATTTTTTATAGCGCCAACATATTCCACATCGCTTTACAGACATTATTGCTGTCCCCGATGGGGCTCACAATCTAAATCCCCTATCAGTATGTCTTTGGAATGTGGGAGGACACCGGAGTACCCAGAGGAAACCCACGCCAACATGGGGAGGACATACAAACTCCTTGCAGATGTTGCATCATTCCAATCTTACATCTGTACTATTGCTCCATTTTGAATGTCTTTGACTAGATTATATTTTCTCTCTGTTGATAGCACCAAACAGAGGGAAATGTTTTAACACTGGATTCTGATCACTTAAGAAAAGAAATCAAGGACTATCTGCCCTTGAGGTACCTCCTTTTATTATTGAGAAGACTGCACCCTTGAAATTCATCAAAGTCCTGTATGTTTGTTAGAATAGAGCAGTAGGGAATCCCTGACATCGTTTTCATTTAACCAGTTTTCAACCAAAGTAATTGGTAACAAATTTCCCCTGCAATAAAAATATTACTATTTAATCACTGCTAATCAATCAGTTTAGGTCTCAATAATGATTAAGGCAATGGATTATTGCTTTTTTTGCCCTATAAATGTTTGCAGAAAGTTGATTTTTTTTTTATTTGTTCCTATATACAGTATGTGTACCTATATAAAAAATTACTTCTGAATTTTGGCTGTGAACAAATATCTTGTACATGTTTTCTTTCCACAGTGCTTGTGATCCACAATTGCTGTATACCATGCATATTAAATGCCCTTATTTGACTAATACATTCCAAATATACAGACCTCATATAGTAGTCCATTAGGACAATACACAGTTGAAAAAGACATGTAAATGCTGTACTTTATTCAATTTATCCAATTGCATCATCCATGTTTATTATCTGAAGTAAGATCAGTTACCTAAAGCATAAGGCGGACCAGGGCAAAATAAAAACCTTCAGCAAGCATACTGTGTGAGAGAAATGTATTCAATTCTTAGAGAAAGACAAACACTCAGTAATATAGTAAACTTTCTGAGTCATTGGACCAGAGAAGAGCGGAATTCAGTTATAGACCCAGCAAAACAGACTAGAACTTAGAGATCCAGTCACCTGGAACTGGGCACACAGCATCCTACACCTACCACAAATTGACAGTAAAACTAGCCCCAAAAAGCAACAGAGTCCTGAATCGAATGACTGTCTGCTGTTCTTCTGTATGAAAAAAATCCAAAGTTTTTGGGGTTAGGTGACACCTAACTAACATTTCTTAACTGTTGGTTTAGCACATTAATGAGCTACTCAATTTGAGCCAAATCAAATAAATCTTGACTTTGACACACAAAAAAATTGGATTTACCAGAATCTGAATTTTTTTGTGATTCACTTCAGATGAATCCAGTAAAATATGGGAACAGTTGTCTCCATTTTACTGGATTATAGAAGACCAGTAAGGTGTTAAAAAAATCCTACACTCACCTTTACCAGTTCTTGTCCCACCAATGCTGTTCCTCCGATCACCAGTTCTATCATCTTTCTTCTATCTTCTTTCCTGTTGGGTTGTCTATTCACTAGCCCCATGCGGTTGTATTACATTAATGACATGTATGCCATGTGGTGACATGTAGTGAATGTAAGACATGAACAGAAGGAAGACATAAAATAGAAGAAAGAATGCAAAAGATAAAAGAACTGATCCGAGGACTGCTAGTGGCTTACAGGTATGGAAAGAGCCATGGAGAGATAAGCACTTTTTTCCCTTCAAGGGCAATTTAACTCACATTTGTAAGCAAAATCTATAAACCCCCAAAGCTGAATGACTCTGCCTAACAATTAATTCAGAGATTCACTTGACCTTAGGCCATGCTCACATGTTTAGTACTTGGTCAGCATTTTACATCAGTATTTGTAAACCAAAACCAGGAAGGAAAATTAGAGGAAAAGTATAATAGAAACATGTCCTGATTTTGGCTTACAAATACTGATGTAAAATACTGACCAAATACTGATTGTGTGAACGTGGCCTTATCTAAAGGTGGATGTTTCTTTTATTACCCTTCAGGAAACAAAAAAGAAAGGGAAAACTGAAATGCGCTAGGTCACAAAGCAGTTATGAAGCACTTTTACCAAATACTGAAACCGTAGTTGCTTTTTGGGTAAATGTATCAGTCTAAAGGTAAAATATTTTGTGATGTGACATAAATCAGTTCACTATCATTCTTACAAAGACACTCCAGCACAATATAGATAGAAAGAAGACGATTTGGTAGACGACTGTCCATACAGCAGCATCATATCTGCTTTCCAACATTAACTTATAAGCATGTATTCACACAGACATGCTTACAGGCACACACACACAGGCACGCACACACATGCTTACACACACACTGGCACACACACACATGCTTACACATATATACACACACAGGCACGCACACACAAACACACACACATGCACACAGTGCTTTTAACTTACTCTATCTGTAAACTTTTTAAGATAAATAAGTATAGAGTACATTTTCAAAAGTGTGAATGACTTTGATCATTAGAGTGGCCAACATCATCTTTTATTCTAAAAGGAGATTGTGCATTTTATTTTTAACATGTCTATTTCAGTAATCAATGTATTATTTATTTGCTTTGGTAGATTGTCAGATTCTCCGCCTGCTTGATGAATCCTTCACAAAATTAATAACACTGACTTCCTTATAGAGACATATCATCAATAAACATATTTCATTCTACCCACACTTTAATATTGTGTCGGATAATCAATGTTGTTGAAGCTCTTGTTATTTTTACCATGGAGGAAGCGCAGATGGTAGAAACAAATCTCTTAAGGGAACCACTTATATAGTGAATATAGATATGTTATAGTCTCCTCTCGACGAAAATAATAAAAGATAGATTCATAATAAACTCTTTCCCTTGGTTGCATTTTACTTTTGGGGTATGATGGCAAATCTAGTCATAGTCAACCATTTTGAGGGTCTTGGAGATCTTTCTTCATTGCCACGCAACTAAAATATAAACACAGACTCTGACTTTTTCTCACCTCCTCCTCTCCGGGTCTCGTAATCTATTATGATTTTCTTAATCTGAGAAGAAATTAGTAACAAAGACTGGGCTACCATGGTATAACAACATTGGATTGAAGATAGTAATGATAGAGAGGCCGTGGCTTTTTTTTTACTATATTGTATTTAAGATTAGAGATGAGTTAACTTGTTTGGAAAACGTTCATTAATCTCAAATTTGGCACGAATCTTGCGGATTCCCGAACATTTTTCCCCAAAATTTAGTAACTGATCGAGTTTCCACTAATGCTTTTGTTAGGACTTTGGCTAGGATAGTAGTGCTGTATGATGTGTGGAGATTCTGTCAGCCAATCAGGGTGCAGAAACCATCCACAATGACCACACTTGAGTCATTGGCTGTTGAAGTAACATGTCCCTCTCCATTTAAAAAGCCAACGTGTGTTTCTTCACCACTTTTTGGGTGTAAAAGCATAGTGAGGCTGCTGCAAGTAGTCAGATAGTTAGTTGGCAGCTTACTCTCAGCTAGTTGAGGTAGACAGGATCCTGTGTCAAATCAACTTTTCAGCATACAAATCTGGAGTGCTAATTCTGTGGTGCAGCCACTAGTCGCCACTTCAGCATATAAATCCATAGTGTTAATTGTGTGATCCAGCCACCAGTCCACATTTTCACCATATAATTCCTTTGTGCTAATTGTGCAGTCCCACCACTAGTCCACGTTTTCAGCATATAAATCCTTTGGGCTAATAGTGTGGTCCAGCCACAAGTCCACATTTCAGCATATAAATCCTTTGTGCTAATTGTGTGGTCCAGCTACCAGTCCACATCTATTTATATAATTGCATTGTAATGTTTTCATTTCGTTTTCTGTCCAGATGTCACCATATCTCAGAATTCCAAGCGGAGGAAGTTTACCGACTGCCATATTGGGACACCCAAGTGATCGGTGTCACAATATGGAAACTGCTGCTGGTACCACTAGCAGAACACCGTCGCACTACACACACACTCTATGCCGTACACACCACACACGCTCACACACTCTCACACACTCACACACATTCACATACTCAACCACTCACACTCAGCCTCTTGCGCGGTACCACCAGCGGAACACCGTTGCAAACACGTCACCACTGGGATCAGCCAAAATATTCATTGACTGCTGCCATCTTTGTACAGGAGGAGTGCATACGCAGTTTTAATCTTACCGCCACTATCTGTCTGCATAAAGATGGCGGCAGTCTGATTTACTGCGCCTGCGTGAATTACGCGCAGGTGCAGTGAATCATTTGGCTGATCCCGGCAGCAGATGCGCGACGTGTCTACAGGCAGAGGAAGCCGGTCACATTAAAGGGGTTTTCCCACGAACGAAAGTTCATTTTAAAAATTGACTGTGTCTGACCATATACGGAGCATACCACATCTCCTGGGCAGGGGAGGAAGCAAAAGCCAATACTGATATTACAGCAGGGGATCACAGTGGATTCATTTTGTGAGGTAAAATCTTTTGCTGTCTGTTTTTTAAAAAAAAATTTCCTCGCAAAATGTATCCTCTGCGATCTCCTGCTGTAATGTCAGTATTGCCAAGAATTTTTTGAAATGTGGAGACTCCAAATTGGGTCTCTATCTGGTGGATAGTCTGTAGTGGAAGGGATCTCAGAATGCCAGGCCAGGCCTACTCCTGTCACTCATCCACCTCTTACTGCTCAACTTGTAAGATATAAATGCTGGGCCAGGCCCTATCCCATCCATCCATGCTGCGTCATTATAAAAATTTTACTGTGGGTCAATTGATGCCACTTTTCCTGGTGTCTGCCCCTAATATTTGTAAATGTTTTGACTCTAAGTTAGGTCTCCTTCATGTGTGTTGCCTGAATTTGGCAGGGATGTCAGATCACAAGGCCTACACTTGACACTCATCCACCTGTAACTGATCAATGTTTAAGCAAGAATTGTTGGCCCAAGCCCTGTCCCATGCATCCACGCTGTGTATTAAGAATACTTGTACTATTGGGTCAATTGATGCCACTTTTCCTTGTGTCTGCCCCTAATTTGAGCTGTTTTGGCAGTTTTTGCCCCCCTCTAAAGGTGTTGTCTATGTGTTTGTTTTTGCCTCCCATTGAATTCAATGGGGTTCAGGGAACTGTTCTGCGAGCGTCTGAACTCTCGCCGAGCCGAGCTGAACCTTAAAAAGTTTGCTCATGTCTAGTTAAGATTTAAAGTAGCTAAATTAATAATAATAAATTATTTTACCATAGTTAGTACTAAATGTATTTCTTGCTGCCTTAGGGCTTATTCACACAACTTCATTTTTGTTCCAAGTGCTGTGCGTGAAAAAACAGTTTGAACTTGGACCAATGTTGTTCATGGGATAGTGCTGATGAGTTATTTTTATTCACTGACTGAATATCCATAAGAAAAAAAATCACAGCATGCACCAGTTTCTTCCATGAATTCAATGAGGCACACCTTTTTAAGTCTATAGATGCGCAAAAAAATCGGACGTCATACGGAGTGACAGTATTGCGTCTTATTTTAAAGGATATAGCCTTCCTCCTAACTTTTGAAGAACAGAAAGAGGGACAAATGATTCGCGCATATCATTTGTGGCAATTTTTGTCCATGCCCCAGACTAAATCCAAATCCACCCCCATTATTTTCTACTGTGGCAGGATATGTCAGAGTGGAGCTGGCAGTGAGGGACATTAAAATGCATGAGACTGCAGGTAGTAGACCCAAATCTGTTGCTGTCTGCTTTATCTGGGATAGTTGGGACTAGAGATAAGCAGATGGGTTCACGGGACTCCAGTCCAGCGTCCAGGTCAGTGGTACCTGGTGGCTGGACAGGAGACTGTGAATCTCTAACTTTCTGGTGTCCCCAGTGCAGCTTATAATTAGCCACTGCTGGAGCGCCATCATCTGTGCGTCCTGCCCATCTCTAGTTGGAACCTGTGGATATATTTCTGTTTCTTCATCCACAGTCAAAGCCGCCAGAACGTTCTCATTTTATATAGCTTTACTATATGACATCCGGGTTTTTTTCAGTCTGTAAGGCTGTTGCATAAAAAACACATTGCATAAATACCGTAATGTGTTTTTTGTTTTTTGCAGGTGTCCTCACCAAACTACATAATAAAAATATTCTCTAATTATTTCTGCATTTTTGATACTTTTTACCTTTATTTGATGTGTTTCAGGTGTAGATGTGAAGCTGTGTTTCTGTTCAAATAATTTTTTTATTATAACTTTGAAATTTAATATTAGCATGTGGAAATAATCATATAGTCAGCTCGCAAGGGAATAAGGGTAAGGAGAGGGAGGGAGGTAGGGGAGATGGGTTTGGGGAATGGTAACCTGGGATCATACTTATTCAAATAATTTTATTATATCTTTGAAATTTAATATTAGCATGTGGAGTCAGCTCACAAGGGAATAGGGGAAGGAGAGGGAAGGAGGTGGTGGGGGGGGGGTTTGGGGAAAGGTAAGAACAACATTGTGGACACACTGTCCATTTTAAACAAAATTTGATAATGATTAACAATTTTTAACAGATTAACATATAGTAACATATAATAGCATATAATAATAGCAAAGAGCATATAATAAGTCATAATAACCTCACAGGTATGTAGAAGCCATCATCTTTCCTTTAATGCGATAGATTGGAGTTTACCTTAACCCATTTCTTCCATTTCCTATCATGTTTCGTATAGTAATTATTTACTATTGCGAAGTTTTCTTCGTATGTCTTGTGTAAGTTAATTTGGTCTATAATTTCAGTAAAAGCCGGTAAAGTCGGATTCTTCCAATGGAAAGCTATGATTTGTTTGACCACAAGGCAGATATGGATGATAAGAGATCTCACATTTGTGTCTATTTTTTCCCAGTTCAGGGACAACAAGGCCATTGCAGGGGTAACTATAATATTACCTGTTAATAATTTGTTAATTAATTTTATGGCTTGCCTCCATAAGGGTTTTACCCGGGGGCATGACCAAAACACATGTAGCAAACTTCCACGCTCTCCACATTCTCTCCAGCATAATGGAGATCCTCCTGACGGCAGATGAGAAAGGCGAGCCGGAGTATAGTACCATCTTGTTATTATTTTATAGTAAGCCTCTTTCAGTATCATGCAGATGTTTGATGCATAAGTAAAGTGGATTGCATTTTCCCACTGTTCTGGAGTGAACGTTACATTCAGATCCCCTTCCCATTTTATCATATGAGCTAACTTATTGAATTGTATGTCATTGCTAAACCACCGATATATTTGCTTGTTATTCCAAAATAAATTGTGTGTGGGATTTTTTAGTAAATTAATAGTTGCTTCAAATATTTTTGGTTTGCTTGTAATGAATTTTTGAACTTGGTCCTTTAGTACCATGTAAGGGAAAAAGGCTGAGGAGGGTATTTCAAATTTTTGTTTAATAGAGCTGAAGGTGAGAAATTTAACCCCATCATGAATATCATTTAATTTTTGAATCCCATTGTCTCTCCATATGGGGGAGGGGTTAATATTTTGGGTAAGCATGATAATCTCTATAGGGGTATTTTGGAGGAGGATTTTCCTGTTGGAGCCTCTCTTTCGTTTGGACAATTTATTCCAGGCATATATAATGGGAGAAAAGATAGGGTGATGGGCGTAGGCCTTATAAGGTCTGTTGAGAATATGGCCAAAACCAATTCTTTGGGAGATTTCCTATGGTTAAGTTCAATTTCAAGGTCAAGCCAATTCGGAGGATCTTCTTTCATGAACCAATACTGGCTTTGTTTTATTAAATTCGATAGCTATAAAGCTGTAATGTTTGGTAAGCCTATGCCCCCAAATTCCTTGCATTTATATAGAATGTTTGTGGAAATGCGGGCCCTTTTTTTATTCCAAATAAACGTATTTATTGTTGATTGGAAGCTAGTCAGGTAGGAAGTGTTGATTTTTAGGGGAAGTGTTCTCAGTATATAAGAGATTTTTGGGACAATAAAAATTTTAGTTGCCAATACTCTGCCCCACCATGAGAGGTCTTTTGTACCGAGGAAACCCAGGTCTTTGTTTATATTTTCCAAGAGTTTGTTCAAGTTTTTCTTCATTAATGTGTCTAAGTTTTTTGAAATGATTATACCTAGATAGTCTAGGTCTCCTTCCGACCAACTGAATGAAACTATATCTTTTATTTTCTTTGTTTCTAATTCCGTCAAGTAAAATGGCAATATTTTGGATTTATTTTCGTTTATCTTAAAAAGGGTAATAGTTGAAAAAAATTGAAGGGTTTTTTGTAGCTCCGAAACTGATTCATAGGGGTCCGTCAGGGTAAACATCATGTCGTCGGCAAAGAGCCCTATCTTATAATGGCGTGTTCGCGTTTGTAGACCTTTTATGGAATTATTTTGCCTAATTGATTGCGCTAGTGGTTCCATTGATAAAATAAAAAGCAGCGGAGATAAAGGGCACCCTTGTCTTGTACCATTTGAAATGTTAAATGGTGTAGAGGAGTAGTTGTTTGCATAAATTTTGGCTGTTGGTTTTGAATAGAGTGCCATTACGCTGTTGATATATTTTTCATCAAACCCAAATTTTTGAAGTACTGATGTTAAATAAAGCCAGTTTAATCGGTCAAAAGCCTTTTCGGCGTCTAGAGTAATAATTACAGATGGCACTTTAGAGGAATGAATCAATTTAATTGAGTTGATAAGTCTTCTAGTACCTTCTGACGCTTGACGACCTGTTATAAAACCCATTTGGTCCCCATGAACCAATAACGGCAAATAGGATTTGAGCCTATTTGCAATTAGCTTGGAGTAAATTTTCAGATCTGTATTGATTAAGGAAATTGGCCTGTAATTATTAACAAGGGTTAAGTCCGAATTGTGTTTGGGAATTAAAATAATTGTCGATTCTAACATTTCTGCTGGGAATTTACCTGAGGAACTAGCTATATTAAAAAGGTTTTGTAGATGTGGGGAGAGTAATTTGGTGAAGGTTTTATAATATTCGTTTCCAAAACCATCAGGGCCTGGCGATTTAAAGTCCTTGAGTTGAAGAATGGTTCTTTCTATTTCTTCTAGGGAAAAAGGGGAGGTTAGGTTTTCTAAATCATCAAGGGTCAATTTTGGAAGGCTAATTGAGGTCAAGAATTTTTCAATGTTAGAAACATTTGGAAGTGGGGTGGAGGGCTGGGAATGTAAATTATATAATTTGCTGTAATAATCTGCGAAGGAGTTGGCTATATCTTGGGGATGAGATACCGTTGTACCATTTTTTGTTTGTATTTTGGTGATCCTGTTTGCTTGTCTTATTTTTTTCATTCTATTAATCATGTAACGCGTTGGCTTATTAATTGAGGAATATTGCTTCATTTTGGAAATTTTGACCATGGTGTGGAATGATGAAAATGTGATTTTCTTAAGCTCCTGCCTGAGGTTCAGTAGCTCTATTTTAATTTGAGTAGACGGGGGGTTTAAACTTAGTTGTTCGTTTTCTTTGTCTTTTATTTTATTTTGAATGTCTTCAATCTGAATTCTAAGCAACCTTTTCCTTTTTGCAGAGATTTGGATCATGATACCCCTCATGACTGCCTTATGGGCACACCAATGGGTGAAAGGGGATGTTTCAGTAGGTGAATTCTCTGTGAAATAATTTGTTAGTGATTTTTCTAATATTGATCTATGGTCAGGGTGGTGTAGTAGGTTAGCGTCACATTTCCATAGTGAATTTTTATTAACCGAGTGGCCAATTTGGATTTCTGCTGAAACTGGGGAGTGGTCCGAGAATGTTTTCCTTTCTATTGTGATTCTATAGATTTTAGGGAGCGTAAAAATGTCCGATAAGATTAAATCAATTCGTGACGCTGATTGATGAGGGTCAGAGAAATGGGTGTATTCAATTGAAGTGGTGTTTAGACACCGAAAGATGTCAAATAATTCATTTTGGTGTATCCAATTGTCTAAAGTATGTGGTCGGTATCTATTTGGGGTGGAGGAATCCATATTTGCATTTGGTACCAAATTAAAGTCTCCCAACCAAATCATGGCACCTCTCTTGATTGACATTACTTTTTTATTTACTTTGTTCAGAAAACCTATTTGACCTGTGTTGGGGGCGTAAATATTGATGATTGTGCAAATCTGGTTATTCAAGGAACAAACAAGAATATGAAACCTCCCTTTAGCATCTTTGATCTCCTCTAGAAATTCAAATGAGATAGTTCCTTTAACGATTGTGACCACACCTGCTTTCTTTTTTGTGTTGTCCGACTTGTAAATATGTGGGAAATTTTTATGCGAAAATTTTGGGTTGTCTGAGTGTTTAAATTTGGTTTCCTGTAAACAAATTATATCGGCATGGCTTTTGGATAGTTCTCTCCAAAGGGTGTGTCTTTTGTGTGGACTATTTAAGCCTCTAACATTGTAAGATAATATCTTTAAACTCATTGTGTAGCAGCAAACCTGTGAGGATTAAGAAATCAATATACGTTAAGTAAGAGTAAGAACAATAAACAATAAACTGTAATGTCCACTTGAAGTGGTCCACTACGGTGAACCTGATTTCACCTGTTGGGGGAAAAGTTCGTGTTACTAGCTCCCAAGCAACACCTTCTTGGTTGTTGAACTTATACCCATGTAACATTAACAAGAACGACCAAAAATAGGTATTAGCTTCTTATCGGGATAGTTTCCCATTTAAGTAAACAATAAACTTGAACAAAAACTCTTCATGTTTTACCATCAGAGTCAAGGCGATCCTTATGTCGTGGTTGAAGAGGAATACTGATGGAGTGCAAGAAGTCTCTGCCTTCTTCTGGAGAATTAAGAACGATAAAGTTGCCTTTGTAGTTTACTATAGAGTTGAGCGACCTTGACATTTTTAGAGTCGAGCCGGGTTTCGCGAAACCCGACTATCTCAAAAGTCGGGTCGAGTGAAATCGGCCGATTATGACGTAAAGTCGGGATCGACCGAAACACGAAACCCAATGCAAGTCAATGGGGCAGCATAGTCGGCAGTGAGTGGGGGCCAGGAAAACACCTAGAGTGCCCATTTTAATGTCAAAACCATCCATTCTTCTTAATGAAGCTTGTCAAGCGTAATTTACCTTATAATAATTGGAAGGCATTTGAAATTGGGGGTCATTTGGCTAAAGTTGTGGTGGGTAGGGCTGGTTCAAGTAATTAGTGGGCCCAGGAAATCTGGACCACGTCACGGCAGTGGAGCAGGGAGAGGTAAGTATTTTAACTTTGCAAGTGCTGTGAACCTGAGCAAGCAGGGGGGCCCACTCGTTGGCATTGGCACTGGCACAGGGCACCTAAAAGTACAGCGGTGTGTTTGCACGGCGGGGGCGCCTCCCACCGGCAGCAACACTTTTGCGTACTATGAGAGACCCTGTGCCAGTGACGTCGCCAACTAGTATTCCTCCCCCCACCTGATGAAGGAACCTGCACTTTCATCTGCACCTTCCTCTTTGTCCCCGTGTAAGGTGGTATGGTATGCGGGAAGAGCAACCTGACTTTCAGCAGGGTCACAATGTTGTTGTGTAGCGTGCACGGGGAATGTTGCGTTATGGGTCAATGTACCAGCAGACTCATCTATCACTGGCTGGGCAATGGGCAGGATGAGGAGGAAACACAGATATAGGCCCAAAGAATAAAGTTGGCTAAATGCAGTTCAAAATTGGTAACACAGGAATAACCAGGGGGCATTGCAGTGGAGGACAACTGGAATGAGAGGCTGACACAGAGAGTAGGCCCAAATCAGTAAGTAGTCGAAATGCAGTTCAAAATTGGCAACCGTAGTAAACAGGCGGCACAGCTTTGTTCAGTGGAGGAGAACAGCAAGGAGTGGCAGACACCGATAGTAGGCCCCAACCCAACTAGTAGGCCAAATTCAGTCTAACATTAACAACTACTTAACGAGCGCCTGAAAACGGAATTTCAGGACAGGAAACCAGGAGAACAGCAAGGAGTGGCAGACACCGATAGTAGGCCCCAAACCAACTAGTACGCCAAATGCAGTTGTTCCATTTAACCACAATTTAATGAGAGCCTGAAGATAGAAGTTCAGGAAAGGCAACCTGGAGAACACCTTGGAGTGGAACACACCATCTCTCTCCACCCCATACCCAATTTGTAGGCCTAATACAGCCTACTTTCCGACAACTACTAAACGAGAGCCGGAAGATCGAAGCTCTGGAAAGGCAACCTGGAGAACACCTTGGAGTGGAACACACCATCTCTCTCCACCCCATACCCAATTTGTAGGCCTAATGCAGCCTACTTTCCGACAACTACTAAACGAGAGCCGGAAGATCGAAGCTCTGGAAAGGCAACCTGGAGAACACCTTGGAGTGGAACACACCATCTCTCTCCACCCCATACCCAATTTGTAGGCCTAATGCAGCCTACTTTCCGACAACTACTAAACGAGAGCCGGAAGATCGAAGCTCTGGAAAGGCAACCTGGAGAACACCTTGGAGTGGAACACACCATCTCTCTCCACCCCATACCAAATTTGTAGGCCTAATGCAGCCTACTTTCCGACAACTACTAAACGAGAGCCGGAAGATCGAAGCTCTGGAAAGGCAACCTGGAGAACACCTTGGAGTGGAACACACCATCTCTCTCCACCCCATACCCAATTTGTAGGCCTAATGCAGCCTACTTTCCGACAACTACTAAACGAGAGCCGGAAAATCGAAGCTCTGGAAAGGCAACCTGGAGAACACCTTGGAGTGGAACACACCATCTCTCTACACCCCATACCCAATTTGTAGGCCTAATGCAGTGTAGTTTCCAAGAACTACTAAACGAGAGCTGGAAGATCGAAGCTCAGGAAAGGCAACCTGGAGAACACCTTGGAGTGTAACACACCATCTCTCTCCACCCGATACCCATTTTTTAGGCCTAATGCAGTGTAGTTTTCTACAACTACTAAACGAGAGTCGGAAGACCGAAGCAATGGCAAGGAAACCTGGGGAACACCTTGGAGTGTAACACACCATCTCTCTCCACCCCATACCCAATTTGTAGGCCTAATGCAGCCTACTTTCCGACAACCACTAAACGAGAGCCGGAAGATCGAAGCTCTGGAAAGGCAACCTGGAGAACACCTTGGAGTGGAACACACCATCTCTCTCCACCCCATACCCAATTTGTAGGCCTAATGCAGTCAACTTTCCGACAACTACTAAACGAGAGCCGGAAGATCGAAGCTCTGGAAAGGCAACCTGGAGAACACCTTGGAGTGTAACAAACCCTCTCTCTACACCACGGAAGGGCTGATTCTTAGGAAGGAAGGCTGTCGGAAAGAAGCAGGGCGCGTCCGAGGGTGATTATATTCTTATTAGGTATATACTCACCCTCGGACGCGCCCTGCTTCTTTATTTGTAATGAATGTTTATTTGCAATGTTGTTTTGACTTACTCTATTTTTTTGGTAAATAATGATTTTATTATTTTCATTGTTTTGCATCTTCTTGGCAATAATAAAAAGAAGACGCGACAGGACAACACTCGGTGGATGCCATATCTGTGTTTTAAATTGAAAAAACATTTCAGTTAACTACTTGCAGGAGAAAGTTATTGTAGCTGGTGGCCATTTTTAGTACTGTACCAGATTTTTGTTGTATGTGTTTGTTTTTAATGTTAAAATGTCTGCATTTGATATCTCTCCAGTATTTTCTTTTTTATAAGCAAAATACTTATTTTTATATTTTCTGATGTTGGTTCCAGGGGTACACGGGCAGCAGTGGTGTGGTCAGTGGAGGCCTAGTGGAAGGAGTGACCGCAGACAGGCATCGAAGGCCTAAAATAATAACACATGGCTGTAGGCAATTTTAAATTGGTTCCAGGGGTACACGGGCAGCAGTGGTGTGGTCAGTGGAGGCATATTGTAAGGAGTGACCGCAGACAGGCATCGAAGGCCTAAAATAATAACACATGGCTGTAGGCAATTTTAAATTGGTTCCAGGGGTACACGGGCAGCAGTGGCCTGGTCAGTGTAGTAGTAGTGGAAAGAATGGACCGCAGACAGGCATCGAAGGCCTAAAATAAAAAAATTGGGCTGGCTGTAGGCAATTTTAAATTGGTTCCAGGGGTACACGGGCAGCAGTGGTGTGGTCAGTGGAGGCATAGTGGAAGGAGTGACCGCAGACAGGCTTCGAAGGCCTAACATAACAAAAATGTCAATACAATGGTATTGTCAGTGGCAGGCATTGAAGGATGTCAGCGCATAGACTAAACATTGGTGGAGCTGTGAGATAATTTTGCAAGTGGTAGAGCACTGTTTGAGCTGGGGGGGGGGAACTGTCTTGTGGCCGGCGGTACAGGCCCAGGGCCCCTCATATTACAACGGTGTGTCTGACGTTGGGTGCGCACCACCACCGCCAGAGACACTTTATTGTACTAGGAGGGACCCAGTGGCATTGCCGTCGACCAAAAGCGGGCACACCCACCTCTTCAGACAAACAGCACTCTCACGGGTGCTGTCGCCAAGTGTCGATACCACGGCCCCGTGTGGGGAGTTTGGCCATTTAGTGAGGTGTAAACATGTCGTATGCTGGACAATCAGGTGCAGAAAATTACGAGATTGGAAAAGGCATTCAGAATAGTCCACAGGCAAGACCTTTTCATAGGAAAGCTAGGTGTCAGCCGGGCAAGGTGGGGCAAAAGATTTCGAAATCCAGTTGTGGTTCATTTTAATGAAGGTTAGATCATCTACATTTTGGGTAGCCAGACGAGTCCTTTTTTCTGTTAGTATTGAACCTGCAGCACTGAATACTCTTTCTGATAGGACACTAGCTGCCGGGCAAGCAAGCTCCTGCAATGCATATTCTGCCAATTCTGGCCAGGTGTCTAATTTTGATGCCCAGTAATCAAATGGGAATGACGGTTGAGGGAGAACATCGATAAGGGATGAAAAATAGTTTGTAACCATACTGGACAAATGTTGTCTCCTGTCACTTTGAATTGATGCTGCAGTACCTGTCCTGTCTGCGGTCATAGCAAAATCACTCCACAACCTGGTCAGAAAACCCCTCTGGCCAACGCCACTTCTGATTTCTGCCCCTCTAACTCCTCTGGTCTGCTGGCCCCTGCAGCTCGTGTGAGAACGATCACGGGCGCTGTGTGCAGGGAATGCCAGAAGCAAACGGTCAACAAGAGTTGATTGTTTGGTTGCTAATATTAGTTCCAAGTTCTCATGTGGCATTATATTTTGCAATTTGCCTTTATAGCGAGGATCAAGGAGGCAGGCCAACCAGTAATCGTCATCGTTCATCATTTTAGTTATGCGTGTGTCCCTTTTGAGGATACGTAAGGCATAATCCGCCATGTGGGCCAAAGTTCCAGTTCTCAAATCTGCGGTTGTGCTTGGTTGAGGGGCAGTTTCAGGCAAATCCACGTCACTTGTGTCCCTCCAAAAACCAGAACCCGGCCTTGCCGCGCCACCAATTTCCAGTGTCCCCGGAAAAGCTTCCTCATTAAAAATATAATCATCCCCATCATCCTCCTCGTCCTCCTCCTCCTCTTCGCCCGCTAACTCGTCCTGTACACTGCCCTGGCCAGACAATGGCTGACTGTCATCAAGGCTTTCCTCTTCCTCAGCTGCAGACGCCTGATCCTTTATGTGCGTCAAACTTTGCATCAGCAGACGCATTAGGGGGATGCTCATGCTTATTGTGGCGTTGTCTGCACTAACCAGCCGTGTGCATTCCTCAAAACACTGAAGGACTTGACACATGTCTTGAATCTTCGACCACTGCACACCTGACAACTCCATGTCTGCCATCCTACTGCCTGCCCGTGTATGTGTATCCTCCCACAAAAACATAACAGCCCGCCTCTGTTCGCACAGTCTCTGAAGCATGTGCAGTGTTGAGTTCCACCTTGTTGCAACGTCTATGATTAGGCGATGCTGGGGAAGGTTCAAAGAACGCTGATAGGTCTGCATACGGCTGGAGTGTACGGGCGAACGGCGGATATGTGAGCAAAGTCCACGCACTTTGAGGAGCAGGTCGGATAACCCCGGATAACTTTTCAGGAAGCACTGCACCACCAGGTTGGGAAAGGGAGATGGCAGCCATGAAATTCCTTCCGTTATCACTCACTACCTTGCCTGCCTCAAGATCTACAGTGCCCAGCCACGACTGCGTTTCTTTCTGCAAGAACTCGGACAGAACTTCCGCGGTGTGTCTGTTGTCGCCCAAACACTTCATAGCCAATACAGCCTGCTGACGTTTGCCAGTAGCTGCCCCATAATGGGAGACCTGGTGTGCAACAGTGGCAGCTGCGGATGGAGTGGTTGTGCGACTGCGGTCTGTGGACGAGCTCTCGCTTCTGCAGGAGGACGAAGAGGAGGAGGAGGGGGTGCGAACGGCTACAGCCAACTGTTTCCTAGACCGTGGGCTAGGCAGAACTGTCCCAAACTTGCTGTCCCCTGTGGACCCTGCATCCACCACATTTACCCAGTGTGCCGTGATGGACACGTAACGTCCCTGGCCATGCCTACTGGTCCATGCATCTGTTGTCAGGTGCACCTTTGTGCTCACAGATTGCCTGAGTGCATGGACGATGCGCTCTTTAACATGCTGGTGGGGGGCTGGGATGGCTTTTCTGGAAAAAAAGTGTCGACTGGGTAGCTCGTAGCGTGGTACAGCGTAGTCCATCAGGGCTTTGAAAGCTTCGCTTTCAACTAACCGGTAGGGCATCATCTCTAACGAGATTAGTCTAGCTATGTGGGTGTTCAAACCCTGTGTATGCGGATGCGAGGCTAAGTACTTCCTTTTTCTAACCATAGTCTCATGTAGGGTGAGCTGGACTGGAGAGCTGGAGATCGTGGAACTAGCGGGGGTGCCGGTGGACATGGCAGACTGAGAGACGGTGGGAGATGGTATTGTTGCCGCCGGTGCCCTAGATGCAGTGTTTCCTACTACAAAACTGGTGATTCCCTGACCCTGACTGCTTTGGCCTGGCAAAGAAACCTGCACAGATACTGCAGGTGGTGCGGAAAATGGTGGCCCTACACTGCCAGAAGGGATGTTGCGTTGCTGACTAGCTTCATTGGCCGAGGGTGCTCCAACCTTAAGGGACGTTTGGTAGTTAGTCCAGGCTTGCAAATGCATGGTGGTTAAATGTCTATGCATGCAACTTGTATTGAGACTTTTCAGATTCTGTCCTCTGCTTAAGGTAGTTGAACATTTTTGACAGATGACTTTGCGCTGATCAATTGGATGTTGTTTAAAAAAATGCCAGACTGCACTCTTTCTAGCATCGGATACCTTTTCAGGCATTGCAGACTGAGCTTTAACCGGATGGCCACGCTGTCCTCCAACAGGTTTTGGCTTTGTCACGCGTTTTGGGCAAGATACGGGCCCGGCAGATGGAACCTGTTGCGATGTTGATGCCTGCTGCGGCCCCTCCTCCTCCGCTTCAGAACTGCTGCCGCCTGCACCCTGTTCCCCCAATGGCTGCCAATCGGGGTCAAGAACTGGGTCATCTATTACCTCTTCTTGTAGCTCGTGTGCAACTTCGTCTGTGTCACCGTGTCTGTCGGTGGTATAGCGTTCGTGATGGGGCAACTGTTATGAAGGCAATCCAGTGACACAGTGTGCCAGCAATCAGAGCACACACAGTGATCTGACAATAACCCAAAAACAATAGAACGAGCTCTGAGACGTGGAATTTCTGTAGACCGCAATACCTGAACCTGTCCTAAACACAACTAAAGGCAGCTGTGGATTGCGCCTGTCACTACCTATGCAACTCGGCACAGCCTGAGGAGCTGACTAGCCTGAAGATAGAAAAACAAGCCTGACTTGCCTCAGAGAAATACCCCAAAGGAAAAGGCAGCCCCCCACATATAATGACTGTTAGCAAGATGAAAAGACAAACGTAGGGATGAAATAGATTCAGCAAAGTGAGGCCCGATATTCTAGATAGAGCGAGGATAGCAAAGAGAACTTTGCAGTCTACAAAAAACCCTAAAGCAAAAAACCACGCAAAGGGGGCAAAAAGACCCACCGTGCCGAACTAACGGCACGGCGGTACACCCTTTGCGTCTCAGAGCTTCCAGCAAAACGAATTGACAAGCTGGACAGAAAAAGTAGCAACAAAAGCAAAGAAGCACTTATCTAAGCAGAGCAGCAGGCCACAGGAAAGATCCAGAAGCTCAGATCCAACACTGGAACATTGACAAGGAGCAAGGAAGACAGAATCAGGCGGAGTTAAATAACAAAGCAGCCAACGAGCTCACCAGAACACCTGAGGGAGGAAGCTCAGAAGCTGCAGTACCACTTGTGACCACAGGAGTGAATTCAGCCACAGAATTCACAACAGTACCCCTCCTTGAGGAGGGGTCACCGAACCCTCACCAGAGCCCCCAGGCCGACCAGGATGAGCCACATGAAAGGCACGAACAAGATCTGGAGCATGGACATCAGAGGCAAAAACCCAGGAATTATCTTCCTGAGCTTAACCCTTCCATTTAACCAGATACTGGAGTTTCCGTCTAGAAACACGAGAATCCAAAATTTTCTCCACAATATACTCCAATTCCCCCTCCACCAAAACCGGGGCAGGAGGCTCAACAGATGGAACCATAGGTGCCACGTATCTCCGCAACAACGACCTATGGAATACATTATGTATGGAAAAGGAGTCTGGGAGGGTCAGACGAAAAGACACAGGATTGAGAATCTCAGAAATCCTATATGGACCAATAAAACGAGGTTTAAACTTAGGAGAGGAAACCTTCATAGGAATATGACGAGAAGATAACTAAACCAGATCCCCAACACGAAGTCGGGGACCCACACGGCGTCTGCGATTAGCGAAAAGTTGAGCCTTCTCCTGGGACAAGGTCAAATTGTCCACTACCTGAGTCCAGATCTGCTGCAACCTGTCCACCACAGAATCCACACCAGGACAGTCCGAAGACTCAACCTGTCCTGAAGAGAAACGAGGATGGAACCCAGAATTGCAGAAAAATGGAGAGACCAAGGTAGCCGAGCTGGCCCGATTATTAAGGGCGAACTCAGCCAACGGCAAAAAGGACACCCAATCATCCTGGTCTGCAGAAACAAAACATCTCAGATATGTTTCCAAGGTCTGATTGGTTCGTTCGGTCTGGCCATTAGTCTGAGGATGGAAAGACGAGGAAAAAGATAGGTCAATGCCCATCCTACCACAAAAGGCTCGCCAAAATCTTGAAACAAACTGGGAACCTCTGTCAGAAACAATATTCTCAGGAATGCCATGCAAACGAACCACATGCTGGAAGAACAAAGGCACCAAATCAGAGGAGGAAGGCAATTTAACCAAGGGCACCAGATGGACCATTTTAGAAAAGCGATCACAGACCACCCAAATGACTGACATCTTTTGAGAAACGGGAAGGTCAGAAATGAAATCCATCGAAATATGTGTCCAAGGCCTCTTTGGGACCGGCAAGGGCAAAAGCAACCCACTGGCACGTGAACAGCAGGGCCTAGCCCTAGCACAAATCCCACAGGAGTGCACAAAAGTACGTACATCCCGTGACAGAGATGGCCACCAGAAGGATCTAGCCACTAACTCTCTGGTACCAAAGATTCCAGGATGACCAGCCAACACCGAACAATGAAGTTCAGAGATAACTTTACTAGTCCACCTATCAGGGACGAACAGTTTCTCCGCCGGACAACGATCAGGTTTATTCGCCTGAAATTTTTGCAACACTCGCCGCAAATCAGGGGAGATGGCAGACACAATGACTCCTTCCTTGAGGATACTCGCCGGCTCAGATGAACCCGGAGAGTCGGGCACAAAACTCCTAGACAGAGCATCCGCCTTCACATTTTTAGAGCCCGGAAGGTACGAAATCACAAAATCGAAGCGGGCAAAAAATAACGACCAACGGGCCTGTCTAGGATTCAAGCGCTTGGCAGACTCGAGATAAGTAAGGTTCTTATGATCAGTCAATACCACCACGCGATGCTTAGCTCCTTCAAGCCAATGACGCCATTCCTCGAATGCCCACTTCATGGCCAGCAACTCTCGGTTGCCCACATCATAATTACGCTCAGCAGCCGAAAACTTCCTGGAAAAGGAAGCACATGGTTTCAACACTGAGCAACCAGAACCTCTCTGTGACAAAACCGCCCCTGCTCCAATCTCAGAAGCATCAACCTCGACCTGGAACGGAAGAGAAACATCTGGTTGACACAACACAGGGGCAGAACAAAAACGATGCTTCAACTCCTGAAAAGCTTCCACAGCAGCAGAAGACCAATTAACCAAATCAGCACCCTTCTTGGTCAAATCGGTCAATGGTTTGGCAATGTTAGAAAAATTACAGATGAAGCGACGATAAAAATTAGCAAAGCCCAGGAATTTTTGCAGACTTTTCAGAGATGTCGGCTGAGTCCAATCCTGGATGGCTTGGACCTTAACCGGATCCATCTCGATAGTAGAAGGGGAAAAGATGAACCCCAAAAATGACACTTTCTGCACACCGAAGAGACACTTTGATCCCTTCACAAACAAAGAATTAGCACGCAGGACCTGGAAAACCATTCTGACCTGCTTCACATGAGAGTCCCAATCATCTGAGAAGATCAAAATGTCATCCAAGTAAACAATCAGGAATTTATCCAGATACTCACGGAAGATGTCATGCATAAAAGACTGAAACACTGATGGAGCATTGGCAAGTCCGAACGGCATCACAAGATACTCAAAATGACCCTCGGGCGTATTAAATGCAGTTTTCCATTCATCTCCTTGCCTGATTCTCACCAGATTATACTCACCACGAAGATCTATCTTAGTGAACCAACTAGCCCCCTTAATCCGAGCAAACAAGTCAGATAACAATGGCAAGGGATACTGAAATTTAACAGTGATCTTATTAAGAAGGCGGTAATCAATACACGGTCTCAGCGAACCATCCTTCTTGGCTACAAAAAAGAACCCTGCTCCCAGTGGTGATGACGATGGGCGAATATGTCCCTTCTCCAGGGATTCCTTCACATAACTGCGCATAGCGGCGTGTTCAGGCACGGATAAATTAAATAATCGACCTTTAGTGAATTTACTACCAGGAATCAAATTGATAGCACAATCACAATCCCTATGCAGAGGTAGGGCATCGGACTTGGGCTCTTCAAATACATCCTGATAATCAGACAAGAACTCTGGGACCTCAGAAGGAGTGGATGATGAAATAGACAAAAATGGAACATCACCATGTACCCCCTGACAACGCCAGCTGGATACCGACATAGAGTTCCAATCCAATACTGGATTATGGGTTTGCAGCCATGGCAACCCCAACACGACCACATCATGCAGATTATGTAGCACCAGAAAGCGAATAACTTCCTGATGTGCAGGAGCCATGCACATGGTCAGCTGGGTCCAGTACTGAGGTTTATTCTTGGCCAAAGGTGTAGCATCAATTCCTCTCAACGGAATAGGACACCGCAAAGGCTCCAAGAAAAACCCACAACGTTTAGCATAATCCAAATCCATCAGATTCAGGGCAGCGCCTGAATCCACAAACGCCATGACAGAATACGATGACAAAGAGCATATCAAGGTAATGGACAGAAGGAATTTGGATTGTACAGTACCAATGACGGCAGACCTATCGAACCGCTTAGTGCGCTTAGGACAATCAGAAATAGCATGAGTGGAATCACCACAGTAGAAACACAGACCATTCAGACGTCTGTGTTCTTGCCGTTCAACTCTGGTCATAGTCCTATCGCACTGCATAGGCTCAGGTTTAATCTTAGACAATACCGCCAAATGGTGCACAGATTTACGCTCGCGCAAGCGTCGACCGATCTGAATGGCCAAAGACATAGACTCAGTCAAACCAGCAGGCATAGGAAAACCCACCATGACATCCTTAAGAGCCTCAGAGAGACCCTTTCTGAACAAAGCTGCCAGCGCAGATTCATTCCACAGAGTGAGTACTGACCACTTCCTAAATTTCTGACAATATACTTCTATATCATCCTGACCCTGGCACAAAGCCAGCAAATTTTTCTCAGCCTGATCCACTGAATTAGGCTCATCGTAAAGTAATCCGAGCGCCAGGAAAAACGCATTGACATTACTCAATGCAGGGTCTCCTGGCGCAAGAGAAAATGCCCAGTCCTGAGGGTCGCCACGCAAAAGAGAAATAATAATCAAAACCTGTTGAATAGGATTACCAGAAGAATGAGGTTTCAAGGCCAGAAATAGCTTACAATAATTTTTGAAATTAAGAAACTTAGTTCTATCACCAAAAAACAAATCAGGAATAGGAATTCTTGGTCCTAACATAGATTTCTGATCAATAGTATCTTGAATCCTTTGAACATTTGTAACGAAATTATCCATTGAAGAGCACAGACCCTGAATATCCATGTCCACACCTGTGTCCTGAAACACCCAAATGTCTAGGGGAAAAAAAAGACTGAACACAGAGCTGAGAAAAAAAATGATGTCAGAACTTCTTTTTTCCCTCTATTGAGAATCATTAGGAAGGCTCCTTGTACTGTTATGAAGGCAATCCAGTGACACAGTGTGCCAGCAATCAGAGCACACACAGTGATCTGACAATAACCCAAAAACAATAGAACGAGCTCTGAGACGTGGAATCTCTGTAGACCGCAATACCTGAACCTATCCTAAACACAACTAAAGGCAGCTGTGGATTGCGCCTGTCACTACCTATGCAACTCGGCACAGCCTGAGGAGCTGACTAGCCTGAAGATAGAAAAACAAGCCTGACTTGCCTCAGAGAAATACCCCAAAGGAAAAGGCAGCCCCCCACATATAATGACTGTTAGCAAGATGAAAAGACAAATGTAGGGATGAAATAGATTCAGCAAAGTGAGGCCCGATATTCTAGATAGAGCGAGGATAGCAAAGAGAACTTTGCAGTCTACAAAAAACCCTAAAGCAAAAAACCACGCAAAGGGGGCAAAAAGACCCACCGTGCCGAACTAACGGCACGGCAGTACACCCTTTGCGTCTCAGAGCTTCCAGCAAAACGAATTGACAAGCTGGACAGAAAAAGTAGCAACAAAAGCAAAGAAGCACTTATCTAAGCAGAGCAGCAGGCCACAGGAAAGATCCAGAAGCTCAGATCCAACACTGGAACATTGACAAGGAGCAAGGAAGACAGAATCAGGCGGAGTTAAATAACAAAGCAGCCAACGAGCTCACCAGAAAACCTGAGGGAGGAAGCTCAGAAGCTGCAGTACCACTTGTGACCACAGGAGTGAATTCAGCCACAGAATTCACAACAGGCAACATAGTCTCATCAGGGTCTGATTCTTGATCATTACCCTGCGAGGGCAATGTTGTGGTCTGAGTCAAAGGACCAGCATAGTAGTCTGGCTGTGGCTGTGCATCAGTGCACTCCATGTCAGATTCAACTTGTAATGGGCATGGACTGTTAACTGCTTCACTTTCTAAGCCAGGGACGGTATGTGTAAAGAGCTCCATGGAGTAACCCGTTGTGTCGCCTGCTGCATTCTTCTCTGTTGTTGTTTTTGCTGAAGAGGACAAGGAAGCGACTTGTCCCTGACCGTGAACATCCACTAACGACGCGCTGCTTTGACATTTACCAGTTTCACGAGAGGAGGCAAAAGAGCTAGAGGCTGAGTCAGCAAGATAAGCCAAAACTTGCTCTTGCTGCTCCGGCTTTAAAAGCGGTTTTCCTACTCCCAGAAAAGGGAGCGTTCGAGGCCTTGTGTAGCCAGACGACGAACCTGGCTCCACAGCTCCAGACTTAGGTGCAATATTTTTTTTCCCACGACCAGCTGATGCTCCACCACTACCACTACCCTCATTACCAGCTGACAATGAACGCCCCCGGCCACGACCTCTTCCACCAGACTTCCTCATTACAGCTGGTTAGAAAATACTATTAAAACATAGCTTTTATTATTATACGCTAAAACCACTAATTTACCATATAGATACAAAGTGCCGGTGCTCACAACATAGTGCAAAATAAAACTGAAAAGACAATATTGGCAAACCACACATATGCCTCTTCTCAGGGATAATGAAATTTTTAGCCCTTTACTGGGTATAGCAGATAATGGAGATTCTACATCAGTCCCCTTTATTATTGCTTATCATCTCTGAGGGGCGTTTTTTCAGCACCTTTCCTGCACACGGAGAGAGTGCTATAAATTTCACCCCACAGTCCACTTAATAATGTGACCATAGTCCGTCTGGTTTAAACCAACAAACAAATATACATGCTGGCATATGCCAAAAAGAAAAACACAGCGGATCCCCTTCCTGTCACTTATTACTGCATATGGTGTTTACACATAAAACGCAAGCTCCACAATATAACAGAGGAATACAAGAACCTCTCTTATGTTTATAAACCATAGATACTTCCGGAATACATATATACCCCTCTTCAAACACTGGTAGGTATATGTTCAATTGGTGCATCAAATGGATTTATCAGAATATGTTAAAGTTTATACTCATCCATGGGACCGGGTTTTCCCAGCGGTGCCTTTTCAGAGTGCCAGGGATCCTTATGTTTGGTAGGTGCAACACAGCACTCCGTTCCTCATTCCCTTTAGAGCTGATGTCTCCCAACGTTTCATAGTCATATTCATCAGGGGGGTACTGACATCTTAACAGCATACATCGGTGAGCATTGCTAAATCTCTAAAGCTCTTACCGGTCTTAAATAGACGCTATGCACCTCACCGTACCGCATGTTTCCGGACGCCGATACGTCACTTCCGGTTCTCGGAGCACGCGCAAAATGTGTAAAGAAGTCTACGTCACATCGTGCGCTACCCCTGAGCCCTAGGCGGTGCGTATTATACAGGTGCTCATCCTGTTTCCTGCTGCTGGAACGCACGCATAAGAGCTTTGACCCGCACACACCACATGATGACACAAGGTCACATGATCGGTGCCGGTACCTTACAGATAAATAGAGGAGTAATAGAAACAAGCCATCCCACCCTCAAAATATACAAAAAAGCATCTAGTTAGGTGCAAATTGCATATAGCTTTAGATGCTGTCCCTTACAAGGGGAAAAATGTACAGGTTTTTGCGGTCCCTATTCTTCATAGATCGTACGCTCAGGGGTAGCGCACGATGTGACGTAGACTTCTTTACACATTTTGCGCGTGCTCCGAGAACCGGAAGTGACGTATCGGCGTCCGGAAACATGCGGTACGGTGAGGTGCATAGCGTCTATTTAAGACCGGTAAGAGCTTTAGAGATTTAGCAATGCTCACCGATGTATGCTGTTAAGATGTCAGTACCCCCCTGATGAATATGATTATGAAACGTTGGGAGACATCAGCTCTAAAGGGATTGAGGAACGGAGTGCTGTGTTGCACCTACCAAACATAAGGATCCCTGGCACTCTGAAAAGGCACCGCTGGGAAAACCCGGTCCCATGGATGAGTATAAACTTTAACATATTCTGATAAATCCATTTGATGCACCAATTGAACATATACCTACTAGTGTTTGAAGAGGGGTATATATGTATTCCGGAAGTATCTATGGTTTATAAACATAAGAGAGGTTCTTGTATTCCTCTGTTATATGGTGGAGCTTGCGTTTTATGTGTAAACACCATATGCAGTAATAAGTGACAGGAAGGGGATCCGCTGTGTTTTTCTTTTTGGCATATGCCAGCATGTATATTTGTTTGTTGGTTTAAACCAGACGGACTTTGGTCACATTATTAAGTGGACTGTGGGGTGAAATTTATAGCACTCTCTCCGTGTGCAGCAAAGGTGCTGAAAAAACGCCCCTCAGAGATGATAAGCAATAATAAAGGGGACTGATGTAGAATCTCCATTATCTGCTATACCCAGTAAAGGGCTAAAAATTTCATTATCCCTGAGAAGAGGCATATGTGTGGTTTGCCAATATTGTCTTTTCGGTTTTATTTTGCACTATGTTGTGAGCACCGGCACTTTGTATCTATATGGTAAATTAGTGGTTTTAGCGTATAATAATAAAAGCTATGTTTTAATAGTATTTTCTAACCAGCTGTAAATATCTGTAGACTATACGGGTTGTATTAGAATATTGTCCTTGCTGATAAACAGACTTCCTCATTGTTTTAAAAACGTAAACAAACTAACGGTATTTGTTGCTGTCACACAAATTACACGGTGAGCTATAACTTCAGTATGATTTAGCTACCCCTTTACAGGTGAGTGAGACCACAACGAAAATCAGGCACAATGTTACACACTCTGTTGTTGGTGGCAACAAATGAGAGAGATGCCACACACGCAGGACTGTCACTGAAGCACAAATGTAAATATTAATCTCCCACTGATTTGATTTTTTTTTTTTTTTCAGGGAGACTTTAGGAAAAAAAAATAATAGAATAAAATGATTTTTTCAGGAAGAATTTAGAAACCAAATAAAATAAAATGATTTTTTCAGGGAGAATTTTGAAAACAAATAAAACAAAAAAAGGCTTTCTATGGCCCACTGAGTGAGAGATGACGCACACAGGAGTCAGGAGTGGCACACAAGCCCAGAGGCCAATATTAATCTCCCACTGATTGATTTATTGATTTTTTCAGGTAGAATTTAGAACCCAAATAAAGCAAAAAAAAGGGCTTTCTATGGCCCACTGACTGAGAGATGGCACACACAGGAGTCAAGAGTGGCACACAAGCCCTGAGGCCAATATTTTTCTCCCACTGATTGATGTAGTGATTTTTTCAGGTAGCTTTTAGAACCCAAATCAAGCAAAAAAATAAATAGGCTTTCTATGGCCCACTGAGTGAGAGATGGCACAGACAGGAGTCAAGAGTGGCACACATGCCCTGAGGCCAATATTTTTCTCCCACTGATTGATGTAGTGATTTTTTCAGGTAGATTTTATAACCCAAATCAAGCAAAAAAATAAATAGGCTTTCTATGGCCCACTGAGTGAGAGATGGCACACACAGGGATGGCACTCTAGCAGAAATGCCAATCTTAATCTCCCACAAAAAAAGAAAAAAAAAAAAAAAACCGAGTGTCCTACAATTACTATCTCCCTGCAGTAATCTCAGCCAGGTATGGCAGGCAGTAATAAGGAGTGGACTGATGCACAAATTAAATAAAAAGTGTGGACAAACAAAAAAGATAGCTGTGCAGAAAGGAAGGAACAAGAGGATTTGTGCTTTGAAAAAAGCAGTTGGTTTGCACAGCGGCGTACACACAGCAATGCAGCTATCAGGGAGCCTTGTAGGGCAGCCCAATGAGCTACAGCGCTGAGGGGAAAAAAAAAAAATGTAGCTTCCACTGTCCCTGCACACCGAAGGTGGTGTTGGGCAGTGGAAATCGCTACAGCACAAGCGGTTTGGTGGTTAATGGACCCTGCCTAACGCTATCCCTGCTTCTGACGAAGCGGCAGCAACCTCTCCCTAAGCTCAGATCAGCAGCAGTAAGATGGCGGTCGGCGGGAACGCCCCTTTATAGCCCCTGTGACGCCGCAGACAGCAAGCCAATCACTGCAATGCCCTTCTCTAAGATGGTGGGGACCAGGACCTATGTCATCACGCTGCCCACACTGCGTTTACCTTCATTGGCTGAGAAATGGCGCTTTTCGCGTCATTGAAACGCGACTTTGGCGCGAAAGTCGCGTACCGCATGGCCGACCCCGCACAGGGGTCGGATCAGGTTTCATGAAACCCGACTTTGCCAAAAGTCGGCGACTTTTGAAAATGAACGACCCGTTTCGCTCAACCCTAGTTGACTATTAACTTGAGTGGGAATCCCCACTTATAGGAGATTTCATTGTCCCTGAGAGGTATGGTAATGCTTTGAAAAGTTTTCCTCCCTTCAATCGTTTCTTTGGAGAGGTCCGCATATATTTTTAGTTTTTCAAATGGCTCAGGGAAATGTTTATTTTCTCTAAAGTAATTTTGGATTCTTTCTTTTGCTTTGAAGAAGTGCACTCTCATGAGTGTGTCTCTGGGTAGGTCTTTAGGGATGGTGGGTGGTTTTTGCAGCCTATGTATTCTGTCAATTTCTAGCTCTTGCTCTGTTAGGGAGGGAATAATTGTCCTGAATAATTTTTTGGTAAATTCCTCCAGTTTGTTTGGGCCTATGGTCTCGGGGATGCCCCTAATTTTAATATTGTTTCTGCGATTTCGATCTTCTAAATCCGCTACTTTGAGCTTCAGCTTGTGCAACTCTTTTGTGATGTCTTTATTTATTTTAGAGGTTAGATCTGGCCTCTCTTCTATTTTTTAATTCTGTCCTCAAACCCGTCCATCCTTTTGCTGAGGAGGGACAATGAGTCTTCTAGTAATTTATTTTGTTTATCAAATTTTTCATTCATACCATGTTCGAATTTGTCCATTTTCTCTGTCAATTTAGATATAAGAATCCCCACAGAATTCAGATCAAATCCCTGGGTATCGTCTATGTTTGGGTTACTTATTTTTTGCTTGGATTTAGCTGGACTCAAGTTAGGAGAGGTTTCTGAGACCTCGTCAGATGAGTCATGTGGAGTAGTGTATTTTTCGGCTATAACCTCTGGAATTTTCCTCTTTAAAGAGGTAGATGAATCCATCTCTATAATAGTAGTGGGGGAGGATTGTTTTACTTCATTTTGGTTAGAGAGTTTTTTGTGGTCTGAATCTTCCTCATCTTTTAGTGGGGACCTGGACCTATTGGGACTTGTTTTAGTTATCAAGTCTTTTGATGTATTTCGCCCTACCCCTTTAAATTTTTGGATTTTTTGAGAATTAGATAAGGCCATGTTTGAGAATTGGGGTTTGGCCGAGGATTTACTCATAATTATCCCCGATCCGTGCTCTAGAATTCAGATAGTAGTAACTAAGACAGTCACAGAATAGGGTAGGAGGGTTGCCCACACTCTAAATCTCCCAGCAAAGTTGGAGTTATATAGAATGATTTATATGTTGTCGTGGAAGAATTTTAGGGAGGATTAATCAGAATTCTCTACTGGTAACTCTGAAGTAATATAATTTAGGAGAGAGAAGGTACTATATAGGCAGGCAGTAGTTATGACTATGCAGAGATGCAGAGGGGTATGTAAACTAATACTATTCACCTGGGTTTGATCCTACCAGAGAAATTAGGTTATAGCTCTTTTGCATTATAAGCCCTTCAGGCTCCTAACTAGTCGTCAGCAGGATTAGTTGTGTTGTAGTCTACTCTTTTTGCTAGTGGATCTGGCAGGGTCTTCAAAGCCAATGGCTGGAACTCACCACCTCCAGAAATGGCGCTGAAGCAGTCCGGCCGGCTGTCTAAGTCCTCAGCTTGTGTTGCCGCTTTGTCGTCTTCCGGTGCAGGGACTTTCCCAGCCAGGAGCTGGAACTTACCGCCGATTAGATTTGCAGCTGATCGGGTCCAGCTTGGGTTGTCCAGCGCAGCTTTAACAGGAGTCGGTCGTGTGTGTCGCCTGGTCCGCCGCTGGCCACCAATAAAATGGCGGCGTCTTCTGTTTTCTCCTATGATGCGAAGTCCAGGGGAGTGTTGGAGGTGGCGAGAAGCGCTGTCTGTCACTTCACCGGATCCTCCCTGAATCCTTAATTGTTCTTTTCTGCCTCCGCCTTTCAGACTGGGGAGGCTTGGAGCTGTATAGAGATGGGCAGGTAAATACTCCTATTGTGTCAGATTTTCTAAGATGGCGCCCGGAGAGCTGGTACTTCTCTAATTAGCCGGGCCGGTGTCAGGGTGAAGGTAATAAACTCTGTGACCCGTTAATTTTGAGGGTTCTTCTGTTGTCAGGTGGGTTGTCACAGTACTGGGTGGACAAGTTGAGGAATCACAGTCCATTTAACAGGGAGAAAACCGGCAGGAAAAACAGCTGAGGATTCCTGTCACAAAGATTGACAGGCCTCAAAATGCTGACAGGAATTTCTCTCAGAAGAGACAATTAAGTCACAAATTTAGGCTCTCTGTTATCCTAGAGAGATACTGGGAACATATCCTCGATTATTTTTACCAAAAGATGCTGTTTTTCCACGGTTTGAGTTGATTTCAGACGATGTCACTCAGGAGCTTAGGCACCGCACACCTTACACCATTGCTGCCTAGGCCACACCCCCCCTGAAGCTGTGTTTCTAATGTGTTTTCTTATAGTACAGAAAAGCTTTGATTCTGCACTTAAAAAAGTAACTGCATTTTTTTTATATGCATAGAAGCCTCCAGAGAAAAAAATGCACCAAGACCACACAGGTCAGCAGCGTGTTTAGACACACAGCGGCCGCAGTTTTTATGATATCACATCCACTTTACTTGGACAGTAAAACGCAACAGAATTTCTGTGCAAAAAAGCAGAAGAAAATATGCAACACTTATGCTACATATGATTATGACCTAAATGTCTAAGCAAAGTGGATGTGATTTCAGGAAATTTCTGCCCAATGTGCATATAAATGCACTGCTGAATGGTTTTGTCACATTTTTTCTCTATAGGCTTCTACTGAACAAAAAAAACGCATGAAAAAAAAGCGTCATTTTTAAGAGCCGAAGCAAAGCTTTTTTGCAAGGAGGAAAACTCATAAATGAAGCAAAGTAAACACGCAATAATCAGAGAAGATTGTTATTTTGTCGATTTTGTCGTGTGGTGCGAATAACTGCAGAAAATGTGTAGAAAAAACACAGTTGAAAAAATGTTATATGTAAATACGGCCTCATCATTACATTTTTATGGGTTTATTAGAGAAAAAATATCAATCACGCCATTCTTTATGTAATTTACTGATCCCTGTAAATAATCTGATCACTGTGTGGTGTGAGTCGTTACTATTACAGAGACATCAAATATGTCTGTGTCATTTACTCATTTGTAATTGTCCTTATTTTGCAAAAAAGCACAGTAAAACTGACATTATTTGTTGCTTTTAAGCCGGGATGACACACAGCGAGATACGGCCTAGTCTCGCAGGTTAAAACCAAGCTCTGGCACCGGTAATCAAGAGCGGAGCGTGCCGCTCCATGTATTGCTGTGCGGCCACACGCTCCGCTCTGGAGTGCCGATGCCAGAGCTTGGTTTTAACCTGCGAGACTAGGCCGTAGCTCCCTGTGTGTGATCCCGGCCTTAATTATGTGTGAGTAATGTTATATGAGGAAAACAAAATCTTTTATTTTTCCTCTAGAAATGATTGTGCACAGCAGTTTATTTCTATCAGTATAATCTGCCTGTGGAGTCAGAGCCTGCAATGCAGATAAAGTGTACAAAATTCTCCCTGTTACATCACTAGAGCCTGTGGCTCAGTAGCTTTAGCTCATGCCTGCGATGTTGAAGGTTGTGACTTTGATTACTGGGGAGATTCACTAAAAAAAATTACATTTTTGTAATTGCTGATTATTTGTATTAATTTTATAGGAACTAAAAAAATTGACTTGTTTCACCTCAGGAGACAAGTACAAAGAAATACAGAAATACACTGCTGCATACAATGTACATGTATAATTTGCTTCTAGGGTCACTGCCTGCAATACATGTCAAGATGACCAAATTCTCCTAAGTTTATCATTATAAGCTGTGGCTCACAAATACAAATTCTGTCTGCACACATAGGAAAGCAAGTCTGAGCCCTGGGGAGGTACCTTTAAAATTGAGTTTATAATTTATGCACCGAGTAGAGAGAAGTGCCTAGAACAATGAAGACGTTGGAAAGTTGAGTTTATAAGCCGGGACAAAGCAATAAAGTGTAGGGATGGTGGGACAGTCCTGCTAAATCCAGGACAGTTGGGACCTATTGATACATTGCCATTGTGTAACTATAGCTGCTGTTAAAAAAAAAAAACAGATTGCTTACAGATGACAAGACAGAAAAAAATTGCCCTCCTTTTCTGGATAAAACTCTGAAAATTTCTTTAGACTTTCCATTCTGTTACTCCTTCATACACATTATTTCCATGTATGCCAACTTGAATTTGGGGTCTTATTGGGTTGAAGTTTAATCTGATGCCTACTCTGTTTCTAATGGATGAGCAAGGAGGGCATGCACAACATAAGAAGAAAATAACCAAAGAATGTAGAAGCAATAGTAGAATTTTTGGATATGAAAATCTGAGATTACTACTGGGACTGATATTATAGAGCAGTGATTCTCAATCTGTAAGGCCGGTTTCACACGTCAGTTTCCTCACGTACTGGAGACACTGACACCTCACTACTACATTAGTAGTGTGTAATATGCAAAAAAAAGGGGGATATGACATTATTAATATTATTATTATTTATTGTTATAGCGCCATTTATTCCATGGCGCTTTACATGTGAGGAGGGGTATACATAATAAAAACAAGTACAATAATCTTAAAGGGACACTGTCACCTGAATTTGGAGGGAACAATCTTTAGCCATGGAGGCGGGGTTTTCGGGTGTTTGATTCACCCTTTCCTTTCCCGCTGGCTGCATGCTGGCTGCAATATTGGATTGAAGTTCATTCTCTGTCCTCCGTAGTAGCAATCTTGCCTTGTGCAGGCGTGTACTATGGAGGACAGAGAATGAACTTCAATCCAATATTACAGCCAGCATGCAGCCAGGGGGTAAGGAAAGGGTGAATCAAACACCCGAAAACCCCGCCTCCATGGCTGAAGATTGTTCCCTCCAAATTCAGGTGAGTGTCCCTTTAAACAATACAAATCATAACTGGTACAGGAGGAATGAGGACCCTGCTCGCGAAGGCTCACAATCTACAAGGGATGGGTGAGAATACAGTAGGTGAGGGTAGAGCTGGTCATGCAGCGGTTTGGTCGATCGGTGGTTACTGCAGGTTGTAGGCTTGTCGGAAGAGGTGGGTCTTCAGGTTCTTTTTGAAGGTTTCGATGGTAGGCGAGAGTCTGATGTGTTGTGGTAGAGGGTTCCAGAGTAGGGGTGATACGCGAGAGAAATCTTGTATACGATTGTGAGAAGAGGAGATAAGAGGGGAGTAGAGATGGAGATCTTGTGAGGATTGGAGGTTGCGGGTAGGTAAGTACCGGGAGACGAGGTCACAGATGTATGGAGGACACAGGTTGTGGATGGCTTTGTACGTCATGGTAAGGGTTTTGTAGTGGAGTCTCTGGGCAATGGGGAGCCAGTGAAGGGATTGACAGAGGGGAGAGGCCGGGGAATAGCGGGGGATAGGTGGATTAGTCGGGCAGCAGAGTTTAGAATAGATTGGAGGGGTGAGAGAGTGTTAGAGGGGAGGCCACAGAGCAGGAGGTTGCAGTAGTCAAGGCGAGAGATGATGAGGGCATGGACTAGGGTTTTTGCAGATTCATGGTTGTCTCATATCATGTCGGATTTAGGCAGGAGAAATGAAAAGCCGGCAATTGAATTACTGGCTTTTCTGCTATATCGTGCTGAAGTAAATATAAATATATATTTATGTGTCTCTATGACATATATATATATATATATAAATGAAACCTGACTTTGGAGTACAGATCGCCGACCGCCGACCCGATCCCAGAGTGGGATCGGGTCGGGTTTCACGAAACCCGACTTTGCTAAAAGACAGCGACTTTTGAAAAGTGCCGATCTGTTTCGCTCAACTCTAGTGGTGATATGAGCAGTCCACATGAAACCACCACTAAAGCCAAAATACTGACACTGCAGCAATGGTCCTGAACCTGGGAGGGTGAATACCTGCTCTTATGATACAGATATACAAACATTTGGAATCCAGTTTTCATAAAACTGAAAACCACAATCCACAACATTAATAGAGTATTTTTACTTTACACTCAAAATTGAGGGATTTTTCTAACAATGTATACACAGTAAATTTGGTAGACATAAGCTATAGGTTCCCAGAAACATAGAACAGTGCAGTATGCAATACTACCACAAATCCAATAACCTTTAGAAAATCACCACATGCTTAGAAATCATATACACTAAGGTGGAGATTAATGAACTTTACAAATAAGCATATTTGTGTAATGATATACTCACTCAGAACAGTCTGCCGTATTGAACAAGCTCAAGTCTATTCAATTATGTATTTTGCTTGTTCCCTTTCAGAATTCTAATTAAAGAAAGGTATTGATTATAGCAATAATTGCTTGTAATACAACACATGGAATGTATGTTCAAACGACCTTGCTATGTAGCTCATTATATGGAATGGGATACTGCATCATTACTGTTATTAAAAAATGACTTGCACATACTATCCACAGAATATCTGCATACACAGCAGTGGAAGACAGGATATAATTAAGATATACACCTTTACATTTACAAAAGTCAGATTTTCTTAACACGATCAGTAGTAGTAAATTTAGAAAAGCTGATTTTTTATTTAACATTATCCATTACTCAGTAAGTGTAAGCAATGTTTACCAAAGGCATGCATCCACCCACTCACTAATCCATTCACTCACTAATCCTTCCATCCATGTATCCATCATCCATCTGCTCACTAATACATCCATCATCCACCCTCTCACTAATCCATCCATCCATCTACTTATTAATACATCCATCCATCCATCCATCCACCCATTCACTAATCCATCAATCCATCCACTCACTAATCCATTTACTCACTAATCAATTCATCCATCTATCCATCATCCATCTACTCACTAATACATCCATCCATCCATCCACCCTCTCATTAATCCATCCATCCATCTACTTACTAATACATCCATCCATCCACCCACTCACTAATCTATTCACTCACTAATCCATACATCCATCTATCCATCCATCCATCTACTCACTAATACATCCATCCATCCACCCACTCACTAATCCATCCATCAATCCATCCACTCACTAATCGATCCATCCATCTACTTACTAATACATCCATCCATCCATCCATCCACCCATTCACTAATCCATCAATCCATCCACTCACTAATCCATTTACTCACTAATCAATTCATCCATCTATCCATCATCCATCTACTCACTAATACATCCATCCATCCATCCACCCTCTCATTAATCCATCCATCCATCTACTTACTAATACATCCATCCATCCACCCACTCACTAATCTATTCACTCACTAATCCATTCATCCATCTATCCATCCATCCATCCATCTACTCACTAATACATCCATCCATCCACCCACTCACTAATCTATTCACTCACTAATCCATTCATCCATCTATCCATCCATCCATCCATCTACTCACTAATACATCCATCCATCCACCCACTCACTAATCCATCCATCAATCCATCCACTCACTAATCCATCCATCCATCTACTTACTAATACATCCATCCATCCATCCATCCACCCATTCACTAATCCATCAATCCATCCACTCACTAATCCATTTACTCACTAATCAATTCATCCATCTATCCATCATCCATCTACTTACTAATACATCCATCCATCCACCCACTCATTAATCTATTCACTCACTAATCCATTCATCCATCTATCCATCCATCCATCTACTCACTAATACATCCATCCATCCACCCACTCACTAATCCATTCATCCATCCATCCACCCACTCACTAATCAATCCATTCATCCAGCCACTTACTAATCCATCCATCCATCTACTCTCTAATTCATCCATCCATTCATGCACACATCCATCCATTCATGCATCCACCCACTCACTAATCCATCCATCCATCCATCCATCCATCCATCTACTCACTAATTATTATTATTTATTTATATAGCACCATTGATTCCATGGTGCTGTACATGAGAAGGCGTTACATACAAATTACAGATATCACTTACAGTAAGCAAACTAACAATTACAGACTGATAGAGAGGGGTGAGGACCCTGCCCTTTCGGGCTTACATTCTACAGGATGGTGGGGAAGGAGACAGTAGGTTGGGGGGTTGCAGGAGCTCCGATGTTGGTGAGGAGGCAGCAGGGTCAGTGCAGGCTGTAAGCTTTCTTGAAGAGGTGAATTTTCAGGTTCCGTCTGAAGGATCCGAATGTGGTTGATAGTTGGACATGTTGGGGCACAAAATTCCAGAGGATGGGGGATATTCGGGAGCACTACTGCCTACTCACTAATCCACCCTTCCATCCTTCCACCTACTCACTATTCCATCCATCAATATCATATTTGTATATATCTACCTATCTATCTAAAAGATAAAAAATGGAGGCAGCACACCAGTTAAGAGTGGAAAAATGTGCTTATTTAATAGCCCAAAGTGGCCACTTTGGGCTATTAAATAGACAACTTTTTCACTCTTAAAAAGGTTTGGCTGTTAGGTTGGGTTCACACTGCGTTTATATGGCACGTTAGATGGACTACGTTACACCGTGGCATAAACACAGTGTAACATAGGAATTATTGGCGGCCTTAATGGACTATGTCGGACGCATCGGTAGCGCACGCCCACAATGGGCGTGCACCAGGGATGTGCCGTCATTGAGTGACAGGCCCTGAGATGCGGGCTGCAGCGTTTCCGGGTCCGTCACTGCTAGCGCAGATAGAGCTAGCAGATGCTCTATCTGCACTAACGTGCTGCCATACCGGCACTTGCGTTTACAGCAGCCCGTTACCGTATGTGTTGAACGAGCTGCTGTAAATGCAATGTGAACCCAGCCTTACGTTGGAGGCACAGCACCCAGGGATATTGTTGCCTATTGCTGTTTTTCACTTTTTTCTTTTTATCTATCTATCTATCATCTATCTATTTACAGTATTTATCTATTATCTATCTATCAATCTTTAGATCTCTGTCTATGCAAATATTTTTACTGCACAAAAGACTTTGGTACTTATTTCTTTTTAATGCTTTAAGAAGCCATTCAACAACTTCCATAGTGCTTTTATATTGTATGTCACACTGCTTTAGGAATCCGCATATTACTTGAATGGCTTATATCAGTTTATCTACTATATAATCGTCTAAGGGGCACTTCCTTCTGTCTGTCATGGAAATCCTGCGGCCGTGACCAATCAGCGAAAGTCACAGTCCGGCCGGGAATTCGCCCTTTCCTACTCTGTCAGTGCCCCCTCCAGTCAGCGCTCACACAGGGTTAATGGCTGCGTTACACCGCATTATGCCGTGGTGTAACGCAGTCTGTTAACGCTGCTATTAACCCTGTGTGACCAACTTTTTACTAATGATGGTGCCTATGCAGCATCAATAGTAAAAAGATCTAATGTTAAAAATAATAAACAAAATAAATAATCATTATATACTCACCTTCCGTCGCGTTTCCCGCTCCTTGTGACGCTCCGGTCCATGCATTGTGGTCTCGTGAGATCATCTCGCGAGACCGCAATGCATTCTTGGGACCGGAGCATAGCGAGGAGCATCGGTAAATGCCTGGGCTGGATCCGGGGGCCGACAGAAGGAGAATATATATCTATTTTTTATTTTAATTCTTTTTTTTAACAGGGATATGGTGCCCACATTGCAATATACTACGTGGGCTGTGTTAGATGCTACGTGGGCTGTGTTATATACTGCGTGGGCTGTGTTATATACTACGTCTCTGTGCTATATACTACGTGGGCTGTGCTATATACTACATAGCTGTGCTATATACTACATGGGCTGTGTTATATACTGCGTGAGCTGTGTAATATACTGCGTCTCTGTGCTATATACTACGTGGGCTGTGTTATATACTGCATGGACTGTGTATATACTGTGTGGGCTGTGTTATATACTACGTCTCTGTGCTATGTACTACGTGGCTGGGCAATATACTTCATCGCTGTGCTCTATACTACGTGACCTGTGTTATATACTGCATGGGCTGTGTTATATACTACGTCGCTGTGCTATATACTATGTGGCTGTGCTATATACTACGTGGCTGTGCAACATATTACATGGCTGGGCAAAATATTACGTGGCTGGGCAATATACTACGTGTCTGTGCTATATACTATGGGGGCTGTGCTATATACTATGTGGGCTGTGTTATATACTACGTGGGCTGTTATATACTATGTGGGCTGTGTTATATGCTACTTGGCTGTGCTATATTTATCTGCTGTATCTGTGCATCATGAATCGTGGTATGTGTTAAAAAGGGGGGCCCACTGAGACTCTATCACCCAGGGCCCTTAAAAAACCTGGAGCCGGCCCTAGCTTCACTGATTGTTTGCAGCCGGGCGTGACCAATCAGCGACAGGCGCAGTCCGGCCACGAATTGGCCGGAATTTGAACCACGCTTCGCTAATTGGTCGAGCCCGGCCGGCCGAATCCTGTGCATAAATTGCATTATTCTGAAAACTTCATAAATAAACTGCATACATATTCTTAGAATACCCAATGTGCTAGAATCGGGCCACCATCTAGTTTATCATAAAAACCAAGTGACATTAATATCACTGAATATCTCTGCAGCTGTAGATAAAACTATAACACCTACCTACATTATACTATAAAAACTACCTTTAACGTAATACTGAATTGTTCCAGCTGCTACCACAAGTCCTATGACAGAATAATGCATAAAATATCTGTAACACATGCCATTCCACCATATTACTTATCTGTTATGCTGTCATTTGTTCTGTCATTCTTATTCAACTATGGGGTCTCCATAGACCTCAGAGCATAAGAAATGTAAGATATTAAAATGAATAAAACTTATATTCAGCCCACTTGTCATATGTCCAGCTATCCACTGTTCATCATCTGCTCCTCAGAATTGCCTCCTCTTACCCTCATCACATGCCATATCTCTCGGCCTGTTGGAAACTTCCATTTGCGACCAGGCCTTGGAAGTGACACTGTGACATGACATAGTTCAATGAGCAGTGACCAATGAGACCTGGCCAGAAGTCTCGGTCTAGAATAAAGAGGTCAAACATGTTGTCATGCCCTCAGCTGCAGGTCTGGTCCCCGCTGCAAAGGGAGACCGGCACCTTTCACACAGCTCCACTGGTACTACTCACCCTGTCCGTGGCTCCAGACGATCAGCGGCTCCTTTCTCTGCTAAGAACCTGCATCCTCTTGGCAGGTCTCCTGGAAATGCTCTTAGGAGGCGCGTCCCGCTTCCTGCACATACTTAAAACAGCAGAGCACCTGTTCTCTATTAAGGCTCTCTGTGCTATGATGCTCTGTGCATAAAAGGCATCCTCCCATTATGTGAGGTGCCTGGGCAATGTGTTCATTCTGCTGTTTGTGGCCTTCTGCTCAGGCCACACTCTGCTGCTGTGCTCTGCTCTGCAAAGTGTAGTTTATTACTTTTGGTTTTCTAATTCCTCTGTCTCCTCAGAATCTTCCGCTGGCAGTTCCCTTTTCTTGATCCTTCTTGACTCTCCGGTTTCCACTCCTGGTTGACTAAACTGCTCCTCACGGAACCATCCAGATATTGCTGCCGGCTGGATCTGCCTTTCCAACACTACACAGAGCTTCCTGGATTCTCTTCACTGACAGAGCCTGAATTCCACCATCTTGTTAATATGGTCTGTACAGGTTGTCCCTCTGGTCCGGGTACTGCGGCATTTAGGCCATCTGGTGTTGTGACGGGGGAATCCCTGTATAGGGATACACCTTGCCCGATGCTCCACTACGTGGTTCAGTGTTGTAGTCCAGAGGGTTCTTCTCTCAGGCATCTCTTTCTGTTTGTTTAAGCTTCATTTAAATAAATACCTTTGCTTTTTGGAAGCACATTCTCCTGTCTCTTGCGTACCGGGTATACAGCTACCACTGCTCCTTCAGTGGTCTAGTGAGTCCACTATATTTCCCCACACCTTGTGGGCGTAACACATGTTATAGCTGAAAGAACAAGACCGAACTGTAGGCAGCACTGCTCATTGCCTGCTGTTTGGTCCTCAGTGTCTCTTTGTGGAACATGCAGTGACTTCAAAGAACTGGTTACAGCCAAGAGTGAACAGGCCAGAGAACCAGTGTACGATGGTGGAAAGAAAAAGTGGCTCTAAGGACTAGACAGCAAGTAGCGAGCAGTGGAGAGGCTGGACAAGTTATTGGTGAGGTAAGTATTTTGCCATTCTGCCATTTTGAAGAATCCATGCAAAGCGAATTTACAAAAATCTATATTTGTAATAATATTTTTTTGTATATTCCATTAAAATTCAATACTACCCAAATATATTTGGACATCTTTAATTGGGATAAAAGAATAATGAAAATGTGTACTAAAAAAGTAATCAATAAAAAATCCAACCAGACAGAAGTTGGGTACTTTTTGTTCTATTTGAAAATCACAGTAAAATTAGAAGGGAGGATAGTTATGACCACTTTATAAAAAGATGATGGTACAGCTAAAGTGTCCTATATGTTGGCATGTTAGTATACTATCCGGGAATCTGCCGCATTAGGCAAGTTTTATAATGCAATGCAGTTTTGATACATAATGAAATGGAGAAAGAAAACAAAACAAATACATTTGTCTAGTGGTAATGATGGTAAATTATGTTTCTGACCAGTTGTATTGATTATCCTCGCAGACTTTATTAAAGTTAGATTAAGATATCCAAGGCCATTTTAGACTTTACTCCACACGTTTCATAAATAACTTTGGAATAGATGATGCCATACAGGTGTTTTGTTGCTAGACTTTGAAATGTGTGTAGGACTCAGCTTGCAAAATCAATTTTGCGAAGTACAATGACTACAAAATTGTGTGAAATGGACCACTAATCATAAACTACCAAAAATGTCTCAGAATTTGTCTGTGAGTGAATGATGGCCATAGAAATCTAACATCAATTTGACACATTGTTTACAGCCATTGAATCTCTGGAAATGATTTCACGCAATGCATCATTGTATCCAAAACCCCCAAAGTATAAAACATTCTTTTGTGACTTTCCTCAGCCATGACTTAACTGAATGCATGAAATAAAGCATGAAAAAACCCTAAATAACAAAATCCCCTCCAGGGATGAGACTTTTGTGTAACTGTATAACTTAGCAGCTGCATGAAGTATGCAGGATATTGGTATAGGAAAAGTGTACTAATATTTACTAATACAGTGGAAAGACAGTTACCGATAAAACTTTGTGTATGAATAATTATAGGAAAATGAACATGAATGCATGTTATTATAACAATAGTTATTTTGCATATGAGATGTTTCTTTGTTATAAAGGGAGCTGTCATCGCGCCTATTTTACTAAACACCCATAACCCCTATAAAATAACGGAGCATTATTATTTGTTATGAATCCTGTTAATGTATGAATAAATTCCCAAGAGGAATCACAGAGGAAGGTCACAATACAGAGTTCTATGAAATTGTACTTCAGAATTGTTGGGGAAAGCATGTGTTGACCAAAACAGGCATGTAGGCGAGCTATCAGATTCTCTATAAACTCAAGTCTAATATCTCTTATAGCCATGTTTGTTTGACAACAGAAGATTGAACACATATCAGAAAGAAGATGAAAGTTGGACATTTTTCTATTTCATTTTAAAAAATGTTAACTAATTTAGAAATTGATGGCAGCAACACATCTCATAAAAGTTTGAATAGGGTCATGACTACAGTTGTGTAGCACCCCCTCTTCTTTTTACAAAAAAATGTCTGGGTGTTGAGGAAACCAATTGCTGGAGGTTTTGAAATGTTGTCAAATTCTTGTCTGATGTAAAACTTTAGCTGCTCTACAGTCCTGGGTTTTCTTTGCCAATCTTTTTTGATTCATAGTGTGCCAAATGTTTTCTACTGGTGAAAGGTCTGGATTGCTCAGTATTGATAGTGCCTTTCATGATGTGTGAGATGCCCTTGCCAAAGGCACTAATGCAATCCTATATCATCAGTGGTGCAGTTCTTTGAACTGGGCGCTGATAATAAGCTGTATGGTCCCACTCCTCTTGAGTTTGCAGGATACAGAGTCCATGGTTTCCATAAAGAATTTAAATGAAAAACAGTTTTCCATTTTGACTGGGTCCATTTTATAAAAAATATTGGCCCAGAGAAGAAGGTAGCATTTCTGGATTGTGTTGATATATGGATTCTTCTTTGCATGATAGAGATTTAAATCATCACTCAAAGTTTTTTTTTTACTGAAAGCTGGAGTGTTGATTCTAATATAAGTTCCCTGCACTTAGTCTTATACTTACCTCTCACCATTTTCAGCTTTTCCTGGCACCCCTTCTGTTAGTCTCCAGCGGTTTGGGACCTGCCGGATTGCTCTAGTGTTTTCTAGAACAACCCGGAAGTTATAATTCAATTTAAATCTATAAGAGCAAGAACAAGGACAAAACGAGTCTCTCCTAGACTTGCATTAAAAGCTTATGACAATTACCTCTGATTTTCGGTCAATCAAAAGTTGCGGTCACAAGATTGCAGCATAGAACCAGTGCCATGAAGAGGTTAATACAGCAGTTGGTAAGCATAAGGCTTTGGGCAACATACTTAGATTAGTTGCACCACTCCAGCGCAGAAATGAAAAAAACAGATGGAGTGGTGCTTTAACCCATTTCCGACATTGGGCGTAATAATACACTGATGCGGCCACCCTCCCTTTGATGTGAGCTCACATCTTTTCCAGTACATGTCAACTGTTTTGAATAGCTGACATATGACATTAACAGCCGCGGGAGGAATTGCAATCCTACCGCAGCTGTTAGCCTGTTAAATGCCACTTTCAAACTTTGACTGCCAAATTTAACACACGCTTCCAGCAAGCATGCTAGAAATCTTGTCCATCGGTGCCCGTGTCACATGATCGCGGGTCGCCGATGGGTTGGCATGGCAACCAGAGGCTTTCAGCAGACCTCTATGGTTGTCACTGCCAGATTGCTATGAGCACCACCCGGTGGTTGGCGTTCATAGCAAGTCAGCAATTCTGTTACATATAGGGGATCTGATCATTGCCTGTTTGTAGCAGAGGTGATTGGGTTATGGCAGCTTCTAGTTTCCCATGGAGACTATTGAAGCATGCCAAAAGTAAAAAAAAAAGTTTTTAAAAATATATATAAGAAAATATATAAAAGTTCAAATCACCCCCCCTTTGCCCCATTCAAGATAAAACAATAAAAAAATCAAACATACACATATTTGGTGTCACCGAGTTCAGAATCTGCCGATCTATCAATATAACAAAAATTAAACTAGATTGCTAAGCAACGTAATGAGGTAAAAACTCAAAACACCAGAATTACCTTTTTTGGTCACCTCAACATTGTATTAAAATGCAATAACAGGTGAACAAAAGATCATATCTGCACCAAAATAGTAAAATAGTATCTTTAAAAACGTCAGCTCGGCACGCAAAAAATAAGCTCCCAACCAACCCGAGAGCAATCTCGAGAAATGGAGACGCTAGGGGTATCGTAAAATGGTGCAATTTTTTTTTAACAAACTTTGGAATTTTTTTTCACCACTTAGATAAAAAAGAACCTATATATGTTTTGTGTCTATGAACTCATAATGACCTACCATAATGGTAGGTCAGTTTTAGCATTTAGTGAACATAGTAAAAAAGCAAAACAAAAAATTAATTGCTCTTTTTTTTGCAATTTTATCCACACTTTGATTTTTTTCCCATTTCGCAGTACATGATATGTTGAAACCAATGGTGTCTTTCAAAAGCACAACTCTTCCCGCAAAACAAGCCATTGCATGGCCATATTGACCAAAAACTAAAAAAGGTATGGCTCTGGGAAGAAGAGGAGCAAAAAACGAAAGCACTAAAATGAAAATACCTCCGGTCATGAAGGAGTTAATTTGCATGTAAGGATTGCACGATGAACTGTACATAGGCAATGATTTCTGGAAGTATTTGTTAGCCCATGCACTACCAAATCATGTCTGTTTTTCATGTAGTATCACCTGAGGATCTCACGACCATGAGCACCAAATAATACCTATTGGTTTTGTCCCTTGTGCACAAGTATTTCTCTGAATCTTTTGATGATATTATGTTTAGAAGTAGAAGAGAACTGTATGTAGGAAGGAGGGGTTTGGGTTCCTGCAGAACTGGGCCGACTTCTCAGTTGGCTACAGTCTCTACGCTAGGGATGGGCTGCACCTCAAAGGGGAGGGTGCAGCTGTGTTGGGGGAGAAAATGGCTAGAAGGTTGGAGGAGTGTTTAAACTAGGAATTGGGGGGAGGGTATTCATTTTATAGGAGGGGAAGATAGTGCAGATAGAGACCTGGGCACAAATAAGGAAGTTGGGGGTGGCGGTGGCATGGGGGGTGGGGTTAGAACAGTTAATAATTTAAGAAAGAATAAAGGTGCAGAGAGATACATAAAATGTATGTATACTAATGCCAGAAGCCTCGCCAACAAAATGGACGAATTAGAACTAATGTTGTTGGAGCATAATTATGACATGGTGGGGATATTTGAGACATGGCTGGATGAGAGCCATGACTGGGCTGTTAACTTGCAGGGCTATAGCCTGTTCAGAAATGACCGTACAGATAAGCGAGGGGGTGGGGTGTGTCTATATGTAAAATCGTCCTTAAAACCCATCCTGCGTGATAATATAGGTGAATTTAATGAAAATGAAGAATCCCTGTGGGTGGAGATAAGGGGAGGGGGGAAAAATAATAAATTACTGATAGGGGTTTGTTATAAATCTCCAAATATAATGGAAGCAATGGAGAATATCCTAGTAAAGCAAATAGATGAAGCTGCGACTCAAGGAGAAGTCATTATTATGGGGGACTTCAACTACCCTGAAATAGATTGGGGAACAGAAACCTGCAGTTCCAGCAAAGGTAATCGGTTTTTGACAACTATGAGAGACAATTACCTTTCACAACTGGTTCAGGACCCAACAAGAAGGGGGGCACTGCTAGACCTAATATCAACCAACAGGCCAGACCGCATATAAAATATAAGGGTTGGGGGTCACTTGGGTAATAGCGATCACAAAATAATAAGTTTTCATGTATCCTTTAAAAAGATGTGCAATAGAGGGGTTACAAGGACACTAAACTTCAGGACGGCAAATTTCCAACAGATGAGAGAGGATCTTGGTGCAATTAACTGGGACGATATCCTGAGACACAAAAATACACAAAGAAAATGGGAGACATTTATTAGCATCCTGGATAGGACCTGTGCACTGTATATACCGTATGGGAATAAACATACTAGAAATAGGAGGAAACCAATATGGCTAAATAGAGCTGTAAAGGGCGCAATAAGTGACAAAAAGAAAGCATTTAGAAAATTAAAGGAAGTAGGTAGTGATGAGGCATTAAATAAATACAGAAAATTAAATAAATTCTGTAAAAAGCAAATCAAGGCAGCAAAGATTGAGAAAAATATTCTTTAACTACATAAATAGTAAGAAACTAAAAAATGATAGTGTTGGCCCCTTTAAAAATAGTCTGGGTGAAATGGTGGATGAGGATGAGGAAAAGGCCAATATGCTAAATGACTTTTTTTCATCAGTATTTACACAGGAAAATCCCATGGCAGACAAAATGACTAGTGATAAAAATTCCCCATTAAATGTCACTTGCTTAACCCAGCAGGAATTGCGGCGGCGTCTAAAAATCACTAAAATTGACAAATCTCCGGGCCCGGATGGGATACACCCTCGAGTACTGCAGGAATTAAGTACAGTCATCGATAGACCATTATTTTTAATCTTTAAAGACTCCTTAATAACAGGGTCTGTACCACAGGACTGGCGTATAGCAAATGTGGTGCCAATATTCAAAAAGGGGACAAAAACTGAACTTGGAAATTATAGGCCAGTAAGCTTAACCTCTACTGTGGGTAAAATCCTGGAGGGCATTCTAAGGGATGCTATACTGGAGTATCTGAAGAGGAATAACCTCATGACCCAGTATCAGCACGGGTTTACTAGGGACCGTTCATGTCAGACTAATTTGATAAGTTTCTATGAAGAGGTAAGTTCTGGATTGGACCAAGGGAACCCAGTGGATGTAGTGTATATGGACTTTTCAAAAGCTTTTGATATGGTGCCACACAAAAGTTTGATACATAAAATGAGAATAATGGGGATAGGGGAAAATATGTGCAAGTGGGTTGAGAGCTGGCTCAGGGATAGGAAACAAAGGGTGTTTATTAATGGAGCACACTCGGACTGGGTTGCGGTTAGCAGTGGGGTACCACAGGGGTCAGTATTGGGCCCTCTTCTTTTTAACATATTTATTACTGACCTTGTAGGGGGCATTCAGAGTAGAATTTCAATATTTGCAGATGACACTAAACTCTGCAGGGTAATCAATACAGAGGAGGACAATTTTATATTACAGGATGATTTATGTAAACTAGAAGCTTGGGCTGATAAATGAAAATGAGCTTTAATGGGGATAAATGTAAGGTCATGCACTTGGGTAGAAGTAATAAGATGTATAATTATGTGCTTAATTCTAAAACTCTGGGCAAAACCGTCAATTAAAAAGACCTGGGTGTATGGGTGGATGACAAACTCATATTCAGTGGCCAGTGTCAGGCAGCTGCTACAAAGGCAAATAAAATAATGGGATGCATTAACCCCTTACCGGCATCGGACGTACTATACCGTCCGATGCCGGCTCCCCTGCTTTGATGCAGGGCTCCGCGGTGAGCCTGCATCAAAGCCGGGACATGTCAGCTGTTTTGAACAGCTGACATGTGCCCGTAATAGGCGCGGGCAGAATCGCGATCTGCCCACACCTATTAACTAGTTAAATGCCTCTGTCAAACGCAGACAGCGGCATTTAACTACCGCTTCCGGCCGGGCGGCCGGAAATGACGTCATCGCCGACCCCCGTCACATGATCGGGGGTCGGCGATGCGTCTGGATGGTAACCATAGAGGTCCTAGAGACCTTTATGGTTATTGACGACCGGTGGCTGTGAGTGCCACCCTGTGGTCGGCGCTCACAGCACACCTCCATTTCTGCTACATAGCAGTGATCAGCAGATCGCTGCTATGTAGCAGAGCCGATCGAGTTGTGCCTGCTTCTAGCCTCCCATGGAGGCTATTGAAGCATGGCAAAAGTTAAAAAAAAAAGTTTAAAAAAATGTGAAAAAAATAAAAAAAACATAAAAGTTTAAATCACCCCCCTTTTGCCCCAATCAAAATAAATCAATAAAAAAAATATCAAATCTACGCATATTTGGTATCGCCGCGCTCAGAATCGCCCGATCTATCAATTAAAAAAAAGAATTAACCTGATCGCTAAATAGCGTAGCGGGAAAAAAATTAGAAACGCCAGAATTACGTTTTTTTTGTCGCCGCGACATTGCATTAAAATGCAATAACGGGCGATCAAAAGAACGTATCTGCACCAAAATGCTATCATTAAAAACGTCATCTCAGCACGCAAAAAATAAGCCCTCAACCGACCCCAGATCATGAAAAGTGGAGACGCTACGAGTATCGGAAAATGGCGCAATTTTTTTTTTTTTTTTTTAGCAAAGTTTGGAATTTTTTTTCACCACTTAGATAAAAAACAACCTAGTCATGTTAGGTGTCTATGAACTCGTACTGACCTGGAGAATCATAATGGCAGGTCATTTTTAGCATTTAGTGAACCTAGCAAAAAAGCCAAACAAAAAACCAATGTGGGATTGCACTTTTTTTGCAATTTCACCGCACTTGGAATTTTTTTCCTGTTTTCTAGTACATGACATGCTAAAACCAATGATGTCGTTCAAAAGTACAACTCGTCCCGCAAAAAATAAGCCCTCACATGGCCAAATTGATGGAAAAATAAAAAAGTTATGGCTCTGGGAAGGAGGGGAGCGAAAAACGAACACGGAAAAACGAAAAATCCCCCGGTCATGAAGGGGTTAAAAGAGGCATAGATGCTCATGAGGAGAACATAATTTTACCTCTGTACAAGTCACTAGTGCGACCACACTTAGAATACTGTGCACAGTTCTGGTCTCCGGTGTATAAGAAAGACATAGCTGAACTAGAGCGGGTGCAGAGAAGAGCGACCAAGGTTATTAGAGGACTGGGGGGTCTGCAATACCAAGATAGGTTATTACACTTGGGGCTAATTAGTTTGGAAAAACGAAGACTAAGGGGTGAACTTATGTTAATGTATAAATATATGAGGGGACAGTACAAAGACCTTTCTGATGATCTTTTTAATCATAGACCTGAAACCGGGACAAGGGGGCATCCTCTGCGTTTGGAGGAAAAAAGGTTTAAGCATTATAACAGACGTGGATTCTTTACTGTAAGAGCAGTGAGACTATGGAACTCTCTGCCGTATGATGTTGTAATGAGTGATTCATTACTTAAATTTAAGAGGGGACTGGATACCTATCTGGAAAAGTATAATGTTACAGGGTATATACACTAGATTCCTGGATAGGGCGTTGATCCACGGAACTAGTCTGATTGCCGTATGTGGAGTCGGGAAGGAATTTTTTTCCCCAATGTGGAGCTTACTCTTGCCACATGGGTTTTTTTTGCTTTCCTCTGGATCAACGTGTTAGGGCATGTTAGGTTAGGCTATGGGTTGAACTAGATGGACTTATAGTCTTACTTCAACCTTAATAACTATGTAACTATGTAACTATGTATTAAGCAAATTAGGTCCTTATGTTAGTAGGAATCTATAAAGATTCATGACAATTAAAATATTTCTATTATGATAACTCAGGGCCGGACTGGGACTAAGATTCAGCCCTGGCATTTGAAGTTACACAGGCCCACTTGTCACATGGTGAATGTATAATATCTTTGATCACTTGTAGGCAGGGCCGGTTTTAGGCAAAGTGGGGCCCTAAGCCTAGTTCAAAGTTTAAAATGGGGCCCCAAATGCTAACATATTGCACATCACACAAGCATTTCGGTTGTATTTACAAGCGCTGAGTTCAGGCCGCTAAATGAGTTTGATCAACAATACTGAAGTTGTTCAACGCTTGTTTCCCGGCCTCTTTCCACCAGCTGAGGAATAATGATGGGACAGAACGATCACTAATAGATCACTAACAGATCACCATACAGTATCATGATATCAGCAGCACATCTACAGTTTACACTGCCGATGTGCTGCTGAGAACAAGGATTTTTGTTACAGCAGAAACAATCTGAATATGCAGCATTTTACTTGTTTAGTAAAATACACCCCATAGTCCTCCATATATTATAATGTGCGCCACAGTCCTCCATGTAGTATAATACACTCCCTATAGTCCTCCATGTATTAAAATACACTGCTCAGTCCTCCATATAGCATAATACACTCCTCATAGTCCTCCATATAGCATAATACACTCCTCATAGTGCTCCATATAGCATAATACATTCCTCATAGTGCTCCATATAGTATAATGCACCGCCATAGTCATCCATGTAGTACAATTCACTTCCCATGCACCCCATAGTTCTTCATATAGTATAACGTATTCCCCATAATCCTCAATACAGTATAATGCAGCCCACATATAGTATAATACAGCCACCACCCTACAGAATATAATGCAGCCAACCCAGAGTATAATGCAGCTACTTCATAGAATATAATACAGCCCACCTCCCCATAATATATAATCTAGCCCCATAGAATATAATGCAGCCCCCCATAGTATAACACAGCCTCCCCATAGAATAGAATATACCCCCCATAGTATATCGCACAACCCGTATAGCAGATAACACAGCCCATGTAGCAGTATACAGCACAGCCCACATAGAAGTATACAGTACTGCCCACATAGTAGTATACAGCACTGCCCACATAGTAGTATACAGCACAGCCCACACAGTAGTATATAGCACAGCCCACATAGTAGTATACAGCACAGCCCACATAGTAGTATATAGCAGAGCCCACACAGTAGTATACAGCAGAGCCCACATAGTAGTGTATAGCACAGCCCACATAGTAGTATACAGCAGAGCCCACATAGTAGTATACAGCACAGCCCACATAGTAGTGTATAGCACAGCCCACATAGCAGTATACAGCACTGCCCACATAGTAGTATATAGCTGAGCCCACATAGTAGTGTATAGCACAGCCCACATAGTAGTATACAGCAGAGCCCACATAGTAGTATATAACACAGCCCACACAGTAGTATACAGCATAACCCACACAGTAGTATACAGCAGAGCCCTCACAGTAGTATACAGCACTGCCCACATAGTAGTATACAGCACTGCCCACACAGTAGTATAGAGCAAAGCCCATATAGTAGTATATAGCACATCCCACATAGTAGTATACAGCACTGCCCACATAGTAGTATACAGCAGAGCCCACATAGTAGTGTATAGCACAGCCCACATCATAGTATACAGCAGAGCCAACACAGTAGTATACAGAACTGCCCACATAGTAGTATACAGCACTGCCCACACAGTAGTATACAGCACAGCCCACATAGTAGTATACAGCAGAGCCCACATATCTTCCCCCTCTAGAATGGCCCCAGAGTCCAGTAAAAAAAAAAACACTCCTCACCTCCCCTCGTGCCTGCGGTGCTTCCTGCTCCTGTCTCGGCTGCTGCTGCACTGCCTGGGACACAGTGAGTGCGCGCGCACACGCAGTGTCAGAGGCAGAGCGGGGAATGATGGGTGAGGGAACGTCAGGTGACGCTCTCTCCTCCATCCTTGCATTCAACTGTACCGGTGTCATAGACGCCGGTATAGATGAATGCGTCAGCGGTGGCACTTGGAGGAGAAGGGTGAGTCGGTGCGCAGTGGCCCACTACTGGCACCGGACCTTCTGGCATTTGCCACAACTGCCCGATGGCCAGTCCGGCCCTGTGATAACTATATGTAGAAATCTGGGTGATTTTCTACAAATTCTCACTGCTGCTTTATTAGCACGAACAACCTTTCACAATTGATATTTATAACATTCTGTATTCTTACAACGGACAGGCAATTTTAAGAGATGCTTATTGAGGTAGAGCATTTTGTCATTCAATTAATCACTGATGGTACACATTTTATGCTGGTTATACAATTAAAGCAACTATACAGCTGGCTATACACTTCAGGTAGTTTTCAGCTAGATGCTCTTCTGGCAGGTGGATTTCATCCTGAACCCCAGTATATATGCAAGCTTATCTTAGGATGTGTTCTAGATGGAGAGAAGGAAGTAAGCTGCTGCTAAACACGTTGGTGGCAGCTTGACACCCCTATGAAACAAAAGGATTGGACAAGATGAATTTCAACTGACCAATCCCTCTTTCCCTCAAGTTGAGATCAAGGGTCAGTGGGGCGAAGTCATCCATTCTAGGAATCCTTGTTCTTCTTTCTGCTGAAGATCATTCTTATTGACATTGGCTGTATGCATGGGTTGTGGTTCTGCTGCAGAATAAATTTGGAGCCAGCTAGAAGCCACCCTGGTCGCTGATCCCTGGAAGTGATCTATCTAATGTAAAGGTAATCAATATTGTAAGGCTGGTAAACTAATTTACCGTATATACTCGAGTATAAGCCAACCCGAGTATAAGCCGACCCCCTAATTTTGCCACAAAAAACTGGGAAAACTTAATGACTCGAGTATAAGCCTAGGGTGGAAAATGCAGCAGCTACTGGTACTTTTCAAAAATAAAAATAGATACCAATAAAAGTAAAATTAATTGAGACATCATTGTTTAAGAGTTTTTGAATATCCATATTGAATTAGGAGCCCATTATAATGCTCCATACAGTTCATGATGGCCCCATAAGATGTTCCATATTAAAATATGCTCCATATAATGCTGCACAAATGTTGATTATGGCCCCATAAGAAGCTCCATACAGACATTTGCCCCATACAATGCTGCACAAATGCTGATTATGGCCCCATAAGATGCTCCATAGACACATTTGCCCCATATAATGCTCCAAAAATGCAGATTATGGCCCCATAAGATGCTCCATAGAGATATTTGCCCCATATAATGCTGCACATATGATGATTATGGCCCCATAAGATGCTCCAGAGATATTTGACCCATAAACTCGTAATGCTGCACATGACCCCATAAGATGCTCTATAGAGATATTTGCCCCATATAATGCTGCACATGGCCCCATAAGATGCTCCATACAGATATTTGCCCCATATGCTGTTGCTGCGATTACAAAAATAAAAAATTACATACCCACCTCTCAGGCCCCAGGCACTTGCTATATTCATCTGCTCCCTGTTCCACTGCTGACCACTAGGGTTGAGCGAAACGGATCGTTCATTTTCAAAAGTCGCCGACTTTTGGCAAAGTCGGGTTTCATGAAACCCGACCCGACCCCTGTGTGAGGTCGGCCATGCGGTACGCGACTTTCGCGCCAAAGTCGCGTTTCAATGACGCGAAAAGCGCCATTTCTCAGCCAATGAAGGTGGACACAGAGTGTGGGCAGCGTGATGACATAGGTCCTGGTCCCCACCATCTTAGAGAAGGGCATTGCAGTGATTGGCTTGCTGTCTGCGGCATCACAGGGGCTATAAAGAGGCGTTCCCGCCGACCGCCATCTTACTGCTGCTGATCTGAGCCTAGGGAGAGGTTGCTGCCGCTTCGTCAGAAGCAGGGATAGTGTTAGGCAGGGTCCATTAACCACCAAACCGCTTGTGCTGTAGCGATTTCCACTGTCCAACACCACTTTTTGTTTGCAGGGACAGTGGAAGCTACTTTTTTTTTTCCTCAGCGCTGTAGCTCATTGGGCTGCCCTAGAAGGCTCCCTGATAGCTGCATTGCTGTGTGTACGCCGCTGTGCAAACCAACTGCTTTTTTCAAAGCACAAAATCCTGTTGTTCTTTCCTTTCTGCACAGCTATCTTGTTTGTTTGTCCACACTTTTTATTTAATTTGTGCATCAGTCCACACTTATTGCTGCCTGCCATACCTGGCTGAGACTACTGCAGGGAGATAGTAATTGTAGGACAGTCCCTGTTTTTTTTTTTTTGGTTTTTTTTAATTCTCCCTAAAAGAATAAGTTGTGGGAGATTAAGATTGGCATTTTTGCTAGAGTGCCATCCCTGTGTGTGCCATCTCTCTCACATAGTGGGCCATAGAAAGCCTTTTTATTTTTCTGTTTTTTTTTGTGGGGTTTATAAATTCTCCCTGAAAAAAAAAGACAGTGGGAGATTAATATTGGCCTTTGGGCTTGAGTGCCAGTCCTGAGTGTGCCATCTCTCTCTCAAATAGTGGGCCATAGAAAGCCTATTTATTTATTTATTTTTTTTTGGTTTCTAAATTCCCCCTGAAAAAATTAAAAAAAATCAGTGGGAGATTAATATTGGCCTTTCTGCTTGTGTGCCACTCCTGACTCCTGGGTGTGCCATCTCTCTCTCTCAAATAGTGGGCCATAGAAAGCCTATTTATTTTTTTTTTATTTGGTTTCTAAAGTCTCCCTGAAAAAATAAAAAAAAATCAGTGGGAGATTAATATTGGCCTTTCTGCTTGTGTGCCACTCCTGAATCCTGGGTGTGCCATCTCTCTCTCTCAAATAGTGGGCCATAGAAAGCCTATTTATTTATTTTTTTATTTGGTTTCTAAATTCTCCCTGAAAAAATAAAAAAAAATCAGTGGGAGATTAATATTGGCCTTTCTGCTTGTGTGCCACTCCTGACTCCTGGATGTGCCATCTCTCTCTCTCAAATAGTGAGCCATAGAAAGCCTTTTTTTTTTTTTGGGTTTCTAAAGTCTCCCTGAAAAAATAAAAAAAAATCAGTGGGAGATTAATATTGGCCTTTCTGCTTGTGTGCCATTCCTGACTCCTGGGTGTGCCATCTCTGTCTCTCAAATAGTGGGCCATAGAAAGCCTTTTTTTTTTTTTTGGTTTCTAAATTCTCCCTGAAAAAATAAAAAAAAATCAGTGGGAGATTAATATTGGCCTTTTTGCTTGTGTGCCAGTCTTGACTCCTGGGTGTGCCATCTATGTCTCTCAAATAGTGGGCCATAGAAAGCCTATTTTTTTTTTATTTGATTTCTAAATTCTCCCTGAAAAAATAAAAAAAATTCATTGGGAGATTAATATTGGCCTTTCTGCTTGTGTGCCAGTCTTGACTCCTGGGTGTGCCATCTCTCTCTCTCAAATAGTGGGCCATAGAAAGCCTATTTTTTTTTTTATTTGGTTTCTAAATTCTCCCTGAAAAAATCATTTTTTTTATTTGGTTTCTAAATTCTCCCTAAAAAAATCATTTTTTTTAATTTGGTTTCTAAAGTCTCCCTGAAAAAATAAAAAAAAATCAGTGGGAGATTAATATTGGCCTTTCTGCTTGTGTGCCATTCCTGACTCCTGGGTGTGCCATCTCTGTCTCTCAAATAGTGGGCAGAAAGCCTATTTTTTTATTTATTTGGTTTCTAAATTCTCCCTGAAAAAATAAAAAAAAATCAGTGGGAGATCAATATTGACATTTGTGCTTGAGTGACAGTCCTGCGTGTGTGGCATCTCTCTCATTTGGTGCCACCAAAAACAGAGTGTGTAACATTGTGCCTGATTTTCCTTGCGGTCTCACACACCTGTAAAGGGATATCTAAATCATACTGAAGTTATAGCTCACCGTGTAAGTTGTTTGACAGCAACAAATACCGTTAGTTTGGTTAAGTTTTTAAAACAATGAGGAAGTCTGGTGGAAGAGGTCGTGGCCGTGGGCGTTCATTGTCAGCTGGTAATGATGGTAGTGGTAGTGGAGCATCAGGTGGTCGTGGGAAAAAAAATATTGCACCTAAGTCTGGAGCTGTGGAGCCAGGTTCATCGTCTGGCTACAGAAGGCCTCGAACGCTCCCTTTTCTGGGAGTAGGAAAACCGCTTTTAAAGCCGGAGCAGCAAGTTTTGGCTTACCTTGCTTACTCAGCCTCTAGCTCTTTTGCCTCCTCTTTTGAAACTGGTAAATGTAAAAGCAGCGCATCGTTAGTGGATGTTCACGGTCAGGGACAAGTCGCTTCCTTGTCCTCTTCAGCAAAAACAACAACAGAGAAGGATGCAGCAGGCGACACAACGGGTTACTCCATGGAGCTCTTTACACATACCGTCCCTGGCTTAGAAAGTGAAGCAGTTAACAGGCCATGCCCATTACAAGTTGAATCTGACATGGAGTGCACTGATGCACAGCCACAGCCAGACTACTATGCTGGTCCTTTGACTCAGACCACAACACTGCCCTCGCAGGGTACTGATCCAGAATAAGACCCTGATGAGACTATGTTGCCCCGTCACGAACGCTCTACCACCGACTTACACGGTGACACAGACGAAGTTGCGCACGAGCTAGAAGAGGAGGTTATAGATGACCCAGTTGTTGACCCCGATTGGCAGCCATTGGGGGAACAGGGTGCAGGCGGCAGTAGTTCTGAAGCGGAGGAGGAGGGGCCGCAGCAGGCATCAACATCACAACAGGTTCCATCTGCCGGGCCCGTATCTGGCCCAAAACGCGTGGCAAAGTCAAAACCTGTTGGAGGACAGCGTGGCCATCCAGTTAAAGCTCAGTCTGCAATGCCTGAAAAGGGATCCAAGGCTCGAAAGAGTGCAGTCTGGCATTTTTTTAAACAACATCCAATTGATCAGCGCAAAGTCATCTGTCAAAAATGTTCAACTACCTTAAGCAGAGGTCAGAATCTGAAAAGTCTCAATACAAGTTGCATGCATAGACATTTAACCACCATGCATTTGCAAGCCTGGACTAACTACCAAACGTCCCTTAAGGTTATAGCACCCTCGGCCAATGAAGCTAGTCAGCAACGCTACATCCCTGCCGTCACTCTAAGGCCACCATTTTCCGCACCACCTGCAGTATCTGTGCAGGTTTCTTTGCCAGGCCAAAGCAGTCAGGGTCAGGGAATCACCAGTTTCGTAGTAGGAAACACTGCATCTAGGGCACCGGCGGAAACAATACCATCTCCAACCGTCTCTCAGTCTGCCATGTCCACCGGCACCCCCGCTAGTTCCACGATCTCCAGCTCTCCAGTCCAGCTCACCCTACATGAGACTCTGGTTAGAAAAAGGAAGTACTTATCCTCGCATCCGCGTACACAGGGTTTGAACGCCCACATAGCTAGACTAATCTCGTTAGAGATGATGCCCTACCGGTTAGTTGAAAGTGAAGCTTTCAAAGCCCTGATGGACTACGCTGTACCACGCTACGAGCTACCCAGTCAACACTTCTTTTCGAGAAAAGCCATCCCAGCCCTCCACCAGCATGTTAAAGAGCGCATCGTCCATGCACTCAGGCAATCTGTGAGTACAAAGGTGCACCTGACAACAGATGCATTGACCAGTAGGCATGTCCAGGGACGTTACGTGTCCATCACGGCACACTGGGTGAATGTGGTGGATGCAGGGTCTACAGGGGACATCAATTTCGGGACAGTTCTGCCTAGCCCACGGTCTAGGAAACAGTTGGCTGTAGGTGTTCGCACCCCCTCCTCCTTCTCCTCCTCGTCCTTCTGCAGAAGCGAGAGCTCGTCCACAGACCACAGTCGCCAAACCACTCCATCCGCAGCTGGCACTGTTGCACACCAGTTGTCCCATTATGGGGCAGCTACTGGCAAGCGTCAGCAGGCTGTATTGGCTATTTAGTGTTTGGGCGACAACAGACACACCGCGGAAGTTCTGTCCGAGTTCTTGCAGAGAGAAATGCAGTCGTGGCTGGGCACAGTAGATCTTGAGGCAGGCAAGGTAGTGAGTGATAACGGAAGGAATTTCATGGCTGCCATTTCCCTTTCCCAACTGAAACACATTCCTTGCCTGGCTCACACCTTAAACCTGGTGGTGCAGTGCTTCCTGAAAAGTTATCTGGGGTTATCCGACCTGCTCCTCAAAGTGCGCGGACTTTGCTCACATATCCGCCGTTCGCCCGTACACTCCAGCCGTATGCAGACCTATCAGCGGTCTTTGAACCTTCCCCAGCATCGCCTAATCATAGGCGTTGCAACAAGGTGGAACTCAACACTGCACATGCTTCAGAGACTGTGCGAACAGAGGCGGGCTGTTATGTTTTTGTGGGAGGATACACATACACGGGCAGTAGGATGGCAGACATGGAGTTGTCAGGTGTGCAGTGGTCGAAGATACAAGACATGTGTCAAGTCCTTCAGTGTTTTGAGGAATGCACACGGCTGGTTAGTGCAGACAACGCCATAATAAGCATGAGCATCCCCCTAATGTGTCTGCTGATGCAAAGTTTGATGCACATAAAGGAGCAGGCATCTGCAGCCGAGGAAGAGGAAAGCCTTGATGACAGTCAGCCATTGTCTGGTCAGGGCAGTGTACAGGACGAGGTAGCGGGCGAACAGGAGGAGGAGGACGAGGAGGATGATGGGGATGAGTATTTTTTAATAAGGAAGCTTCTCCGGGGCCACTGGAAATTGGTGGCGTGGCAAGGCCGGGTTCTGGGTTTCTGAGGGACACAAGTGACGTAGATTTGCCTGAAACTGCCCCTCAACCAAGCACAACCGCAGATTTGACAACTGGAACTTTGGCACACATGGCGGATTATGCCTTAGTTATCCTCAAAAGGGACACACGCATTAAGAAAATGATGAACGATGACGATTACTGGTTGGCCTGCCTCCTTGATCCTAGCTATAAAGGCAAATTGCAAAATATTATGCAACATGAGAACTTGGAACTAATATTAGCAACCAAACAATCAACTCTTGTTGACCGTTTGCTTCAGGCATTCCCAGCACACAGCGCCCGTGATCGTTCTCACACGAGTAGCAGGGGGCAGCAGACCAGAAGTGTTAGAGGTGCAGAAATCCGAAGTGGCGTTGGACAGAGGGGTTTTCTGACCAGGTTGTGGAGTGATTTTGCTATGACCGCAGACAGGACAGGTACTGCTGCATCAATTCAAAGTGACAGGAGACAACATTTGACCAGTAGGGTTACTAACTATTTTTCATCCCTTATCGATGTTCTACCTCAACCGTCATTCCCATTTGATTACTGGGCATCCAAATTAGACACCTGGCCAGAATTGGCAGAATATGCATTGCAGGAGCTTGCTTGCCCGGCAGCTAGTGTCCTATCCGAAAGAGTATTCAGTGCTGCAGGTTCAATATTAACCGAAAAAAGGACTCGTCTGGCTACCCAAAATGTTGATGATATAACCTTCATTAAAATGTACCACAACTGGATTTCGAATTCTTTTGCCCCACCTTTCCCGGCCGACACCTAGCTTTCCTATGAAAAGGTATTGCCTGTGGACTACTCTGAATGACTTTACCAATCTCGTAATTTGCAGCAGCTGATTGTCCAGCATACGACATGTTTACACCTCCCTAAATGGCCAAACTCCCCACACGGGGCCGTGGTATCGCCACTTGGCGCAAGCACCCGTGAGAGTGCTGTTTGTCTGAAGAGGTGGGTGTGCCCGCTTTTGGTCGACGGCACTGCCACTGGGTCCCTCATAGTACAATAAAGTGTCTCTGGCGGTGGTGGTGCGCACCCAACGTCAGACACACTGTTGTAACATGAGGGGCCCTGGGCATGTACCGCCGGCCACAAGAGAGTTCCCCCACCCCCAGCTCAAACATTGCTCTACCACTTGCACAATTATCTCTCACAGTTCCACCAATGTTTAGTCTATGCGCTGACATCCGTAAATTCCTGCCACTGACAATACCATTGTGTTGACATGTATGATGGTACTTAACATAGTCAGGGGCAGTGTCCTATATTTACCCAAGTAAATACTTTGTGCCAAATTACTAGGTCTGAAACTACGCAGAGGAGCCCACCCCTGTACCTAATGATTGCACCGTTTTGTGTTTTTATTTTGTTGTAATGCGAGACATTAACATGTATTTATTGTTTGGGACTACTAACTGGCAGACACTCATTACAATCGGCCGCCGCTGACAACACCAATGGTGCCTGTGTACCCCTGCAAGAGAATTCAAAGTGCCTACAGCCCAATTTTATTATGTTAGGCCTTCGAAGCCTGTCTGCAGTCCCTCCTTCCACTAGGCCTCCACTAACCTGTCTACTGCTGCCCGTGTACCCCTGGAACCAATTATAAAGTGCCTACAGCCCAATTTTATTATGTTAGGCCTTCGAAGCCTGTCTGCGGTCCGTCCTTCCACTAGGCCTCCACTGACCTGTCTACTGCTGCCTGTGTTCCCCTGGAACCAATTTTAAAGTGCCTACAGTCCAATTTTATTATGTTAGGCCTTCGAAGCCTGTCTGCGGTCCCTCCTTCCACTAGGCCTCCACTGACCTGTCTACTGCTGCCCGTGTACCCCTGGAACCAATTATAAAGTGCCTACAGCCCAATTTTATTATGTTAGGCCTTCGAAGCCTGTCTGCGGATCGTCCTTCCACTAGGCCTCCACTGACCTGTCTACTGCTGCCTGTGTACCCCTGGAACCAATTTTAAAGTGCCTACAGCCCAATTATATTATGTTAGGCCTTCGAAGCCTGTCTGCGGTCCGTCCTTCCACTAGGCCTCCACTGACCTGTCTACTGCTGCCCGGGTTCCCCTGGAACCAATTTTAAAGTGCCTACAGCCCAATTTTATTATGTTAGGCCTTCGAAGCCTGTCTGCGGTCCCTCCTTCCACTAGTCCTCCACTGACCTCTCTACTGCTGCACGTGTACCCCTGGAACCAATTATAAAGTGTCTACAGCCCAATTTTATTATGTTAGGCCTTCAAAGCCTGTCTGCGGTCCCTCCTTCCACTAGGCCTCCACTGACCTGTCTACTGCTGCCCGTGTACCCCTGGAACCAATTATAAAGTGCCTACAGCCCAATTTTATTATGTTAGGCCTTCGAAGCCTGTCTGCGGTCCCTCCTTCCACTAGGCCTCCACTGACCTGTTTACTGCTGCCCGTGTACCCCTGGAACCAATTATAAAGTGCCTACAGCCCAATTATATTATGTTAGGCCTTCGAAGCCTGTCTGCGGTCCGTCCTTCCACTAGGCCTCCACTGACCTGTCTACTGCTGCCCGGGTTCCCCTGGAACCAATTTTAAAGTGCCTACAGCCCAATTTTATTATGTTAGGCCTTCGAAGCCTGTCTGCGGTCCCTCCTTCCACTAGTCCTCCACTGACCTCTCTACTGCTGCACGTGTACCCCTGGAACCAATTATAAAGTGTCTACAGCCCAATTTTATTATGTTAGGCCTTCAAAGCCTGTCTGCGGTCCCTCCTTCCACTAGGCCTCCACTGACCTGTCTACTGCTGCCCGTGTACCCCTGGAACCAATTATAAAGTGCCTACAGCCCAATTTTATTATGTTAGGCCTTCGAAGCCTGTCTGCGGTCCCTCCTTCCACTAGGCCTCCACTGACCTGTTTACTGCTGCCCGTGTACCCCTGGAACCAATTATAAAGTGCCTACAGCCCAATTTTATTATGTTAGGCCTTCGAAGCCTGTCTGCAGTCCGTCCTTCCACTAGACCTCCACTGACCTGTCTACTGCTGCCCGTGTACCCCTGAAACCAATTTTAAAGTGCCTACAGCCCAATTATATTATGTTAGGCCTTCGAAGCCTGTCTGCGGTCCGTCCTTCCACTAGGCCTCCACTGACCTGTCTACTGCTGCCCGTGTACCACTGGAACCAATTATAAAGTGCCTACAGCCCAATTTTATTATGTTAGGCCTTCGAAGCCTGTCTGCGGTCCGTCCTTCCACTAGGCCTCCACTGACCTGTCTACTGCTGCCCGTGTACCGCTGGAACCAATTTTAAAGTGCCTACAGCCCAATTTTATTATGTTAGGCCTTCGAAGCCTGTCTGCAGTCCCTCCTTCCACTAGGCCTCCACTAACCTGTCTACTGCTGCCCGTGCACCCCTGGAACCAATTATAAAGTGCCTGCAGCCCAATTTTATTATGTTAGGCCTTCGAAGCCTGTCTGCGGTCCGTCCTTCCACTAGGCCTCCACTGACCTGTCTACTGCTGCCCGTGTTCCCCTGGAACCAATTTTAAAGTGCCTACAGCCCAATTTTATTATGTTAGGCCTTCGAAGCCTGTCTGCGGTCCCTCCTTCCACTAGGCCTCCACTGACCTGTCTACTGCTGCCCGTGTACCCCTGGAACCAATTATAAAGTGCGTACAGCCCAATTTTATTATGTTAGGCCTTCGAAGCCTGTCTGCGGTCCGTCCTTCCACTAGGCCTCCACTGACCTGTCTACTGCTGCCCGTGTACCCCTGGAACCAATTATAAAGTGCCTACAGCCCAATTTTATTATGTTAGGCCTTCGAAGCCTGTCTGCGGTCCGTCCTTCCACTAGGCCTCCACTGACCTGTCTACTGCTGCCCGTGTACCGCTGGAACCAATTTTAAAGTGCCTACAGCCCAATTTTATTATGTTAGGCCTTCGAAGCCTGTCTGCGGTCCCTCCTTCCACTAGGCCTCCACTAACCTGTCTACTGCTGCCCGTGTACCCCTGGAACCAATTATAAAGTGCCTGCAGCCCAATTTTATTATGTTAGGCCTTCGAAGCCTGTCTGCGGTCCGTCCTTCCACTAGGCCTCCACTGACCTGTCTACTGCTGCCCGTGTTCCCCTGGAACCAATTTTAAAGTGCCTACAGCCCAATTTTATTATGTTAGGCCTTCGAAGCCTGTCTGCGGTCCCTCCTTCCACTAGGCCTCCACTGACCTGTCTACTGCTGCCCGTGTACCCCTGGAACCAATTATAAAGTGCCTACAGCCCAATTTTATTATGTTAGGCCTTCGAAGCCTGTCTGCGGTCCCTCCTTCCAATAGTTCTCCACTGACCAGACCAATGCTGGCCGTGTACCCCTGGAACCCAGCTGAAAGTGCATGGAGCCTCCTTTTTTTCTTTGTTTTATATTTAGAAAGCCCAGTTGAACTACGCTGTACCACGGTTCAAGCTACCCAGTCGACATTTCTTTTGCGAGAAAAGCCATCCCAGCCCTCCACCGGCATGAAAAAGTCTGCATTGTCACAGCACTCAGGCAATCAAACAGTAGAAAGGTGCACCTGACAAGAGACGCATGGACCAGTAGGCATGTCCACAAAAAGTTACGTGTCCATTACGGCGCACTGAGTTAATGTGTTGGATGCATGGTCCACAGGGGACAGCCTACAAAGTCTGTCTGCAGTCCCTAATTCAAATTGTCCTCCGCTGACCACACCACTGCTGCCCGTGTACCCCTGGAACCAATTTTAAAGTGCCTGCAGCCTAATTTTGTTATGTTATGCCTACTACGCCTGTCTGCGGTCCCTCCTTCCAATACTCCTCCACTGACCACACCACTGCTGCCCGTGGACCCCTGGAACCTATTTTTAATTGCATAGAGCATCCTTTTTTTAATAGGAGGCGTACAAAGTCTGTCTGCGGTCCACTATTGAAATTGTCCTCCACTGACCAGAGCAATGCTGCCTGTGTACCCCTGTAACTTTTTTTAAACTGCATTGAGCCACATTTTTGGTTTAAGGCCTACTACCTGTGTCTGTCTGCGCCACTCAATACAGCTGTCCTCCTTTGAAAAAAGCAGAGCGTCAATAGTCTTGTTTTCAGCCTCTAGGAATTTGAAAACTGCATTGGGGCTACTACTTCGGTAGGGCCTACTAACGGTGTCTGCCGCTCCAAGGTGTTCCCCAGGTTTCCTCGCCATTGCTTCGATCTTCTGACTCTTGTTTAGTAGTTGTTGAAAACAACACTGCATTCGGTCTACAAGTTGGGTCTGGGTTGTAGAGACGGTGTCTTCCGCTCCAAGGTTCTCTCCAGGTTTCCTCTCCATTGCTTCAATCTTAAAGCTCTTGTTTAGTAGTTGTTGAAAACAACACTGCATTCGGCCTACAAGTTGGGTCTGGGGTGTAGAGATGGTGTCTTCCGCTCCAAGGTGTTCTCCAGGTTTCCTCTCCATTGCTTCAATCTTAAAGCTCTTCTTAAGTAGTTGTTGAAAACAACACTGCATTCGGCCTACAAGTTGGGTCTGGGGTGTAGAGACGGTGTCTTCCGCTCCAAGGTGTTCTCCAGGTTTCCTCTCCATTGCTTCAATCTTAAAGCTCTTCTTAAGTAGTTGTTGAAAACAACACTGCATTCGGCCTACAAGTTGGGTCTGGGGTGTAGAGACGGTGTCTTCCGCTCCAAGGTGTTCTCCAGGTTGCCTCTCCATTGCTTCAAACTTCTGGCTCTCGTTTAGTATTTGTTGAAAACAACACTGCATTCGGCCTACAAGTTGGGTCTGGGGTGTAGAGACGGTGTCTTCCACTCCAAGGTGTTCCCCAGGTTTCCTCTCCATTGCTTCGATCTTCTGGCTCTCGTTTAGTAGTTGTTGAAAACAACACTGCATTAGGCCTACTAGTTGGGTTGGGGCCTTCTATCCGTGTCTGCCGCTCCTTGCTGTTCTCCTACAGTGAACAAAGCTGTGTCGCCGGTTTACTACTGTTGCCAATTTTGAACTGCATTTAGAATACTTACTGATTTGGGCCTACTCTCTGTGTCAGCCTCTCATTCCAGTTGTCCTCCACTGAACAAAACAATGCCCCCTGGTTAGTCCTGTTACCAATTTTGAACTGCATTTAGCCCACTTTATTCTTTGGGCCCATATCTGTTTCCCCCTCATCCTGCCCATTGACCAGCCAGTGATAGATGAGTCTGCTGGTACATTGACCCATAATGCAACATTCCCCGTGCACGCTACACTGCAAGATTGTGACCCTGCTGAAAGTCAGGTCCCCCTTCCCGCATACCATACCACCTTACACGGGGACAAAGAGGAAGGTGCAGATGAAGGTGCAGGTTCCTTCATCAGGTGGGGGGAGGAATACTCGTTGGCGACGTCACTGGCACAGGGCCCCTCATAGTACACAAAAGTGTTGCTGCCGGTGGGAGGAGCCCCCGCCGTGCAAACACACCGCTGTACTTTGAGGGGCCCTGTGCCAGTGCCAATGCCAACGAGTGGGCCCCCCTGCTTGCTCAGGATCACAGGACTTGCAAAGTTGAAATACTTACCTCTCCCTGATCCACTGCCGTGACGTGGTACAGATTTAATGGGCACACTAATTACTTGAACCGGCCCTACCCCCCACAACTTTAGCCAAATGATCCCCAATTTCAAATGCCTTCCAATTATTATAAGCTAAATTACGATTGACAAGCTTCAGTAGCAAGAATGGATGTTTTTGCCAATACAATGGGCTCTGTACATGTTTTCCTGGCCTCTACTCACTGCCGACTATGCTCCCCCATTGACTTGCATTGGGTTTCGTGTTTCGGTCGATCCCCGACTTTTCGCGATAATCGGCCGATTCCACTCGACTCGACTTTTGAGATAGTCGGGTTTCGCGAAACCCGGCTCGACTCTAAAAAGGTCAAGGTCGCTCAACTCTACTGACCACTAGGGTTGAGCGACCTTGACTTTTTTAGAGTCGAGTCGGGTTTCGCAAAACCCGACTATCTCAATAGTCGGGTCGAGTGAAATCGGCCGATTATGACGTAAAGTCGGGATCGACCAAAACACGAAACCCAATGCAAGTCAATGGGGCAGCATAGTCGGCAGTGAGTGGGGGCCAGGAAAACACCTAGAGTGCCCATTTTAATGCCAAAACCATGCATTCTTCTTAATGAAGCTTGTCAATCTTAATTTCCCTTATAATAATAGTTAAGGTAAGGTAAGTATTTAAACTTTGCAAGTGCTGTGATCCTGAGCAAGCAGGGCGGGCCCACTCGTTGGCATTGGCACTGGCACAGGGCCCCTCAAAGTACGGCGGTGTGTTTGCACGGCGGGGGCGCCTCCCACCGGCAGCGACACTTTTGCGTACTATGAGGGGCCCTGTGCCAGTGACGTCGCCAACGAGTATTCCTCTCCCCACCTGAGGAAGGAACCTGCACTTTCATCTGCACCTTCCTCTTTGTCCCCGTGTAAGGTGGTATGGTATGCGGGAAGAGGAACCTGACTTTCAGCAGGGTCACAATCTTGCTGTGTAGCGTGCACGGGGAATGTTGTGTTATGGGTAGTGTTGATCATTCTGATACCGCAAGTATCGGGTATCGGCCGATACTTGCGGTATCGGAATTCCGATACCGAGATCCGATACTTTTGTGGTATCGGGTATCGGTATCGGATCCATAGGGATGTGTAAAATAAAGAATTAAAATAAAAAATATTGATATATTCACCTCTCCGGCGGCCCCTGGACATCACGCTGGTAACCGGCAGGCTTCTTTGTTTAAAATGAGCGCCTTTAGGACCTGCGAATGACGTCGCGGATTCTGATTGGTCGCGTGCCGCTCATGTGACCGCCACGCGACCAATCACAAGCCGCGATGTCATTCTCATTCACTAAACTCCTCATTCTAGGAATTTAGGACCTGCGAATGACGTCGCGGCTTCTGATTGGTCGTGTGGCGGTCACATGAGCGGCACGCAACCAATCAGAATCCGCGACGTCATTCGCAGGTCCTAAAGGCGCTCATTTTAAACAAAGAAGCCTGCCGGTTACCAGCGTGATGTCCAGGGGCCGCCGGAGAGGTGAGCATATCAATATTTTTTATTTGAATTCTTTATTTTACACATTAATATGGATCCCAGGGCCTGAAGGAGAGTTTCCTCTCCTTCAGACCCTGGGAACTATGAGGATACCTTCCGATACTTGGTGTCCCATTGTCTTGTATTGGTATCGGATATCGGTATCGGCGATATCCGATACTTTTCGGGTATCGGCCGATACTATCCGATACTGATACTTTCAAGTATCGGACGGTATCGCTCAACACTAGTTATGGGTCAATGTACCAGCAGACTCATCTATCACTGGCTGGGCAATGGGCAGGATGAGGAGGAAACACAGATATAGGCCCAAAGAATAAAGTGGTTTAAATGCAGTTCAAAATTGGTAAGAGGACTAACCAGGGGGCATTGCTTTGTTCAGTGGAGGACAACTGTAATGAGAGGCTGACACAGAGAGTAGGCCCAAATCAGTAATTAGTCTAAATGCAGTTCGAAATTGGCAGCAGTAGTAAACAGGCGGCACAGCTTTGTTCAGTGGAGGAGAACAGCAAGGAGCGGCAGACACCAATAGTAGGCCCCAACCCAACTAGTAGGCCTAATGCAGTCTAACATTAACAACTACTTAACGAGAGCCTGAAAATGGAATTTCAGGACAGGAAACCAGGAGAACAGCAAGGAGCGGCAGACACTGTTAGTAGGCCCCAACCCAACTAGTAGGCCAAATGCAGTTGTTCCATTTAACAACTATTTAACAAGAGCCTCAAGATTGAAGCAATGGAGAGGCAACATGGGGAACACCTTGGAGTGGAACACACAGTCTCTACACCCCTGACCCAACTTGTAGGCCGCATGCAGTGTTGTTTTCAACAACTACTAAACGAGAGCCAGAAGATTGAAACAATGGAGAGGCAACCTGGAGAACACCTTGGAGTGGCAGACACTGGTAGTAGGCCCCAACCCAAGTACTAGCCCCACTGCAGTTAGATTTACCAAAAAATACTAAACGAGAGCCTGAAGATCAAAGCTCAGAAAAGGCAACCCGGAGAACACCTTGGAGCGGCAGACACTGGTAGTAGGCCCCAACCCAAGTACTAGCCCCACTGCAGTTAGATTTACCAAAAAATACTAAACGAGAGCCTGAAGATCAAAGCTCAGAAAAGGCAACCCGGAGAACACCTTGGAGCGGCAGACACTGGTAGTAGGCCCCAACCCAAGTACTAGCCCCATTGCAGTTAGATTTTAAAAAAAATACTAAATGAGAGCCTGAAGATCAAAGCTCAGAAAAGGCAACCCGGAGAACACCTTGGAGCGGCAGACACTGGTAGTAGGCTTTAAACCCAAAATTTTGGTCAATGGAGTTTATAAAATGTTCCAGGGGTACACAGGCAGCATTGATGCTGAGGACAATTTCTATTTGGGACTGCAGACAGACTTAGTAGGCTGTCCCCTGTGGACCATGCATCCACAACATTAACCCAGTGCGCCGTAAGCGGAGGACAATTTCTATTTGGGACTGCAGACAGACTAAGTAGGCTGTCCCCTGTGGACCATGCATCCACAACATTAACCCAGTGCGCCGTAATGGACATGTAACCTTTCGTGGACATGCCTACTGGTCCATGCATCTGTTGTCAGGTGCACCTTTCTACTATTAGATAGCCTGAGAGCATGGACAATGCGGATTTTTACATGATGGTGGAGGGCTGGGATGGCTTTTCTCGCAAAGGAAGTGATGACTGGGTAGCTCTTACCGTGGTACAGCGTAGTCCATCTGGGCTTTATAATTATAAATAAAAGAAAAAAGTAGGCTGTATGCACTTTGAAATAGGTTCCAGGGGTATACGGGCGGCAGTGGACTGGTCACTGGAGGACTAGTGGAAGGAGGGACCGCAGACAGGCTTCGAAGGCCTAACATAAAAAAATTGGGCTGTAGGCACTGTATAATTGGTTCCAGGGGTACACGGGCAGCATTGGTCTGGTCAGTGGAGTAGTAGTAGAAAGAAGGGACCGCAGACAGGCTTCGAAGGCCTAACATAATAAAATTGGGATGTAGGCACTTTATAATTGGTTCCAGGGGTACATGGGCAGCAGTAGACAGGTCAGTGGAGGCCTAGTGGAAGAAGGGACCGCAGACAGGCTTCGAAGGCCTAACATAAAAAAAATTGGGCTGTAGGCACTTTTAAATTGGTTCCAGGGGTACACGGGCAGCAGTGGTCTGTTCAGTGGAGGAGTAGTAGAAAGAACGGACAGCAGACAGGCTTCGAAGGCCTAACATAAAAAAATTGGGCTGTAGGCACTTTTAAATTCGTTCCAGGGGTACACGGGCAGCAGTAGACAGGTCAGTGGAGGCCTAGTGGAAGAAGGGACCGCAGACAGGCTTCGAATGCCTACCATAAAAAAAATTGGGCTGTAGGCACTTTTAAATTGGTTCCAGGGGTACACGGGCAGCAGTGGTCTGGTCAGTGGAGGAGTAGTAGAAAGAACGGACTGCAGACAGGCTTCAAAGGCCTAACATAAAAAAAATTGGGCTGTAGGCACTTTATAATTGGTTCCAGGTGTACACTGGCAGCAGTGGTCTGGTCAGTGGAGTAGTAGCAGAAAGAAGGGACCGCAGACAGGCTTCGAAGGCCTAACATAATAAAATTGGGATGTAGGCACTTTATAATTGGTTCCAGTGGTACACGGGCAGCAGTAGACAGGTCAGTGGAGGGCTAGTGGAAGGAGGGACCGCAGACAGGCTTCGAAGGCCGAACATAAAAAAAATTGGGCTGTAGGCACTTTCTAATTGGTTCCAGGGGTACACGGGCAGCATTGGTCTGGTCAGTGAAGTAGTAGTAGAAAGAAGGGACCGCAGACAGGCTTCGAAGGCCTAACATAAAAAAAATTGGGCTGTAGGCACTTTTAAATTGGTTCCAGGGGTACACGGGCAGCAGTGGTCTGGTCAGTGTAGGAGTAGTAGAAAGAACGGACTGCAGACAGGCTTCGAAGGCCTAACATAAAAAAAATTGGGCTGTAGGCACTTTTAAATTCGTTCCAGGGCTACACGGGCAGCAGTAGACAGGTCAGTGGAGGCCTAGTGGAAGAAGGGACCGCAGACAGGCTTCGAAGGCCTAACATTAAAAAAATTGGGCTGTAGGCACTTTTAAATTGGTTCCAGGGGTACACGGGCAGCAGTAGACAGGTCAGTGGAGGCCTAGTGGAAGGAGGGACCGCAGACAGGCTTCGAAGGCCTAACATAAAAAAAATTGGGCTGTAGGCACTTTATAATTGGTTCCAGGTGTACACGGGCAGCAGTGGTCTGGTCAGTGGAGGAGTAGTAGAATGAACGGACTGCAGACAGGCTTCGAAGGCCTAACATAAAAAAAATTGGGCTGTAGGCACTTTTAAATTGGTTCCAGGGGTACACGGGTAGCAGTAGACAGGTCAGTGGAGGCCTAGTGGAAGGGGGGACCGCAGACAGGCTTCGAAGGCCTAACATTAAAAAAATTGGGCTGTAGGCACTTTTAAATTGGTTCCAGGGGTACACGGGCAGCAGTAGACAGGTCAGTGGAGGCCTAGTGGAAGGGGGGACCGCAGACAGGCTTCGAAGGCCTAACATTAAAAAAATTGGGCTGTAGGCACTTTATAATTGGTTCCAGGGGTACACGGGCAGCATTGGTCTGGTCAGAGGAGTAGTAGCAGAAAGAAGGGACCGCAGACAGGCTTCGAAGGCCTAACATAATAAAATTGGGATGTAGGCATTTTATAATTGGTTCCAGGGGCACACGGGCAGCAGTAGACAGGTCAGTGGAGGCCTAGTGGAAGGGGGGACCGCAGAGTGGCTTCGAAGGCCTAACATAAAAAAAATTGGGCTGTAGGCACTTTTAAATTCGTTCCAGGGGTACACGGGCAGCATTGGTCTGGTCAGAGGAGTAGTAGCAGAAAGAAGGGACCGCAGACAGGCTTTGAAGGCCTAACATAAAAAAAATTGGGCTGTAGGCACTTTTAAATTGGTTCCAGGGGTACACGGGCAGCAGTGGTCTGGTCAGTGGAGGAGTAGTAGAAAGAACGGACCGCAGACAGGCTTCGAAGGACTAACATAAAAAAATTGGGCTGTAGGCACTTTTAAATTCGTTCCAGGGGTACACGGGCAGCAGTAGACAGGTCAGTGGAGGAGTATTAGAAAGAACGGACCGCAGACAGGCTTCGAAGGCCTAACATAAAAAAAAATTGGGCTGTAGGCACTTTTAAATTGGTTCCAGGGGTACACGGGCAGCAGTGGTCTGGTCAGTGGAGGAGTATTAGAAAGAACGGACCGCAGACAGGCTTCGAAGGCCTAACATAAAAAAAATTGGGCTGTAGGCACTTTCTAATTGGTTCCAGGGGTACACAGGCAGCATTGTTCTGGTCAGTGGAGTAGTAGTAGAAAGAAGGGACCGCAGACAGGCTTCGAAGGCCTAACATAATAAAATTGGGATGTAGGCACTTTATAATTGGTTCCAGTGGTACACGGGCAGCAGTAGACAGGTCAGTGGAGGGCTAGTGGAAGGAGGGACCGCAGACAGGCTTCGAAGGCCGAACATAAAAAAAAATTGGGCTGTAGGCACTTTCTAATTGGTTCCAGGGGTACACGGGCAGCATTGGTCTGGTCAGTGGAGTAGTAGTAGAAAGAAGGGACCGCAGACAGGCTTCGAAGGCCTAACATAAAAAAAATTGGGCTGTAGGCACTTTTAAATTGGTTCCAGGGGTACACGGGCAGCAGTGGTCTGGTCAGTGTAGGAGTAGTAGAAAGAACGGACCGCAGACAGGCTTCGAAGGCCTAACATAAAAAAAATTGGGCTGTAGGCACTTTTAAATTCGTTCCAGGGCTACACGGGCAGCAGTAGACAGGTCAGTGGAGGCCTAGTGGAAGAAGGGACCGCAGACTGGCTTCGAAGGCCTAACATTAAAAAAATTGGGCTGTAGGCACTTTTAAATTGGTTCCAGGGGTACACGGGCAGCAGTAGACAGGTCAGTGGAGGCCTAGTGGAAGGAGGGACCGCAGACAGGCTTCGAAGGCCTAACATAAAAAAAATTGGGCTGTAGGCACTTTATAATTGGTTCCAGGTGTACACGGGCAGCAGTGGTCTGGTCAGTGGAGGAGTAGTAGAATGAACGGACTGCAGACAGGCTTCGAAGGCCTAACATAAAAAAAATTGGGCTGTAGGCACTTTTAAATTGGTTCCAGGGGTACACGGGCAGCAGTAGACAGGTCAGTGGAGGCCTAGTGGAAGGGGGGACCGCAGAGTGGCTTCGAAGGCCTAACATAAAAAAATTGGGCTGTAGGCACTTTATAATTGGTTCCAGGGGTACACGGGCAGCATTGGTCTGGTCAGAGGAGTAGTAGCAGAAAAAAGGGACCGCAGACAGGCTTCGAAGGCCTAACATAATAAAATTGGGATGTAGGCACTTTATAATTGGTTCCAGGGGCACACGGGCAGCAGTAGACAGGTCAGTGGAGGCCTAGTGGAAGGGGGGACCGCAGAGTGGCTTCGAAGGCCTAACATAAAAAAAATTGGGCTGTAGGCACTTTATAATTGGTTCCAGGGGTACACGGGCAGCATTGGTCTGGTCAGAGGAGTAGTAGCAGAAAGAAGGGACAGCAGACAGGCTTTGAAGGCCTAACATAAAAAAAATTGGGCTGTAGGCACTTTTAAATTGGTTCCAGGGGTACACGGGCAGCAGTGGTCTGGTCAGTGGAGGAGTAGTAGAAAGAACGGACCGCAGACAGGCTTCGAAGGACTAACATAAAAAAATTGGGCTGTAGGCACTTTTAAATTCGTTCCAGGGGTACACGGGCAGCAGTAGACAGGTCAGAGGAGGCCTAGTGGAAGAAGGGACCGCAGACAGGCTTCGAAGGCCTAACATAAAAAAAATTGGGCTGTAGGCACTTTTAAATTGGTTCCATGGGTACACGGGCAGCAGTGGTCTGGTCAGTGGAGGAGTATTAGAAAGAACGGACCGCAGACAGGCTTCGAAGGCCTAACATAAAAAAAATTGGGCTGTAGGCACTTTCTAATTGGTTCCAGGGGTACACAGGCAGCATTGGTCTGGTCAGTGGAGTAGTAGTAGAAAGAAGGGACCGCAGACAGGCTTCGAAGGCCTAACATAATAAAATTGGGATGTAGGCACTGTATAATTGGTTTCAGGGGTACACGGGCAGCAGTAGACAGGTCAGTGGAGGCCTAGTGGAAGAAGGGACCGCAGACAGGCTTCGAAGGCCTAACATAAAAAAATTGGGCTGTAGGCACTTTTAAATTGGTTCCAGGGGCACAGGGGCAGCAGTGGTCTGGTCAGTGGAGGAGTAGTAGAAAGAACGGACCGCAGACAGGCTTCGAAGGCCTAACATAAAAAAAATTGGGCTGTAGGCACTTTTAAATTGGTTCCAGGGGTACAGGGGCAGCAGTGGTCTGGTCAGTGGAGGAGTAGTAGAAAGAATGGACCACAGACAGGCTTCGAAGGCCTAACATAAAAAAAATTGGGCTGTAGGCACTTTATAATTGGTTCCAGGGGTACACGGGCAGCATTGGTCTGGTCAGTGGAGTAGTAGTAGAAAGAAGGGACCGCAGACAGGCTTCGAAGGCCTAACATAATAAAATTGGGATGTAGGCACTTTATAATTGGTTCCAGGGCTACACGGGCAGCAGTAGACAGGTCAGTGGAGGCCTAGTGGAAGAAGGGACCGCAGACAGGCTTCGAAGGCCTAACATAAAAAAAATTGGGCTGTAGGCACTTTTAAATTGGTTCCAGGGGTACACGGGCAGCAGTGGTCTGGTCAGTGGAGGAGTAGTAGAAAGAACGGACCGCAGACAGGCTTCGAAGGCCTAACATAAAAAAAATTGGGCTGTAGGCACTTTTAAATTGGTTCCAGGGGTACACGGGCAGCAGTGGTCTGGTCAGTGGAGGAGTAGTAGAAAGAACGGACCGCAGACAGGCTTCGAAGGCCTAACATAAAAAAAATTGGGCTGTAGGCACTTTTAAATTCGTTCCAGGGGTACACGGGCAGCAGTAGACAGGTCAGTGGAGGCCTAGTGGAAGGAGGGACCGCAGACAGGCTTCGAAGGTCTAACATAAAAAAAATTGGGCTGTAGGCACTTTCTAATTGGTTCCAGGGGTACACGGGCAGCAGTAGACAGGTCAGTGGAGTAGTAGTAGAAAGAAGGGACCGCAGACAGGCTTTGAAGGCCTAACATAATAAAATTGGGCCGTAGGCAATTTATAATTGGTTCCAGGGGTACACGGGCAGCATTGGTGTTGTCAGCGGAGGCCGATTGTAATGAGTGTCTGCCAGTTAGTAGTCCCAATCAATAAATACATGTTAATCTCTCGCATGACAACAAAGGGTGCAATCATTCGGTACTGGGGTGGGCTCCTCTGCGTAGTTTCAGACCTAGTAATTTGGCACAAAGTATTTACTTGGGTAAATATAGGACACTGCCCCTGACTATGTTAAGTACCATCATACATGTCAACACAATGGTATTGTCAGTAGCAGGAATTTATGGATGTCAGCGCATAGACTAAACATTGGTGGAACTGTGAGAGATAATTGTGCAAGTGGTTTAGCAATGTTTAAGCTGGGGGTGGGGGAACTCTCTTGTGGCCGGCGGTACAGGCCCAGGGCCCCTCATGTTACAACAGTGTGTCTGACGTTGGGTGCGCACCACCACCGCCAGAGACACTTTATTGTACTATGAGGGACCCAGTGGCAGTGCCGTCGACCAAAAGCGGGCACACCCACCTCTTCAGACAAACAGCACTCTCACGGGTGCTGGCGCCAAGTGGCGATACCACGGCCCCGTGTGGGGAGTTTGGCCATTTAGGGAGGTGTAAACATGTCGTATGCTGTACAATCAGGTGCTGCAAATTACGAGATTCGAAAAGTCATTCAGAATTGCCCACAGGCAAGACCTTTTCATAGGAAAGCTAGGTGTCGGCCGGGCAAGATGGGGCAAAAGATTTCGAAATCCAGTTGTGGTTTATTTTAATGAAGGTTAGATCATCTACATTTTGGGTAGCCAGACGAGTCCTTTTTTCGGTTAATATTGAACCTGCAGCACTGAATACTATTTCGGATAGGACACTAGCTGCCGGGCAAGCAAGCTCCTGCAATGCATATTCTGCCAATTCTGGCCAGGTGTCTAATTTGGATGCCCAGTAATCAAATGGGAATGACGGTTGAGGGAGAACGTCGATAAGGGATGAAAAATAGTTAGTAACCATACTGGACAAATGTTGTCTCCTGTCACTTTGAATTGATGCTGCAGTACCTGTCCTGTCTGCGGTTATAGCAAAATCACTCCACAACCTGGTCAGAAAACCCCTCTGTCCAACGCCACTTCTGATTTCTGCCCCTCTAACACCTCTGGTCTGCTGCAGCTCGTGTGTGAACGATCACGGGCGCTATGTGCTGGGAATGCCTTAAGCAAACGGTCAACAAGAGTTGATTGTTTGGTTGCTAATATTAGTTCCAAGTTCTCATGTGGCATTATATTTTGCAATTTGCCTTTATAGCGAGGATCAAGGAGGCAGGCCAACCAGTAATCGTCATCGTTCATCATTTTAGTAATGCGTGTGTCCCTTTTGAGGATACGTAAGGCATAATCCGCCATGTGGGCCAAAGTTCCAGTTGTCAAATCTGCGGTTGTGCTTGGTTGAGGGGCAGTTTCAGGCAAATCTACGTCACTTGTGTCCCTCAAAAAACCCGAACCCGGCCTTGCCACGCCAGCAATTTCCAGTGGCCCCGGAAAAGCTTCCTCATTAAAAATATAATCATTGCCATCATCCTCCTCATCCTCCTCCTCCTCTTTGCCCGCTACCTCGTCCTGTACACTGCCCTGGCCAGACAATGGCTGACTGTCATCAAGGCTTTCCTCTTCCTCTGCTGCAGACGCCTGATCCTTTATGTGCGTCAAACTTTGCATCAGCAGACGCATTAGGGGGATGCTCATGCTTATTATGGCATTGTCTGCACTAACCAGCCGTGTGCATTCCTCAAAACACTGAAGGACTTAACACATGTCTTGTATCTTCGACCACTGCACACCTGACAACTCCATGTCTGCCATCCTACTGCCTGCCCGTGTATGTGTATCCTCCCACAAAAACATAACAGCCCGCCTCTGTTCGCACAGTCTCTGAAGCATGTGCAGTGTTGAGTTCCACCTTGTTGCAACGTCTATGATTAGGCGATGCTGGGGAAGGTTCAAAGACCGCTGATAGGTCTGCATACGGCTGGAGTGTACGGGCGAACGGCGGATATGTGAGCAAAGTCCACGCACTTTGAGGAGCAGGTCAGATAACCCCGGATAACTTTTCAGGAAGTACTGCACCACCAGGTTTAAGGTGTGAGCCAGGCAAGGAATGTGTTTCAGTTGGGAAAGGGAGATGGCAGCCATGAAATTTCTTCCGTTATCACTCACTACCTTGCCTGCCTCAAGATCCACAGTGCCCAGCCACGACTGCGTTTCTTTCTGCAAGAACTCGGACAGAACTTCCGCGGTGTGTCTGTTGTCGCCCAAACACTTCATAGCCAATACAGCCTGCTGACGCTTGCCAGTAGCTGCCCCATAATGGGACACCTGGTGTGCAACAGTGGCAGCTGCGGATGGAGTGGTTGGGCGACTGCGGTCTGTGGACGAGTTCTCGCTTCTGCAGGAGGACGAGGAGGAGGAGGAGGGGGTGCGAACGGCTACAGCCAACTGTTTCCTAGACCGTGGGCTAGGCAGAACTGTCCCAAAATTGCTGTCCCCTGTGGACCCTGCATCCACAACATTCACCCAGTGTGCCGTGATGGACACGTAACGTCCCTGGCCATGCCTACTGGTCCATGCATCTGTTGTCAGGTGCACCTTTGTGCTCACAGATTGCCTGAGTGCTTGGACGATGCGCTCTTTAACATGCTGGTGGAGGGCTGGGATGGCTTTTCTGGAAAAGAAGTGTCGACTGGGTAGCTCGTAGCGTGGTACAGCGTAGTCCATCAGGGCTTTGAAAGCTTCGCTTTCAACTAACCGGTAGGGCATCATCTCTAACGAGATTAGTCTAGCTATGTGGGCGTTCAAACCCTGTGTATGCGGATGCGAGGCTAAGTACTTCCTTTTTCTAACCATAGTCTCATGTAGGGTGAGCTGGACTGGAGAGCTGGAGATCGTGGAACTAGCGGGGGTGCCGGTGGACATGGCAGACTGAGAGACGGTGGGAGATGGTATTGTTTCCGCCGGTGCCCTAGATGCAGTGTTTCCTAACACGAAACTGGTGATTCCCTGACCCTGACTGCTTTGGCCTGGCAAAGAAACCTGCACAGATACTGCAGGTGGTGCGGAAAATGGTGGCCCTACACTGCCGGAAGGGATGTTGCGTTGCTGACTAGCTTCATTGGCCGAGGGTGCTACAACCTTAAGGGACATTTGGTAGTTAGTCCAGGCTTGCAAATGCATGGTGGTTAAATGTCTATACATGCAACTTGTATTGAGACTTTTCAGATTCTGACCTCTGCTTAAGGTAGTTGAACATTTTTGACAGATGACTTTGCGCTGATCAATTGGATGTTGTTTAAAAAAATGCCAGACTGCACTCTTTCTAGCATCGGATACCTTTTCAGGCATTGCAAACTGAGCTTTAGCCGGATGGCCACGCTGTCCTCCAACAGGTTTTGACTTTGCCATGCATTTTGGGCCAGATACGGGCCCGGCAAATGGAACCTGTTGCGATGTTGATGCCTGCTGCGGCCCCTCCTCCTCCGCTTCAGAACTACTGCCGCCTGCACCCTGTTCCCCCAATGGCTGCCAATCGGGGTCAAGAACTGGGTCATCTATAACCTCCTCTTCTAGCTCGTGTGCAACTCCGTCTGTGTCACCGTGTAAGTCGGTGGTAGAGCGTTCGTGACAGGGCAACCTAGTCTCATCAGGGTCTGATTCTGGATCAGTACCCTGCGAGGGCAATGTTGTGGTCTGAGTCAAAGGACCAGCATAGTAGTCTGGCTGTGGCTGTGCATCAGTGCACTCCATGTCAGATTCAACTTGTAATGGGCATGGCCTGTTAACTGCTTCACTTTCTAAGCCAGGGACGGTATGTGTAAAGAGCTCCATGGAGTAACCCGTTGTGTCGCCTGCTGCATCCTTCTCTGTTGTTGTTTTTGCTGAAGAGGACAAGGAAGCGACTTGTCCCTGACCGTGAACATCCACTAATGACGCGCTGCTTTTACATTTACCAGTTTCAAAAGAGGAGGCAAAAGAGCTAGAGGCTGAGTCAGCAAGGTAAGCCAAAACTTGCTCTTGCTGCTCCGGCTTTAAAAGCGGTTTTCCTACTCCCAGAAAAGGGAGTGTTCGAGGCCTTGTGTAGCCAGACGACGAACCTGGCTCCACAGCTCCAGACTTAGGTGCAATATTTTTTTCCCACGACCACCTGATGCTCCACCACTACCACTACCCTCATTACCAGCTGACAATGAACGCCCCCGGCCACGACCTCTTCCACCAGACTTCCTCATTGTTTTAAAAATGTAACCAAACTAACGGTATTTGTTGCTGTCAAACAACTTACACGGTGAGCTATAACTTCAGTATGATTTAGATACCCCTTTACAGGTGGGTGAGACCGCAAGAAAATACAGGCACAATGTTACACACTCTGTTTTTGGTGGCACCAAATGAGAGAGATGCCACACACGCAGGACTGTCACTCAAGCACAAATGTCAATATTAATCTCCCACTGATTGTTTTATTTTTTCAGGGAGAATTTAGAAACCCCCCCCCAAAAAAATGATTTTTTTTAAGGAAGAATTTAGAAAACAAATAAAAAAAAAGTGATTTTTTTCAGAGAGAATTTAGAAACCAAATAAAAAAAAAAACAAATAGGCTTTCTATGGCCCACTATCTGAGAGAGAGAGATGGCACGCTCAGGACTGGCACACAAGCCCAAAGGGCAATATTAATCTCCCACTGGTTTTTTTTTTCAGGGAGAACTTATAAAACCAATGAAAAAAAAAATAGGCTTTCTATGGGCCACTATTTGAGAGAGAGATAGCACGCTCAGGACTGGCACACAAGCCCAAAGGGCAATATTAATCTCCCACTGTTTTTTTTTTTTTCAGGGAAAATTTATAAAACCAATGAAAAAATAATAAATAGGCTTTCTATGGCCCACTATTTGACAGAGAGATGGCATGCTCAGGACTGGCACACAAGCCCAAAGGGCAATATTAATCTCCCACTGTTTTTATTTTTTCAGGGAGAATTTATATAATCAATGAAAAAAAAATATGCTTTCTATGGCCCACTATTTGACAGAGAGATGGCACGCTCAGGACTGGCACACAAGCCCAAAGGGCAATATTAATCTCCAACTGTTTTTATTTTTTTCAGGGAGAATTTATACAACCAATGAAAAAAAAATAGGCTTTCTATGGCCCACTATTTGACAGAGAGATGGCACGCTCAGGACTGGCACACAAGCCCAAAGGGCAATATTAATCTCCCACTGTTTTTTTTTTTTCAGGGAGAATTTATAAAGCCAATAAAAAATAAATAAATAAGCTTTCTATGGCCCACTATTTGACAGAGAGATGGCACGCTCAGGACTGGCACACAAGCCCAAAGGGCAATATTAATCTCCCACTGTTTTTTTTTTTTGAAGGGAGAATTTATAAAACCAATAATAAAAAAAAAAATAGGCTTTCTATGGCCCACTATTTGACAGAGAGATGGCACGCTCAGGACTGGCACGCAAGCCCAAAGGGCAATATTAATCTCCCACTGTTTTTTTTTTTAAGGGAGAATTTATAAAACCAATAAAAAAAAAAATAGGCTTTCTATGGCCCACTATTTGACAGAGAGATGGCATGCTCAGGACTGGCACACAAGCCCAAAGGGCAATATTAATCTCCCACTGTTTTTTTTTTTTCAGGGAGAATTTATAAAACCAAATAAAAAAAAAAAATAGGCTTTTTATGGCCCACTATTTGAGAGAGAGATGGCACGCTCAGGACTGGCACACAAGCCCAAAGGCCAATATTAATCTCCCACTGTTTTTTTTTTTTTCAGGGAGAATTTAGAAACCCCACAAAAAAAAACAGAAAAAAAAATTAGGCTTTCTATGGCCCACTATGTGAGATGGCACACACAGGGATGGCACTCGAGCAGAAATGCCAATCTTAATCTCCCACAGCTTTTTTTTTTAGGGAGAATTAAAAAAAAAAACACACAGGGACTGTCCTACAATTACTATCTCCCTGCAGTAATCTCAGCCAGGTATGGCAGGCAGCAATAAGGAGTGGACTGCTGCACAAATGAAATAAAAAGTGTGGACAAACAAACAAGATAGCTGTGCAGAAAGGAAGGAACAACAGGATTTGTGCTTTGAAAAAAGCAGTTGGTTTGCACAGCGGCGTACACACAGCAATGCAGCTATCAGGGAGCCTTCTAGGGCAGCCCAATGAGCTACAGCGCTGAGGAAAAAAAAATGTAGCTTTCACTGTCCCTGCAAAGGTGGTGTTGGACAGTGGAAATCGCTACAGCACAAGCGGTTTGGTGGTTAATGGACCCTGCCTAACACTATCCCTGCTTCTAAAGAAGCGGCAGCAACCTCTCCCTACGCTCAGATCAGCAGCAGTAAGATGGCGGTCGGCGGGAACGCCCCTTTATAGCCCCTGTGATGCCGCAGACAGCAAGACAATCACTGCAATGCCTTTCTCTAAGATGGTGAGGACCAGGACCTATGTCATCACGCTGCCCACACTCTGCGTCCACCTTCATTGGCTGAGAAATGGCGCTTTTCGCGTCATTGAAACGCGACTTTGGCGCGAAAGTCGCGTACTGCATGGCCGAACCCGCACAGGGGTCGGGTCGGGTTTCATGAAACCCGACTTTGCCAAAAGTCGGCGACTTTTGAAAACGAACGATCCGTTTCGCTCAACCCTACTGACCACCACTGTGTCTTCCCTGTCCTCTGCACTGACTGTTCAGGCAGAGGGCGGCGCGCACTAATTGCGTCATCGCGCTCTCTGACCTGAGCGTCAGTGCAGAGGACAAGGAAGATGCAGCGGCGCCGATGGTGGAACGTGGAGCAGGTGAATATCGAGGACTGCGTTATACTCACCTGTTCCTGGCGCGGTCCCAGCACATCTGTTCCCTGGCATCGGCAGCTTCTTCCTGTAGTGAGCGCTCACATGGTACCGCTCATTACAGTAATGAATATGCGGCTCCACCTCTATGGGAGTCCATATTCATTACTGTAATGAGCGGTACCATGTGACAGCTCACTACAGGAAGAAGCTGCCGGCACCAAACGAACTAGGGACAGCAGGGACCGCGCCAGGAGCAGGTGAGTATTATTACACAGCTGCCGCTCCCCCTCCCCTGCCGACACCTGGGTATGACTCGAGTATAAGCTAAGAGGGGCAATTTCAGCCTAAGAAAATGGGATGAAATTCTCGGCTTATACTCTAGTATATACGGTAACTGATTTTTTTTCTTGGCTATAATATTAATAGAACCATAAACACATGGGCTACTAATATATTAGTAATCTATCCTTTTAATTGATCAACAATTAAATCTTAGTGGAGTCCACCAACCAACCACCCCCGTAGATCAGATTCACGATTAATGACAGCCAGATCATTACAGTAAATAAAACGGAAACAGCATAGCTCCGTTCATTGCATTGCAGAATACAGCTGATTGATGGGGGATACGTTTGTCACCCCCTCTACTATTCTGAAAATGATAAACTATTCTGAAGATAGAACATCAAAATCATCAGCTTAGACCGCCATTATTTAGTTATTCAAAAATATTTTTACTATTTCATACTTTTTATGTTCAACCTTACCCAACCGTGCTTTTAAAATCATTGCATATTAATGCAGCATGGATGATATTTGTGTGCTGTTCTTTAATTGAGTTTGGTAAGTTTTTATTTTGTAATATTAGTTTTGCAAATATTAATGACATAAATATAGACTTAGGACACAAATGCATGCACGCTGTCTGTTTAAGAGTTTTTTTCAGCAAAAGTAAATGTTGTTCAGTGAACTTTATTGTTAAAAACTAATAATCATCTAACTGCACCCAAATGTATCCGGTGGTACCGTATTTTCCGGCGTATAAGATGACTTGGCGTATAAGACGACCCCCAACTTTTCCAGTTAAAATATAAAATCTTCTCAAAAGTCGGGGGTTGTCTTATATGCCGGGTGTCGTCTTATAGGGTGGGTGCGGAGCAAATTGCGGTCGAAGTATATAGTGGGGGGAGTGGTCCTGATGACGAGGTGAGGGAGCGCCTCACCAGGAAGGTGTAAGTGAAGCAAACTGTCAGCGTCTGGGATGCCAGGGGTATGCAAAAAAGAGAGAGAGCGGTGCTGTGCCTAGAAAAACACTCCTCTTTCACTCATCTGGCTCACCCTTGTATCCTATTATCTCCTTCTCTGCCTCTGCTTCACTTACACCTTCCCGGTGAGGTGCCCCCTCTCCTTGTCATTGGGGTCTCTCCCCCCACAATATGCGGCGACCGCAGATTACTCCGCACCTGCCCTATAAGACGACACCTGGTGTATAAGACGATACCCGACTTTTGAGAAGATTTTCAAGGGTTAAAAAGTAGTCTTATACACCAGAAAATACAGTAATCGCTTAGTGGTCTCTGATGGCACTTTGTTAGCTTCCCTGCACGTGTCTCCTTCCTCCTCTCAGCAGGAACGCCAGCATGTTCATTTACATGTCCACTCTCCCTTGGCATCTGTTCCTCCCAGGACCTGTGCATGGCACACAGATCTCCTGTGAGTATTCTTAGGGCGAATGCGCAAGCTCCCTGCCTCTTAAAGGGGCAGTGCATGGGCCTCTGAAAATGTCCCCAGCCAATAGCTATTAGATGTCTGATATTTATGGCACCCTGCCCTATTGGGAGGTGCCTTTAATCTTTAATATTTGGTGTCTTCCTGCTACCAAGTTGGAAGGTACCTGTACCTGTGCTCCCTGAACCTGATCCTGTCCATCCTGCCTGTCCTACACTAACCTGTTCCTTAGCCTATCCTGACTTTACCAAGTCCAGAGCCTGATCCATCTTGTCTGCACCTATACTGCTACCCTCACCAGTCCAGACTGAACCTGCACCTGTGATCTTGTACCTGACTCCATCCTCTCTTCTGAACCTATCTTGTCCTTTCCTGAACCATTATCTGTTCTGTCCACCAGCCACATGTTCCCCTGTGATCCAGTTCCTGGCCGATCCTGCTTTGCTGCCCCTTTGGGGGTCAGCTTTCTCGGCTCTGGGGTCTGTCCTGGAGTGGCAACTGGCACCAACCAGGGTTCAAGTCAGGTGCTCACTTAGTTAAGCCCCTCCAGGCTCTCCCCAGACCATGGCACAGTGGATCAACAACCACATGTGTAACACACTTGAAGAAGTTTCCCAGTTCCCTCAGCTGCAGGAACTTCTGAAGATTTTTATTGGCTACAGCAGCAAGGTGTTTTGAAAGAGTGTCATCAGCTGTTTTTCTGATAGTGAGTTGTTTAAAAATTTCTTATGGTGCAGCCAATCACAGTCTGATGCAGTCATATGGGAAGTGGAAAAGTCGTGTGACATCACTTCCTGTGCTGGCACCGACTACTGAGCAGGCAGAACTGGATTAAGGCAGGTGCTGGTAGGTACGGTAAGAAGAAATTAATTTTTATATTTTAAAAACATTTACTTTTGCCCAGACAATTTAATACATGAATTATAATTAGTTGGTCTAAATAAAATACTTGCTGATATTCTTATTATTAAACAAGAACCACAAGACGGATTTCATCAACCAAGGTATCATTTTAATCAGGATAACGGCACCAAGCTGACACTGTCTGTAGGTTACTGTGCACAATCCTGCTGACTGGTTCTCTTTAATGTATCCAGAAGAAAGATGGGAACACTGTAGAATCCAATGAGGGAGGTGCTGGCTGGACATCCAACGTCAAATATACAAGAAAAACAGCCGCACTCAAGTCTTAATTTCAATGTAGAAAATTTATTTTTGTTTTTATTCAAGTGTATATGCACCACCAAATAATTTTTGAGGAAAAGTAGTAAATGATAGCGGACAACGAGGTGACGTTTCGACCAGGTACGGTCTTTATCAAAACCTCACTTAAGTAGGAGGAGTGGTTTTAGGAAGAAACAGAATGAGAGTCCCCAAGGACAGCTCCAGGTAGAGTTCAAAAGCAAGATGTCTACATTGAAATTAAGACTTGAGTGCGGCTGGTTCTCTTTAATAACATTTTTATACAATACTTCATGAACTGATAGATTTATCAATAAATGTGTGTATCATTTTCAAATGATTACTATAACATCTTGTCAATCTATCAATCAAAGTGACTGACACCAACTTTATCACAATTTATCTGTCTTGTAAGTCAAAATCTATTTTTATCTGTAATCAGAAAACATTATAACAATTGAATGTGATGACTTTTACTGTGTCTACTCTCCAGTTGTAGATAACATTTTACAGCGTACAAATAATGACACTGAAACTGGATAAATATTCAATACACTGTTCATTTCACATACAATACCAACTATCATCTTCCTCTTTTGTCACTTTGCATTTTGTGAAATACAATTTGTCTTCTGTACATTTATGAGACGCAGCACCAACTTATCATATGAGTACAACACTTCAGACAGCGAGGCATATTACCCGAAAACAATTCAGACTCTCCTGAAGCTCCTTTGACTTTATTAATAAAAGCATTGAAGTTGCTGAAAAAAATTGACATGTAGAACATTTAATACGTTCAAGATTTCTGTCTTTTATTGGAAGTTTTTGAACTAAGCTAAGTTAGTCTAATAGCATTAAGACTAGCTAATAATAATAACTAAAATTATCACTATCATTATTATCTTACTCATATCAAGACAACCTTTGATAAAAAAAATTTGCTTTTTTTAACGGTATGTGTCCTTCACTCCCAGGTCCTTTTTTTAACAAGGAAAGTGCTGTAATAAAAAAATGTGATGAAGACCAGACAGGTACGATGAAAAGAGAAGGCATGGGAAAGATGTTACCTGTGAATATAAATAGTTTTTCTATTATATTTTACATATTACATTTTTTATGCTTCGCCTCATAGACTTGTTTTGGCACTTTTTAATCATAATACCCGAGAAAAAACTGGCAAATCTTTGTGAGATTTGCATAGACACACAGTCCGTGAAAAAAAGATGGAAATATGGACAGCCCCATTGACTATAATGGTTATGTGTTCTATGGATGAAAAACACTAATTATTAGAAATTACCTCTACTTAGAAATGTAGTACAGTTTTTCTGATTCGCTCTGTCTCTTTCCTCATGTGTTTGCATTGCAGGACATTAGATATCCATGATTACGACTACTAGGAACTAGCTAACTAACTGTCACTACATCATTGGTCATAACCTTGGATATTTAAGGTCCTGCAATGCCTGCACATGAGGAAAAAGAAATAGCAAATCAGAAATACTATACTACATTTCTAATTGCAAGTATTTGCTTATAATATTATTATACCTACTACATATTGGGATAGGATCTTGAAGATGGGAATACCGCTTTAAGTATTTGAAAATGTTTACAGTTTTTCCCCCTACTTTCAACTCAAGCTAATTGCCATCCCATTGAAAAAAATAACTGTTTAATTAATAGGTATTTTATATCCTTAACAAATATTTATTCTAAAAAGAGTTATGCAATTCTCTCTTAAACGCTCTATATAAATTCCTAATTTTTCTTAACTATCTCTGCTTGCAGTCATTTAATAGGTTATTGCATTTTTCCAAAGGAAATATTTTTTCTTTTACAACATATAACCTTTATTTGCTGAAACCTTAACACTTTTTAAAGCAGTTGTCCAGTTTTACAAGAAAATGGTGAAAATCTTGCTATGCATTAAAACACAGTACTTAGTAGATATGAGTAAATATTTAGAATTTCACATTCTCCAGCTTTGACAAATTTTCCCAGGAAATTAATATTATGGCAAATTGATTTTCTAGAATGTAAAAGTGCTGCACAGGACTACTTCATCACATCAATGGGAGAATAGATGGAGCCCTGTACCATAAAATCCTGAGTGACAACCTCCTTCCCTCTACCAGGACATTAAAAATAGGTTGTGGCACGCCGACAGACTCTCCTCAGGTCAGTAAAGCCTGCTCTGTATAGTCAGTGCAGGAGGGAGACTTCACTGTGCTAGCAGCATGCAGAATCTGTCAGGCAGGGGAGCCTGCATTTTACTAATCTCCTCCTGTGCGGTGTTCTGCCTTATTAAAAAGTGGCAGTGGGGGCATGGCCAAGACATCCAAGAGAGCAGACATGCAGAGCTGAGCTCGCCATGGCATTTTAATACATGTCGGTCTTCTGCCTAGAAAAAGGCAGTTTCGAGCCTCAGTATAGCCGGTTGAGGCACCCTAGCACCAGCAGGTCAAGTTTTAGCCCTCATTTGCCTCCGGGGCTCTGAGTTTGGGAGTGCGGCCCACATATGAGCTTGAAACAGAAGTGTGCTGGATACTCTCAGGGCCGACAAGACACCTGAACTGAACTGACTAGTCGGTGACCCACCCACCTACTGCTTACTGGGTGAATTGAGGATCGAGAGGAGGCTGAGAAGTGTGGTTGTGAGACTGAGTGCTGAGGAACGGGCCCCTGGAGCAGTGTGGTCGCTGACGGTGAGTGTGTAGCTGGAGTGTGGCATCCATTGTGGAGATCTTCCGAACGTGTGGTGGAGAAGACTGGACCGGAGGAGAGGTGCAGGGGTGCAGACGCAGGATCAGGAATCAGTCAGGAAGAGTGACTGACAGGCTTGGTGGCTGTGGAGGTGCGGTTACTTGCAATCAGAGTAAGGTATGGAGGTCTGCTGCTCCCCCCTCCGCTGCTCAGATCAATTTCTGTTGCTGATAAGAGACTTCAGCCTAAGGCTAGGTTCACATTGTGCTAGAGCAGTCCATCTGACGGACCCGTTTTTAAGCATGCAAAACGCAATGTAACGGACATTGTACTGCACACATAGACTTGCATTAGTATGACGCATTGTAACACATGTCAAAATTGGCATGCATTTGTAACATTCTGTTTTTTTTGTGACGCAACTTCGAACGCGGCCTGCAGCGTTTTCGGGTCCGGTCAAGCTAACGCACATGTAACAGAAGTGTTAATTCTGCCATTGAATTGTCTTGCAAACGTAGCCAGACACAAAGCAAGCAAAATGTCAAAACGAAACCATGCGTTGGATTGCGTTATAATGAGGCTTTTCCATGTGGTCATGTGACAGGAAATATGATTTCAGCCATTTTGGAGCAAACACACTCTGAAAACACCAGCAACAGAATGTATCTCATTCTTCACATGTGAGAGCAGAATATCAAAGGTTTTGATAGATATCTGCAGATAACGTTGAAATTTAAAGCGATGATCCCGAAGCTGAACATACAGGGTGTGAAAGGCACCATATTCCGTAAAAAATTTCACTTCACGGATCCAATATCTCCTTTGGGAAATACGCCTTCCCTGCTGAAGTCGCAACTGCATCAAGTAAAATCTAACAAGCTCAGACACAAACATCTTGCTTGCAGCAGAAGTTCACTCAATGCTTTCAAAATGGAGAATGTTTATCCACACACACCCAAAGCTGACAAAAGAAAAAAAAAGAGAACAACTTTATTGACAGTGCCTGAAGGTAGACAAACGGATGCTTCACGAACGGACATCAAAATGACATAAACGCAGTCACGTGCATTAACGCGAAGCCAAATTTACACCAAATTTTGGCTCATTTCAGTACATCCGTTTAACGGATCTGTTAAACGGATTGTACTAAACGCAATGTGAACCTAGCCTAGTAAGTTTTTATATATTTTGCATACTGCAGTTAACTGCTGCTACTTACATCTCTTTTTGAAAACTGTACCTGTTGCACTGCTATAGAATAAATTCCCAACAGCTACTCTAAAAAACATAGTATTAATAAGAAAAAACAAAATGGTTATCACTGTGCTTACTCTCAAGGTGCAATACTATTGTGGGAACTCGAGGATTCTGGTAGCGTGGGGCAATGAACAGACAGAGATGGGTTTCTTTAGTGCAAAAAGTGTATGTGTACAACAGCAAATAACACACAAAACAACATACTGATAACCTGCAGTGACCTGCAATGAAACAAGTCCTTGAAACATATACAGCAAAATGGCAGAGTTCTTAAGACAGAGTCCTCAGCAAGGTGATCAGAAGGTGACTGTGACGTGGTGCGGATCAAAACACTGGCTATGCAGAAAGAGTCAAATCCAGGTATGTAGTAAATACAGAGAAGTCCAGAACAAGTCCTCAGGTTAATCCCAGGTATGACATAAACACGGGTAAGACCAGAAACTAGTTCACAAGTTGATCTCAGATGTGGCAAAAACCAGAAACACGGGTAAGTCCAGAAACAGGTTCACATAAAAGTATTATACTGGTGTTGATTCCAGCAGCTCCCACCCCGGGGGGAGTAATGAAGGATTAAGTAGCAACACAGAGTCCAGAAACACAGTTCATAAACACAGTTCAGAAACACAGTTCTTACTAGGAGGAGTGAACCAAGGGTTAAGTTTCAAAGTCAACAGGCTAAAGATAACATGCAGAGAATGTCCAGAGCCATGAGTAGAAGCACACTAAGAACAAGCAGTTGAGCTGAAGGGGAACAGAAGCAGAATACTCCAGCAAAGAAGCTGACACCTGAGCCAGGTTTTAAACAAACAAGCAGGAAGTAGGGCAGACAAAAACAGCAAACTCCATCTTAACAAAGGCAAGATCATTCACAAGGTGACTTGGAAAACCCGGAATACTGACACAAGGGCTCACAAATGATGGAGGTTAAACCAATAAAACCCTGTTACAAAAAAATGGTGCACTTTGGTCTGCTAAATAAATGACAGTGTATACAGACACTTACTTGTATGGATCTGTGCAGAGTTGCTGGAATTGTACTGTGGTTTGTATGAGTGCAGGAAGACCAGAGCACAGAGAGCGTCCTCCCCTGCTGCTTACAGGTGTAGGTGCATGAGACTACAGGCGGTGATAAGTGAAGGCAGAGAGAATAGCGGCGGGCTCCAGGCGGAAGCTCCACCGCAGTGAAGCAGAAACTGAACCGCCGATCAGCTAGAGAGTGTGACATCACATGGCTGACGAGGATGGGTGCGCATAGGGGTCAATCAACCAACACATTTTGAATGACGCGGTCCCTCTTCCTCAGGGTTACAGGTACCGCCCCTGCATCCGTCCTTATATAGCTGTCGCATGTCCTTTTGTCCCTGCCCGTTCACATTCATTAGATATGTGTTCACACGTTTGAGCAGCCAACAACATATTGATTGAAGTGTAATAAATTCTGGTATGTGCACTATATCACATATATTGTGATAAGTGCTATTAATAAATGGTATACGTATTTAAATTGTAAGTTATGTGGTATTTATATTGAAAGCAAACTTTACTAATATAATTTGGAGCATAAAAAGAAATTCAAAAATTACAATACTAGTCTACCATTAAAATCTATTCCTAGTCGGTAAATAATAACAATAAAATGGAATAGAAGACGGAATCAGATTCTGTTCTTGCTGGTTAAAATATGTATAAGCTTATGGCAAAACTTATAAAAGGCATATATATAAAATTATATATACTGGATGTAAATTTTAGTTGGAATACAAACCATTAGATAGTAAAACTATATTGGTTAATTAAAATTATAAAACGAAATGATAAGAGCTGTAAATAGTATTATGGGAATTGGGTTGGTTACACTTCGATCAATATGTTATTGGTTACTCAAACATGTGAACACATATCTAATGAATGTGAACAGGAAGGGACAGTAGGACACGCCACAGCTATATAAGGACGGATGCAGGGGCGGTACCTGTAACTCTGAGGAACTCCTGATTACAGAGATGCACATCAGCTTATTTACTTAATTGGTAGTTGGCTCTCAAGCCTGAACAGCTCAGAGTACTTGCCTAATAATTCTACACACAGTGTAAATATAAGGATAGTATACACGAAAAGTGTTGAGCATTCCGATACTGCAAATATCGGGTATCGGCTGATATTCGCGGTATCGGAATTTCGTTACTGAGTTCCGATACTTTTGCAATATCGGATACCGGAATCGGAAGTTCCCATAATGCAATGAGCCAGTTTGATTTAATTCAACCAATGAGGAATCATTAGAAGTGTGGGCCCATCCTGTTCTGCATGTTAGGCATGTAACTTCTGGCATGGCTGTGATTAACTCCTGAAATGATGTCATGATGCACTATAAAAGCCGCCACCGCCATTTTGGGTTCACTCTGCTGTGAATTCAGTTAGGGACAGGACTCTGCTGTTCTGAATGAGGGATTGTTTGAAATAGCTTTGTAGGGATTGTTTGAAATTGTGCTTTACCCAGGCTAATTTAGGAACTGCTGTGTGAGAACCTTGTTTTTGCCTTGCAGCGCTGTTGACAGCTGTCTGCAAGGTCTCTGTGTGTGTGAGTGCAGCTCATTCTGCAGTCTGTCCACAGCCACCGCTGGTTGTAGTCAGCTCAGGGTGCGTCACTGCCTCATACCGTTCCATTGTCCGTTTCTCAATTAGTGCAGCCTGCTGCACATTTTTTCAAATTTATCCTATTAATGTAAACATACACAATGGGTGGTTACCTGGTTGGTAGAAGGGTAGTGGTGAGTCCGTCTATGGGCGTGTATGGCAAATCTGGGATTGCTTGTGTGAAGGGACTGGAATGGGAAGTGGTACACAGACAAATAACAATATAAAAATATATAGATAAGATCACAAGTACTGAGCCACTAGAAATAGGACAATATTAATAAAAGCAAAAGAAAAATAAAGTGAACTATACGGGACTGTTAAGTACCTATATAGTGAATCACTTATGTAGAGCTGCGTATCTTTATCAGTCTACCAAGATGAAGAAGGCAGGGAGTAAGGAGCGTGGTCTTGGGCGTGGAGTTTCTGCAGGGAGAGGACGTGGGGATTCTGTGCCTGCTGTGGGCATCGGTGACCATTATCCCCCAGTTTTAGCAGGGAACAGTCCTTCATGCGCAGCTTTGTAGGAGCTCGCCGTACCCCACTGCTGCGGGACGAAGAAATTGAAGCCGTTGTCAGATGGATGGCAGCTAACTAGTGTTGAGCGATACCTTCCGATATCGGAAAGTATCGGTATCGGATAGGATCGGCCGATATTCAAAAAATATCGGATATCGCCGATACCGATACCCGATCCCAATGCAAGTCAATGGGACCAAAATATCGGAATTAAAATAAACCCTTTCTTTCCTTGTAGGTTCATTCTACATGAAGGAAAACAACTAAGAATAATGCAGGATGTATTTGGGGAGGTGGCGGAGACATTAAAGTCATAGAGGTTTAGCCCAATCAAATAGAATAGCATGTTTTTTTTTTTTTTAAAGATGTTCGGAGTGACAAAGATATTGACTATGTAAATTTTTTTTTTATTTTGTCAGATATTGATGTTTCACTATTCCACGCCCTTCCCCTTCTTTTTTTTTTACTTTTCCCACATTTTCATCATCATCTTTGACATCAACTTCTTCTTCACCTTATTCATCTTCTTCTTCATCCTTTACCTTTTTTTTTTTTTAATACATTCTTCATATTCATTTTATTCAACTATTATTATTCTTCCTATTCTACATATTCATTTTATTCAACTGTTATTATTCTTCCTATTCTACTTCTTCATCATATTCTCATTTGTGACAGGCATTCCCGTAGTTGTTATCTATAAAAGTTGGAAGATTACACCTTCCGTTCTGCCAGTCACAAAAGTTACATTTGTCCGCGTTCAGTTTGGCCTGCAGCATCAGGCTTTATCCAGGGGCACCACGAGGAGGAACGGACTCACCCCCATACACTGCTTAGTCTTCTTCTGCATATAATTTAGATAATATCTTTTGCTCTGATATTAAGTGTTATGCTTAATGTTCTTCTGCTCTTTGTTCTGCAGCCTCTTGTTCTTCTGCTTCTCGGTCTTCCAGTGTCTTCGTCTCCGCCGTCGTCGTCTCCGCCGTCGTCGTCTCCGCGATCGTCGTCGTCGTCATCGGGGTGGTCTTCCGGGTCGTCGACGTTAGGGTCTTCAACTTGGAAATGTAGCAGAAGGTACAAGAAGGCTGAGAAAATGCCAAGAACCAGCTGATGGAACTGGAACTCGGATGGCTACCCAAAGGTTCAAGAGCCAATGGAACTACCGAGGACCAGCTGACGTTACTGGAACCCGGTTACTAAGCAGGATGTACCCGTGCTAAAAACCACTACCAAGGACCGCCTGACGTTGGCGGAACTCGGATACCCAGAAGGAGGCACCTAAGCCAAAGGCTCTGCCCGGAACCAGCTGACGGTACTGGAACCAGGATGGGGAGCAGAAGGTACAAGAGCAAAAGACACTGCCGAGAACCAGCTGACGGTACTGGAACCCGGATGGGTAGCCGAAGGTCAAAGAGCCAATGGAACTACCGAGGACCAGCTGACGTTACTGGAACCCGGTTACTAAGCAGGAGGTACCCGTGCCTGAAAGCACTACTAAGGACCATCTGACGTTGGTGGAACTTGGATACCCAGAAGGAGGCACCTAAGCCAAAGGCTCTGCCCGAAACCAGCTGACGGTACTGGAACCAGGATGGGGAGCAGAAGGTACAAGAGCAAAAGACACTGCCGAGAACCAGCTGACGGTGCTGGAACCAGGTGGTGGACCCGAAGGCCCACAGGAGAGGAGAGAACAGCTAGGCCGCGAGGCAGCCGCAGTTACCGAACCCCAACAGTCCTACAGGGGGAGCTGGGCCTACTGGCACTACAGAACCAGCCTTGACTACCAGTTCACGCAGCCCACATAGGAAGCTCCTAAACTGGAGGCACCCTGGAGTTGGCTAACCCAACCGCACCACGACGGGGCAAGCATAGGCGTCTCAGTGAGCTTGACACTATCCGGAAACAGCTGACGGTGCTGAAACCAGGTTTGGCACGAGGGAGTACCTGTGACAAAAACACTGCCGAGAACCAGCTGGCGGTGCTGGAACCCGGATGCGTTGCCTATCAAAGATTGTCTTCCTACAGCCCCAACTAGCGGTGTTGGAGCAAAGGGTAAGCAGGGGGCTCAGAGTGTAGGCCGAAGCCTGCACTGGAGTCAGCTTTGTGTCTGCGTTGCGTTTGCAGGACACTTTGCCGGCTACACAGTGGGGGAACAGCAGGCGGTGCTGAACCCCACTAACACATTGGCTGGTGTTTTTCTCTGTGCAGCTAGCACTTCCGGGCAAAAACTAGCGGTGTTATAGCCCAGGGGCAGCAGGAGGAGGAGAGGAGCAGAGTGTAGGCCGAAGCCTAGTTGAACCAATTTCAAAGGTAAACTTTAACCCCCCCTCAGGTGTTACAAAGTACAAGAGCCACACCTTGTGCAGCATTAATGCTGCACAAGTAAAAGGTTGCTCTATTAATTTTTCTACTTGCACACGCTGAATGCAACACGTACACAATTTAGCCCATTCTACAGTCAAACTGTAGTTGAGGCGTGACTTGTATTTTTAAGGAGACGCAGCATAGGTGTCCCAAATAACGCCTTGGTGCTTGGCGCAGCTTCCTGAGCGTTGTTTTTTGCTGTACAGGAGTCTGCGCTCTTGTGTTATCCCTTGGCAATGCCCTGTTAGCGCTGCCCGTCTTATGACCTCATTTCATGTTGGCCGCTGCGGTTAACGATGGCCATAAATCCCAGACCCACAGTGCCTTTTCATAAAGTCACACTGCGGTGCTGGGATTCGTGGCCTTGAGCAGTAAATATTTTCGACGCTCACACACGTCCTTACACCTGCTTCAGACTGGGCGGCCTCTGCTGATCCCATTTCGCATGCCGCGGCCATGAGGCTGCACAGTCAGAAGAAGGCGGAAGGAGATGAGTGACGACAGGCGAACATATGCACTGCTCGTGCCCATAAACCACACCCTCGCTGACAAAATAAATAAGACAATGAGGGGCGTTGTTTCACGCAGGGCGGATGCACAGGCGCAGCCAGCTAACCATGATGTCAAAAGACGGGAGGCGCTACCAAGGGGGGTGCTGCGTATCATTAGAAAGGAAAGTCACACCTCAGGGACAGTGGAATGGTCTCAATGAGACACATTTTGTACGTGTTGAGTTCCACGTGGGCAAGGAGAAAAACTCAGCCACCTTGTACAAATGCAGCAGTACTGCTGAACAAGGTGGCTGTTAAACATAGAAACACCTGGGGGTGGGGGGCAGGCTCCCTTCAATTTCAGTTCATGTGCCTGCATGGCGTTTGCAGGTCACGTTGCTGGCTACACAGCTGGGGAACAGCTGGCGGTGCTGAACCCCACTGACACATTGGCTGGTGTTTTTCTCTGTGCAGCTAGCACTTCCAGGCTAAAACTGGTGGTGTTATGAGCCCAGGGTCAGCAGGAGGGGGAGAGGAGCAGAGTGTAGGCCGAAGCCTGCACTGGTGGCAGCTTTTGTTCTGCTGTGCCTGCGTGGCGTTTGCAGGTCACGTTGCCGGCTACACAGCTGGGGAACAGCTGGCGGTGCTGAACCCCACTAACACATTGGCTGGTGTTTTTCTCTGTGCAGCTAGCAATTCCTGGCAAAAACTAGCGGTGTTAGAGCCCAGGGTCAGCAGGAAGATGAGATGAGCAGAGTGTAGGCCGAAGCCTCCACTGGTGGCAGCTTTTGGTTGGTTGTGCCAGCGTGGCTTGTGCTGGACACGATGCCGGCTACACAGCAGGGGAACAGCTGGCGGTGCTGAACCCCACTAACACATTGGCTGGTGTTTTTCTCTGTGCAGCTAGCAGGTCCGGGCAAAAACTGGTGGTGTTAGAGCCCAGGGTCAGCAGGAGGAGGAGAGGAGTAGAGTGTAGGCCGAAGCCTAGTTGAACCAATTTCAAAGGTAACCTTTAACCCCCCTCAGGTGTTGCAAGGTACAAGAGCCACACCTCGTGCAGCATTAATGCTGCACAAGTAAAAGGTTGCTCTCTTAATTATTCTCCTTGCACACGCTGAATAAAACACGTACACTATTTAGCCCATTCTACTGTAAAACAGTAGTGGAGGCGTGACTTGCCTTTTTAAAGAAAAGCAGCCCAGGTGTCGAACATAACACCTTGGTGCATGGGTGCAGCTTCCTGAGCGTTGTTATTTGCTGTACAGGAGTCTGCGCTCTTGTTATCCCTTGGCCATGCGCTGTGAGCGCTTCCTGTCTTCTGACCTCATTTCATGTTGGCCGATGCGGTTAGCGGTGGACATGAATCCCAGACCCACAGTGTGTTTGGAAAAAATCACACTGCGTGGCTGGGATTCGTTCCCTTGTGCAGTTAATATGTTTGCCGCTCACACATGTCCTTACACCTGCTTCAGACTGGGCGGCCTCATCTGATCCCTTATCGCATGCCGCGGCCATGAGGCCGCACAGTCTGAAGAAGGCGGAAGGAGATGAGTTAAGATAGGCGAACATATGCACTGCACATGCCCATCAATAACACCCTCGCAGCCAAAATATATGAGACAACGAGGGGCGTTGTGTTGGGCAGGGCGGACGCACAGGCACAGGCAGCCAACCAATGATGTCAGAAGACGGGCAGCGCTACCAAGGGTGGTGCTGCGTATCATTAGAAAGGAAAGCCAATCATCTGTGCCTTTATAGCCTTTTTACTAGGCACTGCTCCTAATAGCCAGATTCCTACTCCACACTGATGAGGGGCAAAAACCCCGAAACAGCTGTCTGTGGATGGTTACCATGCTTGGCATAGGTGGCTTTCCTTCATAGGATGCTGCCCTTCCCGTGGTTGTTCCTTCCCGGGGAAAAGCCTGGCTATTCACTGCTTGCGTCGAGAAACACGTGATGGTGTCTCCGCAGCTTCTTTACTTGCATCTGCATATTTCCCATAAGGGATGGGGGCAGTGTTCTGGAATCACTGCGTTGAGAAACACGTGATGGTGTCTCCGCGGTGTTGGATGTTTTGGTCTCCCCGAGGCCAATCATCTGTGCCTTTATAGCCTTTTTACTAGGCACTGCTCCTAATAGCCAGATTCCTACTCCACACTGATGAGGGACAAAAACCCCGAAACAGCTGTCTGTGGATGGATACCATGCTTGGCATAGGTGGCTTTCCTTCATAGGATGCTGCCCTTCCCGTGGTTGTTCCTTCCCGGGGAAAGGCCTGGCTATTCACTGCTTGCGTCGAGAAACACATGATGGTGTCTCCGCAGCTTCTTTACTTGCATCTGCATATTTCCCATAAGGGATGGGGGCAGTGTTCTGGAATCACTGCGTTGAGAAACACGTGATGGTGTCTCCGCGGTGTTGGATGTTTTGGTCTCCCCGAGGCCAATCATCTGTGCCTTTATAGCCTTTTTACTAGGCACTGCTCCTAATAGCCAGATTCCTACTCCACACTGATGAGGGGCAAAAACCCCGAAACAGCTGTCTGTGGATGGATACCATGCTTGGCATAGGTGGCTTTCCTTCATAGGATGCTGCCCTTCCCGTGGTTGTTCCTTCCCGGGGAAAGGCCTGGCTATTCACTGCTTGTGTCGAGAAACACGTGATGGTGTCTCCGCAGCTTCTTTACTTGCATCTGCATATTTCCCATAAGGGATGGGGGCAGTGTTCTGGAATCACTGCGTTGAGAAACACGTGATGGTGTCTCCGCGGTGTTGGATGTTTTGGTCTCCCCGAGGCCAATCATCTGTGCCTTTATAGCCTTTTTACTAGGCACTGCTCCTAATAGCCAGATTCCTACTCCACACTGATGAGGGGCAAAAACCCCGAAACAGGTGTCTGTGGATGGATACCATGCTTGGCATAGGTGGCTTTCCTTCATAGGATGCTACCCTTCCCGTGGTTGTTCCTTCCCGGGGAAAGGCCTGGCTATTCACTGCTTGCGTCGAGAAACACGTGATGGTGTCTCCGCAGCTTCTTTACTTGCATCTGCATATTTCCCATAAGGGATGGGGGCAGTGTTCTGGAATCACTGCATTGAGAAACACGTGATGGTGTCTCCGCGGTGTTGGATGTTTTGGTCTCCCCGAGGCCAATCATCTGTGCCTTTATAGCCTTTTTACTAGGCACTGCTCCTAATAGCCAGATTCCTACTCCACACTGATGAGGGGCAAAAACCCTGAAACAGCTGTCTGTGGATGGATACCATGCTTGGCATAGGTGGCTTTCCTTCATAGGATGCTGCCCTTCCCGTGGTTGTTCCTTCCCGGGGAAAGGCCTGGCTATTCACTGCTTGCATCGAGAAACACGTGATGGTGTCTCCGCAGCTTCTTTACTTGCATCTGCATATTTCCCATAAGGGATGGGGGCAGTGTTCTGGAATCACTGCATTGAGAAACACGTGATGGTGTCTCCGCGGTGTTGGATGTTTTGGTCTCCCTGAGGCCAATCATCTGTGCCTTTATAGCCTTTTTACTAGGCACTGCTCCTAATAGCCAGATTACTACTCCACACTGATGAGGGGCAAAAACCCCGAAACAGCTGTCTGTGGATGGATACCATGCTTGGCATAGGTGGCTTTCCTTCATAGGATGCTGCCCTTCCCGTGGTTGTTCCTTCCCGGGTAAAGGCCTGGCTATTCACTGCTTGCGTCGAGAAACACGTGATGGTGTCTCCGCAGCTTCTTTACTTGCATCTGCATATTTCCCATAAGGGATGGGGGCAGTGTTCTGGAATCACTGCATTGAGAAACACGTGATGGTGTCTCCGCGGTGTTGGATGTTTTGGTCTCCCCGAGGCCAATCATCTGTGCCTTTTTAGCCTTTTTACTAGGCACTGCTCCTAATAGCCAGATTCCTACTCCACACTGATGAGGGGCAAAAACCCCGAAACAGCTGTCTGTGGATGGATACCATGCTTGGCATAGGTGGCTTTCCTTCATAGGATGCTGCCCTTCCCGTGGTTGTTCCTTCCCGGGGAAAGGCCTGGCTATTCACTGCTTGCGTCGAGAAACACGTGATGATGTCTCCGCAGCTTCTTTACTTGCATCTGCATATTTCCCATAAGGGATGGGGGCAGTGTTCTGGAATCACTGCGTTGAGAAACACGTGATGGTGTCTCCGCGGTGTTGGATGTTTTGGTCTCCCTGAGGCCAATCATCTGTGCCTTTATAGCCTTTTTACTAGGCACTGCTCCTAATAGCCAGATTCCTACTCCACACTGATGAGGGGCAAAAACCCCGAAACAGCTGTCTGTGGATGGATACCATGCTTGGCATAGGTGGCTTTCCTTCATAGGATGCTGCCCTTCCCGTGGTTGTTCCTTCCCGGGGAAAGGCCTGGCTAGTCACTGCTTGCGTCGAGAAACACGTGATGGTGTCTCCGCAGCTTCTTTACTTTCATTAGAAAGGAAAGTCACACCTCAGGGACAGTTGAATGGTCTCAATGAGACACATTTTGTACGTGTTGAGTTCCACGTGGGCAAGGAGAAAAAGTCAGCCACCTTGTACAAATGCAGCAGTACTGCTGTACAAGGTGGCTATTATACATAGAAACACCTGTGGGTGGGGGGCAAGCTCCCTTCAATTTCAGTTCATGTGCCTGCGTGGCGTTTGCAGGTCACGTTGCAAGCTACACAGCAGGGGAACAGCTGGCGGTGCTGAACCCCACTAACACATTGGCTGGTGTTTTTCTCTGTGCAGCTAGCAATTCCAGGCAAAAACTAGCGGTGTTAGAGCCCAGGGTCAGCAGGAGGAGGAGATGAGCAGAGTGTAGGCCGAAGCCTCCACTGGTGGCAGCTTTTGGTTGGTTGTGCCAGCGTGGCTTGTGCTGGACACGATGCCGGCTACACAGCAGGGGAACAGCTGGCGGTGCTGAACCCCACTAACACATTGGCTGGTGTTTTTCTCTGTGCAGCTAGCAATTCCGGGCAAAAACTAGCGGTGTTAGAGCCCAAGGTCAGCAGGAGGAGGAGAGGAGCAGAGTGTAGGCCGAAGCCAGCACTGGTGGCAGCTTTTGGTTGGTTGTGCCAGCGTGGCTTGTGCTGGACACGATGCCGGCTACACAGCAGGGGAACAGCTGGCGGTGCTGAACCCCACTAACACATTGGCGGGTGTTTTTCTCTGTGCACCTAGCACTTCCAGGCTACAACTGGCGGTGTTATAGCCCAGGGTCAGCAGGAGGAGGAGAGGAGCAGAGTGTAGGCCGAAGCCTAGTTGAACCAATTTCAAAGGTAACCTTTAACCCCCCTCAGGTGTTGCAAGGTACAAGAGCCACACCTTGTGCAGCATTAATGCTGCACAAGTAAAAGGTTGCTCTCTTCATTTTTCTCCTTGCACACGCTGAATAAAACACGTACACTATTTAGCCCATTATACTGTCAAACAGTAGTGGAGGCGTGACTTTTCTTTTGAAGAAGACGCAGCACAGGTGTCAAAATTTACACCTAGGTGCTGGGCGCAGACTCCTTACTGTTGTTATTTGCAGTACAGGAGAGTGCGATTTTGTGTTATCCCTTGGCAATACCCTGTTAGTGCAGGCTGTCTTATGACCTCATTTCATGTTGGCCGGTGCGGTTAGCGATGGCCATAAATCCCAGACCCACAGTGCCTTTCCATAAAGTCACACTGCGGTGCTGGGATTCGTGGCCTTGTGCAGTAAATATGTTTGCCGCTCACACATGTCCTTACACCTGCTTCAGACTGAGCGACCTCAGCTGATCCCTTATTGCCTGCCACGGCCATGAGGCCGCACAGTCTGAAGAAGGCGGAAGGAGGGGAGTGAAGACAGGCGAACATATGCACTGCTCGTGCCCATCAATCACACCCTCGCTGTCCAAAAAAATAAGACACCGAGGGGCATTGTTTCGAGCAGGGCAGACACACAGGCGCAGCCAGCTAACCAATGATGTCAAAAGACGGGCAGCGCTAACAAGGGTGGTGCTGCGTATCATTAGAAAGGAAAGTCACACCTCAGGGACAGTGGAATGGTCTCAATGAGACACATTTAGTACGTGTTTAATTAAACGTGGGCAAGGAGAAAAAGTCAGCCACCTTGTACAAATGCAGCAGTACTGCTGTACAAGGTGGCTGTTATACATAGAAACACCTAGGGGTGGGGGGCAGGCTTCCTTCAATTTCAGTTCATGTGCCTGCGTGGCGTTTGCAGGACACGTTGCCAGCTACACAGCAGGGGAACAGCTGGCGTTGCTGAACCCCACTGACACATTGACTGGTGTTTTTCTCTGTGCAGCTCGCATGTCCGGCCAAAAACTGGCGGTGTTAGAGCCCAGGGTCAGCAGGAGGGGGAGAAGAGCAAAGTGTAGGCCGAAGTCTGCACTGGTGGCAGCTTTTGGTCGGTTGTGCCAGCGTGGCTTGTGCTGGACACGATGCCGGCTACACAGCAGGGGAACAGCTGGCGGTGCTGAACCCCACTAACACATTGGCTGTTGTTTTTCTCTGTGAAGCTCGCATTTCCGGGCAAAAACTAGCGGTGTTAGAGCCCAGGGTCAGCAGGAGGAGGAGAGGAGCAAAGTGTAGGCCGAAGCCTGCACTGGTGGCAGCTTTTGGTCGGTTGTGCCAGCGTGGCTTGTGCTGGACACGATGCCGGCTACACAGCAGGGGAACTGCTGGCGGTGCTGAACCCCACTAACACATTGGCTGTTGTTTTTCTCTGTGAAGCTCGCATTTCCGGGCAAAAACTAGCGGTGTTAGAGCCCAGGGTCAGCAGGAGGAGGAGAGGAGCAGAGTGTAGGCCAAAGCCTAGTTGAACCAATTTCAAAGGTAACCTTTAACCCCCCCTCAGGTGTTGCAATGTACAAGAGCCACACCTTGTGCGGCATTAATGCTGCACAAGTAAAAGGTTGCTCTACTTAGTTTGCTCCTTGCACACGCTGAATAAAACACGTACACTATTTAGCCCATTATACTGTCTAACAGTAGTGGAGGCGTGACTTTTCTTTTTAAGGAGACGCAGCACAGGTGTCAAAATTTACACCTAGGTGCTGGGCGCAGAATCCTGAGCGTTGTTATTAGCTGTACAGGAGTCTGCGCTATTGTGATCCCTTGGCCATGCGCTGTGAGCGCTGCCTGTCTTCTCACCTCATTTCATGTTGGCCGTTGCGGTTAGCAATGGATATGAATCCCAGGCCCGCAGTGTGTTTTCAAAAAATCACACTGCGTGGCTGGGATTCGTGGCCTTGTGCAGTAAATATGTTTGCCGCTCACACATGTCCTTACACCTGCTTCAGACTGGGCGGCCTCAGCTGATCCCTTATCGCCTACCACGGCCAGGAGGCCGCACAGTCTGAAGAAGGCGGAAGGAGATGAGTTAAGACAGGCGAACATATGCACTGCACATGCCCATCAATCACACCCTCGCAGCCAAAATATATGAAACGAGGGGGGTTGTGTCAGGCAGGGCGGACGCACAGGCACAGGCAGCCAACCAATGATGTCAGAAGACGGGCAGCGCTACCAAGGGGGGTGGTGCGTGTCATTAAAAAGGAAAGTCACACCTCAGGGACATTGTAATGGTCTGTAATGAGACACATATTTTACGTGTTTAATTCTACGTGGGCAAGGATAAAAAATCAGCCACCTTGTACAAATGCAGCAGTACTGCTGTACTATGTGGCTGTTATACATAGAAACACCTGGGGGGGTGGGGCCAGGTTCCCTTTAATTTCAGTTCATGTGCCTGCGTGGCGTTTGCAGGTCACGTTGCCGGCTACACAGCAGGGGAACAGCTGGCGTTGCTGAACCCCACTAACATATTGGCTGGTGTTTTTCTCTGTGCAGCTAGCACTTCCGGGCAAAAACTAGCGGTGTTTAAGCCCAGGGTCAGCAGGAGGAGGAGAGGAGCAGAGTGTAGGCCGAAGCCTGCACTGGTGGCAGCTTTTGTTCTGTTGTGCCAGCGTGGCTTGTGCTGGACACGTTGCCGACTACACAGCAGGGGAACAGCTGGCGGTGCTGAACCCCATTGACACATCAGCTAGTGTTTTTTCTGTGTAGACAACACTTCCAGGTGGCAACTGACAGTGTTGAAACCCAGGGAATCAAAGAGGAGCAGAGTGTAGGCCGAAGCCTGCAGTGGAGCAAGTTGAAAGGGAAGCTTTAACCCCCCCCCCAGGCATTTGTTGCTGAAAGAGCCATCTTGTACAGCAGTAATACTGCACATGGCAAATGGTGGCTCTGAAAATTATGCTCCTTGCAAACGCTGAAGTACACACTCATATAATGTGTCCCCTCACACTGTCAAACCGTCCCGGAAGTGGGACTTTCCTTTGTAATGTGACACAGCAAAGCCGTCATTCCAACCCCCTTGGTGCCGTGCGCCACCTCCTCAACGTTGTTTGGTTCTGTCACGGAGCCCGCGCTGTAATGTTATCCCTTGGCCATGCACAGTTAGCGGTGCCCGTCTTCTGACATCATGTAGGTGTCAGGCTGGTAGTGCCTGTGCGTGCAAGCTGCCCGAGATCCAACATTGCAGTGTCATCTAATGTAGTCCCACTGCGGACCAGGGATCCATGGGCATGCGCAGTGCATATCATCTCCTCTCACTCACCTCCTTCCTGCTTCTTCAGACTGTGCGGCGTCACGGCCGTGGCATGCTATTAGGGATCAGCTGACGCCGCCTAGTCTGAAGAAGCGTGAAGAAGGGGAGTGAGAGGCTAGTATATGCACTGCGCATGGCCATGGATACCAGGCCCACTGTGGGATCACATTAGACGACACTGCGAGGTGGGATTTCGGGCAGCGTGGACGCACAGGCGCAGCCAGGACGACAACAAATGATGTCAGAGGACGGGCAGCGCAAACTGTGCATGGCCAAGGGATAACATAACAGCGTAGGGTCCATGACGGAATCAAACAACGCTAAGGAGCCAGCGCACGGTGGCAAGGGGGTAGCAATGACGGCTGTGCTGCGTCACATTACAAAGGAAAGTCCCACCTCCGGGACGGTTGGATGGTGTGAGGGGACACATTACATGAGTGTGTAGTTCAGCGTTTGCAAGGAGCATAATTTCAAGAGCGACCTTTCCCTTGTGCAGTATTAGTGCTGCACATGGTGGCTCTTTCAGTAACAAACGCCTAGGGGGGGGGGGGGACAGGTCCCCTTACATTTTAGTTGTAATGGGACACAGCACAGCTGTCATTCCTATCCCCTTGGTGCCGTGCACTGCCTCCTCAGCGTTGTTTTAAGCTGTCACGGAGCCTGCGCTGTTCTGTTAGCCCTTGGCCATGCCCAATTAGCGCTGCCTGTCTTCTGACATAATTTGTTGTCAGGCTGTCAGTGCCTGTGCGTCCACGCTGCTCCAGATCCCACCTCGCAGTCTCGTCTAACGTAATCCCACTGCGGGCCTTGGATCCATGGGCATGCACAGTGCATATACTCGACTCTCACTCCCCTCCTTCCCTCTTCTTCAGACTGTGCGGTGTGACGGCCGTGGCATGCTATTAGGGATCAGCTGACGGCGCACAGTCTAAAGAAGGCAGAGGGAAATGAGCGAGAGCCCGAGGGGAAGATATGCACTGCGCATGCCCATGGATCCCAGGCCCGCAGTGTGACTCAATCAGAAGACACTGCGAGGCGGGATCTCGGGCAGCGCGGCCGCACAGGCGCAGCCAGCCTGACACCAAATTATGTCAGAAGACAGGCAGCGCAAATAGGGCATGCCCAAGGGATAACAGAACAGCGCAGGCTCCGTGACAGCTTAAAACAACGCTGAGGAGGCAGCGCATGGCACCAAGGGGGTAGGAATGACGGCTGTGCTGCGTCACATTACGAAGGAAAGTCCCAGCTCCGGGACGGTATAACGGTATCAGTGAACACATTTTATAAGTGTTAAGTTCTGCGTGTGCAAGGAGCTAAAAAAAAGAGCTACCTTTTCCTTGTGCAGCATTACTGCTGCACAAGATGGCTCTTTCAGTAACAAACGACGGGGGGGGGGGGGGTGCTGACAGGTTCCCCTACATTTAGGTTGTTGTGCCAGCGTGGCGGTCGCAGGACACATTGCCGGCTACACAGCTGGGGATCAGCTGACGTTACTGAAACCCAATAACACTGGGTCGTATGTTTTTACTGTGCAGCCTGCACTTCTGAGCCGCAACTGGCGGTGTTGGAGCCCAGGAATAGCAGCTCAGGTGGTAGAAAGATGAACACAGCAGGAGACCTGGATGACACCCAATTACTTAATCAGGCAGAGGAGTGGCAAATTCCTGCGAGATCCAGGCCTGGTTCATTTTCAGGAAAGTAAGCCGGTCAACGTTGTCGGAGGACAGTCGCATGCGACGGTCTGGTAGTACACCACCTGCGGCACTAAAGACACGTTCCGATAAGACACTAGCCGCAGGGCAAGCCAGCACCTCCAATGCATACTGGCTTAGCTCTGGCCATGTATCCAGCTTAGAGACCCAAAACTTGAACGGGGAAGAGCCGTCTGGGAGTACAGTAAGTGGGCAAGCCATGTAGTCTGTCACCATCTGACGGAACCGTTGCCTCCTGCTGACTGGAGCCGCCGGTGATGGTGTAGACATTTGGGGCGGGCACACAAAAGTGTGCCAGAGTTGTGCCATACTGGGCTTGCCTTGGGCAGAGGCACTGCTTCTGCTCCCTCTTTGGGCAGAGCCTCCCCCACTGCCTCGACGCACTGAGCTGCTTTGTAAAGCACTAGCAGCACTCCTCTCAGTTGGACAGGAGAAGATGATAGAATTCACCAATGTGTCGTGGTACTCCCGCAATTTACGCTCCCGGGTCAACGCTGGGATGAGGTTTTGGACGTTGTCCCGGTAGCGAGGATCGAGGAGGGTGAACACCCAATAATCAGGCATGTTGAGAATGTGGTCGATGCGGCGGTCGTTTCTCAGGCACTGCAGCATGAAATCCACCATGTGCTGCAGACTGCCAACTGGCCCAGAAACGCTGTCCCCTGCTTGAGACATGATCTCTGACCGCTCGTCATCACCCCACCCTCGCTGTACACACTGACCACTGGACAATTGTGTCGCTCCCTCCTCTGGACGGAGCTCTTCCTCCTCCATTGACTCATCCTCATCCTCCTTACAAATTGGCCCCTGCGTACCCCTTTGTGAGGAACCACGTGGCGCTGACTCTCCAGAAGCTGATGGAAAAGGTGACTCCTCATCCTCCACCTCTTCCACAACATCATCCCTTAACCCTTGCAAAGTTTGCTGAAGCAGGCAGATAAGGGGGACAGTCATGCTGACTAGTGCATCATCTGCACTTGCCATCCGCGTGGAATAATCAAAAGGACGCAAAACCTGGCAGACGTCCTTCATAGTGGCCCACTCTGTGGTTGTGAAGTCTGATCGGCGCTGACTGCGACTTCTTTGCGCCTGATGCAGCTGGTACTCCATAACTGCTTGCTGCTGCTCACACAACCGCTCCAACATATGTAACGTGGAATTCCACCGGGTAGGTAGGTCACATATGATGCGGTGTTCCGGAAGGCGGAATCGGCGCTGCAGAGCAGCAATGCGGGATCTGGCCAAGCTGGAACGCCGCAAGTGAGCACACTCTAGGCGGACCTTGTGCAGCAGGGCATCAAGATCCGGATAGTCCCTCAGAAAACTCTGCACAACCAAACTGAGCACATGTGCCAGACATGGGATGTGAGTGAGGTTGCCAAGGGCCAAAGCTGCCACCAGATTTCGGCCATTGTCACACACTACCATGCCTGGCTGGAGATTCGCTGGCAGTAACCACACATCGCTCTCCTGCTTGATGGCATTCCAGAGCTCCTGCGCTGTGTGGCTTCGATTCCCCAATGAAACAAGTTTCAAGACGGCCTGCTGACGTTTGGCCACGGCTGTGCTCATGTTGGTCATAGGTAAACGTTCACGGGTCCATGTGGAGGTGGACTGTGACGGCTCCTGCAGAGTTGATTCTGAGGAACTTGTGTAAGAGGAGGAGTCAATGCGTACCGACTGGATTCCTGCAATCCTTGGAGTGGGCAGTACACGTCCTGCGCCACTCGCACGATCTGTACCTGGCTCAACAACATTAACCCAATGGGCAGTGAGGGAAACGTATCGCCCCTGTCCATGCTGACTGGTCCACGCATCGGTGGTGAGGTGGACCTTGCTACTGATGGCGTTCAGTAGCGTATGTTTTATGTTTCCCTCAACATGCCTGTGCAGGGCAGGGACAGCTTGCCTGCTGAAGTAAAAGCGGCTGGGCACCTTGTACTGTGGGACTGCCAATGCCATCAAGTCACGGAAGCTGTCAGTCTCCACCAGCCTGAACGAGAGCATTTCCAGGGACAACAGTTTGGCAATGCCTGCATTCAGAGCCTGTGCTCGGGGGTGGTTGGCCGAGAATGCCCGCCTTTTCTCCCATGCCTGTACTACCGATGGCTGTAGAGTAGACTGGGAGTGTGAGGATGACTGGGAAGGTGGTGCTGTGGGTGGAATTACACAAGGTCTCTGGACAACAGTGCCAGAGGTTCTTCCATGGCGATCCTGGGAGGAAGCCAAACCAGCTGTGCGTGAGCTGGAGGAAGAGGCAACACGAGCTGAAGAGGTGGTAGCTGCCGCTGTTGGTTGGCCTACATCTTCAGTCTGTTTCTGTAACTCCACCGCGTGCCTGGTCCGCACATGTTTCCACATATTTGTGGTATTGAGGTTGCTGACATTTTTCCCTCTTTTTACTTTCTGATGACACAGCTTGCATTTGACAAAACAAATGTCATCTGCAACTGTGTCAAAAAAGGACCAGGCACTGCAAGTCTTGGGAGCGCCCTTTTTGGCTTTCGAAAGAGACAGGCTCCTAACGGGTGCCAAAGTGGAGGCTACAGGCTCCGCAGTCTTCCCCCTCCCTCTCCCTCTTTGGCCCGTAAGGGGAATCTCTTCCTCAGAGCTGCTCCCACCACCTTCCTGTTCCTCACGCCACGACGGGTCAACGACCTCATCATCTCCACTACCCTCTGCCACCAACTGCTCCTCCTGGGTAGTCTCAGCAGCACAGTACGCACCAGAAAGCGGCACCTGAGTTTCATCATCAGATGCGTACTGCGCTGTGGTCACCGGAGGCACTGGCCCACCCGCCTCTTCAGAGTCAGAGAGACAAAGCTGTTGGGCATCACTGCACACTGCCTCTTCTTCCATTTCTCCAATGCTGCTTGGCTGGCCCCCTGTTTCCAAGCCAAGAGATTCAGAGAACAGAAGTAGAGACGGCTCCTGTCCTGGGCTCTCTGACTGCCTGGCCAATTTGGCAGGTGGTGAAGAGACAGATGGCTGCTCTCCAGTGGTCTGTGCCTGAGAGGATGTGGCACTAACTGAAGTCGACGCCGAGGCGTTAGCTGCCATCCACCCGACAATGGCTTCAATTTGGTCTTCACGCAGCAGCGGTGCACGGCGCTCTCCAACAAAGCTGTGCATGAAGGACTGTTCCCTGCTGAAACTGAGTGACGACGAGTCACCGACGCCCGCAGCAGGCACAGAATCACTACGTCCTCTCCCTGCTCCTCTCCCTGCTCCGCGCCCACGCCCACGTGCCTTACTCCCTGCCCTCTTCATCTTGGTTGACAGATAAAGATAAGCAGAAAAGTACAGGGTGGAGCGCGGTAATTTGCTTTTTTGCACTGCATGCTGTGGCGGCACTGTCGGTCGAAGAGAGGGGAGAGTGGGTGTGGCTTACAGTGGCTGATGGGAGATTTGTATTCCTCTGCCTTTCAGTTGCCATCATGCAGTGGACACGTGAGGAGAGGTCATTTTGTGTTGAAGCGTATTTTTCAAATGCCCACTCAATCATTGCAGTGCAGCGTGCTTTTCGTTTACAATTCGCTGTTCCTCCACGCGGACGTGTTCCTGGACGGCAATCAATTGTAAATTGGGTGAATTTTCACATTTTCACCTCAGTGGGTGTGTAAACAAACAAAATATGCGTTACTGGAGTGAAACAAACCCCAGAGAAGTTCACGAGAGACCTCTGCATTCGGACCGCGTCACTGTGTGGTGCGCCATATCACGAGTAGGCATCATTGGTCCTTACTTTTTTCAGGATAATGGTCGTGCCATAACTGTGAACTCCGAACGGTACTTGTCTATGATACAGGATTATTTTCAGCCGGCTCTTGAGGCAATGGAACTAGAGGATACATGGTTCCAACAGGATGGTGCCACTGCACAGCGAGGGTTACCATGAATTGTTTGAGGCAAATGTTTCCTGGACGGCTTATCTCTTTGAGGGGAGATGTGAACTGGCCAGCACGCTCACCAGATTTAGCCCCATGCGATTTTTTCCTTTGGGGTTACCTGAAGTCTAAGGTGTATATCAACCGTCCCAACACCTTGGAAGACCTAAGGAACAATATTGAAGCTGAAATTGGCAGAATACCAGTGGACATGCTTGTTAGAGTTCATGAAAACTTCAGAAAACGTATGCAGCAGTGTGTGGATAGCGAAGGTCGACATTTGCCAGATACACTATTTAAAACCATGTAATTTAAAAATTCCATTACTGTTCAGTATAATTAAAATATAAAATAAATTTTTCTAATGATCATAATTTTTTTATTTCATTCCCAAATCAGCAAATTACCGCGCTCCACCCTGTACTAAGGCCTTAGTGTGCTTATTCCTGAAATGCTCCTCCTAACAGGTGTAAGAAACACTAATGTTGTAAAGTGTGGACTAAACTTTATTATTTTTCAAATGTGGCCTACACAAGTGTTAAGTTGTTTTTTTGCAGATCGGGCTACAGAGCTAGTTTAAATCACACGGAGACAGTGCAGACAGCCGTAAACGGCGCTGCAAGGCCCCAAAAACCTCCTCTAGGTTATCCTATTTAGTGTTTTTCCACTATTTAGCTGGAGACGGGTGGAAAGACACTAATAGGGATTTTTTTTTTTAAATTTGAAACAGGCTGCACTATTTGAAAAAAAGGAATTTTTTTTTCAAGGTATGAGGCAGTAACGCACCCTGAGCTGAATCCAACCGGCTATGGCTGCACACAGACTACAGGGCGAGCTGCGCTCACACAGAGACCGTGCAGACAGCCGTAAACGGCGCTGCAAGGCCCAATAAACACCCTCTAGGTTATCCTATGTAGTGTTTTTCCACAATTTAGCTGGAGACGGGTGGAAAAACACTAATAGGAAATTTTTTTTTTAAATTTTAAACTAGCTGCACTATTTGAAAAAAATGAAATTTTTTTTCAAGGTATGAGGCAGTAACGCACCCTGAGCTGAATCCAACCGGCTATGGCTGCACACAGACTACAGGGCGAGCTGCGCTCACACAGAGACCGTGCAGACAGCCGTAAACGGCGCTGCAAGGCCCAAAAAAAAACCTCTAGTTTAGCCTATGTAGTGTTTTTCCACAATTTAGCTGGAGACGGGTGGAAAAACACTAATAGGAAATTTTTTGTTTAAAGTTTAAACAGGCTGCACTATTTGAAAAAAAGTAAATTTTTTTTCAAGGTATGAGGCAGTAACGCACCCTGAGCTGAATCCAACCGGCTATGGCTGCACACAGACTACAGGGCGAGCTGCGCTCACACAGAGACCGTGCAGACAGCCGTAAACGGCGCTGCAAGGCCCAAAAAAACCCCTCTAGGTTATCCTATGTAGTGTTTTTCCACAATTTAGCTGGAGACGGGTGGAAAAACACTAATAGGAATTTTTTTTTTTATTTTAAACAGGCTGCACTATTTGAAAAAAAGGAAAATTTTTCTCAAGGTATGAGGCAGTAACGAACCCTGAGCTGAATCCAACCGGCTATGGCTGCACACAGACTACAGGGCGAGCTGGGCTCACACGGAGACCGTGCAGACAGCCGTAAACGGCGCTGCAAGGCCCAAAAACCCCCCTCTAGGTTATCCTATGTAGTGTTTTTCCACAATTTAGCTGGAGACGGGTGGAAAAACACTAATAGGAATTTTTTTTTTTAAATTTTAAACAGGCTGCACTATTTGAAAAAAAGGAAAATTGTTCTCAAGGTATGAGGCAGTAACGAACCCTGAGCTGAATCCAACCGGCTATGGCTGCACACAGACTACAGGGCGAGCTGGGCTCACACGGAGACCGTGCAGACAGCCGTAAACGGCGCTGCAAGGCCCAAAAACCCCCCTCTAGGTTATCCTATGTAGTGTTTTTCCACAATTTAGCTGGAGACGGGTGGAAAAACACTAATAGGAAATTTGAGAAAAAATGTGCAGCAGGCTGCACTATGAGCAAAAAAGGACAACTGTGTGAGGCAGTGTGAACCCCCCCTGAGCTGAATACAACCGGGTATATGGCTGCACACAGACTACAGAGTGAGCTGCACACACACACACACAGAGACCTTGCAGAACGCTGTTAAAACAGCGCTGCAAGGCAAGAGCAAGTTGAACAGTAAAGAACACACAGCGTTTTGCTAAATTAGCCTTTGGAAAGGAAAATAAAGCAATTAGCTATCTCAACTGGCCCTCAGTTAGAACACAGCGTCCTGTCCCTAACTGAAATCACAGCAGAGTCAGCGCAAAATGGCGGCAGCGTTTTTTATAGTGCAGAGTGACATAATTTCAGCAGCCAATCACAGCCTTGCCAGTACTTACATGCCCACCATGCTAAACAGGATGTGCCCACACTTCCAATCATTCCTCATTGGCTGCTGCGTTCAGTTTGAATTCTGGGAACTTCCCATTCCGGTATCCGATACGCGGGAAGTATCGGAATTCGGTATCGGAATTCCGATACCGCAAATATCGGCTGATACCCGATACTTGCGGTATCGGAATGCTCAACACTACAGCTAACACATCGACTTCAATTAGTGCCACATCCTCTCAGGCACAGAGCACTCAAGAGCACCCATCTGATTCTTCACCACCTGCCAAATTGCCCAGGCAGTCAGAGAGCCCAGGACAAGAGCCATCTCTACTTCTGTTCTCTGAATCTTTCGGCTTGGAAAGAGGGGGCCAGCCAAGCAGCATTCAAGAAACTGAAGAAGAGGCAGTATGCAGTGATGTGCAACTGCTTTGTCTCTCTCAATCTGAAGAGGCGGGTGGGCCAGTGACTACGGTCAGCACACCTCAGTACGCATCTGATGATTAGACTCAGGTACCACTTTCTGGTGCATACTGTGCTGCCAAGACTACCCAGGAGAAGAGGGTAGTGTAGATGATGAGGTCCTTGACCCATCATGGTGTGAGGTACAGGAAGATGGTGGTAGCTGCTCTGAGGAAGAGATTCCCCGAACAACCCAAAGAGGGAGAGGGAGGGGGAAGACTGCGTTGCCTGTAGCCTCCACTTTGGCACCCATTAGGAGAATGCCTCTTCCAAAACCCAAAACGGGCACTCGCAAGACTTGCAGTGCCTTGTCCTTTTTTGACACAGTCGCAGATGACATTTGCTTTGTCAAATGCAAGCTGTGTAATCAGAAAGTAAAAGGAGGGAAAAGTGTCAGCAACCTCAAACCACAAATATGTGGAAACATGTGCGGACCAAGCACATGGTGGAGTTACAACAACACACTGAAGACCTAGGCCAACCTACAGCGGCACCTACCACCTCTTCAGCTCGTGTTGTAGCCTCTTCCTCCAGCTCACACACAGCTGGTTTGGCTATCTCACAGGATCGCCATGGAAGAATCTCTGGCACTGTTGTACAGAGACCCAGTGTAATTCCACCCACAGCACCACTTCCCCAGTCATCCTCACACTCCCTGCCCAGTCTACAGCCATCGGTAGCACAGGCATGGGAGAAAAGGCGGCCATTCTCAGCAACCACTTCTGAACACAGGCTCTGAATGCTGGCATGGCAAAACTACTGTCCCTTGAAATGCTATCATTCAGGCTGGTGGAGACTGACACCTTCTGTAACTTGATGGCATTGGCAGTCCCACAATACAGCGTGCCCAGCCGCTTTTATTTCAGCAGGCAAGCCGTCCCTGCCCTGCAAAAGCATGTGGAGGGAAACATAAAACATGCGCTACTAAATGCAGTCAGTAGCAAGTTCCTCCTGACCACCGATGCGTGGACCAGTCACCATGAACAGGGATGATACCTTTCCCTCACTGCCCATTGGGTAAATGTTGTGGAGCCGGGTACAGATCTTGCGAGTGGCGCTGTACGTGTTCTGCCAACTCCAAGGATTGCAGGAATCCAGTCTGTACACATTGACTCCTCCTCATACTCCAGTTCCTCTGAATCAGCGCTGCAGGAGCTGTCATAGTCTACCTCCACATGGACCTGTGAACGCTTACCTGTGATGACTAGGGTTGAGCGAAACGGGTCGGCCACTTTCAGAAGTCGCCGACTTTTGGCAAAGTCGGGTTTCATGAAACCCGACCTGACCCCTGTGTGTGGTCGGCCATGAAGTCGGCGATCTTCTGAATGTGGTATCGGAATTCCGATCCCGATTTCCGATATGTTTGCAATATCGGAAATCGGTATCGGAATCCATATTTAATGTAAAATAAAGAATTAAAATAAAAAATATCGCTATACTTACCCTCTGACGCGCCCTTGTACTAACCGGGAACCTTCCTTCCTTCGAATCAGCGCTTCCAGGACCTTGCGGTGACGTCGCGGCTTGTGATTGGTCGCGCGGCCGCCCATGTGACCGCTCGCGCGACCAGTCACAAGCCGCGACGTCACCGCGACGTCACGCAAGGTCCTGCAAGCGCTGATTCTTAGGAAAGAAGGCTGCCGGAAAGAAGCAGGGCGCGTCCGAGGGTGAGTATATACCTAATAGTAATATACTCACCCTCGGACGCGCCCTGCTTCTTTCCGGCAGCCTTCCTTCCTAAGAATCAGCGCTTGCAGGACCTTGCGTGACGTCGCGGTGACGTCGCGGCTTGTGACTGGTCGCGCGAGCGCTCACATGGGCGGCCGCGCGACCAATCACAAGCCGCGACGTCACCGCGACGTCACCGCAAGGTTCTGGAAGCGCTGATTCGAAGGAAGGAAGGTTCCCGGTTAGCACCAGGGCGCGTCAGAGGGTAAGTATAGCGATATTTTTTATTTTAATTCTTTATTTTACATTAAATATGGATCCCAGGGCCTGAAGGAGAGTTTCCGCTCCTTCAGACCCTGGGAACCATTGGAAACCCAATGCATTGCATTGGGTTTCGAGTTTTGGCCGACCCCGACTTTTTTATAGGATCGGCCGATTTCACTCGACCCGACTTTTGAAAAAGTCGGGTTTCGTGAAACCCGACCCGATCCTATAAAAGTAAAGGTCGCTCAACCCTAGTTATGAGCAATATGAGCACAGCCGTCGCCAAACAGCAACAGGCCATATTGAAATTAATTTCTTTGGGGAATCAAAGCCACACAGCGCAGGAGCTCTGGAATGCCATCAAGCAGGAGAGCGACATGTGGTTTGGCATGGTAGTGTGTGACAATGGCCGAAATCTGGTGGCAGCTCTGGGCCTAGGCAACCTCACTCACATCTCATGTCTGGCACATGTGCTCATCTTGGTCGTGCAGAGTTTTTTGAGGGACTATCCGGATCTTGATGCACTGCTGCACAAGGTCCGCCTAGAGTGTGCTCACTTGCGGTGTTCCAGCATGGCAAGATCGCGCATTGCAGCTCTGCAGCGCCGATTCTGCTTTCCGGAACATCACATCATATGTGACCTACCCTCCAAGTGGAATTCAACATTACATATGTTGGAGCGGTTGTGTGAGCAGCAGGCAGCAGTAATGGAGTACCAGCTGCACCAGGCACAAAAAAAAGTCGCACCGCGTGCCGTTCAGACTTCACAACCACTGAGTGGGCCACTATGAAGGACATCTGACAGGTTTTGCGTGCCTTCGATGATTTCACATGGATGGCGAGTGCAGATGTTGCACTAGTCAGCATGACTATCCCCCTTATCTGCCTGCTTGAAAAAACACTGCAAGCACTAAGGGATGAGGTTGTGGAACAGGTGGAGGATGAGGAGTCACAAATGCCATCTGCTTCTGGACAGTCAGCGCAACCTGCTTCCTCACAAAGGCCTAGGCAGGGGACACTTTGTGAGGAGGATGAGGAGCAGTCAATGGAGGAGGAAGACATCTGTCCAGAGGAGGGAGTTACACAATGCTCTAGTAGTCAGTATGTAGAGCGAGGGTGGGGTGATGAAGAGCAGGCAGAGATCACGCCTCAAGCAGGGGACAGAGTTTCTTGCCAAGTTGGCAGTCTGCAACACATGGTTGATTTCATGCTGCAGTACCTGAGAAACGACCGCCGCATTGTCCACATTCTCAACACGGCTGATTATTGGGTGTACACCCTCCTAGATCCTCGCTACCAGGACAACTTACAAAGCCTCCTAACACCGTTGAACTGGGAGCATAAAATGCGGGAGTACCAAGAAACTATGGTGCATTCCATTATGTTCTCCATTCCAACCGAGAGCAGTGCTGCAAGTGCTTTGCAAAGCAGCTCAGTACGGTGAGGCAGTGGAGGAAGCTCTGCACAAAGAGGGAGCAGAAGCAGTGCCTCAGCACAAGGCAAGACCAGTTTGGCCCAAATATGGCACAGCTTTATGTGCCCGTCACAAATGTCTACAGCATCACAGATGGCTCCAGTCAGCAGGAGGCAACATTTCCGTCAGATGGTAAAAGACTTCATGTCTTGCCCTCTCAGTGTACTCCCAGACGGCTCTTCCCCCTTCAAGTTTTGGGTCTCTATGCTGGATACATGGCCAAAGCTTAGGCAGTATGCATTGGAGGTGCTGGCTTACCCTGCGGCTAGTGTCTTATCCGAACGCGTCTTTAGTGCCGCAGGTGGTGTACTAACAGACCGTCGCATACGACTCTCCTCCAAAAGCGTTGACCGGCTTACTTTTCTGAAAATGAACAAGGCCTGGATCTCGCAGGAATTTGCCACTCCTGTTCCAGATTAAATAATTGGTTGGCAACAGTATCCAGGTCTCCTGTTGTGTTCATGTTTCTACCACCTGAACTGTAATCCCTGGGCTCCAACACATCCTGTTGCTGCTCAGAAGTGCCGTCTGCAAAGTCAACACATGACCCAGTGTTATTGGGTTTCAGTAACGTCAGCTGATCCCCAGCTGTGTATCCGGCAATTTCTCCTGCTCCATCCACACTCACACTACAACAAATATTAAACTTGCTCCAATTAGGCCTCGGCCTACTCTCTGCTTCTAGCATTGACCCTGGGCTCCAACACCGCCAGTTGCTGCTCAGAAGTGCCGTCTGCACAGTCAACAGTTGCTCCTCTGTTATTGGGGTTCAGTAATGCCAGCTGCTCCCCTGCTGTGTGTGTGGCATTTTCTCCACTCTGTTTCTAGCATTGACCCTGGGCTCCAACACCGCCAGTTGCTGCTCAGAAATGCCGTCTGCACAGTCAACAGTTGCTCCTCTGTTATTGGGGTTCAGTAACGCAAGCTGCTCCCCTGCTGTGTGGTGTGCGTCAATTTCTCCTGCTCCCTCCACACTATGACTACAACAGATATTAAACTTGTTCCAATTAGGCCTCGGCCTACACTCTGCTTCTAGCATTGACCCTGGGCTCCAACATCGCCAGTTGCTGCTTGGAAGTGCCATCTGCACAGTCAACACATGCTCCAGTGTTTTGGGGCTCAGTAACATCAGCTGATCCCCAGCTGTGTGTGCGGCAATTTCTCCTGCTCCCTCCACATTGACACCACTACAGATTTTAAACTTGCTCCAATTAGGCCTCAGCCTACACTCTGTTTCTCCTGTAATCCATAGGCTCCAACACTGCCAGTTGCAGCTCAGAAGTGTCTTTGGCATGGGTACTCCCTCCTGCCCAGCCTGGTTCCAGCACGCCAGCTGTTTCCGGGTAGTGTCAAGGTCACTTTTCCTCCAATATGTTGTCCTGTTGGGTTGCGGTCGGGTTAGCCAACTCTATGGTGCCTGCAGTTTAGGTGCTTCCTATGTGGGCTGCGGAAACTGGCAAACAAGGCTGGTTCCGTAGTGCCAATAGGACAAGCTCCCCATTTCTGGCACGGGTACCTCCTGCTTAGTAACCGGGTTCCAGTACCGTCAGCTGGTCCTTGATGGTTCCATTGGCTCTTGTAAGTTCTGCTACCCATCCGGGTTCCAGTACCATCAGCTGGTCCCATGCAGAGCCTTTGGCTTAGGTGCCTTATTCTCAGTATCCGAGTTCCACAAACGTCTGGTGGTCCTTGGTAGTGCTTTCTGGCACGGGTTCCTCCTGCGTAGTAACCGGGTTCCAGTACCGTCAGCTGGTCCTCGGTAGTTCCATTGGCTCTTGTAACTTCTGATACCCATCTGGGTTCCAGTACCGTTAGCTGGTTCTTGGCAGTGTCTTTTGCTCTTGTACCTTCTGCTCCCCATCCTGGTTCCAGTACAATCAGCTGGTTCCAGGCAAAGCCTTTGGCTTAGGTGCCTCCTTCTCGGTATCTGAGTTCCACCAATGTCTGGTGGTCCTTGGTAGTGCTTTCTCGCACAGGTACCTCCTGCTTAGTAACCAGGTTCCAGTGCTGTCAGCTGGTCCTCGGTAGTTCCATTGGCTCTTGTACCTTCGGCTCCCCATCCTGGTTCCAGTACCGTCAGCTGGTTCCAGGCAGAGGCTTTGGCTTAGGTGCCTCCTTCTCGGTATCCAAGTTCCACCAACGTCTGGTGGTCCTTGGTAGTGCTTTCTGGCAGGGTACCTCCTACTTAGTAACCGGGTTCCAGTACCGTCAGCTGGTCCTCGGTAGTTCCATTGGCTCTTGTACCTTTGGGTAGCCATCCGGGTTCCAGTACCGTCAGCTGGTTCTTGGCAGTTCCTCAACCTTCTTGTACCTTCTGCTACATTTGCAAGTTCAAGCTTTTGGAAATGGTTTTTGCTAATCACTAGTGTTGAGCGATACCGTCCGATACTTGAAAGTATCGGTATCGGATAGTATCGGCCGATACCCGAAAAATATCGGATATCGCCGATACCGATATCCGATACAATACAAGTCAATGGGACATCAAGTATCGGAAGGTATTCTCATGGTTCCCAGGGTCTGAAGGAGAGGAAACTCTCCTTCAGGCCCTGGGATCCATAGGGATGTGTAAAATAAAGAATTAAAATAAAAAATATTGATATATTTACCTCTCCGGCAGCCCCTGAACTCAGCGCGGGTAACCGGCAGGCTTCGTTGTTCAAAATCAGCGCTTTTAGGACCTGAGAATCACGTCCCGGCTTCTGATTGGTCGCGGGCCGCCCATGTGACCGCCACGCGACCAATCACAAGCCGCGACGTCACCGCAAGCTATTAACGCGCTCATTTTTAAAAATGAGCGCGTTAATGGCTTTCAAAGACGTAGCGGCTTGTGATTGGTCGCGGCCACGCGACCAATCACAAGCCGCGACGTCACCGCAAGCTATTAACGCGCTCATTTTTAAAAATGAGCGCGTTAATGGCTTTCAAAGACGTAGCGGCTTGTGATTGGTCGCGGCCACGCGACCAATCACAAGCCGCGACGTCACCGCAAGCTATTAACGCGCTCATTTTTAAAAATGAGCGCGTTAATGACTTTCAAAGACGTAGCGGCTTGTGATTGGTCGCGTGGCCGCGACCAATCACAAGCCGCTACGTCTTTGAAAGCCATTAACGCGCTCATTTTTAAAAATGAGCGCGTTAATAGCTTGCGGTGACGTCGCGGCTTGTGATTGGTTGCGTGGCCGCGACCAATCACAAGCCGCTACGTCTTTGAAAGTCATTACCGCGCTCATTTTTAAAAATGAGCGCGTTAATAGCTTGCGGTGACGTCGCGGCTTGTGATTGGTCGCGTGGCCGCGACCAATCACAAGCCGCTACGTCTTTGAAAGCCATTAACGCGCTCATTTTTAAAAATGAGCGTGTTAATAGCTTGCGGTGACGTCGCGGCTTGTGATTGGTCGCGTGGCGGTCACATGGGCGGCCCGCGACCAATCAGAAGCCGGGACGTGATTCTCAGGTCCTAAAAGCGCTGATTTTGAACAACGAAGCCTGCCGGTTACCCGCGTTGAGTCCAGGGGCCGCCGGAGAGGTAAATATATCAATATTTTTTATTTTAATTCTTTATTTTACACATCTCTATGTATCCGATACCGATACCCGATACCACAAAAGTATCGGATCTCGGTATCGGAATTCCGATACCGCAAGTATCGGCCGATACCCAATACTTGCGGTATCGGAATGCTCAACACTACTAATCACTCTGGATCTCCCTGACGACGACCCTAAAGATGACGACCCTGAAGACCACCCCGAAGAAGATGATGACCCCGGAGATGATGACCATGGAGACGACAACCCTGGAGATGATGACCATGAAGACTACCCCAAAGAAGACAACGACCCCAGAGATGACGACCCTGGAGACGACGACCCTGGAGAAGATGACCCTGAAGACCACCCTGAAGAAGACCAAGAAGCAGAAGAACAAGAAGCTGCATAACAAAAAGCAGAAGAACATTAAGCATAAGACTAAAAATCAGAGCAAAAGATATCTAAATTACGAGCAGAAGAATACTAAGCAGTGTATGGGGGTAAGTCCATTCCTCCTCGTGGTGCCCCTGGAAAAAACCTGCTGCTGCAGGCCAAACTGAACACGGACAAATCCTGTTGTAAATCTTTTTTGACAGGCAGAGCGGAAGGTGTAATCTTCAAACTTTTATAGATAACAACTACAGGAATGCCTGTCACAAATAAGAATATGATGAAGAAGAAGAATATGAAGAAGATGAAGAAGTGGAATATGAAGAAGAATAATAGTTGAATAAAAGGAATATGAAGAATGTAAAAGGAAAGAATAATAGGAAGAAGATGAAGAAGAAGAATATGAATAATGGTGAAGAAGAAGTGGATGAAAAGATGCTGCTGCTGAGGATGATGAAGAAGAAAGTGTGGGAGAAGTAAAAAAGAAGGTGAAGAGCATGGAAGTAGTGGAACATAAATATCTGACAAAATATAAAAAATCTTAACATAGTCAATATCTTTGCAACTCCGAACGTCTTAAAAAAAAAAATCCTGCTATTCCATTTGATTTGGCTAAACCTCCATGCCTTTAATGTCTCCTCCACCTCCCCCAATACATTCTACATTATTCTTAGTTGTTTTCCTTCATGTAGAATTAACCTACAAGGAAAGTAAGGGTTTATTTTAATTCCAATATTTTTGTCCCTTTGACTTGCATTGGTATCGGGTATCGGTATCGGCGATATCCAATATTTTTTGGATATTGGCCGATCCAATCCGATACGATATTTCTGAATATCGGAAGGAATCGCTCAACACTATACATGAACGAATGGAATTCTATTAGTCATATGATGTTGGGATCTAGTAGGACTTGTTTGTTTAGCTGCATTCAAAATATGCTTTGTAGAACCTTCTCTCTATTTCTTCTATGCATTTAGACTTAATATCATCATTAGTAACAATGTTTGTGATTCTTATGAATGGGAAATAGGTATTGATTTTTAAATGTACTAGGAAGGCAGCTGAAATGATGGATTAAATTGTTCCTGTCTATACACTTTATGAATAAGTCTATGGATAGTTTCCCATCAGGCCCCTTTCTCACTGTCGTGTATAGAAAATTGTTCTGTTCAGAGTCCAAATGTATTGTGAACTGAAGTTTAGTCCAAACTTTGTTCAAATAAGAATGAAAGTCTTGTAGGCATTCTTTCCAACCCCAATATGCAGTTGGTCATTTATATGACTGGTGATGGCAGTATAATGAGTGATGAGCCAACGTCCTCGCCACTACCCGGTACTCGCCCGAGTATCACTATGCTCGGTATACTCGGCGAGCACCGAGTATTTCCGGGATTATTCGGCGGGAGCTCGGGTCTCCGCCCTGCAATTCTGGCACTCTTTAAAGCGCTAATGTCAGTGCAGGGATGGTCTGCCATGCACTGTAATGCCGCAGCCATCTTTGTTGTGGTATTACAGTGATTGGCTGGCCGCACAGCATCACCAGGTCTATAAGAGACCTGGCGCCGCCCTACTCGCCGCATTCTGCTCCAGACTTAGCGAGTTTAGGGAGAGCTGCTGCTGAGATAGGGTCAGAATCGTGCTTTTAATAGTTAGTGTAGGTCTGCAACTGTTCAGTCCACAACTCCTGAGAAACCAACAGTCCTTTTTAGGGCTAATTCAGGGGTCCTAAGATTGCAGCGCTAAGTAAGCAGGGGAGTCTATGTGCACATATCCACACCAGTGCAAGGCCTGCAGGCACTGTATGTGCGTACATAGATCTCACTGCATACCTCCAAAAGCTCCCTTACTGTCTGCTGCGGCTGCTTATTTAACATATATAGAGCTGAAGTATTCTGTGGCTTTTTTTTCTTCACCCGATACCTGCTCCTTTTATTCTAAAGCAATCCATAGCCCCCTTATTTTAACATTTATTTGCTTGTTCATGCTGCCTACAACAGCCAGGTAATTGAAATCTAAGAACGTGCAAATCTACCATTTTTTTTGTCCCAGACACCAGATGTGAGTGCGCCAAACAATCTTTTTTTTTTGTCATAGCTAACTTGTTGACACAATTTAGTTGTGCCAAAAAAAATCAAGGCCACATTTAGATCAGTCTGTTCTCTGAGGCTGACGGCTGGTGTATCTGTGGTGGAAAATCGTGGCTTCGCAGGCATAAGTATCATAGTTCTGTGTGCTAGCCTTGTTCTCATTTTTTTTTTCAAAAATTCTCCCCTCCAAAAAAAAGTTTGTACAGTCTGTTATGTCAGGCTGAGGCCTGGTGTATCTGTGTTTGAAAAATCGCAGCTTCACAGGCATCAGTGGCATAGCTCTGTCTGCTAGCCTAGTTCCACTCTTTTTTTTTATTTAAAAAATTCTCCAAAACCCAAAAACATTTTGTACAGTCTGTTATGTCAGGCTGAAACCTTGTATATCTGTGGAGGAAAAATCGTAGCTTCGCAGGCATAAGTTTCATAGTTCTGTCTGTTAGCCTTGTTCCACTTTTTTTTTATTTTAAAAAATCTCCAAAACCCCCCCAAAAATGTATACAGTCTGTTATGTCAGGCTGAGGCCTTGTGTATCTGTGGTGGAAAAATCATAGCTTCGCAGGCATAAGTTGCATAGTTCTGTCTGCTAGCCTTGTTCAACTTGTTTGAGCGATGGTTTCTCTGCTGCCGGCGGACCTCTCTGGCACCCTCTTCCAACAAGCAAAGGCTCAGGCGCTAGCTGCTTAGATCTGACTGCTGGCCGGGGTCCTTGGAGCTGCTGTACCTGTCCAGGTGGTCTTTGTGGGTCTGGCTCCAGCACACGAGCACGGCCACTGGCCCGGGATCTTGCTCGTCAGCTCATCTTTTACTTCGTACACAAACCATGCACTAGTGTGTATTGTGCCTAGTTTTTAATGAGGCCTTCATCAATGTTTCCTCATTCTCCACCACTATATCACCATGGTGAACATGCTGTATGCTGCCACAGGCATTCAATTTTTGGGCAAAGGTGTCTATGATACTACCCATAAATAATTTTTATAAGCTGTAACCCCCATGGGGAAATGTTTGTCAGCCCATGCACTTAGTGTATGGGCATTACAAGTCTAGGAGACCCACTCCTTTAAATTGGGCCTAGATTTTAATGAGGCCTTCCTCCACCTCTCATCATTTTCCACCAATAGATCACCAGGGTTCACGTGTTCCACGCTGCTACAGACTGTCATTTTTTGGCAAGGGTGTCTGTGATTCCAATTAAATATTTTTGAAAAAATGTATCCCCCATGGGGAAATGTTTGTCAGCCTATACATTTAGTGTCTAGGCATTACAAGTCAAGGAGACCCGCTCCTTTAAATTGGGCCTAGTATTAGTTAGTATGTATTAGTAAGTATTAGTTTTAATACATAAGAAAAGAGTATGGCAAGACCAACTGAAGAATATGAAGTGGGGTTTCCTATGGCCATCCAGTACCTGGATTCAAAGGCTTATTGGGGTGCATATGACTTGATAGCAGGGCAGGCCTTGCAGGTAATACATGAGAAAACAGTATGGCAGGACCAACTGAAGAATGTGAAGTGGAGTTTCCTGTGGCCATCCAGTACCTTGGTTCAAAGGCTTATTGGTGTAAATATTACTTGATAGCAGGGCAGGCCTTGCAGGTAATACATAAGAAAACAGTATGGCAGGACCAACTGCAGAATGTGAAGTGGGTTTCCCTGTGGCCATCCAGTACCTGGGTTCAAAGGTTTATTTGGGTGCATATAACTTGATAGCAGGGCAGGCCTTGCATTCAATGCAACATTTTTTCAGGAAGCCCTCCCGTACCTCTCGTGAAAGGGGTGTTGGGGTGCGTTGTAATTGTTGGCAGCCCAGCCACTCACTGCATAGGCAATAACAGCATCTCCTACCCACTGTTTAATAATGGCCCTTTAAGAATATTAATGCCGCCTGATGCCCCTCTAAAAATAGGGTTTGAGACTTTAAGAGTCTGTCTTTCATAAATGAAACAAGATGTGTCACCTTATGTGTCACACACCACATGGCCAGCTAGGGTTGTTAAACGTTACAATGACATTTCCCAGTGAATGCATTTGTATTGGTTGAAAGCAATGTTACAGTTGAAAAACGCATCAAAAATGCTGCGTGTGAACACAGCCCAAGTGGTAGAGGAACATTTTGGTCTGGGGTTAATTATTTTGCCTTATATACAAGTCATTACCCTGGAAAGGATGTACCTTAACGTATTTCCCAGCTACATTCATTTTGGTTTTGTTTTTGTATGTTTTGTTGCATCTGTAAAAATGGAGTGAAACTCTGACAGCATTGCTTACAGCTGTCATTTTGGAGTCAGAAATGATTCCAGGGGCGATCTCCATGATGTTTCCATGTCAATTGAGCAGTGTTACCATCATTTTCAGATGTGTTTAGTAGAGTTGAGCGACCTTGACCTTTTTAGAGTCGAGCCGGGTTTTGCGAAACCCGACTATGTCCAAAGTCGGGTCGAGTGAAATCGGCCGATTATGACGTAAAGTCGGGATCGACCGAAACACGAAACCCAATGCAAGTCAATGGGGCAGCATAGTCGGCAGTGAGTGGGGGCCAGGAAAACACCTAGAGTGCCCATTTTAATGTCAAAACCATCCATTCTTCTTAATGAAGCTTGTCAAGCGTAATTTACCTTATAATAATTGGAAGGCATTTGAAATTGGGGGTCATTTGGCTAAAGTTGTGGGGGGTAGGGCTGGTTCAAGTAATTAGTGGGCCCAGGAAATCTGGACCACGTCACGGCAGTGGAGCAGGGAGAGGTAAGTATTTCAACTTTGCAAGTGCTGTGAACCTGAGCAAGCAGGGGGGGCCCACTCGTTGGCATTGGCACTGGCACAGGGCCCCTCAAAGTACAGCGGTGTGTTTGCACGGCGGGGGCGCCTCCCACCGGCAGCAACACTTTTGCGTACTATGAGAGGCCCTGTGCCAGTGACGTCGCCAACTAGTATTCCTCCCCCCACCTGATGAAGGAACCTGCACTTTCATCTGCACCTTCCTCTTTGTCCCCGTGTAAGGTGGTATGGTATGCGGGAAGAGCAACCTGACTTTCAGCAGGGTCACAATGTTGTTGTGTAGCGTGCACGGGGAATGTTGCGTTATGGGTCAATGTACCAGCAGACTCATCTATCACTGGCTGGGCAATGGGCACGATGAAGTGGAAACACAGATATAGGCCCAAAGAAGAAAGTGGGCTAAATGCAGTTCAAAATTGGTAACACAGGAATAACCAGGGGGCATTGCAGTGGAGGACAACTGGAATGAGAGGCTGACACAGAGAGTAGGGCCAAATCAGTAAGTAGTCGAAATGCAGTTCAAAATTGGCAACCGTAGTAAACAGGCGGCACAGCTTTGTTCAGTGGAGGAGAACAGCAAGGAGTGGCAGACACCGATAGTAGGCCCCAACCCAACTAGTAGGCCAAATGCAGTCTAACATTAACAACTACTTAACGAGAGCCTGAAAATGGAATTTCAGGACAGGAAACCAGGAGAACAGCAAGGAGTGGCAGACACCGATAGTAGGCCCCAAACCAACTAGTACGCCAAATGCAGTTGTTCCATTTAACCACAATTTAATGAGAGCCTGAAGATAGAAGCTCAGGAAAGGCAACCTGGGGAACACCTTGGAGTGTAACACACCATCTCTCTCCACCCCATACCCAATTTGTAGGCCTAATGCAGCCTACTTTCCGACACCTACTAAACGAGAGCATGAAGATCGAAGCTCAGGAAAGGCAACCTGGGGAACACCTTGGAGTGTAACACACCATCTCTCTCCACCCCATACCCATTTTTTAGGCCTAATGCAGTGTACTTTTCTACAACTGCTAAACGAGAGTCGGAAGACCGAAGCAATGGCAAGGAAACCTGGGGAACACCTTGGAGTGTAACACACCATCTCTCTCCACCCCATTCCCCATTTTTTAGGCCTAATGCAGCCTACTTTCCGACACCTACTAAACGAGAGCATGAAGATCGAAGCTCAGGAAAGGCAACCTGGGGAACACCTTGGAGTGTAACACACCATCTCTCTCCACCCCATACCCATTTTGTAGGCCTAATGCAGCGTACTTTTCTACAACTACTAAACGAGAGCATGAAGATCGAAGCTCAGGAAAGGCAACCTGGTGAAAACCTTGGAGTGTAACACAACCTGTCTCTACACCCCATACCAAATTTGTAGGCCTAATGCAGCGTAGTTTCCACCAACTACTAAACGAGAGCCGGAAGATCGAAGCTCATGAAAGGCAACCCGGGGAACACCTTAGTGTAACACAACCTCTCTCTACACCACGAAAGGGCTGATTCTTAGGAAGGAAGGCTGTTGTAAATAAGCATTGCGCGTCCGAGGGTGATTATATTCTTATTCGGTATCTACTCACCCTCGGACGCGCCATGCTTCTTGATTTGTAATTAATGTTTATTTGCAATGTGCTTTTGACTTACTCAATTAATTTTTTTAATTATTGATTTTATTAAATTAGTAGTTTAACATCTTATTGGAAATAATTTAAAGGAGACGCGACAGGACAACACTCGGTGGATGCCATATCTGTGTTAACAACTCCAAAAAACTTTCAGTTAACTTCTTGCAGGAGAAAGAAATTGTAGCTGTTGGACCTTTGTAGTACAGTTCCAGATATTTGTTGTGTGTTTGTTTTGATTGTTAAAATGTCTGCATTTGAGATCTCAACACGATCTTATTTTTTATAATCAAATTAATTTTTAAAATATTTTATTAGGTTGGTTCAAGGGGTACACGGGCCGCAGTAGACAGGTCAGTGGAGGCCTAGTGGAAGGAGGGACCGCAGATGCGCCACTGTTTCACCCATACACAATTAGTAGGCCTAATGCAGCGTAGTTTCCAACAGCTACTAAACGAGAGCCGGAAGATCGAAGCTCAGGAAAGGCAACCTGGGGAACACCTTAGAGTGTAACACAACCTCTCTCTACACCACGGAAGGGCTGATTCATAGGAAGGAAGGCTGTTTTAAATAAGCATTGCGCGTCCGAGGGTGATTATATTCTTATTCGGTATCTACTCACCCTCGGACGCGCCATGCTTCTTGATTTGTAATTAATGTTTATTTGCAATGTGCTTTTGACTTACTCAATTAATTTTTTAATTATTGATTTTATTAACTTAGTAGTTTAACATCTTATTGGAAATAATTTAAAGGAGACGCGACAGGACAACACTCGGTGGATGCCATATCTGTGTTAACAACTCCAAAAAACTTTCAGTTAACTTCTTGCAGGAGAAAGAAATTGTAGCTGTTGGACCTTTGTAGTACAGTTCCAGATATTTGTTGTGTGTTTGTTTTGATTGTTAAAATGTCTGCATTTGAGATCTCAACACGATCTTATTTTTTATAATCAAATTAATTTTTAAAATATTTTATTAGGTTGGTTCAAGGGGTACACGGGCCGCAGTAGACAGGTCAGTGGAGGCCTAGTGGAAGGAGGGACCGCAGATGCGCCACTGTTTCACCCATACACAATTAGTAGGCCTAATGCAGCGTAGTTTCCAACAGCTACTAAACGAGAGCCGGAAGATCGAAGCTCAGGAAAGGCAACCTGGGGAACACCTTGGAGTCTAACACAACCTATCTCTACACCACGGAAGGGCTGATTCATAGGAAGGAAGGCTGTTTTAAATAAGCATTGCGCGTCCGAGGGTGATTATATTCTTATTCGGTATCTACTCACCCTCGGACGCGCCATGCTTCTTGATTTGTAATTAATGTTTATTTGCAATGTGCTTTTGACTTACTCAATTAATTTTTTAATTATTGATTTTATTAAATTAGTAGTTTAACATCTTATTGGAAATAATTTAAAGGAGACGCGACAGGACAACACTCGGTGGATGCCATATCTGTGTTAACAACTCCAAAAAACTTTCAGTTAACTTCTTGCAGGAGAAAGAAATTGTAGCTGTTGGACCTTTGTAGTACAGTTCCAGATATTTGTTGTGTGTTTGTTTTGATTGTTAAAATGTCTGCATTTGAGATCTCAACACGATCTTATTTTTTATAATCAAATTAATTTTTAAAATATTTTATTAGGTTGGTTCAAGGGGTACACGGGCCGCAGTAGACAGGTCAGTGGAGGCCTAGTGGAAGGAGGGACCGCAGATGCGCCACTGTTTCACCCATACACAATTAGTAGGCCTAATGCAGCGTAGTTTCCAACAGCTACTAAACGAGAGCCGGAAGATCGAAGCTCAGGAAAGGCAACCTGGGGAACACCTTGGAGTGTAACACAACCTCTCTCTACACCACGGAAGGGCTGATTCATAGGAAGGAAGGCTGTTTTAAATAAGCATTGCGCGTCCGAGGGTGATTATATTCTTATTCGGTATCTACTCACCCTCGGACGCGCCATGCTTCTTGATTTGTAATTAATGTTTATTTGCAATGTGCTTTTGACTTACTCAATTAATTTTTTAATTATTGATTTTATTAAATTAATAGTTTAACATCTTATTGGAAATAATTTAAAGGAGACGCGACAGGACAACACTCGGTGGATGCCATATCTGTGTTAACAACTCCAAAAAACTTTCAGTTAACTTCTTGCAGGAGAAAGAAATTGTAGCTGTTGGACCTTTGTAGTACAGTTCCAGATATTTGTTGTGTGTTTGTTTTGATTGTTAAAATGTCTGCATTTGAGATCTCAACACGATCTTATTTTTTATAATCAAATTAATTTTTAAAATATTTTATTAGGTTGGTTCAAGGGGTACACGGGCAGCAATAGACAGGTCAGTGGAGGCCTAGTGGAAGGAGTGACGGCAGACAGGCATCAAAGGCCTAACATTGGGCTGGCTGTAGGCAAGTTAAAATTGGTTCCAGGGGAACACGGCCATCAGTGGCCTGGTCAGTGTAGTTGTAGTTGAAAGAACGGGACGCAGACAGGCTTCGAAGGCCTAACATAATAACATAGGGCTGGCTGTAGGCAAGTTAAAATTGGTTCCAGGGGAACACGGCCATCAGTGGCCTGGTCAGTGTAGTTGTAGTTGAAAGAACGGGACGCAGACAGGCTTCGAAGGCCTAACATAACAAACTTGGGCTGGCTGTAGGCACTTTTAAATTTGTTCCAGGGGTACATGGGCAGCAGTGTATGGTCAGTGGAAGTCTAGTGGAAGGAGTGACCGCAGACAGGCTTCCAAGGCCTAACATAACAAACTTGGGCTGGCTGTAGGCACTTTTAAATTGGTTCCAGGGGTACACGGGCAGCAGTGGTCTGGTCAGTGGAAGGAGTGACCGCAGACAGGCTTCCAAGGCCTAACATAACAAACTTGGGCTGGCTGTAGGCACTTTTAAATTGGTTCCAGGGGTACACGGGCAGCAGTGGTCTGGTCAGTGGAAGTCTAGTGGAAGGAGTGACCGCAGACAGGCTTCCAAGGCCTAACATAACAAACTTGGGCTGGCTGTAGGCACTTTTAAATTGGTTCCAGGGGTACACGGGCAGCAGTGGTCTGGTCAGTGGAAGTCTAGTGGAAGGAGTGACCGCAGACAGGCTTCCAAGGCCTAACATAACAAACTTGGGCTGGCTGTAGGCACTTTTAAATTGGTTCCAGGGGTACACGGGCAGCAGTGGTCTGGTCAGTGGAAGTCTAGTGGAAGGAGTGACCGCAGACAGGCTTCCAAGGCCTAACATAACAAACTTGGGCTGGCTGTAGGCACTTTTAAATTGGTTCCAGGGGTACACGGGCAGCAGTGGTCTGGTCAGTGGAAGTCTAGTGGAAGGAGTGACCGCAGACAGGCTTCCAAGGCCTAACATAACAAACTTGGGCTGGCTGTAGGCACTTTTAAATTGGTTCCAGGGGTACACGGGCAGCAGTGGTCTGGTCAGTGGAAGGAGTGACCGCAGACAGGCTTCCAAGGCCTAACATATCAAACTTGGGCTGCCTGTAGGCACTTTTAAATTGGTTCCAGGGGTACACGGGCAGCAGTGGTCTGGTCAGTGGAAGTCTAGTGGAAGGAGTGACCGCAGACAGGCTTCCAAGGCCTAACATAACAAACTTGGGCTGGCTGTAGGCACTTTTAAATTGGTTCCAGGGGTACACGGGCAGCAGTGGTCTGGTCAGTGGAAGGAGTGACCGCAGACAGGCTTCCAAGGCCTAACATAACAAACTTGGGCTGGCTGTAGGCACTTTTAAATTGGTTCCAGGGGTACACGGGCAGCAGTGGTCTGGTCAGTGGAAGTCTAGTGGAAGGAGTGACCGCAGACAGGCTTCCAAGGCCTAACATAACAAACTTGGGCTGGCTGTAGGCACTTTTAAATTGGTTCCAGGGGTACACGGGCAGCAGTGGTCTGGTCAGTGGAAGTCTAGTGGAAGGAGTGACCGCAGACAGGCTTCCAAGGCCTAACATAACAAACTTGGGCTGGCTGTAGGCACTTTTAAATTGGTTCCAGGGGTACATGGGCAGCAGTGGTCTGGTCAGTGGAAGTCTAGTGGAAGGAGTGACCGCAGACAGGCTTCCAAGGCCTAACATAACAAACTTGGGCTGGCTGTAGGCACTTTTAAATTGGTTCCAGGGGTACACGGGCAGCAGTGGTCTGGTCAGTGGAAGTCTAGTGGAAGGAGTGACCGCAGACAGGCTTCCAAGGCCTAACATAACAAACTTGGGCTGGCTGTAGGCACTTTTAAATTGGTTCCAGGGGTACACGGGCAGCAGTGGTCTGGTCAGTGGAAGTCTAGTGGAAGGAGTGACGGCAGACAGGCTTCGAAGGCCTAACATAACAAAATTGGGCTGACTGTAGGCACTTTTAAATTGGTTCCAGGGTAACACGGCCAGCAGTGGCCTGGTCAGTGTAGTAGTTGTAGAAAGAAGGGACCGCAGACAGGCTTCGAAGGCCTAACATAACAAAAATGTCAAAACAATGGTATTGTCAGTGCCAGGCATTGAAGGATGTCCGCGCCTAGACTACACATTGGTGAAGCTGTGAGAGATAATTTTGCTAGTGGTAGAGCACTGTTTGAGCTGGGGGGGGGGAACTGTCTTGTGGCCGGCGGTACAGGCACAGGGCCCCTCATATTACAACGGTGTGTCTGACGTTGGGTGCGCACCACCACCGCCAGAGACACTTTATTGTACTATGAGGGACCCAGTGGCAGTGCCGTCGACCAAAAGCGGCCACACCCACCTCTTCAGACAAACAGCACTCTCAAGGGTCCAAGCGCAAAGTGGCGATACCACGGCCCCGTGTGGGGAGTTTGGCCATTTCGTGAGGTGGAAACATGTCGTATGCTGGACAATCAGGTGAAGAAAATTACGAGATTGGAAAAGTCATTCAGAATAGTCCACAGGCAAGACCTTTTCATTGGAAAGCTAGGTGTCAGCCGGGCAGGGTGGGGCAAAAGATTTTGAAATCCAGTTGTGGTTCATTTTAATGAAGGTTAGATCATCTACATTTTGGGTAGCCAGACGAGTCCTTTTTTCTGTTAGTATTGAACCTGCAGCACTGAATACTCTTTCTGATAGGACACTAGCTGCCGGGCAAGCAAGCTCCTGCAATGCATATTCTGCCAATTCTGGCCAGGTGTCTAATTTGGATGCCCAGTAATCAAATGGGAATCACGGTTGAGGGAGAACGTCGATAAGGGATGAAAAATAGTTTGTAACCATACTGGACAAATGTTGTCTCCTGTCACTTTGAATTGATGCTGCAGTACCTGTCCTGTCTGCGGTCATAGAAAAATCACTCCACAACCTGGTCAGAAAACCCCTCTGGCCAACGCCACTTCTGATTTCTGCCCCTCTAACACCTCTGGTCTGCTGGCCCCTGGAGCTCGTGTGAGAACGATCACGGGCGCTGTGTGCAGGGAATGCCAGAAGCAAACGGTCAACAAGAGTTGATTGTTTTGTTGCTAATATTAGTTCCAAGTTCTCATGTGGCATAATATTTTGCAATTTGCCTTTATAGCGAGGATCAAGGAGGCAGGCCAACCAGTAATCGTCATCGTTCATCATTTTTGTAATGCGTGTGTCCCTTTTGAGGATACGCAAGGCATAATCCGCCATGTGGGCCAAAGTTCCCGTTGTCAAATCTGCGGTTGTGCTTGGTTGAGGGGCAGTTGCAGGCAAATCTACGTCACTTGTGTCCCTCAAAAAACCAGAACCCGGCCTTGCCACGCCACCAATTTCCCGTGCCCCCGGGAAAGCTTCCTCATTAAAAATATACTCATCCCCATCATCCTCCTCATCCTCCACCTCCTCTTCGCCCGGTACCTCGTCATGTACACTGCCCTGACCAGACAATCGCTGACTGTCATCAAGGCTTTCCTCTTCCTCTGGTGCAGACGCCTGATCCTTTATGTGCGTCAAACTTTGCATCAGCAGACGCATTAGGGGGATGCTCATGCTTATTATGGCGTTGTCTGCACTAACCAGCCGTGTGCATTCCTCAAAACACTGAAGGACTTGACACATGTCTTGAATCTTCGACCACTGCACACCTGACAACTCCATGTCTGCCATCCTACTGCCTGCCCGTGTATGTGTATCCTCCCACAAAAACATTACAGCCCGCCTCTGTTCGCACAGTCTCTGAAGCATGTGCAGTGTTGAGTTCCACCTTGTTGCAACGTCTATGATTAGGCGATGCTGGGGAAGGTTCAAAGAACGCTGATAGGTCTGCATACGGCTGGAGTGTACAGGCGAACGGCGGATATGTGCGCAAAGTCCACGCACTTTGAGGAGCAGGTCGGATAACCCCGGATAACTTTTCAGGAAGCACTGCACCACCAGGTTTAAGGTGTGAGCCAGGCAAGGAATGTGTTTCAGTTGGGAAAGGGAGATGGCAGCCATGAAATTCCTTCCGTTATCACTCACTACCTTGCCTGCCTCAAGATCTACAGTGCCCAGCCACGACTGCATTTCTTGCTGCAAGAACTCGGACAGAACTTCCGCGGTGTGTCTATTGTCGCCCAAACACTTCATAGCCAATACAGCCTGCTGACGTATGCCAGTAGCTGCCCCATAATGGGAGACCTGGTGTGCAACTGTGGCAGGTGCGGATGGAGTGTTTGTGCGACTGCGGTCTGTGGACGAGCTCTTGCTTCTGCAGGAGGACGAGGAGGAGGAGGAGGAGGAGGGGGTGCGAACGGCTACAGACAACTGTTTACTAGACCGTGGGCTAGGCAGAACTGTCCCAAACTTGCTGTCCCCTGTGGACCCTGAATCCACCACATTTACCCAGTGTGCCGTGATGGACACGTAACGTCCCTGGCCATGCCTACTGGTCCATGCATCTGTTGTCAGGTGCACCTTTGTGCTCACAGATTGCCTGAGTGCATGGACGATGCGCTCTTTAACATGCTGGTGGAGGGCTGGGATGGCTTTTCTGGAAAAAAAGTGTCGACTGGGTAGCTCGTAGCGTGGTACAGCGTAGTCCATCAGGTCTTTGAACGCTTCGCTTTCAACTAACCGGTAGGGCATCATCTCCAACGAGATTAGTCTAGCTATGTGGGCGTTCAAACCCTGTGTACGCGGATGCGAGGCTAAGTATTTCCTTTTTCTAACCATAGTCTCATGTAGGGTGAGCTGGACTGGAGAGCTGGAGATCGTGGAACTAGCGGGGGTGCCGGTGGACATGGCAGACTGAGAGACGGTGGGAGATGGTATTGTTGCCGCCGGTGCCCTAGATGCAGTGTTTCCTACTACGAAACTGGTGATTCCCTGACCCTGACTGCTTTGGCCTGGCAAAGATACCTGCACAGATACAGCAGGTGGTGCGCTAAATGGTGGTCCTACACTGCCGGAAGGGATGTTGCGTTGATGACTAGCTTCATTGGCCGAGGGTGCAACAACCTTAAGGGATGTTTGGTAGTTAGTCCAAGCTTTCAAATGCATGGTGGTTAAATGTCTATGCATGCAACTAGTATTGAGACTTTTCAGATTCTGACCTCTGCTTAAGGAAGTAGAACATTTTTGACAGATGACTTTGCGCTGATCAATTGGATGTTGTTTAAAAAAATGCCAGACTGCACTCTTTCTAGCATCGGATACCTTTTCAGGCATTGCAGACTGAGCTTTAACCGGATGGCCACGCTGTCCTCCACCAGGTTTTGGCTTTGCCACGCGTTTTGGGCAAGATACGGGCCCGGCAGATGGAACCTGTGGCGATGTTGATGCCTGCTGCGGCCCCTCCTCCTCCTCTGCTTCAGAACTGCTGCCGCCTGCACCCTGTTCCCCCAATGGCTGCCAATCGGGGTCAAGAACTGGGTCATCTAATAACTCTTCTTGTACCTCCTGCGCAACTTCGTCTGTGTCACCGTGTCGTTCGGTGGTATAGCGTTCGTGATGGGGCAACATAGTCTCATCAGGGTCTGATTCTTGATCAGCACCCTGCGAGGGCAATGTTGTGGTCTGAGTCAAAGGACCAGCATAGTAGTCTGGCTGTGGCTGTGCGTCAGTGCACTCCATGTCAGATTCAATTTGTAATGGGCATGGACTGTTAACTGCTTCACTTTCTAAGCCAGGGACGGTATGTGTAAAGAGCTCCATGGAGTAACCCGTTGTGTCGCCTGCTGCATTCTTCTCTGTTGTTGTTTTTGCTGAAGAGGACAAGGAAGTGACTTGTCCCTGACCGTGAACATCCACTAACGACGCGCTGCTTTTACTTTTACCAGTTTCACGAGAGGAGGCAAAAGAGCTAGAGGCTGAGTCAGCAAGATAAGCCAAAACTTGCTCTTGCTGCTCCGGCTTTAAAAGCGGTTTTCCTAATCCCAGAAAAGGGAGCGTTCGAGGCCTTGTGTAGCCGGACGACGAACCTGGCTCCACAGCTCCAGACTTAGGTGCAATATTTTTTTCCCCACGACCACCTGATGCTCCACCACTACCACTACCCTCATTACCAGCTGACAATGAACGCCCCCGGCCACGACCTCTTCCACTAGACTTCCTCATTGTTTTAAAAACGTAACCAAACTAACGTTATTTGTTGCAGTCACACAACTTACACGGTGAGCTATAACTTCAGTATGATTTAGCTACCCCTTTACAGGTTGGTGAGACCACAGCGAAAATCAGGGCCAATGTTACACACTCTTTTTTTGGTGGCTGCAAATTAGAGAGATGCCCCACACGCAGGACTGTCACTGAAGCACAAATGTTAATATTAATGTCACACTATTATTTTTTTTTTATTTTTATTTTTTTCAGGAACACTTTAGAAACCGCAAAAAAAAAAAAAATAGATTTTTGCAGGGAGAATTTAGAAAACAAATGTAACAAACTATATGCTTTCTATGGGCCACTGAGTGAGAGATGACGCACACAGGAATCAGGAGTGGCACACAAGCCCAGAGGCCAATATTTTTCTACCAATGATTGATGGAGTTATTTTCTCTGGTAGATTTTTGAACCCAAATCAAGGAAAAAAAATATAGGCTTTCTATGGACCACAATTGGAGAGAGAGAGAGAGAGAGAGAGAGAGAGAGAGAGAGATGGCACACCCAGGAGTCAAGACTGGCACACAAGCAGAAAGGCCAATATTAATCTCCCAATTTTTTTTTGGGTTTGTTTTTTTTTTTTTTTTTCAGGGAGACTTTAGAAAAAAAAATAATAAAAAAAATATGATTTTATCAGGAAGAATTTAGAAACCAAATAAAATAAAATGATTTTTTCAGGGAGAATTTATAAAACAAATAAAAACAAAAATAGGCGTTCTATGGCCCACTGACTGAGAGATGACGCACACAGGAGTCAGGAGTGGCACACAAGCCCAGAGGCCAATATTTTTCTACCAATGATTGATGTAGTTATTTTCTCTGGTAGATTTTTGAACCCAAATCAAGGAAAAAAAATATAGGCTTCCTATGGACCACAATTGGAGAGAGAGAGAGAGAGAGAGAGAGAGAGAGAGAGATGGCACACCCAGGAGTCAAGACTGGCACACAAGCAGAAAGGCCAATATTAATCTCCCAATTTTTTTGGGGGTTTGTTTTTTTTTTTTTTTTCAGGGAGACTTTAGAAAAAAAAATAATAAAAAAAATATGATTTTATCAGGAAGAATTTAGAAACCAAATAAAATAAAATGATTTTTTCAGGGAGAATTTATAAAACAAATAAAAACAAAAATAGGCGTTCTATGGCCCACTGACTGAGAGATGACGCACACAGGAGTCAGGAGTGGCACACAAGCCCAGAGGCCAATATTTTTCTACCAATGATTGATGTAGTTATTTTCTCTGGTAGATTTTTGAACCCAAATCAAGGAAAAAAAATATAGGCTTTCTATGGACCACAATTGGAGAGAGAGAGAGAGAGAGAGAGAGAGAGAGATGGCACACCCAGGAGTCAAGACTGGCACACAAGCAGAAAGGCCAATATTAATCTCCCAATTTTTTGGGGGGTTTGTTTTTTTTTTTTTTTTTCAGGGAGACTTTAGAAAAAAAAATAATAAAAAAAATATGATTTTATCAGGAAGAATTTAGAAACCAAATAAAATAAAATGATTTTTTCAGGGAGAATTTATAAAACAAATAAAAACAAAAATAGGCGTTCTATGGCCCACTGACTGAGAGATGACGCACACAGGAGTCAGGAGTGGCACACAAGCCCAGAGGCCAATATTTTTCTACCAATGATTGATGTAGTTATTTTCTCTGGTAGATTTTTGAACCCAAATCAAGGAAAAAAAATATAGGCTTTCTATGGACCACAATTGGAGAGAGAGAGAGAGAGAGAGAGAGAGAGAGAGAGAGAGAGATGGCACACCCAGGAGTCAAGACTGGCACACAAGCAGAAAGGCCAATATTAATCTCCCAATTTTTTGGGGGGTTTGTTTTTTTTTTTTTTTTTCAGGGAGACTTTAGAAAAAAAAATAATAAAAAAAATATGATTTTATCAGGAAGAATTTAGAAACCAAATAAAATAAAATGATTTTTTCAGGGAGAATTTATAAAACAAATAAAAACAAAAATAGGCGTTCTATGGCCCACTGACTGAGAGATGACGCACACAGGAGTCAGGAGTGGCACACAAGCCCAGAGGCCAATATTTTTCTACCAATGATTGATGTAGTTATTTTCTCTGGTAGATTTTTGAACCCAAATCAAGGAAAAAAAATATAGGCTTTCTATGGACCACAATTGGAGAGCGAGAGAGAGAGAGAGAGAGAGAGAGAGATGGCACACCCAGGAGTCAAGACTGGCACACAAGCAGAAAGGCCAATATTAATCTCCCAATTTTTTTTGGGGTTTGTTTTTTTTTTTTTTTTTTCAGGGAGACTTTAGAAAAAAAAATAATAAAAAAAATATGATTTTATCAGGAAGAATTTAGAAACCAAATAAAATAAAATGATTTTTTCAGGGAGAATTTAGAAAACAAATAAAACCAAAAATAGGCGTTCTATGGCCCACTGACTGAGAGAGAGAGAGAGATGGAACGCTTAGTACTGGCACACAAGCCCAAAGGGCAATATTAATCTCCCTTTTTTTTTCAGGGAGAATTTCTAAAACCCCAAAAAAAAAAAAAATAGGCTTTCTATGGCCCACTATTTGTGAGAGAGATGGGACGCTCAGGACTGGCACAGATGGCACGCTCAGGACTGGCACAGAAGCCCAGAGGCCAATATTAATCTCCCTTTTTTTCTGGGAGAATTTATAAAACCAAAAAAATATTTAAATAGGCTTTCTATGGCCCACTATTTGTGAGAGAGATGGCACGCTCAGGACTGGCACAGATGGCACGCTCACAACTGGCACACAAGCCCAGAGGCCAATATTAATCTCCCTTTTTTTCAGGGAGAATTTATAAAACCAAAAAAAAAATTAAATAGGCTTTCTATGGCCCACTATTTGTGAGAGAGATGGCACGCTCAGGACTGGCACAGATGGCACGCTCACAACTGGCACACAAGCCCAGAGGCCAATATTAATCTCCCTTTTTTCAGGGAAAATTTATAAAACCAAAAAAAAAATTAAATAGGCTTTCTATGGCCCACTATTTGTGAGAGAGATGGCACGCTCACAACTGGCACAGATGGCACGCTCACAACTGGCACACAAGCCCAGAGGCCAATATTAATCTCCCTTTTTTCAGGGAAAATTTATAAAACCAAAAAAAAAATTAAATAGGCTTTCTATGGCCCACTATTTGTGAGAGAGATGGCACGCTCAGGACTGGCACAGATGGCACGCTCACAACTGGCACACAACCCCAGAGGCCAATATTAATCTCCCTTTTTTTCAGGGAGAATTTATAAAACCAAAAAAAAAAATTAAATAGGCTTTCTATGGCCCACTATTTGTGAGAGAGATGGCACGCTCAGGGCTGGCACAGATGGCACGCTCACAACTGGCACACAAGCCCAGAGGCCAATATTAATCTCCCTTTTTTTCAGGGAGAATTTATAAAACCCCAAAAAAAATAAAATAGGCTTTCTATGGCCCACTATTTGTGAGAGAGATGGCACACTCAGGACTGGCACACAAGCCCAAAGGCTAATATTAATCTCCCACTGTATTTTTATCAGGGAGAATTTATACACCCCACAAAAAAAAATACAGAAAAATGAAAAGGCTTTCTATGGCCCACTATTTGTGAGAGAGATGGCACGCTCAGGACTGGCACAGATGGCACGCTCACAACTGGCACACAACCCCAGAGGCCAATATTAATCTCCCTTTTTTTCAGGGAGAATTTATAAAACCAAAAAAAAAAATTAAATAGGCTTTCTATGGCCCACTATTTGTGAGAGAGATGGCACGCTCAGGGCTGGCACAGATGGCACGCTCACAACTGGCACACAAGCCCAGAGGCCAATATTAATCTCCCTTTTTTCAGGGAAAATTTATAAAACCAAAAAAAAAATTAAATAGGCTTTCTATGGCCCACTATTTGTGAGAGAGATGGCACGCTCAGGACTGGCACAGATGGCACGCTCACAACTGGCACACAAGCCCAGAGGCCAATATTAATCTCCCTTTTTTCAGGGAAAATTTATAAAACCAAAAAAAAAATTAAATAGGCTTTCTATGGCCCACTATTTGTGAGAGAGATGGCACGCTCACAACTGGCACACAAGCCCAGAGGCCAATATTAATCTCCCTTTTTTCAGGGAGAATTTATAAAACCCAAAAAAAAATAAAATAGGCTTTCTATGGCCCACTATTTGTGAGAGAGATGGCACACTCAGGACTGGCACACAAGCCCAAAGGCCAATATTAATCTCCCACTGTATTTTTATCAGGGAGAATTTATACACCCCACAAAAAAAAATACAGAAAAATGAAAAGGCTTTCTATGGCCCACTATGTGAGAGAGATGGCACACACAGGGATGGCACTCTAGCAGAAATGCCAAATTGCCAATCTTAATCTCCCACCAAAAAAAAAAAAAAACAGGGAATGTCCTACAATTACTATCTCCCTGCCTGCAGTAATCTCAGCCAGGTATGGCAGGCAGCAATAAGGAGTGGACTGATGCACAAATCAAATAAAAAGTGTGGACAAACAAAAAAGATAGCTGTGCAGAAAGGAAGGAACAAGAGGATTTGTGCTTTGAAAAAAGCAGTTGGTTTGCACAGCGGCGTACACACAGCAATGCAGCTATCAGGGAGCCTTCTAGGGCAGCCCAATGAGCTACAGCGCTGAGGGGGAAAAAAAAAAAAAAAACTTCCACTGTCCCTGCACACCGAGGGTGGTGTTGGACAGTGCAAATCGCTGCAGCACAAGCGGTTTTGTGGTTAATGGACCCTGCCTAACGCTATCCCTGCTTCTGACAAAGCGGCAGCAACCTCTCCCTAAGCTCAGATCAGCAGCAGTAAGATGGCGGTCGGCGGGAACGCCTCTTTATAGCCCCTGTGACGTCGCAGACAGCAAGCCAATCACTGCAATGCCCTTCTCAAAGATGGTGGGGACCAGGACCTATGTCATCACGCTGCCCACACTCTGCGTTTACCTTCATTGGCTGAGAAATGGCGCTTTTCGCGTCATTGAAACGCGACTTTGGCGCGAAAGTCGCGTACCGCATGGCCGACCCCGCACAGGGGTCGGATCGGGTTTCATGAAACCCCGACTTAGCCAAAAGTCGGCGACTTTTGAAAATGTTCGACCCGTTTCGCTCAACCCTAGTGTTTAGACCTTAAAAGGACCCCCAGGGTGGGATTGCGGTAAAAATGCTCAGGGTTCCCATAGACTTACATTGGGTTCGTTGCTCGGGTCAAGTACCTGAGTATTCCAATTTGCCCCACCCGAGCAACGAGCACCCGAGCATTTTAGTGCTCGCTCATCACTATTCATAATTGCAGTTTGTGAAAATTTACAAAATTACTGTTATTAAGGTGCTGTGTTGTTACTGTATTATATCACAGATCAGTTAATTAACATTCACACTATGTATGCAGTTAGAGACTGCTTATATCACTTTGACCTTTGGACTATTGTTATTATGATTATTCACAGACTGACTATCAATCCAATATGCCCTATATGGAAAGAACTGCGCTTTGTTCTCCTATTGTTATACTGTAAAATAAAATGGTGCTCCATGGCTGGCCCCCATTTTTATACTGACTGTGCTACTCCCCCCAATTAGTTGTGCTAGTTAATGTAATTTGATAGCTGTAGGTCATTATGGGTAAAATTGACTGACAACGCCTAACGTCATAATAACCTCACTCTACGACTCTTCAGAGATATGTGAAGTGGAGCTATCTAGTTTTTGGGGTAATTTCCTTGCTAAATCAATCGCAAACTGCTCATAATTGCTGACATCTGCAATTTTCTGGAAATTTGACCCCAAGCCATTTCTCTGCAGATCAATATTACCATCTTTATTAGATGCCAACTAGAGAATACTTCTCAGCATTTTACATTTTTAATCACCAGAATATAAAAATAATTGATGTATCGTTTTTTTTGCAAAGGATGCAGATTTTGAAATTCTTTTACATATATTTTACATTCTACATAATTTACATTTCACATATATTCTGTGATTTTATAATAGGGCACAGGCACAAGAGCAGTTACCATAGCTTATTCACATCATAGTAATAAAGGAATGGGTTAAAGGTAGTACTTGCTACATCTGTACTTTCTTGCTCTTAATAATAGGATAGGAGACATGCTGAGTCACTTGGAATAAAAGTCACATAAGTTAAACACTAAACCTTTCCTACATTTATGTATAGCACATTATAAAGTAAATGTAGAGAGATGAGATATGAATAAAGTGCTCTCAGCAATTTTAGTGAATCAGAAAAGTGTATTAACCCTTGTTCAGGAATTTGAATATATTGGGTCTTTATTCAAGATTTTGTCATTTCAAGCACAAACAAATATCTGAAACTTTACAATTTATTAATCTGTCTGATTCATGATAATTGGGAAAGTTATTTGTTAATTTTTCACATTGGAGAACATGAGATAAACATCATAAGGAAAGGAATTTTATGCCACCAAAACCTCCCAAAAGAAGCCATGTGATTTAATTTGCGACTTTTTCCTTGTCTGGCACTTGTGTTTCTAGACCAGGCTGGAGCGAGCCGCCCCACCCCCTCCCCTGGGCGGCGTACGTGAAAGCCGACATGACAGGGGGTTTGGAGCAGGGAAAAAGGGGGCAGGGAGTTTCACTCTTAGGGGAGGGTTAATGCTGGCCTGGAGAGGGTATGGGGTGAGTGGGGGGAGGAGCCGGTCACTTCCCGCTCTGAGGACCTGTGAGCAGTCCCGCCCACCTGCCATTTTTGTTTCTGTATTCGATAATTTTTGTTGGTTTGTTTTCGGGTCATAGTGGCTGTAGGCGGGGGGAGGGGTCCTTGGAATTGGTGCTAAATTGGCCTGGGGGGTCCGTCAGGATGCGGATTCTCCAGTTGGTATATGTTTTGGTTGCGAGTCTGGTGATTTGGGGGAATCTTGGTAACGGTGGGCCAGATTTCTAAGTTGGAAGTGGACAAGGGTAACCCTTTGGGGTATTTTGGTGCTCTCGACCCTGTGGGGTAATGGCTGAGAGTAATCTACGGTTGGTCTCTGGTGTTTATACTATGGTTAACACCAGACTTTTAGCTTCAAGGACCCCTTCCCAGATCATGTTACGGTTAAATGTTTGTCTGTTTATAATAAAGGCCGCTGTGGCCAATTATATCCAACGTGAGACTCATGTCATTATTCGGATGATAGGAAGGAAAGGGGTTGGAGACCCTTGGGGAGACACTTATTCACGGTGGTCGACAATACCAATGTCATGTAACCTTGTATTTGTTCAGATGCTGTTTCACCATCTCTTACACACAGGCAACAAACTCCTAGCAATGTCCAATGCAGCTATCTCCTTGCCCTGTCTGGGGCTAATTTGCAGCCCCTAATGGTGGACCTTTTCGGCTGCACTTTCAACTTACAGAAATAAGCCTCCACCACTTCCTTTTGTGGTGGTTGACTCTCATTCCTCTGTTGTAGCCTTCTGAAATTCTTGAGTCAGTACAATCTAATTGTGAGTGCTGTTCATCAATTACTTGTTTGCTAGCTATGATGCAGGCATTTCTTTGCTACTGCACAAGTTCTCTTCCTTGTCTGTCTGCACCAACTTTGTGTGTCTTACTCTGCTGACGGGAAACATGAAAAAGCAAAGTGGGCTGCTTCATCAAAGCTTTTATTTCAGAGTTTTGAAAAGGTGGATTTTTTATGGGAAATGTGGACAGGAGCATGGCCATACCCGCTCATCAAATTTATAAAAAATGACAGAAATCCAGTTCCTGACTTGAATAACATTTCTGGAGTGGCACATGGAGATGTAGGCCACTCAGAAGAGGCACTGAGTTCATTAAGTGGTGTGTGTGTGCCTTTTTGTGAATTTGATGCCTTCTAATCTAGCAAGACTGGTGTAGCGTGAGCATGTGCTATACCAGCCTTAATGAATCAGTGCCAAATTTTTTGCACTCAGCTCGGAGGTTTATACTGAACCAACACTGCTCTCTGACCCAGCCATGTCATCTAGTGCAAATTTATTTATTTTACTCACTTATACAACACCATTAATTCAACAGCGCTTTACATACATTGTTTAAATTTTGTTGAAAAAATAAGAAATTGCTGGTCAATGTTTAACACTTCATAATGTTCAACTTCCTAGCAAAAAAAAAAAGGTTTTCAAAATGTTGCTGATGTAAAGTAAACATGTGGGAAATGTTACCAAACTTATTAACTATTTTATGTGACATAACACTGATTTAACCCCTTCATGACCGGAGGTATTTTCGGTTTTACGTTTTCATTTTTCGCTCCCCTTTTTCTGGCAATATGGCAATATGAGGGCTTGTTTTTTGTGAGACGAGTTGCATTTTTAAACAACAGAATTGGTTTTAAAATATTGTGTACTGAAAAACGGTAAAAAAATTACAAATGCCGTGAAATTGCAAAAAAGTGCAATCCTACAGTTGTTTTTTGCTTTGCTTTTCACTAAATGCTAAAACTGACCTGCCATTATGATTCTCCATTATGAGTTCATAGACACCAAACATGTCTAGGTTCTTTTTTATCTAAGTGGTGAAAAAAAAATCAAACTTTGTAAAAATTGTGCCGTTTTCCGATACCCGTGCTGTCTCCATTTTTGTGATCTTGGGCTGGGAGAGGGCTTAATTTTTGGGCGCCAAGCTGACATTTTTAATCATGCCATTTTAGCGTAGATATGATCTTTTGATTACCTGTTATTTCATTTTAATTCAATGTCAGTCAACAAAAAAATTTAATTCTGGCTTTTTTCTCGCTACGTCATTTAGCGATCAGGTTAACGCTTTTTTATTGATAGATCGAACGATTCTGAAATCGGTGATACCAAATATGTGTACGTTTGATTTTTTGATTATTTTATTTTGAGTGGAGCAAAAAGCGGGTGATTTTAACTTTTATTTATTTTTATTTTTGCTAGATTTTTTTTTTCACTTTTGGCTCTGCTACATACAGGCAATGATCAGGTCACCTGTATGTAGCAGGATATCTCACTTGCTATGAGCGACATCCACCGGGCAATGCTATAGTGCTATTAACCTATAGCAGTGAATGGATAACTCAGTCCCCTACAGTCCGTTACCTAACAATGGAGTTCAGGTGATGCTTGGTGAAATTAATGTTCTTCATTATATTGGTCATTTTATTTATTTAATTTTGAAAGGTTGTGGCCTTTTTTGTGCTGTTGGTGGAAGTTATTAAGCTATAATTCCTTCTTGCTATTAAGGTATTTTGTTAAAGAAGTTGACTTTAAAATACTGGTTGTATTCTGATGGACATACTGTGTTTTCTTACAGACAGTGGAGTAAAAAATATATGAATATGAACATATACAGTATGTTTTCTTTCTTAAAACTTCTATCTTGTGCTTCATAGTTCAACACTTTCTTCTCATCTAAGGCTAAAAGTTATTTGACCTGGTTTCCTGGCCCAAAACAACAATTTGAAAATGTCATAAAAAGTTAAAATCAATGATTCTATCAACAAATAATTCATATTGTTTTGACAAGGGATTTGTGACAAAGCAAAATGAAACACCGATGCTCTTTTTATTTCATATATTGTATAATTTGTACATCTATTTTGATTGGTGAAATTATTTTGGCTTAAAAGATTGTGCCATAAGTAAAGCATAGTATAAGGGTATGTTTCCACGTTCAGGAAACCTAGCGCTTTAGACGCAGTGGATACCCCACTCTGTCCAAAGCGCCGCCCCCTGTTGTACGCTCGGTGATTCCAGATGTATTCATTGAACACATGCGGAATCACCGCATCCTATAAATAGACTGTGCTATTTATCTTGTGGAGACTCAGCAACTCCGCATGATAAATAGACATGCTGCGGTCTGGAAAGACGCGCCGCATGTCCATTTACGCAGGGCCTCCCGAAGCGGCCCTCTGCGCATAGTGAAGAAAGGATTTCATAAAATCTCCTCCACTATGCTGTAACATCTGGACACTGCAGATTTGACGCTGTGGATGTACGCATGTGCCTCGCCCCCACGTAAGGGCAATGGGGGTACTCGGTACTGGGTCCTTCAGTTTCCTCAGCTGGGATGTCACGGTGGCCCGACCCAGACCGTGGCTCTTCGAGGGGCGCCCAAACAAATAGGGGAAAAATAGTTTGTAGATGATGGTAGTGTTCGTGACGCCACCTGTGGTGTTCGGTCAGAGTGACGCTGCTTAGGGGTCCACTGGGGTGATGGAATGGCAGCTAGATGGTATACCTTCCCACAGGAAAAGTATATCCCCAGGGCTTCCCAGAAGTGTAGATGTTGATGGTGGATGGTGCAAGGTGTGGCAAATAATGAGGACACAATGGGTGCAGTCTCTTTACCTTTACTGAAGGCTTCAGCATGCACAGTCCAGGGTGCCGGATGACAGGGTAGGCAGAGTCCGGCCGGTCTGATGGCAATTCCAGAGTCCCCTTATCCAGGTGGAAATCAGTAGCCTTCCCCTTGTGCACAGTAACGTAGGAAGTCCCTACGTGCCTTAGCTCCCATAGTGTCCTCACTCTTGTTACTCTTCTCTCTGTCCCCCAGATGGATAGGACAAACCCGTATGATGGTGGTTGCCTGAGGCTATTTTATAGGGACCCTAGCATCGCCCCTCCTCCGCGTTGCCACCTTGTCTGCTTAGGTTCTTAGGTTGGCAACCAACTTGGAATCGACTGTCCTGCCAGTCTCTGAAGTAAAGCGTAGTCAATTACTCCCTCAGTGTTCAGGCCACCGGATCTGCGCTCAGTGGGAGGCAGCCTGCTTCTAGCTGGTCCCCCACTGGTGTTTTACTCCTGTTGCTATGACTTCTGTGTTCACTCACTATGGCACACTTCCCTTCTTGTCCTTTCTTAGAAGTCTGTCGCATGGGTTGCAGGCACAGCTCTGTGTCCTTCTTTCCTTTTCCTGGGCCGAGCCCAGTCTGCTCCTCTCCTTCCAATGACTATCTCCTTCTCCCTCCAGTCAGCTTCTCCTCCTCTCGGCAACTGTCTAACTTCCTAACCAAACCCCCAGTTTTACCCAAGTGTGAGGAGTGGCCTAATAGATAGAACCTTTTGCTCCCCCTGGTGGCCGGCGTGTGAAGTGTGTGTGTGGCTGTGATACCTGGCAGGGTGAACTCCTTAGGTTCCATCAGATGTACCATCGCTCCCCTTGGTGGAAGAATGACATTACTGCAACGACCAGGACTCTGGGGCGCTGCACATGTACTGTTCATGTAAGAATGCTCAGACCTGACACCCAAGATGGTGCACCACCACATTATGGGTGTCAGGTCGGAGCATTCCTACATGAACAGTTTCCTGGAAAGTGGATTGGTCATCATGGGCCAGTTGAATGGCCACCAAGGTCTCCTGATCTGACCCACTTAGACTTTTATCGTTATGGTCATATGAAGGCAATTGTCTATGCTGTGAAGATATGAGATGTGCAGCATCTGAAACAACAGATAGTGGAAGCCTGTGCTAGCATTTCTTCTGCAGTGTTGCTCTCAGTGTGTCAAGAGTGGGAGAAGAGGGTCGCATTGACAGTCCAACACAATGTGCAGTACTTTGAACACATTTTATAAGTGGTCATAAACTTGTAAATAACTCATGAAAGAATAGAGTTACATTACAACCAAGCACACCACTGATTTTCTTGTGAAATTCTCAATAAGTTTGATATGTCACATGACCCTGTTCCCTTGGAAAAATCAATTTGGATCCAAAATGGCCAACTTCAAAATGGCCGCCATGGTCACCACCCATCTTGAAAAGTTTTCCCCTCCCATACACTAATGTGCCACAAACAGGAAGTTGATATCATCAACCATTCCCAATTTATTAAGGTGTATCCATAAAGGGCCCACTCTGTAGTTTTCAACATGTGTAAGTTTATCTCTGTTCCACTCCGCCCACACTGATCAGCAACTTTATGTCTATGCACAGTGTAGGCAGATGATACTCAAGGACAAATCTAGATATAAACCAGTGTTCTTGGCATTGATATTCTAGAGTGCTTGGAGTGCACCATATTATATTTATTTTGCAAAAGCAAAATCTGTGATCCTGTATACCTTCAGTCTTGAAGATTTACCCACTATTTGCTATCTCCTGCATTGACCCATCAGTTGCAGTAAGCTTTCAACTGTTTTTGGACTCTGTTCATATTGTTAAATTATTTAGCAAAACCTATGTGATCCTACATTCCCACAGAATTGCCAATCTGCTTGCCATCTCCTGTATTAAACCGTTACAGTAGACTGACAAACTGTTGCTGGTATCTGTTCATAGTGTGCATTCCTCCTTGCAAATGTGTATGTGGTTCTTCTGCCTTCATCAGTGTTCTGCCATAGACTTGCCATTTCTATCTTTATTTGCCCTACTGACCACGTGGATTCAGTGTGTCAAAGACCTCTCTACTTCACGTGTCCTCTAGCCATCTAGATCAACTCCATATCTTCACTCATAAATTATTTGTTATTATTAGAGGTGAACGAACCCATGGATGTTCGGGTCCACCGGGTTCGGTCCAACATTTTTAAAAAGCTTGGTTCAGATACCAGAACGGTACCCAAACTCGAACCTGAACCTGGACCCCATTCAAAGGAATGGGGGGCCTAAACATCCAATGTTTTCCACGGTGTCACACAGATGAAATACTAGCTCTAATCAATGATAAAAGGGTAGAAAGTTTACCTCTGGTCATAGGCATCAGATGATGAGAATACTAAGCTCATCATTCTACACTTGATCTTGCTGATAGCAGCCAGAGCAGGTGTATGGTAGTTGGAGTATTCACCGACCTCCTCCTGTGCAATAAATAAACAAGAAAAAATGGCATGTTGTCCCCTCTATTTTTGACAACCAGCGCAGGCAAAACTGCTACAACTGTGAGAATGTTCTCACACAGCAAGCAGTGATGTCAGTGAGGTGACTGGGGTTCATCAGTTCATCATGTCAGCGCTACACACTGCCTCAGTGTGTTCTGGCTGGCTTGCTGAACAGTCACATCCTGACGGCATTCAACAAACTACCCAGATGTAGCAGAACTGGACTTCTTTGTGGGACAGATACGGATTATCTTCTCATTGGACAAGTGTCAGCTTTAGCTTGGCTGGTTGTCAAAAATGGGAGGACATTATGCCGTTTTTTTAAATTATTTAAATAATTTAACAAATCAGAGTGGTGACCCCTCTATATTTGATAACCAGCCAAGACAACTCTGACAGCTGAGGACAACAGCCCACAGCTGTCTTTTTTTCCTGCCCTGGTTGTCAAAATTATAGGGGACTGCACATAATTTTTGAAAAATAATTAATTAGTGTACAGGTGATGACTTGTGAATACTCTCATCATTGTACACCAGCTCTCGCTGCCATAGGAGCAGGCGTACGATGATGAGAGTAGTACTCTCATCAGCCAATGCCTGTGACCAGCAGTAACCTTTTTACTGCCAGACTGCTGACTCACATGCTGGCTTCTATATGACAGCATGGGAACCGTAGCGCTCTGACCGGAGCCGGTGTTTCTCACGCTGTCACACAGATGAGAGCGTGGGAAAAACCCATTGTTCAGGCTGCCAAACCCAAACAGTAACACGTACTTCCTGGAGAAGTCCGTGTTCGGTGTCCATGAACTAGGTGTTTGGTACGAACCCTGAACTTTACTATTTGGGTTCGCTCATCGGTAGTTATTCCAGCTGCAGTCAATTATTGTTCTTTTGGTTTTGTATTTTTTTGCTCGAAAGTGTTATATCTTGATTTTTCAATTGACAAAAAACTGAAATGAAGACATGTTTTATATGAGATGAAATGTAGTTTTACATCACATCATTAAGTTTGCCGTACAATGTAATGGAATAATGGAAAAATAATCCAAGTGTGGTGAAATTGTAAAAAAAACATTCAATTCAACTCCAGTAGTGATTTTTGGGATTTTGCTTTTACACTGCTAATTGTGTGCACATGACATGAAACTTATGTATTTTTTTTTATTTTAGTGGTGAAACAAAATCAGAAAATTGTAATAAAAATGTGCTAATTGAGCTACAGTATGTGAAGGATTTTTTGTGGGGCTAGCTTTTGCTTTTAATTTTTGGGGAGTCGACCAAAACACTGCAATTCAATTATGTAGATTTTTATCCTCACTTTATATTTTACATAAGGGTTAAATAGCTTTACATTTTGATAGATCAGAAATTTACAGATGCTGCAATATTTAATGTTTATTTTTTTGTTTTTAAATATCTTTATTTTTAATGAGGGAACAAAAGGTGATTTAAATTTTTATTTTCTTAACTTTTTTTAAACTTTTTTTTAACTGTTTACTGCGCTAGTCTGGGATTGTTATGAATAATTGCAAAATTGCTTCATTTTCTCCTCTCTGTTATTTTTGCACATGTTGGGATGTCAATCACACTGCAATATAATTGAGGCCTCTTTCACACATCCATGTCTCTGGTATGTGTGGTCACAGTTTTCATACGTACCAGAGACACCGACACAGGTAGACCCATTCAAATGAATAAGTCTGAGCACATGTCAGTGTGTTTCCACAGACTGTGTGTCCGTGTGTCCATACGCAAAACACGCTGACATGTCTGTTTTTTACTGTCAGAGAAGGCTGCAAAATGTCCCGCACACGTGCACGTGGAGAACACACATTGATGTCATCTGTGTGACATGCAGCAGCATCGGGGAAGAAGCGCTACAGTAAGCGCTGTTCCCCGGTGGCAGGAGCTGAAGACTGCTCTCATAATTCTCCCCTGCTCTGCTGTCGATCGTCACGAGTACAAGAGAATGATGAAAGTTATATTCAAATCAGAACCTTAACAGCAGGTGGGGGCCTTTGGGATTATTACTCCAATCAACATACACCTGCTGCCCTACAGCAGGAGCTGATGATGGGGGTATTCGTGATAATTTTTCAAGGTGATCTGCTGTGAAGACACTGATCTTGAACTGGGGGGACCTCATCACTGACTTTTTCCCATGGTCCTGAGGTCACCGCAGTTCAGCTCGGCTGGGAACCTTGATGATGTCAATGCTGGTCAATGATGCTGTGCTTGAAGCAGCTCATTCATCAGTGGTTCTCAGCCTGAAAGACCGCATTTTGGCACAGGTTGAAAACTATTTAGCCCCCAGACATAGAATATGGCATGGAACAGAACAATTGACAGGTATGGTATATTGTTTTTTTTATTTTATTTTTATTACAGGAGATTGAGGGCTTCAGTTGAAATAGGCGTTAGGTGAGTATAATTGTGTTTGTTATTTTTAAACAAAAAAAGGAAAACTGTGTTTTGTTTTATTTCTAATAAAAGACATTCTGACTGTGTCTTTATTTACCATGTAATTATAGGATTAGTAATGGATGGGTGTCTAATAGACACCTATCCATTACTAAGTCGTGGGCTTGATGCCACCTGACAATACAAAGGTGACATCAACCCCAGAAATATTAACCTCACTTTCCACTGCTACAGGGCAAGTGGGAAGAGCTGGACAAAGTGTAAGATTTGGCTCATCTAATAGATGTGTCTTTTCTGGGCAGCTGCGGGCTGCTATTTTTAGGCTGGCGGGACCTATATCAATGGCCCCTTACCAGCCCCCAGCTGTGAGCTTTAGCAAGGCTGGTTGTCAAAAATAGGGACCCTATGCTGTTTTTTTAAATTATTTATTTAAATAATTAAAAAAAACTGCGTGGGCACAAATCTATTCTTGACTACAAACCTTGCTGAAGCTAACAGCTAAGGTTTGTAGCCCCCCCTGTGAGTTTTGCCAGGCCGGTTATAGAAAATAGGGGAAATACATGACGGATTTTTCATTCATTTATTTATTTAATTATAGCGCAGGCAGCAGGTTAGGAATACCCCCATCAGCTGTCACTGTTCTTAGCAGCAGTAGGTGTAGGTTGATGGGAATAATAGTCCCAAAAGCCCCAACCTGTTGTCATCGTTCTGACTTTAATATAATTCATCATTTTCCCCTGCTCATGCCGATCGGCGGCAGAGCAGGGGAGAATGATGAGAGCCGTCTTCAGCACTTGCTGCTGGTTAACATTGCTTTCTGTAGCGCTTCTTCCCTGCCAGCCGTCCATGTGGTCCTGATGCGGCACACGGGTGGCACATGCTTTCCACACGTGCTGCAAGTATTATACACACAGATACATGGGCACACTGACAAGGATATCTCCGGTACCGGACCGGTTCTTCTGGTACTGGAAATAAATGGAATAAATGGATGAGTGAAACTGGCCGGATAATACATAGGTCAAAAACACTTAAGGATATGAAACTTCTTTATAAAGATAGATAAAAGGCTAAAAAACAATCTTTATTGTACATTATTAACAGGACATATATATATATATATGTATATATATATATATATATATATATATATATGTATATATATGCACTGCTGAAAAGATAAAGGGAACACTAAAATCCCACATTCTAGATATCACTGAATGAAATATTTCAGTTGTAAATCTATGTTCATTACATAGTGGAATGTGTTAAGAATAATAAAACCTAAAAATTATGAATGTAAATCACAACTAATATCCTATGGAGGTCTGGAGTTGGAATGATGCTCAAAATCAAAGTGGAAAATGAAGTTTCAGGCTGATCCAACTTCAGTGGAAATGCCTTAAGACAAAGAAATGATGCTCAGCAGTGTGTGTGGCCTCCACGTGCCTGTATGACCTCCTTACAAAGCCTGGACATGCTCCTGATGAGGCGGCGGATGGTGTCCTGAGGGATCTCTTCGCAGACCTTGACTAAAGCATCCTGGACAGTCTGTGGTGATCAATCGGATTCAGGTCTGGGGAACGGGAAGGCCAGTCCATAGCTTCAATGCCTTCATCTTGCAGGAACTGCTGACACCCTCCAGTCTCATGAGGTCTGGCATTGGCTTGCATTAGGAGGAACCCAGGGCCAACTGCACCATCATATGGTCTCACAGGGGGTCTTAGAATCTCATCTTGGTACCTAATGGAAGTCAGGCTACCTCTGGCGAGCACATGGAGGGCTGTGCAGCCCTCCAAAGAAATGTCACCCCACACCATTACTGACCCACTGCCATACCAGTCATGCTGAAGGATGTTGCAGGCAGAAGATTGCTCTCCACGGCTTCTCCAGACTCTGTCACATCTTTCACGTGCTCAGGGTGAACCTAGTTTCATCTGTGAAGAGCAAAGAGCGCCAGTGGCGAAATGCCAATCCTGACGTTCTGTGGCAAATGCCAAGCGTCCTGCATGATGTTGAGCTGTGAGCACAACCCCTATCTGTGGACGTCGGGCACTCAGACCATCCTCATGGAGTCGGTTTCTAACTGTTTGTGCAGACACATGCACATTTGTGGCCTCCTGGAGGTCATTTTGCAGGGCTCTGGCAGTGCTCCTCCTGTTCCTCCTTGCACAAAGGCTGAGGTAGCTGTCCTGCTGCTGGGTTGTTGCCCTCCTATGGCCCCTTCCACATCTCCTGGTGTACTGGTCTTTTTCCTGGTAGTGCCTCCAGCCTCTGGACATTATGCTGAGAGACACAGCAAATCTTCTTGCCACAGCTTGCATTGATGTGCCATCCTGGATGAGCTGCACTACCTGAGCCACTTGTGTGGGTTATAGAGTCCGTCTTATGCTACCATGAATGTGAAAGCACAAACAACATTCAAAAGTGACCAAAAGATCAGCCAGAAAGCATTGGTACAGAGATGTGGTCTGTGGTCCCCACCTGCAGAACCACTCCTTTATTGAGGGTGTCTTGATAATTGAAAATAATTTCCATCTGTTGTCTATTCCATTTGCACAACAGCATGTGAAATTGATTGTCAAACAGTGTTGCTTCCCAAGTGGACAGTTTGAATTCACAGAAGTTTGATTTACTTGGAGTTATATTCTGCTGTTTAAGTGTTCCCTTTATTTTTTTGAGCAGTGTATATAGATATATAAAACAACTGTCATAATGGATCAACTAGAATGGGAGAAACAAGTACAGGAAACAAAAGGATGGGTACAATTGGGTAGTATTGTGTGTAATACACTGTATAGTCCATATGAAATCAGTTAAATACAAATAAGCATTGTGGCAGAAAAAACCATAGTGTCCATATGGCAAATCAGAAGAGGTGCTAAGAAAAGCATGAATAAGTTACAGTGACAATCCTGCATAGCACCAATCTATTTATCAACATAAAGACAACACATACAGGGCTAAAAGTAAACGTAATGTCATCTGCAGTGTATGGAAACAGGGACCCACCACACCCAATGTGTGTTTTGCAAGATAATGCTTCATCTAGGGACTTAATCCATCAAAAAATGATACAGATTTATTTTTTCTTATTTAATGTTTGTTTTTTGCACATTGCTCTATATTGTCTTTTGCATATCTTCAGCACTATTGCATATTAACTTTGCTTTTGAGGGCCAACAGAATTTCTCAGATTTTTTATGTCATACTGCACATTTTTTCTCATTTTATTGTCTGCATATGAGCTCTGTTTATTATTGTATTGAAAGCCTGTGAGCTTCATTTCTATTACCTCAATTTTGAATATTTGCACGTTGTTCTGCTTTTGTGCATTATCAATGTGAGTTTTTTTTGTAATTTTAAAGGATTTTACAGATCAATTGCTGGAAAACGCAATAATTATCTTTTGGTTTCTGTAGCGAGCACATTGGAAGAGGGCTGGGAGTCCTTATATGGACCTACCTGTGGTTACCTGTAGCCGTTTTGGCTTTTTTTAATGGTTTTTATCTAATCATATCTTTTGTCTGTTCAATAAACAAAGTTTTTTTTTATCAATGATGATCCCGACTACCTTACACATTTCTTCCTTTTTCACATGCATGCTGTTTATGAGTGTGTAGTTGGTGATTCCGATTATTATTTGGTGTGCCCTCAGTTTTATCTATTTATAAATATAAAATGCATTGCTGTATTACAAACTTTGTTACATTCACTTGTACTATTCTATTCATTTGTATCAGGGCTCACTATTTGAGGTGGACCCTCCAAGGCCCATGTCCGTATAGGCATGTGGATCCCAGCCATTGATGTAGCAAGCTGGAAGGCACATGGTCAGCATGGACTTGGCAGACTCAGGAATCTCAGGAGCAGCAGGAAGCATGATGTGGAACTCAGTTGGTATGGAAGCAAGTAAAAGCATGGTGTGCACACAGAAGGTGGAGCACACCAAACATAGAGGTGTACAATTCAATCACAATACACAGTTGACCTTAAATAGGTGAAGAAAGCCAATGTCATTGATCCATACCTGCAAAACTTTATGAGGAGCACAACTGAAAGCAGCAGACCCAGGAGAAGGGAGTAAAGCCCAGGATTCCCAGGATAAGTGTCTAAAAAAAAAGTGGATGTTTAGTATATTTTTTGAGCAGGATAGGGGCATCAATATCCTTTTCAGGCTCCCAGTATCCATCCTCAGGACCACAAGTCATTTCACAGCAAAGAACTTGGTTGATTTCATACTACATGAGTGGATCAGAAGTAGAAACAGCAACTTTTTTGAATGTAGAAGAGTACCTGTTGGCAGCCAGATTGGAACTGCAAATGTAAAGTTGGAACACAAAGAGGTAGAAACAAGGATACATTCGGTGTTAGTTGCGTCTTCCCTGCAGTTGTTTTTGGCCCCATGCTTGGAGAAGACTTCTACAGAGTCTTGATATGAGTCAAGAATATTAGAAGCAGTGGACACAGAGCAGAGAATCTGAGAAGGTAGTTGAGGCGGATATTTGAAAAAGTTTAGAAAACAAGATGATCCCTACTAGACGATCTGGTCTGACGAGTAGTCAATGATCGGAGTGCGACACCAACCAGGGCCGTGGGGTACTCAGAACAGGGTAGGGCTATTCTTTGGGGAAGTCACAGGGCCGTTACCCGACTCTGTGGCCCTGGGCGTGCAATAAAAATGATGCAAGGGGAAAATTTATATGGTTTTGATTCGTGACGCCACCCATGGTACTAGGCAAGAGATGGCCGACGCTGCGGTTCAGGTCCACAGAGGCCTATGGTGATGCAGCAAGGATGTTTCAGCTTTCTATGGGTAGATATAGGATAGATTAGACGATGGGTACTGCTGCAGTACTGGGCAGGTGATGCAGTAAATAATTCTGAGGACACAGCAGGGTGCAGTCTTCACATTTTACTCACAGTTTGCAGTTTGTTAAGTTACAATCACCAGCCGGGTGCTGTGATCTCCGGGTCAGTGGTCCAGCCACCTCTCAGGGAATTTGGGTGCACTTTTCTGGGACCCCCTTCTCATGTACCTTTCTGGGTCATCTGTCCCTGTGCTTGCCCGCGCTCTCCTGCCCTGTGCCTGACACACATTGTCGAAAGCCAGCAGCCTCAGGTCCTATCAGGCGATGTCCTCCTGGTCCCCTTGCCCCTATGTGGCTGCATTTTTAGCTAATGTGCATAGATTTGGCTGTGGCACATACAGACACCACAGCCTCCGGTTTGCTAGCCGAGTCTTACAGTCTCTCCACTAGTCTGGGGCCAGTCCCCCCACTGCGACCTGGTCCCTCCACCCGATTATGGTCAGCGTAGATTCAGGTGCCAAGGGTGGATTCTTCACTTCCCTGGCCCCTAGCACCCCTTCTCTCTTGAGCTCCTCTACCACCGTGGCTCCTCTCCATCTCCCTCTCATCAACTGATTCCTCCTCCTGTTTCCATAACAACTCCACATTCCCAAACTGTCACTCTACCTTTTTCTACTTTCTCCACCCACACTCTCTACCTAGTTCCACCTCCAGCCTGAGATGGGGCTCTCCCTAAATAGGGTCCACTCAGATCTCCTGGCCTGAAGTGGTGTGGTGTTGGATGCTAGTGTGCGGGTACCTGGTGGAGAGTGGGATACCACACCTCTGGCTGAGGTGCAGTACCTCTGTGGTGACCCTCAGGAGCGCCACATACACAGTATGTCTGCGGGCTAGAACAGAGTAAAACAGATGTTACAACATGCAAATAATTTTTTGAAATGCATTTCAACAGGTAAAACAGTTAAACAAATAACTCTTTCTTCCCTTAATGGGAGATATTTCCTTACTTAAACATTGCATATAAACAAAACATAGCTCAATTAAGTTCAGCAGGTCTCAGTGAGATCCCAAGCCGGGGTGTCCTTCTCACCGTCCTCAGTGCAATATGGGGAAACTCGTCTTAAACCCCCAACATTGGCTCTGGACGTGGCTTCAGGGAATATCTGGTAAACGTGTTGGACCACTTTTCGGCCACGCCACTTTTCTTTAGTCAATTGTAATGGGTAGAGTGTTCCACTCGTACTCACAATTTTGGCTGTAAAACCTACAAGAAGCACATTAAGTGCTAACTGTATACAAAAAAAGTTCTGGGCAATCACTATCCATGACCGCATTGTCTTTAAATTTAACAAGCACATCATACTAACACTAGGGATGAGTGAGTATAATCGTGGGTATTCGGTGCTCGGCGAGTAATGAAGTACTATCTGTCTCAGAAAATAGCGAGTATTTCACTACTCGCCTCGCACTATTTGGATACAAGAAACAGGAGCCACCAAAGTATCTGCACACCACCAAAATTTTGGTGGTGTGCAGATACTTTGGTGGCTCCTGTTTCTTTTGTTTTTTGTGATTGCATATATTAGCCATCATTCTTGCACCCCCATAGTGTATCTAGTATATTATAGTGGTGCGCCAGCTATCTTAAATGTGCACTATTTGGATATACTATAAGTGTTGTAGCGTTTCCCCTACTTCGTATCTTGGGGGACACTCGCTTGGCACGGGAATAACGCATACAGGCATGGTTTTCTTACAAAACACAGTCTCTTAGGTTTATTTCACAACACTATAAACCACATCCTCAGAAACTTGATAACAGCTTGAACACCGTCTGTACATATTCAGCTTTACCACAGTTCCTCACTGACCCCGGTAAGCATAACACACGGACCTCATCCATTACCTGTTGGCGACCCTCACAGGTTCCTGGACACCTCTTGGCATCAGAGGTGTCCCATACACAATGTCTCTCTCTTTCTTTCTCTCTGACCCCGGTCAGTATAACACGGATCCCTTTCCGTTACCTGTTGGTGCCGCACAGGTTCTCGGATACCTCTCCTCCCCGGTCAGTATTACCCATGGTTATCAGACCGTTCCACACACTGGCATGTGCCAGGTCCAGAGCCCCCGCCATGTGCTTTTCAGGCAGACGACACTCCCAACACATGGGCTCTCTAGGACCTTCCAGCACAGACCATTCAGGTCCACACTCAGAGACCATGTGACCAGACCTCAGTCACATTATATGTTTGTAACCACTCCCCTAGATGGGAGAGTGTGGCTAGTTTGACCCTCCCATCTCTCAGAACTAGCCCTGCCAGCCTCCCTAGTTAAACAAGACAATTTACTTGTAGGACTACAGGTCCCAGAACATCCTTACTTCAGGCTGACAGTGCACAGTGTCTTCCTCTGTGACACACATATCGACCATTCACAATCATGCCGGACTTTGACTCATCACCACAGTTATATCTGCGATTGCCATGCATTCCTATGGCCTCAATACGCCTCCATGCGCACTCGGGGAAGCCCACACAGCGCTTCCTACCTGTAACAGAAGTCACTACACCACAGTGTGTATACAGTATATATATATATATATATATATATATATATATATATATACTAGATGATGGCCCGATTTTAACGCATCGGGTATTCTAGAATATGCATGTCCACGTAATATTGTACAGGCCACGTAGTATATTGCCCAGCCACATAGTATATTGCCCAACCACGTAGTATATTGCCCAGTCACGTAGTATATTGCCCAGCCACGTAGTACATTGCCCAGTGACATAGTATATTGCTCAGTCACGTAGTATATTGCCCAGTGACATAGTATTTTGCCCAGCCACGTAGTATATTGCTCAGTCTGGTCACAAAAGCCTCAGACAGGCACAAATGTGCCAAAGGGGGATGAGAAAAACAGCCACATTGATGCCAACTACTGCTGTAGTCACAGATCAGTTCTCCTAGAGCCTATCATGTAGGACCATCAGGAGATGAGATCCTCGTGAGATGGCACACTGTACCTTGAACACTGTACCCTGCCCACCGCACCTTGCCCATCGTACCCTGCACACCATACCGTGCACACGGCACATTGCCCACCGTACCCTGCACACCGTACCTTGCCCATCGCACCTTGCCCACCATATCCTGCACACCATACCCTGCACACAGCACCTTGCCCACCATACCCTGCAAACCATACCCTGCACACAGCACCTTGCCCACCGTACCTTTCCAACCGTACCCAGCACATGAACTTTGCCCATCATACCCTGCACACCATACCCTGCCCCAGCCCATCAGCCACTTGGACCTCCTGGAGTCTGTGCCTCGCTGTGTTTCCAGCCTCAGCTCAGACACTGGGTCGCAGCAGAGACCTGCAGTACAGATACAGAGCCTCAGTGTCTTCTGCAGGGAGAAGGGGAAAACACCCGCTCACCATGACGAACACCCGTTCCACGTCTGGATAGGTGAGCGGGACTTGGGGTCTCAGCCACACGTTACACGGCAGCTTCACCTGCAGGCTGCTCAGAGGGTGCATGATGAGGGTCCACTGGTTCAGGGTATTATTCCGGGACTCGGCTGCCCAGTTACGTCAGTGCCAGCTGCCAAAGACCACCATAAACGGCCGTGACATCTTCCGGTCCCAGGGTTGGTATGAGCGCAGGACCTGTGATGATGTCGCGTTCACATGACCGTGACGTCATGGCAGGTCCTTCTCGCATACCATCCTTAGCATCGGAGCCTGACCCTTGCATGGAGCGGTCACCGGAGCGTCGCGAGGAGCGGGAAAGGCGGTAAAAGGTGAGTAAATAATGATTTTTTTTTTTTTCATTTTTAACATTAGATCTTTTTACTATTGATGCCGCATCGGCAGCATCAATAGTAAAAATCTGGTCAGACAGGGTTAATAGCAGAGTTAATGGAGTGCGTTACACCGTGGCATAACACGGTCCGTTAGCGCTGCCATTAACCCTGTGTGAGTGCTGACTGGAGGGGATTATGGAGCAGGCGCCAGGCACTGACTGGGGGGAGGAAGGAGCAGCCATTTTGGCGCCGGACTGTGCCCGTCGCTGATTGGTCGTGGCTGTTTTGCCGCAACCAATCAGCGAGTTGGACAGACAGAAAGATGGAAGTACCCCCTAGACAATTATGTAGTAGATATATATATGTATATATATATATATATATATATATTTCATAGAGAGTTAGGTAGCAGAATAGCCGATAATTCAATTGTCGGGTTTTGCAAAATCATTGAACACCCCAACAGGATATGAAACATGGTTTACATACAGTAAACAATTGCAGAACAGTTAGATTTTTATATGTCCCTCACTAATAATGTTAGTAGTGTGTGTGTGTAAAATTTGGGAGCTGCAGGGATTAAATTAAATAATTAATTCACAGAAAAAACTTTCATGGGCTCCCGTGCAATTTTCTCCGCCAGAGAGGGAAAGCCTGTGACTGAGGGCAGATATTAATAGCCTAGAGAGGGACCATGGTTATTGCCCCCCTCGGATAAAAACATCTGCCCCCAGTCACCCCAGAAAAGGCGTATCTGTAAGATGCGCCTATTACGGCACTTAGCCTCTCTCTTCCAACTACCCTGTGGCATTAGCATATGACTATGAAAATTGTACATTCACACTGAAGGCATCAAAACTATGAATTAACGCCTTCCCGACATATGCCGTACTAGTGCTACTCTGCGGGAATTGAGTTCCCTCAAACCGCAGTACTAGTACGGTGGCATGAACACGTGGCCTCACGCTGAGCGCCACGGCGATCGCGTGCGGGTGTCAGCTGTATATGACAGCTGACACCCCACAGCAATGCCCACGATCGGCGCTAGCACCGATTGTGGGAATTTAACCCCTCTGATGGCGCTCTCAGTAGTGACAGTGACATAGAGGGGCATCGCGCAGGGACGGCGGCTCCCTGCGCTCTCCCACCAGAACAACGCAATGCGATCGCGTTGTTCCGGTGTTCTGGAAGGAGTCCCCGGATCCAAGATGGCCGCGGGCTCCTTCCGGGTCCTGAAGTGAGGTGGCTCAGAACAGGTGCCTGAAAGCCTCCTACACTGCCTGTCAGATCGCTGATCTGACACAGTGCTATGCATAGAGTCAGATCAGCGATCTGATCTAATATAGAGATGTCCCACCCTGGGACAATGTTAGAAAGTAAAAAAAAAATAGAATGTATAAAAAAAAATCCCCAAATAAAGAAAAAAAAATATTTCCCAATAAATCTATTTATTTATGTAAATAAAAATAAAAGTACACATATTTAGTATCGCCGCGTCCGCAATGACCCGCTCTATAAAACTATTCCACTAGTTAACCCCTTCAGTGAACACCGCAAAAAAAAAAGGCAAAAAACAACGCTTTATTATCATACCGGTGAACAAAAAGTGGAATAACACGCGATCAAAAAGACGGATTTAAATAAACATGGTACCGCTGAAAACGACATCTTGTCCCGCAAAAAAATAAAAAAGTTATAGCTCTCAGAATAAAGCGATGCAAAAACAATTATTTTTTATATAAAATAGTTTTTATTGTGTAAAAGCGCCAAAACAAAAAAATGATATAATTGAGGTATCGCTGTAATCGTACTGACCTGAAGAATAAAGCTGCTTTATCAATTTTACCACACGTGGAACGATATAAAGGCCCCCCTTAAAATAAATTCAGGAATTGCTGGTTTTTGTTCATTCTGCCTCCCAAAAATCAGAATAAAAAGCGATCAAAAAAGTTATGTGCCCGAAAATGGTACCAATAAAAACGTCAACTTGTCCCGCAAAAAACAACACCTCACATGACTGATATGGATAAATTATAGCTCTCAAAATGTGGTGATGCAAAAACTATTTTTTGCAATAAGAAGCATCTTTTAGTTTGTGACGGCTGCCAATCATAAAAATCCGCCCAAAAAATGCAATAAAAGTAAATAAATAGCCCCTTCATCACCCCCTTAGTTAGGGAAAAATAATACAATACATTTCCATTTTCCCATTAGGGTTAGGGTTAGGGTTAGGGCAAGGGTTAGGGCTAGGGTTAGGGTTGGGGTTAGGATTGGGGTCGGGGTTAGGGTTGGGGTTAGGGTTAAGGTTGGGGCTAAAGTTAGGGTTGGGGTTAGGGTTGGGGCTAAAGTTACGGTTTGGATTACATTTATGGTTGGGATTAGGGTTGCGATTAGGGTTAGAGATGTGGTTAGGGTTATGGTTGGGGTTTGGATTTGGGGTGTGTTTGGGTTAGGGTTTCAGTTAGAATTGGGGGGTTTCTACTGTTTAGGCACATCAGGGGCTCTGCAAATGCGACATGGCGTCCGATCTCAATTTCTGCCAATTCTGCGTTGAAAAACTAAACAGTGCTCCTTCCCTTCTGAGCTCTCCCGTGCGCCCAAACAGGGGTTTACCCCCACATATGGAGTATCAGCGCACTCAGGACAAATTGGACAACAAATTTTGGGGTCCAATTTCTCCTATTGCCCTTGGGAAAATACAAAACCGGGGGCTAAAAAATAATTTTTGTGGAGAAAAAAATATTTTTTATTTTCACGGCTCTGCGTTATAAACTGTAGTGAAACACTTGGGGGTTCAAAGTTCTCACAACACATCTAGATAAGTTCCTTGGGGGGTCTAGTTTCCAATATGGGGTCATTTGTGGGGGTTTCTACTGATTAGGTACATCAGGGGCTCTGCAAATGGAACGTGATGCCTGCTGACCAATCCATCTAAGTCTGCATTCCAAACGGCGTTCCTTCCCTTCCTAGCTCTGCCATGCACCCAAACAGTGGTTTACCCCCACACACGGGGTATGAGCGTACGCAGGAAAAATTGCACAACAACTTTTGGGGTCCAATTTGTCCTGATACCCTTGGGAAAATAAAATAATTGGGGCGAAAAGATCATTATTTGTGAAAAAAATATGATTTTTTTTTACGGTTCTACATTATAAACTTCTGTGAAGCAATTGGAGGTTCAAAGTGCTCACCAAACATCTAGATTAGTTCCTTAGGGGATCTACTTTCCAAAATGTCATTTGTGGGGGGTTTCCACTGTTTAGGCACATCAGGGGCTCTCCAAACGTGACATGGTGTGCGATCTCAATTCCAGCAAATTTTGCATTGAAAAGTCAAATTGCGCTCCTTCCCTTCCGAGCTCTGCCATGTGTCCAAACAATGGTTTACCCCAACATATGGGAGACATAGAGACGGCACCAAAGAGTCGCTGCTAAAGGGGCCGCACAACCACACACAACACACAAACATTTCACGAACACCATACAAACATCACACAGAGAGTACACATACACCAACCCACAAGCACAACACCACACAAATGACACAACACACCACACAAACACCAGACCACTCTAGACACACACAACACAAACACCACCCCACAAATACCATACCACCCCATAAATACCACATGCACACCACACACACATGCTCGCAAGGACAACATATGCATGCAAACACATGCACCCTACGCACATGGATGAACATTGCTGAGCAGCAATATTGGTCAGGCGAAAAATGCATCATAGTAAGATTGGCACTATTGCTTACTATACAGGGAGCTTTCATCACTGAAGCTGCTGAGATAGTGTGAAAGCTGAGCTCTGATTGGTTGCTATGGGCTACTAGACAAGTCATCAGATTTTTATTAGTTAACAACCACAAAATTCTAATATTGATACAACAAGTTTCTACAATACATATAAATATAAACCTAAAACAAAAAAGAGGGGTAGTGGTAGCAAAAGAGATGGAAAGACACTGCGTGGATATACCCAATGCCAAAAGATCCTTTCATAAAGTGCTTAGTGCAAATGAGAGCTGGGCTAGGATCAGGGCACTATACAGTATTCAAAGTACGTCATGACAATTGTTGTTGCCAATTACACTAAGCCGTGCGCAAAGGCTCAGAAAGCTATTTAGTAAAGGTATATTAATACCTACATATAGAAGTGCCCAGATAAATCTTACCCAGATGCTGGCAGTTAGGACGCTCCACGCAGTGGCCCCAACGCGCGTTTCGCGTCAGCTTCGTCAGGGGGCAGTGCTGCTACATGTCAAAAGGGTATCTTATAAAGGTTGCTCTAATTATCGGGATTCAGCCCACATGTTACGGCGCATGTTACCGCCCGTCCGGCAGGGAATTACATCCCAGGCGGCATCCAAAATGGCGCCGCGGTCAGTTCCGCCGGAAGTGGCGTCACTGAACCGCACGCGTCATCAACGGCGCCGCCTGCAATGTCCCACAATCCAGACGCAAGCGGACATGCGCACAGTGGGCCCGGGCGTCCAAGACTATCAGGCCAATCATCACAGGGACAAGAATAGAGAGGACTTTCGTGAACGCGAAAAAGCGTGGCTAAACCAGCTTGATCAAGTTTTTAATGAGGGTGCTGGTAGCACAGCTGATGTTAGATCCGGAGACACTAGTATTCTTACCAACAAATATAAGGAGCTACTCCACAGACGTATTCGTCTGTGGTGGAATAAGGCTTTTCTTGAGCGGTATATAGGATGTGATCTAGTCCCGAGGGGTTTACGGGTGCAAGTGTTCCCATCTTTTGTGGTAAATGATAATGATTTTATTCAGCAATGGGAAGATGCGGCATCAGCATGTTCAAAAAGATTTATGGAACTATTGGCCAAACATAATGAAAAACAGCTGAAAGAACTTGATGACGAATTGAATGTAATACAGGAAGAAATTAATAAATGCTTGACGGGGGAAGCAAAAACTAAATTTAAGGATGAAATGGATCTGTCTCTTAAGAAATGGGAGACAGAAGTAGTACAAAATAAAACAAAAAAATACCAGCGAGATGTAACGGACCGACAACAAGGCCATGTATATAAGTGGTATAATAGACGTACATTCAATAAATCAGTCCCTAGGAGTCGGTCCGTATCCTTTTCCTCTGTATCCTCGGCTGAGGAGAAAGTATCAAGAGCTGAAAATGGTAGACCATTTTGGAGTAAAAAAGATCAGGAGAGAAACGAGTGGAAAAGTGGAAGATTAAGGAATAAGCGTAAAATGGATTTATCTCCTGTGAGAGATAAAAAAATGAAATCTAATGTACTGGAGGTAATTAATTTATCCACTCATGCTCTCTCTGAATCACAGAGGGAGGTTTTGGGTCTGGGTTTGTCTTTCTCCCCATGCAATAATTTTGATTTTTTTGTAGCATTGAAAGACCTACACCTATTTGCCCGGAAGATCATCCTTAAAAGGATTCATCTACGTTCCTCAGGACATGTTGATATTAAGGATCCCATTGAATTGGAAACCTTGAGGGATCTGGAAGATCTTGAATGGGAGTCCCTTGATATGGGGGTAAGTGCCTCTCCACCTCACATTTCGGCCAGATGTACCACATTTCCTCCCTTGTCTCTCTGTCCACAGGTGGAAATCTTTACTAGATTAGTGGCAGAGGACCTCAGTAAAATCAGTAATTACAAGATAAAAGATAATCTCACACCTAAGCAGAGAGAGGCTCTACAAGAGATTAAGATGTGGGATGATGTGGTTGTAAAACCAGCAGATAAGGGGGGAAATGTGGTCATCTGGCCAGTGGACAGGAACGAAAAAGAAGCGTTTAGGCAGTTGAGGAATAGGGATACATACACCCCTCTAACACAAAATCCTTTATCGAATTTTCAGAAACAGCTTCAAACTATTTTAGAAATAGCTTGTGAAAGAGGTATTATCAATAAAAAAACGTTGGGTGGTCTGCTCACCCAATGTCCGGTGATACCTACCTTTTACTTACTCCCCAAGGTCCACAAAGACCTCCTCTCTCCGCCAGGGCGTCCGATTGTCTCTGGCATAGGAGGGCTATGCGACACAACATGCAAATTTATTGAACACTACTTAAAACCACAGGTAGAAACGCTGCCCTCGTATGTCAGAGACACTACGGACGTCCTGCGTCGGGTTGATGGCCTTATCATGGAGGAAAATATGCTTCTGGTTACGGCTGATGTCGAACAATTGTACACGAGTATTCGACATGTGGATGGGTTGAAAGCCTCAAGATTTTTTCTGGAGGCAAGTAACTTGGACCCGGATTTACGTGAGCTGGTGTTGGAGCTGTTGGAATTCATCCTCACACATAATTTTTTTATTTTTAAAGATCGTTTTTTTCTCCAGCGGCAGGGCACTGCCATGGGGGCGGCCTGTGCGCCATCCTATGCAAATTTGTTTTTAGGCCTTTGGGAGCGTGAGATCTTTCAGGGTGGCGCACAGTCCGCACCCTCTGTCCACCAAATTCTTGGTTGGTACAGATATATTGATGATATCTTATTTATATGGCAGGGCCCTGTCCTGGAGTTACATGAGTTTATGGTAGGATTGAATGATAACAGCTCCAACATCAAGCTCACCTACATGTACCATCATGAAGAAATTTCATTTTTAGACATCACGCTAAGGGTCCAAGGTAATGGCGAAATTTACACAGACATGTATAGAAAAGAAACCTCTGTGAACGCGCTCCTTCATTCATCTTCGTCCCATCCACCCTCCACGATAAGAGCCATCCCCATAGGGCAGTTCCTTCGGGCTCGAAGGATCTGTGCCTCAGATACTTTATTCGAGAGGCAGGCTGTGGACCTTGGGGAACGATTTCACCAACGTGGATATAGCAGACGGACTATCAAGAGGGGGTATAGAAGGGCAAAACAGACATGTAGAAATGATCTTTTGGGTGACAATAAGAAAGCTAGAGGTAAGATGGAGGATAACCAACCTAGATTTATATCAACCTTTAACCACAGGTGGGACGAGATGAGATGCGTTTTGAATAAACACTGGCCCATTCTAAAAACTGACCCCCTACTCAAGAATTGCCTCTCTGAACGACCTCTAATGACATCACGCCGTAGTAGTAACATCAAAGACATACTTGTACACAGTCACTACGTGGCTAAGAAATATGATCCATTCAAAGCCGGAAAACCTAAAAATGGCTTTTTTCCATGTGGTGACTGTATGGCTTGCAGAAATATGGTTAGATCTTCCACCTTCTGCTCATCTGATGGCAAGCGTGAGTTTAAAATAATGGATCATATCACATGTAGTACGACTTATGTCGTATACTTTGCGATATGTACATGTAAACTCATTTATATTGGTTTGACATCAAGAGAGTTGAGAATCCGTGTACGTGAACACGTGCGTGATATTAAGGCGGCAACTGAGGTGGAAGATGTGGAAAATTTAAAACCAATCCCGAAACATTTTCGGAAGTGCCATAATTGCAACCCTAAAGAACTCAAAGTATGGGGAATTGAAAAAATTCATATGGGAATTAGAGGTGGTGATGCCAAACGGAAACTATCTCAAAGAGAATGCCGCTGGATTACCATACTGAATACACTTGCTCCAGCGGGTCTCAATGAGCAATTGAGTTTTAGTTCCTTTTTGTAGTACATGTCTCCGGTTTTTATCTGTTTTTATTTGGTGTTGCTTTGTGTTTGTTGTATGTTGTTATTAATTTTTTCTTTTTTTTCTATATTCACAATAGTATGTTGCTCTAGGTGTACGTACCATGGGGCTGGCTTTGCGGCTTGGTCTAGACTGTGTTGTCACGATGAGGCGTGTCCTCTGGAATGCAGCGTTCTCGATCATTCTGAAGTTCTTCTGTTGGTGCGTTCTGAAAGGACAGCAGCTTTGGATAAATGCAGATGGATCATTATATTCCTGTGTCTTTTTATATAGGAGTTCATTATTTGTGGCTATATGCACTGTTGTATGTAAATTTATGGATATTCACTGTTCACATCACATTATGATTAACATATTTTTGGATTTAATGTCAAACTATTAAACTCTAGTATAACAAACACAATATAGTTGCTTGGATAAGTATGCTATATAATTGTTTAGTATAGCTTTAGTATACTATGTAAAATTCCTTTTTATCTCTGGAGAGTTTTTTCTCTCTCTTTTTTCTCTCGTTTTTTATGCCTGTTGTATTATACTGTGCATTTATATGTAAGAATAGTATTCACACCCCTTTATTGTTATATTGTTTATAACCATCACTGCGACCTGACTGGGTATCATATATATGTATATTTTTCTACACATTGTGGCACTATTTGAAAATGAGCTCCTTAATGGGTTAAAACCTCTTCATCCGCAGCACAGCGGCTGGCGCTGTGGTTGCTGAGCCCTTTGACACTGCCCCCTCTCTATTCTTGTCCCTGTGATGATTGGCCTGATAGTCTTGGACGCCCGGGCCCACTGTGCGCATGTCCGCTTGCGTCTGGATTGTGGGACATTGCAGGCGGCGCCGTTGATGACGCGTGCGGTTCAGTGACGCCACTTCCGGCGGAACTGACCGCGGCGCCATTTTGGATGCCGCCTGGGATGTAATTCCCTGCCGGACGGGCGGTAACATGCGCCGTAACATGTGGGCTGAATCCCGATAATTAGAGCAACCTTTATAAGATACCCTTTTGACATGTAGCAGCACTGCCCCCTGACGAAGCTGACGCGAAACGCGCGTTGGGGCCACTGCGTGGAGCGTCCTAACTGCCAGCATCTGGGTAAGATTTATCTGGGCACTTCTATATGTAGGTATTAATATACCTTTACTAAATAGCTTTCTGAGCCTTTGCGCACGGCTTAGTGTAATTGGCAACAACAATTGTCATGACGTACTTTGAATACTGTATAGTGCCCTGATCCTAGCCCAGCTCTCATTTGCACTAAGCACTTTATGAAAGGATCTTTTGGCATTGGGTATATCCACGCAGTGTCTTTCCATCTCTTTTGCTATCACTACCCCTTTTTTTTGTTTTAGGTTTATATTTATATGTATTGTAGAAACTTGTTGTACCAATATTAGAATTTTGTGGTTGTTAACTAATAAAAATCTGATTATTTATGGACAGTAACTCCGTTTCCTCATGATTATTTCTGTATTGTGGAGTGTCCAGCCTAGAATTGTGGCTCTCTTTGTGAGGCTCCCCCACTAGGGTTGTGAGCATCTTAGAGAAATCTGTGAAATATTTCAATTTGGTCTTTTTCTGTTATACTAGACAAGTCTGCCTGTGAGGCGGTTTTCACTACTGATATGTGAGCTCCTTCAGGTCATAGTAATATGGTATGAGGGCTGCTCTGTATTTACTATTCATCCTATTACATCTCTTGTCAGTGTCAGGTGAATACTAAAGGGTCGTAATACTAAGGACTGTTTTTTTAAAATACCACCCAAAAAATGACCATCTATTGGGAAAGTTCATCAAAAAGCTAAGAAAGCAAAATTGTGTCAAAGAGCTGAGACAAGTGACCAACTTGGCTTGAAAAGAAAAGGATGAGACAGGCTAAATGTAAGGCAGCTGAGACATCGGAGCAACGGGAATGTCGTCTTCACAAGAATAGGATAAGGCAGGTTGAAGCAAGGAATATGGAAACATCTGAACAAAAGGATGAATGTTGTTAAAATGACTGCATAATGTTGAAATTAAAAAAAATAAAATTGTTGTTCACATTAATGTTACGACAAATTAGTAAGATGCCAAAATAATAAAAATTTAAAGTGGAAACATTTTTTTACTGTAGCACTCTGAAAATGTCAATTTCAGAGTGACACTGAAAATTTTACTTTAGCTACCATAACCAACAATTTAACATATTTTCTGCTAACGATGCCTGGGTATTCTACCAGTTATAAATTAGAAAGGTCCTGGAACTCACATGTAGAATAAACTGTTTTAATACAGCACACACATTGAAATCAAGTTAGACATTTCAGCCCATCCCAGGCCTTCATCAATTGATGTTCTGAAATGCCTAATTAATTGGCTTTCCATGTGTCTGCTAGATTAAAACAGTTTATTCTACATGTGAGTGCCAGGAGCTTTCTTATTCATCATACTGTACTATCCTCCATGAGCACTACTTTATATGGAGTGCCAACCTACCTTCTTATTGATTTATTGCAGATGAATATTTTGTTGCAGCATATGTTCAGGTGCTGGTGGAGAAGCTGCAGGAACCAGGGACACTAGACTCACATGGGCTGTGAAATCCCCATAACTTGGACAAGTTCCTGTTGATTTAGAGCAAGTTGCATCACCAATCCAGGGAAATAATCTGGATCCCACTGCAATGATGTTGTGGCTGTTGCACCTTTGGAATCCATGGTCTTGGAATTCAGTGCTCACCGGGTGAGTTGAATCCTCTAAACTCCAGGTATGGATGGGTATGTGGACCCCAGTCATTGATGCAACAAGCTAGAAGGCACATGGGTAGTGAGGGTTTGGCGCACTCAGGAATCTCAGGAGCAGCAGGACTGAGGAAACAAAGGTTTATATACATTTATTAATTTATAAAGTCCATGAATTTCCACTTTCTCTTTGGTAGCCGTTAGGAAATTTAGGATTGACATAATTGTAATTTATCTAAGCCGTAATATTAATCAAAGAATTATGATTTACACGAGAATGTGCACAGTGAGTTTTCCTTCAGGAATAAAAGGTTATAAAGTAGTGCAATTTACAAATCTTGAAACTTTTTTCTCTGATACGGATGAATATATTGAAGAAACTTTGTATGGTTTACAAAGTGCTCCAGTGCTCACCTGCAAATAAAGCATACACTTCTTCTTTAGGGATAGGAAATAGTAAGTCACTGAATATGTCCTTAGATCTATTAGTCTCACCTGACAGTTAAATTGACAATGCTTATTTTCGCACTGCATATTTTGACAGTGCTATACCTATAGATGAAATACTTTTTTGCCCTAGTGGAAAGTTTATCCCCTTGTTTTAAAATTGATAGCCTACAAATGTGTTTGTTTTGACTTTCCCACTAATATTTAATAATAAAAACTAATGGAGCACTGTAACCATTTGTATTGAGTATTGTCGAAAATATTGATCGTTTGTATTTCAGTTTTATTTTATACTGTTGACAAAATGTAACAAATAACAAAACTGTCAAAATGCCAAAAAAAGAAAACGGAAAAAACTGAATGCCTTACAAAAGAGAGCTAATTTACAATTATACTGTATATCAAGCCAAAAATCTAATTTTAACATTACTTCTGAATATAAAGTGAGTAAATATTTTTTAACTGAACTTCAGCTATATTCTTGACCAAGTCAATGCTTATATGACAAAATGTCTATATTAAAGGAGTAAATCGGTTATAACACTTTAACCATTCACAGAGTAAGCAATAATTGCTAGATCAATGTCCCCATTTGCCAAAATATCATATTCCCTAATTAGATTTCAGCTTTGCCCTTTTATATCAGCATGATTATTGGCGTGATCTCGAATCGCAATGTACATACTGACCTCGCCTCTTCCAAACCGAGCATGACAGCCTCATAGAAATAAATGAAGCTGCCACACTCTTGGCCAGGAGATGCGTATTCAGTCCGTTCATTGTGATCCGAGATCAAGCACATGATCATGGACATCTGAAGAAGCTCTAAATGTGAGTGCTTCGCTACAACATTTATTGCCCATTAACCCTTTAATAACACAGCTAATTTGGCATTCAAGCTACAGTGAGTTTAACGCTTTTTTCTTTATAGCTAATCTGTTACCAGATTTCACAATAAAAACCTGATACATTATTAAATAGATTTGTAGACGAAATGTGGTGTACTTACTTTGAAAGAAATTGCTATATTTGTAAGAATGGCTTTTGCAAGAATTATTATATTAGACAGATATTAATGTGAGCATTTCATGAGTCCAGCTCTAGCTGTATAGTACTAAAAGTATGCTCATTTGCATGTTAGAAAAATATTTAGAATGGAGAGTCCTCAGTGGTTGATACCTTTCAATGGCTAACTGAAAAGATGGTAACAAATTGCAAGCTTTCGAGACTACACAGGTCTGACCTGTGTAGTCTCGAAAGCTTGCAATTTGTTACCATCTTTTCAGTTAGCCATTGAAAGGTATCAACCACTGAGGACTCTCCATTCTAAATATTTTTCTATCTACTGGCTAACACGGTACCAAGATATATATCTTTACTGTATCATTTTGCATGTTAGACACACAAAGTTTAAAGTAGGATTATGCAACAATTCTGATGTAGATTTTAAAGTAATTACATCAGCATTATCCCCATTATCAGCATAATATTATGACCCTCCCGGAATAAGCTAAGGGCGAAACGCGCATCGGGGCAAGGGGGAACCACCGGACCACCCACACTTACCCATGGCTATTTGAATTCAGGTAAATACCTTTACTTGGTGTATATTTAGCTATATTTTTAATGCAGGGCCATCATTATTATTAAGACAAAGGGTCTTTTGATTTCTTTGGAAAATTTATAGGCCCCTTCTATACAGATTTAGTTGTTATTGGTTGGGTCCCTTTACATTTATAAGCAGTGCCTCATTTTGCCAGCATAACTGTAACATAGTTATTGTAATGAATATACATTTTTTTTTTTTATAAGTAACTTATCTCAGATTTTTGGTCTGGGCTGGTGTTCTGGTGCCCCTTACTGGGTATTTTTGAGTAAATGCGTTCTGTACCTGTATTTTAACAAACAATTATTAATGAAAGGTTATTTTAATTGGAATCTAATGGTTCTCTTTGGTTTGTCTACTATCTCATCACAGCTGGACATTTTGTTGTTTTGATTATTTAGAAGTGCCATTTCATGAAAAGTTTGTTAGGACTAATGTTTTGGTAATGATGTTATCCTGTAGTCTACAGGACTTCAGACGCTGACATCCCAACTACATATAAGAGCATGTACTGGACTTTGTGCCAGACTGTATATCACATGACCCAAGCAATTGGGAAATGGAGCTGGGATTAAATCATCTACACTGAATATTGCTGTAATTTTACTAATCTATATGCAAATAAATAAAAAGAAAGTTCCACTTTAAGAATCATAAGGTATAACTTCTCTGTGGACTTTATTGTGTTTTTGACCTGCGTATGTGTTGGCAACCTGATTAGCAAACAATTAATATGGACAATGTACTTCAATAATTTTAATGTATATATTAATTGATCACAGTATATAAAACTTGTTTAATGGAGAGGTAGTGAGGAGGAACGTAAGTGCAGCAAACAATATTGGAAACATGGGCAATGGTGGTAAAGATTTAGTAAAATGTACTGTAAATACTATAGCTAAAATTTACAATTTGTAAATAAAAATTCTACTATTTTCAGACTTAACACATGCTGATATCATTTTAGCTGAAGACTCATCAAATAGAAATGCAAATGAAGAGGTAAAACAACACCCAGAAAGAATAAAAAAGTATCATAATCACTTCTGACATTATGCTAGGTATGAAAGCGTAAATTAAACTTGTGGAAAAAGATAACATATGGCAAGAGAATGGCTAAAAATAAACTTTAATCTAATTTGCTTTCCATGCGTCTCTGCATTGTGTGCTGTATATCATTCTGTATATAACCTAACTCAAAATTTTATAATTACTTGAACAGTATGGATAGTCTTCTGCTGCGAATTTACAACTAAAAATTCAGTGTAAATGCAAGTACGCATCTGTCAAATAAAAGGTCATTCATTATGAGAGGAAAGGAAAGGAAGGATAGGAAAAGGAAGGAAGGAAATAGCTAAGGTGTAACAAAAAAATATTGGGATATAAATACTGTAGTAACATGTCTCCTTGTGCAGAGTGACATGACTGATATGCCAGTGGAAGGAGGCATATAAGCAGTAATAAGCCATGCAATGCTCCTCAGGGAAATTAAATATTCATATTGCCTCTTCAGAGAGGAAGAGGACTAGAACTCTAGAGCCACCTTTGCAAGTAGCTGTCTTAAAAGTCAATTTCGACCCTTTAATAAGCCTTGTCTTATGACATACAGTAGGATAAAACGCAAACATGATTCTCAAATTGCACACACACCAAAACACAGTGTCTGTAAATTGAGATTTTGATTTGGCTTTTATCTTGAGTAATGTGGCACGGTTCATTTTAGGGTCAATAGTGGAATTTAGAAATGTTATTTCAATAGAAGGCACTAGAGTTCCAGTCCTCTTCCTCTCTGAAAAGCAAATTTACATAAAATCATATTGTTTCATCAATGTATTTAACCCTACTACCATCAGCTCCATGTGAAGCTTAATGTAAAGTTACACTTTCCTGACATTTCATTGAACAAGAATAAAAAAAGGCTCATAAGTGTGCCCTCATCCTCATTCAAAATCAAGGTCACCCCTCAGACCATATCCTAAGGTTCATACGGAACTTCAGCATGACTGCACAATTCTTCAGATCCCAGACCATATCCTTAATTTATTAGACTTTATACATCATACCTTCTAATTATAGGGCCTAAAGTCTGAACACAAAATTAATTCAAACTCCAAACCAGGCTCCTAATTTATCAGATAATAAACCACATCACCTAATAATTATTAGACCTTAAACTGTACAAGCCATTTGTACTTGTCATAGATCCTAGCAGTGCTTTGCGCCTCCAGCACAACGCTAAGCAACAGTTTCTTTTTTATCTTACAGCTAATGCATACAAAATGGACTGTCTTTAAAATAACAATAAGGCTCCATAAGGATCCATCCTATACACTTTTGTCAGATACTAAATAAAAGTACTTATCAATCACAAATCCTCTAAATGAGGAAATACATCTGCACCATCATTTATGTTTTTCTGTTCCACTATACAGATACAAAAATGTAAAAAAAAATATTTTTTGACAAATTAAAATACCTTATTAACTATCATGTGATCTATTGGGTTTCTATCACGATTTCAATCATATCCAGACACAACGGGTAATTAATCATTGTGAATGATGTGACGGAAAGCAGCAAACACAAGAATACCAAGATAAACACAGAGCTGCTGTCACTAAGTTCTTCGATTCCTGAATTATATATCTACTGTCTTCCACAGCCTCATAGATTCATCCCTGCCATAGAAAAATTAAAATCCATAAAACCTCTCCTGAAGGGAGATAGAGCTGACAATTAAATCTCCTTTTGAAGTAGGACCTCACATTGAATATATGGAGAAGAGAGGAAACTAGTTATAGCTAGGGAGAGAAAAACTAATTAAAATAACCTTTGAAGCAGTGACCCCTATGTAGCTGACCACCCCCTTTGTAAACAGATAATTTAAGGAAAATCCTATTGGCTAACAAATGTGAGGCCAATCTTAGCTTGAATACACAAAAATGTGGAGAAGGGCAGAATTTCGATCGGTAGAGATAAGATCCCCAACTAAAAAGAAAATTTAAAATCCTTTGTCTACCTTATAGAAATTAGGAATTGAGGTTTTATGAGCTGCGTCATTGTAATAGAAGTGATGAAATGATGAACACACAGCATGGTTTTGCGTCGTTGAGTGATGACCGGGGACCATCAAATGTATATATGTCATATAGATTACTATATCTATCCCCTGTCTCCTTTCTATAAACAGATGACCTGGGCCTTTCATGGGCAAAGATGTCGTACAAGTTGGGAATCTCATAATTTTTTAAGACTAAAACACATTTTTGAGTTCTCTGAAGTCGTGCGCTGTTATGAGTCACCACAAGGGAGGTATATGAGTGTAACCTGTGCCAATGCCAATTATTATCTATGTTAAATGCCAGCAAGATACATTGCTGTTTAGGATTGTTCCAGGTTACACTGAAGTTCTTCCCTCTATAAATCTGAGTCATTTCCATGACACAGGTTTAGTAATTTTTTTGTTATTCCTTTATATTTTGTGTAGTTTTGTATACCGTATTGTTTGCTCCCATTTTGTATCATCTTGTATATTTTTTTCGAAACACTGCCTATCTTTCTGGATTAAATAGATACATTTAATTGCTCTGTTTCTCTTTCTCTGTAAACTTCATCCTGAAGCCATACGCTACCTGTAATGGGTGTCCAATCGACCTGTAAAGTGACTGTCACTGTGAGTATCCCAATAATTTACCCAGTAGTGAAAGTATCTGATGCATCATCCAAGAATCATTTGCCAATTGAGTATTCGCCTGACGACTGGAAGCAGCAGAGTGCTGTTCCTTGATAATCCCAAACACAATGCCTGAGAAATACTATAAACGCATTCAATGAAACTACCTTGAGGGTATATCACTAACAAAAGTATTGTCACATATTTTTTAAAGGCCAGATATTCCTTTTAATGACAGTAAATGTAAGCATTCTTTGCAACGTTGAGAATCTCTCCCCCATGTGCTCACCCACCTATCTACTCTCTCTTCCCCATGTGCTGACTTCTTCCATCTGTGCTCTCTTCTTTGACTTGTCTACCCCATGTGCTGTATTCTACCCTCATGTGCTGACCCGTTTGAGCTGTCTTCTCCCTGTGCTCTGTCTCTCTCACCCCTGTGTGCTTTCTCTCTCCCCATCTGCTGTCTTCTCCTCTCATGTCATCTCTTCTTTGACATGTGCTCTCCCCCTTGTCTGCTCTCTCTCTCCACCACTGTGCTGTAATAGGGAATCAAATTGCGCAGTAAATCAGACTGCCACCATCTTTGTGCAGACAGATAGCAGCACTCACATTAAAACTGCGCATGCGCTCCTCCTGTATAAAGATGGCGACGGTCAGTGAATCATTCGGCTGATCCTGGCAGCGGCGTGTTAACAACGGTGTTCCGCTTGTGGTACCGCACAAGAGGCTGGTACCAGCAGCAGTTTCCATATTGAGACACCCATCACTTGGGTGTCCCAATATGGAGGTCAGTGAACTTCAACTGCTTGGAATTCTGGGATCCGGACACATCTGTACGGAACAGGATGTGAAGACATTACAAGGTAAGTATATATTAAGATTTTTTTTCTTTGAATAAATATTTAGGGGACAACCTCTACGTTTTAGGGTTTTTTGTAATCATTGGGTTGCTTTGAAATGTTAAAGCAGATGTCCTACTGAGCATAAATTGACCTTGTTAAATTTTTTAGTCATTTTCAATCCCACACTAAAATCATAGATTTTGTGCTCATCAAAGTTTGTGTGTATCTTAAAAGGAACCTGCTATCATGAAAATGCAGTCCAATCTGCAGGCAGCACCATGTTATAGAGTAGCATAATAAAAAATAATGGGAAAACAGGAACAAGGGAGAGTCAGCTCATTGCAATCTGAAGCATCTTGTTAGCTGAATGCACAACACGGAGCTGCTCCAGTCCAAGCTGATATTATCTTGTAGAGAAACATGGTTCTCCAGTCATGACAGAAAAAGAGATAAGTATAAAACTTCACTTTTATTTAGGCAACATTTATTTTTAAAGCCAACGCATTTTGGCTAGTGTGCCTTACTCATGCTCTTTGTGAACAATAATTCAGCTAGGCTAATAAACATTTTTTAACTGGTTGATTAATTAGCACCTATGTGCCAAAACAATATCTTTCGGCACATAGGTGCTAATTAGCTGGCGAACAAATGTTTATCAGCTTAGCTACAGTGGGGGAAACAAGTATTTGATCCCTTGCTGATTTTGTAAGTTTACCCACTGACAAAGACATTAACAGTCTGTAATTTTAGGGGTAGGTTAATTTTAACATTGAGAGAAAGAATATCAAAAATAAAATCAATAAAATCACATTTTATCAATTATATAAATTTATTTGCAATTTGCAGTGAGAAATAGGTATTTTATCCCTCTGGCAAGGAAGACTTAATACTTGGTGGCAAAACCCTTGTTGGCAAGCACAGCAGTCAGACTTTTTTGTAAAAAATCGGCACTCAACTTAACGTAAAACAGGCGATTTAATGGTGTCCACAAAATAACATATATAGAGTGTTCTCAGTCTGAGAGACAAAATAGGAATCTTGTGGGTGTGATACCTTTTAATGGCTAACAAAATATAGTGAATGATGTTGCAAAACAAGCTTTCGAGACAGCTTGCACCTCTTCATCAGGCTGATATAACAAAATATTTGAGAAAACTCAAGTTAAATACAGTAATGAGCACAGGCAAGGTGTGATACATGGACATTTAAATAAACAGGACATTTAAATAAACATACACTGAACTTAAAGAGAGAATCCTTAATTAGGTAAGGTTAGACAAGTGCTGTAAAAATTTCATAGACCCCATATGCATGTGAGATCATGGTGGTGTGTTCATTGTTTTTTAAACCAACGTCTGGTGGTCCTTGGTAGTGTTTTCTGGCACGGGTACTTCCTGCTTAGTAACTGGGTTCCAGTAGCGTCAGCTGGTCCTCGGTAGTTCCATTGGCTCTTGTACCTTCGGGTAGCCATCCGGGATCCAGTCCCATCAGCTGGTTCTTGGCAGTGTCTTTTGCTCTGGTACCTTCTGCTCCCCATCTTGGTTCCAGTACCGTCAGCTGGTTCCGGGCAGAGGCTTTGGCTTAGGTGCCTCCTTCTGGGTGGTCCTTGGTAGTGCTTTCTGGCACGGGTACCTCCTGCTTAGTAACCGGGTTCAAGTAATGTCAGCTGGTCCTCGGTTGTTCCATTAGCTCCTGTACCTTCGGCTAGCCATCCGGGATCCAGTCCCATCTGCTGGTTCTCGGCAGTGACTTTTGCTCTTGTATATTCTGTTCCCCCCTGGTTCCAGTACCATCAGCTGGTTCCGAGTAGAGCCTTTGGCTTCAGTGCCTTCTTCTGGGTGTCCGAGTTCCACCAACGTCAGGTGGTCCTTGGTAGTGCTTTCTGGCACGGGTACCTCCTGCTTAGAAATCGGGTTCAAGTAATGTCAGCTGGTCCTCGGTAGTTCCATTGGCTCTTGGACCTTCGGCTAGCCATCCGGGTTCCAATACCGTCAGCTGGTTCTCGGCAGTGTCTTTGGCTCTTGTACTTTCTGCTCCCCATCCTGGTTCCAGTACCGTCAGCTGGTTCCGGATAGAGCCTTAGGATTAGGTGCCTCCTTCTGGGTGTCCAAGTTCCACCAATGTCAGGTGATCCTTGGTCTTGCTTTCTGGCACGGGTACCTCCTGCTTAGCAACCGGGTTCCAGTAACGTCAGCTGGTCCTCGGTAGTTCCATTGGCTCTTGTACCTTCGGCAAGCCATCCGGGTTCTAGTACTGTCAGCTGGTTCTCGGCAGTGTCTTTTGCTCTAGTACCTTCTGCTACATTTCCAAGTACAAGACCCTAATGATGATGACCCTGAAGACCGAGAAGCAGAAGAACAAGAAGCTGCAGAACAAAAAGCAGAAGATCATTAAGCATAAGACTAAAAGATATTATCTAAATTATAAGCAGAAGAAGACTAAGCAGTGTATGGGGGTGAGTCCGTTCCTCCACCTGGTGCCCCTGGAAAAAACCTGCTGCAGGTCAAAATGAACGTGGACACATCCTGTTGTAAATCTTTTGTGACAGGCAGAACAGAAGGTGTAATCTTCAAACTTTTATAGATAACAACTACAGGAAGGCCTGGCTGCCACAAGTAAGAATATGATGAAAGAGAAGAATATGAAGAATGTAAAAAAAAAATAATAATACAAAGAAGGTGAAGAAGAAAAAGATGGATAAGGTGAAGGAGAAGTTGATGGAAAAGATGATGCTGCTGAGGATGATAAAGAAGAAAGTGTGGGAGAAGTTAAAAAGAAGGTGAACAGCATGAAAGTAGTGAAACATAAATATCTGACTAAATATAAAAAATCGTAATGTAGTGTATAGCTTTGTAACTCCGAACGTCTTAAAAAAAATAATAATAATTCCTGCTATTCCATTTAATTGGGCTAAATCTCTATGCATTTAATGTCTCCTCCACCTCCCCCAATACATCCTACATTATTCTTAGTTGTTTTCCTTCATGTAGAATTAACCTACAAGGAAAAAAAGGGTTTATTTTAATTCTGATATTTTTGTCCCATTGACTAGCATTGGTATTGCGTATCGGTATCGGCGATATCTGATATTTTTTGAATATCGGACGATCCAATACGATACCGATACTTCTGGATATCGGAAGGTATCGCTCAACACTAATGGAGATACAATACAGATAGGAATTCCTAGTCATATAGTACACCCACAGATAATAAATATCATAATGAGCAACTTATCCCTCAAATTCTTTATACACATCCATTCATGGCCTTTTTGTGGTAAGTAGATTAATCTACATTTCAAGCTGACGTAATATCCAATAATATACACGTACTCATGCTAAAAGGATATTCAATATTTAATACACATAAAGTGCTAGGTCATCTAAGCGCCCATAATAGACTAATGTCAGTATATTACATCTCAATGCCACATAAGTAACTTTACTGATGTTCACCGCTATTTACTCAGTATAAATCCCAATTAATTAGATCCAAGTAAAGTGCATAGTGCTTTGATATATAATACATAGGTCCCATCATATAAAGAAAGTGCCACATTAACATGAGTCATGAATGCAACAGTGTACTTCGGCACCTTGAATACCCTTAGGTTTCAGAATAAAGAGGCAGGTATATATATAGATAGTGATACACAACCTACGTAGGCTGCCCAAATCCCCTAAGGGATAACGCCTCTAGTGCACCAGTGAGCTTAAATACCATATGTATCCATGAGATAACATATACATGTAAGTAAATTAGTGGTGTATGACCAGATTAGGCTGTCCAAGTCCTCGACGCGCGTTTCGCGTACAGCTTCCTCAATGGGGGGTTTCATGTGTGTGTGTTAATTTTGTCCGAGCCTTTATACTGCTGCGGGTCAAAGATGTCAGCGGTTAGATTCGGCGCTTCCGCCAGCATGCTTGGCATGACGTCACCCCAGATCAGCGTCACGTGCCGACGCGTCAGGATAGGGGTGGAGCCAGCAGCAGTACAGACGCGTCTCCAGGGAGACACATACACAGGAAGCCAGTGAGAGTGCTCACCGCAATGAATGCTAGGGCCAGGAAGTATCAGTGATGTACGAGACTTGCGTGTCACCTGTCTGTGAAAAAATGACTTTGTTTACCCGAGACTTGGATAAATAAATTAATAAAATAATATATTTTCCCTATTTCCGCCAGTTTTGTATGACTGAAAGGGGTGTTGCAGGGTAATACTGCACTCATAAATAGCATTCCTAACTATGGGCAGAACACCTATTAAAATCACTGATATCCATACATGACCCATGTTAGTAAAAGTAGATGAACTATTAAAGGAAATAATTATAAAGATACACAGATATATTATGTGCAGACGTGAAACATACTGAAGATTGATATATTAACAACCAAAATCCCACATTATTAAATGCTGGGAACAATGAAGAGATCCACATACCATGTTAAAAACAACATTTTATTTATTAAGGCCAAAATGCCACTATAAAAAACAAACAATAATAAAAAAAGCAAAATGCCGTCTAGGGGACGCCAGATTTTTTAGAATTGGAAAATTCTCCACTTAAACACAAATCACATAAATTTTTTTATTATATCACTAAACAAGGTGTATAAACTAATATTCAAAATATATGCATTAATATATGCATTATTATATCCAGGCCCAAATATCCCCAAAGCAGTCTTATCATGGCAGTCTTATCATGGCAGATATTTCCTGTGCTAAAATTAACATACAGGGACATAGAAACATTCCTTAACTGCCCTCACTGCCTAATGGCCTTTAAGATACAAGCCAAACAATCTACCTGATGTAGAGTTCTATTAACGGTGATATAACATTGCCAATATATAGTGAGAAGTTGGTCATTACCTATAACGTGGATGCTCCTGGCGTCCCCTCACCCCGACGCACGTTTTGCCACCAGCATCTTCCGGGGGCGTGTCAAGGTGAGGGGTAGCCGTGTATTTATGTGAGCCCAAACCTATCAGTGATGTCCAGTGCCAGTCAGGTGATGTGGCGCATAGGCGTCCTTCCCGCCTCCTACGTCATCCTTCCCAGGCAACGCTCAATGACACGCACGCTCTTTGCGTGTCAGTGTCAGTGTAAGAGCGCAACCCGAAAGTGATGGAGTCCGGGGCCGGCGTGCATGCGCGCTACCGATCGGAACTTTTGTCATCACAAGATTGAAAAGGAAGAGGAGAATAGAGAAGAGGTCTGGTACACGGAACAGGACTTTCCTAGTTTTCTTTTTGTCTCCCCCCCCCTTCCTTTTCTTCCCCTTGTCCTGTACCAGGCCTCTTCTCTATTCTCCTCTTCATTTTCAATCTTGTGATGACAAAAGTGCCGATCAGTGGTTATGGTTAGGGATAGGATTAGGGTTAGGAGTGTGTAAGGGTTATGCTTGTGGTTAGGGTTATGGTTAGTGATGGGGTTAGAGTTATGGGTGGATTTGGGTTAGGATTGTGGTTATGGTTGGGATTAGGGTTAGAGGTGTGTTGGAGTTAGAGTTGGAGTTAGAATTGGGGGGTTCCACTTTTTAAGTACATCAGGGGGTCTCCAAACGTGACATGGCGCCACCATTAATTCCAGCCAATTTTGCATTCAAAAAGACAAACGGTGCTCCTTCCCTTCTGAGCCCTGCCATGCCCCCAAATAGTGACTTGCCCCCACATATGTAAATATGTACTCAGGAGAAATTGCACAACAAATTTTGTGGTCCATTTTCTCCTGATACCCTTGTGAAATTGAAAAAAATTGGTTCCAGCGTAATTTTTTTGTGAAAAAAGTAAAATGTTAATTTTTACTTCCACATTGCTTTTATTCTTGTGAACCACCTGAAGGCTTAATAATTTTTTTGTTAGAAAAGCAAAATGTTCATTTTAACCTTCCACATTGCTTTAGTTCTCATGAAACACTTGAAAGGTTAATTAACTTCTTTAATGTTGTTTTGCGCACCTTGAAGAGTCCAGCTTTTAGAATGGTGTCACCTTTGGGTATTTTCTGTTATACTGACCCTCCAAACTCACTTCAAATGTGAAGTGGTCCTAAACAAACTGAAATCGCTGGTAATGAGGAAAATGTTATTTATTAACTATTTTGGGTGACTTCACTCTCTGATTAAAGGGTAAAAAAAAAAATTAAAAGTTTGAAAATTGAAAAATTTTCAAAATGTTTGCCAAATTTCTGTTTTTTTTCCATAAATAAACACAAGTTATATCAAAATAATTTTTATCACTAGCATGAAGTACAATATGTCATGCTCCAGAGGTATAACCTCATAAATTGACAGTGGTAAGAGTTGTAAAAATTGGCCTGGTCATTAAGTACCAAATTGGCTGTGTCACTAAGGCATTAATATTGTTTGTGTGGTAACCTCTTCATAGTTTATATATATATATATATATATATATATATATATATATATATATATATATATAAATATATATATATATATATATATATATATATATTTATGTATGCTAGAAAACACTTGTTTGTTGATACATTTTCTATTCTTATTGAAATACATTGTTAATTTCACTCAAAAGAATTATAACATCTCTTTGATGGGAAATAAATCATCCCAATAAAATACACCTTAGTCACCTTTGGTCTACATTCTCCGCGCACCCAAAATTGTCACAGTAAATATTATTGTACTTTTGCTCTTACAAATGGTATTTGAGTTCTGCACGGATGCCCACAACACAATAAGTTAGAAATCTCATAGAACCAGTATAAAAGATGTGTACATAATCCATCTCACAAGTCAATTGGCCTTTGAACCATACTGGTATGTTTCCATCCAAAAACTGCCTTATTTAATTTTACCTTTCTATTTTAAGTTACACATCTGAGACTTCATAATCTTATCTTCATCAAGCTGGCTTGCTCTTCCCCAGTTCCATAATCAAAGTTCCTTGATGGCAGGCTTTAGAAATCATCTCCAGGGAGAACAGAAGTGCCTGTGAAAAGCCTTATCGGGAAACTACAGAACATCCTGCTTGTCTTTATCTCATCTCATCTTATTTCTTAATGGCTGTCATTGAATTGCAGAGAATTAACTGATATTCTAGTTTGCCATTATAGGAACAGAAGTGAAAGCTCATCTAACAATACACTGTAAAAGACTGCAAATACACTTTACTTGAATATCAGAGCTTGTCTTAGAGAAACAATCACAATCATTACAGAAGTAATGTAATTATGTTTTCCAGAGTTACAAAAAACAGATTCTAAACCAGATAGCTACTTTATAGCTGTCACAATCACAGAGCGTACATTGCTAATCTAAAAGAACCATGTTATTAATTGTAATGAAACTCACAAAACTAGTTTAACCAATAATTGTATAATGTATTGGCACTAAAATGAAAGTATATTGTCTGATAGACTCTAAGGGTACCGTCACACTATACGATTTACCTACGATCACGACCAGCGATACGACCTGGCCGTGATCGTAGGTAAATCGTAGTGTGGTCGCTGGGGAGCTGTCACACAGACAGCTCTCCAGCGACCAACGATGCCGAAGTCCCCGGGTAACCAGGGTAAACATCGGGTTACTAAGCGCAGGACCGCGCTTAGTAACCCGATGTTTACCCTGGTTACCAGCGTAAAAAAAAACAAACAGCACATACTTACATTCCGGTGTCTGTCCCTTGCCGTCTGCTTCCCGCACTCACTGACTGCCGGCCGTAAAGTGAAAGCACAGCACAGCGGTGACGTCACCGCTGTGCTCTGCTTTCACTTTACGGCCGGCAGTCAATTGAGTGCGGGAAGCAGACGGCAAGGGACCTGACGGACACCGGAATGTAAGTTTGTGCTGTTTTTTTTTTTTACATTTACGCTGGTAACCAGGGTAAACATCGGGTTACTAAGCGCGGCCCTGCGCTTAGTAACCCGATGTTTACCCTGGTTACAAGCGAACGCATCGCTAGATCGCATCGCTAGATCGGTGTCACACACACCGATCTAGCGATGACAGCGGGAGATCCAGCGACGAAAGAAAGTTCCAAACGATCTGCTACGACGTACGATTCTCAGCAGGATCCCTGATCGCTGCTGCGTGTCAGACACAGCGATATCGTAACGATATCGCTGGAACGTCACGAATCGTACCGTCGTAGCGATCGAAATGGCACTGTGTGACGGTACCCTAAGCTATCTATAAACTGCACATACAGTAAAGTCCATAGATATTTGGACAGAGACAACATTTTTCTAATTTTGGTTATAGATAGTGTTGAGCATTCCGATACCGCAAGTATCGGGTATCGGCCGATACTTGCGGTATTGGAATTCCGATACCGAGATCCGATACTTTTGTGGTATCGGGTATCGGTATCGGATCAATAGGGATGTGTAAAATAAAGAATTAAAATAAAAAATATTGATATGCTCACCTCTCCGGCGGCCCCCGGACATCACGCTGGTAACCGGCCGGCTTCTTTGTTTAAAATGAGCGCCTTCAGGACCTGCAAATGACATCGCGGCTTCTGATTGGTCGCGTGCCGCCCATGTGACCGGCACGCGACCAATCAGAAGCCGCGACGTCATTCTCATTCACAAAACTCCTAATTCTAGGAATTAAGGACCTGCGAATGACGTCGCGGCTTCTGATTGGTCGCGTGCCGGTCACATGGGCGGCACGCGACCAATCAGAAGCCGCGACGTCATTCGCAGGTCCTGAAGGCGCTCATTTTAAACAAAGAAGCTGGCTACCAGTGTGATGTCCAGGGGCCGCCGGAGAGGTGAGCATATCAATATTTTTTATTTTAATTCTTTATTTTACACATCCCTATGGATCCCAGGGCCTGAAGGAGAGTTTCCTCTCCTTCAGACCCTGGGAACCATGAGAATACCTTCCGATACTTGATGTCCCATTGACTTGTATTGGTATCGGATATCGGTATCGGCGATATCCGATATTTTTCGGGTATCGGCCGATACTATCCGATACCGATACTTTCAAGTATCGGACGGTATCGCTCAACACTAGTTATAGACATTGCCACAATGAATTTTAAACAAAACAATTCAGATGCAGTTGAAGTTCAGACTTTCAGCTTTCATAAAGCCAAAGCTACCCAGGAGTTTATTAAAGCAAAGAAGTGGAATATTCTTGAATGGCCAAGTCAGTCACTTTATCTCAACCCAATTGAGCATTCAGTTCACTTGTTAAAGACTAAACTTCAGACAGAAAGGCCCACAAACAAAACAGCAACTGAAAACCACCACAGTGAAGGCCTGGCAGAGCATCAAAAAGGAGGAAACACAGCGTCTGGTGATGTCCATGAGTTCAAGACTTCAGGCAGTCATTGCCAACAAAGGGTTTTCAACCAAGTACTAGAAATGAACATTTTATTTAAAATTATTTAATCTGTCCAGTTACTTTTGGTCCCTTTAAAAACAGGGTGGCACATGTTAAGGAGCTGAAACTCCTAAACCCTTTATCCAACTTTAATGTGGATACCCTAAAATGAAAGCTGAATTGTTTTGTTTAAAATTCATTGTGGTAATGTCCAAATATATATGGACTTAACTGTAGACTATCGCTGCAGCGTCACTGTTTGGTCGCTGGAGAGCTGTCACACAGACAGCTCTCCAGCGACCAACGATGCCGGTAACCAGGGTAAACATCGGGTTACTAAGCGCAGGGCCGCGCTTAGTAACCCGATGTTTACCCTGGTTACCATTGTTAAAGTAAAAAAAACAACCACTACATACTTACCTACCACTGTCTGTCCCTGGCGCTGTGCTTCTCTGCTCTGGCTGTGAGCGCCGGGCAGCCGGAAAGCAGAGCGGTGACATCACCGCTCTGCTTTCCGGCCGCTGTGCTCACAGCCAGATCAGAGAAGCAGAGCGCCGGGGACAGACAGCGGTAGGTAAGTATGTAGTGGTTGTTTTTTTTACTTTAACGATGGTAACCAGGGTAAACATCGGGTTACTAAGCGCGGCCCTGCGCTTAGTAACCCGATGTTTACCCTGGTTACCAGCGAAGACATCGCTGAATCGGTGTCACACACGCCGATTCAGCGATGTCTACGGGGAGTCCAGCGACGAAATAAAGTCCTGGACTTTCTTCCCCGACCAGCGACATCACAGCAGGGGCCTGATCGCTGCTGCCTGTCACACTGGACGATATCGCTAGCCAGGACGCTGCAACGTCACGGATCGCTAGCGATATCGTCTAGTGTGACGGTACCTTAACCGTTTATATGATGTAGCCACTATTGACAGCAACATCTAAGGGGTTAAACAGATAAGGATGGTGCCAACACTGACCATGACTGATGCAGAAAGTTGTCAGCTATAGTGTACAGCCGACAGCTGCTGTGCTGGATTGTCACCTGTAAGGGGATGCTATTCTCTTATATCCCAGGTCAGTAGAAAAACATACTGGTGGTCATTAAGGGGTTAAATCGAATTGATGAGCTGGCAAGAGAGAACACTCTCAGTGCACATTGCAAGGAGACAACCCATAGAGTAGGAAGGGCAGAGACTGGCCTTGCCCTTGAAATTGATATCATTTTTAGGGGCATAACTGATCTCTGCTTGTCCTCTCCTACCTCTACCTCTGAAGATACCAATCGTGTTGTGTATAATGTATCCTATGTCTTTTGTATGTAATGGGCAGCACGGTGGCGCAGTGGTTAGCACTGCAGCCTTGCAGCGCTGGAGTCCTGGGTTCAAACCCCACAAAGGACAACATCGGCAAAGAGTTTGTATGTTCTCCCCATGTTTGCGTGGGTTTCCTCCAGGTACTCCGGTTTCCTCCCACATTCCAAAGACATACTGATAGGGAATTTAGATTGTGAGCCCCATCGGGGACAGTGATGATATGTGCAAAAATGTAAAGCGCTGCGGAATATGTTAGCGCTATATAAAAATAAAGATTTTTATTATTATGTGTCATGTGTGGTGTAAAAATACTAACAATCTATAGTGTATAAGTGATGTTGGTAGTGTACAGTATAGAATACCATATGACATAGACTAGGATTTAGGACATAGTGACTGTAGTTACAGTATGTAGTGACGTTAGGGTAAGAGTGTTAATGTTTGGGACTAGCCTATAGTTGGAAGGGTTTGGCGTTATGGAAAAAGACCACTTCCTGTAGACATTCAGATAGGGATAAGTTCATGTTTAAGTTGGAAGTGTCTATGAGCAGTGATGCCGTTGAGGGGGTACTACAGAAAAGGAGACTAAAGGACAAAGAATAACTCAAACTTGAAATGACTGAAGAGACAGTGTGGCTGTCCAAAGAAAAAGAAAGTCCTTCTGTAGGACGACATTTCACAAAAATCCCTGAGCTTGGTGAATGGCGAAGGAAATAGGACTGAATTCATGTGTCTGGTGTGGGTCTCAAGCAGCAGATCCAGGGTACCAGAAGAAGAAATAGGATGCAGGATGCTGAGTACCGTATATACTAGAGTATAAGCCGAGATTTTCAGCCCATTTTTTGGAACTGAAAGCCCCCCTCTCGGCTTATACTCAAGTCATACCCGGGGGTCAGCAGGGGAGGGGGAGCGGGGGCTATCTAATTATACTTATCTACCCCTGGCGCGGTCCCTGCAAGTCCCTGCTCTTCCAGCACTGCATATTCTTCCTGTACTGAGCGGTCACATGGTACAGCTCATTACAGTAATTAATATGCGGCTCCACCTCCCATAGGGGTGGAGCCACATATTCATTACTGTAATGAGAGGTAACGGTGACCGCTCAGTACAGGAAGAATATGCAGCGCCGGGAGAAGCAGGGACTGCACCGCGCCAGGAGCAGGTAAGTATACGGGGAGGGGGAGCGCAGCGCTGCGCGATATTTACCTCTCCTCGTTCCGGTGCGGCTCCGTCATCAGCATCCTCTGGCAGTGATGCTAAGGTCAGAGGGCGCGATGACGTGGTCAGTGCACGCCGTCTGCTGAACGTCAGTTCTAGACGGAGCCGCACCCGAACGAGGAGCAGGTGAAAGTGCCGGGGTCCTGAGTGACGGAGAGGTGAGTATGTGATTTTTTTTATCGCAGCCACAGCATATGGGGCAAGTGACTGTATGGAGCACCTTATGGGGCCATAACGATTGTGCAGCACTATAAGGGGCATGTGACTGTATGGAGCATCTTATGGGGCCATAACGATTGTGTAACACTATAAGGGGCAAGTGACTGTATGGAGCATCTTACGGGGCCATAACGATTGTGCAGCACTATAAGGGGCAAGTGACTGTATGGAGCATCTTATGGGGCCATAACGATTGTGCAGCACTATAAGAGGGCAAGTGACTGTATGGAGCATCTTATGGGGCCATATCGATTGTGCAGCACCATAAGGGGCAGTGACTGTATGGAGCATCTGTATGGGGCCATAACGATTGTGCAGCACTATAAGGGGCAGTGACTGCATGGAGCATCTTATGGGGCCATAACGATTGTGCAGCACTATAAGGGGCAAGTGACTGTATGGAGCATCTAATGGGGCCATAACGATTGTGCAGCACTATAAGGGGCAAGTGACTGTATGGAGCATCTAATGGGGCCATAATGATTGTGCAGCATTATAAGGGGGCAAGTGACTGTATGGAACATCTTATGGGGCCATAAGGCTTGTGCAGCACTATAAGGGGGCAAGTGACTGTATGGAGCATCTTATGGGGCCATAACGATTGTGCAGCACTATAATGGGGCAAGTGACTGTATGGAGCATCTTATGGGGCCATAACGATTGTGCAGCATTATAAGGGGGCAAGTGACTGTATGGAGCATCTTATGGGGCCATACCGCTTGTGCAGCATTATAAGGGGGCAAGTGACTGTATGGAGCATCTTATGGGGCTATAACGCTTGTGCAGCACTATAAGGGGGCAAGTGACTGTATGGAGCATCTTATGGGGCCATAACGATTGTGCAGCACTATAATGGGGCAAGTGATTGTATGGAGCATCTTATGGGGCCATAACGATTGTGCAGCATTATAAGGGGGCAAGTGACTGTATGGAGCGTCTTATGGGGCCATACCGCTTGTGCAGCATTATAAGGGGGCAAGTGACTGTATGGAGCATCTTATGGGGCTATAACACTTGTGCAGCACTATAAGGGGGCAAGTGACTGTATGGAGCATCTTATGGGGCCATAACGACTGTGCAGCACTATAATGGGGCAAGTGACTGTATGGAGCATCTTATGGGGCCATACCGCTTATGCAGCATTATAAGGGGGCAAGTGACTGTATGGAGCATCTTATGGGGCCATAACGCTTGTGCAGCACTATATGGGGGCAAGTGACTGTATGGAGCATCTTATGGGGCCATAACGATTGTGCAGCACTATAATGGGGCAAGTGACTGTATGGAGCATCTTATGGGGCCATAACGATTGTGCAGCACTATAATGGGGCAAGTGACTGTATGGAGCATCTTATGGGGCCATAACGATTGTGCAGCATTATAAGGGGGCAAGTTACTGTATGGAGCATCTTATGGGGCCATAACGATTGTGCAGCACTATAAGAGGGCAAGTGACTGTATGGATCATCTTATGGGGCCATAACGATTGTGCAGCACTATAATGGGGCAAGTGACTGTATGGAGCATCTTATGGGGCCATAACGATTGTGCAGCACTATAAGGGGCAAGTGACTGTTTGGAGCATCTTATTGGGGCCATAACGTTTGTGCAGCATTATATTGGGTGTTATGTACTGGTGGCCTAGGAACAACATGAGACGTTCTCTGGAGAAGGTGGAACCTGTACTGACCGCAGACCTGAACTTAACGCCACAACTAGCAGTAGCCGTGGAATGTACATAACGCTCCCTAGACATCTCGACACAGCCGGAGGACTAATTAACCCTAAAGACAGAAAAGGAAAACCTATCTTGCCTCAGAGAAAATCCCCAAAGAATAGACAGCCCCCCACAAATATTGACTGTGAGAGAAGAGGGAAATAACATACGCAGACTGAAGTCAGAATTTAGCAAAGGAGGCCATACTAGCTAGATAGAAAGGATAGGACAGAATGCTATGCGGTCAGTATTAAAATACTAGAAAATATCCACCACAGAAAATACAAAAATCTCCACATCTGTCTAAAGACATGGAGGGTAAATCTGCATCTCCAGAGACACAGCTTGGCTGCAAAAATCCTTCACAGACAAAGCTGGACAAGACAAAACATGAAAAAGCACTGAACTATAAGGTCCACAGTATGTGGACAGCAAAAACAAAGCCAGAACTTATCTTTGTAGAAAAGAACCGCAAACAGGAGAGACCAGGTATGGATGTGAATCCTCCAAAAACAATGGACAACTGGCACTGACTAAAGGATAAAGCAGGACTAAATAGCCCAGCCCAAATTGCAAAAAGTGGATACACCTGATAAATGCTGCGATCCAAAGACAGCAGCACTACCACTCATAACCACCGGAGAAAGCCCAAGAGCAGAATTCACAACAGTACCCCCCCCCTTGAGGAGGGGTCACCGAACCCTCACCAGAGCCCCCAGGCCGATCAGGACGAGCCAAATGAAAGGCACGAACCAAATCATCAGCATGAACATCGGAGGCAACAACCCAAGAATTATCCTCCTCACCATAACCCTTCCATTTGACCAGATACTGATGCTTCCGCCTCTAAAAACGAGAATACAAAATCTTTTCAACCACATACTCCAACTCCCCATCAATCAACACCGGGGCAGGAGGATCAGCAGAGGGAACAACGGGCACCACATACTTCCGCAACAAAGATCTATGGAAAACATCATGGATGGAAAAAGAGGCTGGAAGAGCCAAACGAAAAGACACTTGATTGATAATCTCAGAAATCCTATAAGGACCAATAAACCGAGGCTTGAACTTAGGGGAAGAATCCTTCATAGGAACATGACGGGAAGACAACCAGACCAAATCCCCAACCTGAAGCCGGGAACCAACACACCGACGACGGTTAGCAAAACGCTGAGCCTCCTCCTGAGACAACACCAAATTGTCCACCACATGAGCCCAAATTTGCTGCAGCCTGTCAACCACAGAATCCACACCAGGACAATCAGAAGGCTCAACCTGCCCTGAAGAAAAACGAGGATGAAAAACCAAAATTACAAAAAAATGGCGAAACCAAGGTAGCAGAACTAGCCCGATTATTAAGGGCAAACTCGGCCAATGGCAAAAAAGCCACCCAATCATCAGATCAGCAGACACAAAGCATCTCAAATAAGTTTCCAAGGTCTGATTAGATCGCTCGGTTTGGCCATTTGCCTGAGGATGAAATGCGGAACAAAAAGACAAATCAATGCCCAGCCTAGCACAAAAGGCCCGCCAAAACCTAGAAACAAACTGGGAACCTCTATCGGACACAATATTCTCCGGAATGCCATGCAAACAAACCACATGCTGAAAAAACAACGGAACCAAATCAGAAGAGGAAGGCAATTTAGGCAAAGGTACCAAATGAACCATCTTAGAAAACCGGTCACAAACCACCCAGATAACCGACATCCTCTGGGAAACCGGAAGATCTGAAATGAAATCCATAGAAATATGCATCCAAGGTCTCTCAGGGACCGGCAAAGGCAGAAGCAACCCACTAGCGCGGGAACAGCAAGGCTTAGCCCGTGCACAAATCCCACAGGACTGCACAAAAGAACGTACATCCCGCGACAAAGAAGGCCACCAAAAGGACCTAGAAACCAAATCTCTGGTACCAAAAATCCCAGGATGGCTAGCCAACACAGAACAATGAACCTCAGAAATCACTTTACTAGTCCATCTATCAGGAACAAACAGTTTCACCACTGGACAGCGGTCAGGTTTATTAGCCTGAAATTCCTGAAGAACCCGTCGTAAATCAGGGCAAATGGCAGAGAGAATCACCCCTTCCTTCAGAATGCCGACCGGCTCAAGAACCCCAGGGGAATCAGGAAAAAAACTCCTAGAGAGGGCATCAGCCTTAACATTCTTAGAACCCGGAAGATGCGAGACCACAAAATCAAAACGGGAGAAAAACAGGGACCATCGAGCCTGTCTAGGATTCAGTCGTTTGGCAGACTCGAGGTAAATCAGATTCTTATGATCGGTCAGGACCACAATACGATGCTTGGCCCCCTCAAGCCAATGTCGCCACTCCTCAAATGCCCACTTCATAGCCAACAACTCCCGATTGCCGGCATCATAATTGCATTCCGCAGGCGAAAACTTCCGAGAAAAGAAGGCACACGGTTTCATCAAGGAATCATCAGAATTCCTCTGAGACAAAACGGCCCCTGCCCCAATCTCAGACGCGTCAACCTCAACCTGAAATGGAAGAGAAACATCCGGCTGACGCAACACAGGGGCAGAAGTAAATCGGCGTTTAAGCTCCTGAAAGGCAGAAACAGCCACGGAGGACCAATTCGTCACATCAGCGCCTTTCTTCATCAAATCGGTCAGAGGTTTAACCACACTGGAGAAGTTGGCAATGAAATGACGATAAAAATTAGCAAAGCCCAAGAATTTCTGAAGGCTCTTCACAGATGTGGGCTGAATCCAATCATGAATGGCCTGAACCTTAACCAAATCCATTTCTATAGATGAGGGAGAAAAAATGAAGCCCAAAAAAGAAACCTTCTGCACTCTAAAGAGGCACTTCGACCCCTTCACAAATAAAGCATTATTACGGAGGATCTGAAATACCATCCTGACCTGCTTCACATGAGACTCCCAATCATCGGAAAAAATCAAAATATCATCCAAATATACAATCATGAATTTATCAAGATAACTCCGAAAGATATCATGCATGAAGGACTGGAACAGAGATGGGGCATTAGCGAGTCCGAATGGCATCACAAGGTATTCAAAATGTCCTTCGGGCGTATTAAATGCAGTTTTCCATTCATCACCCTGCTTAATACGAATAAGATTATATGCCCCTCGAAGGTCAATCTTAGTAAACCAACTAGCCCCATTAATCCTAGCAAACAAATCAGTAAGCAGAGGCAAAGGGTATTGAAATTTGACTGTGATCTTATTCAAGAGGCGATAATCAATACAGGGTCTCAAGGAGCCAACCTTCTTGCCAACAAAAAAAACCCTGCTCCCAATGGCGAAGAAGATGGCCGAATATGCCCTTTCTCCAAAGACTCCTTAATATAGCTCCGCATGGTGGCATGTTCTGGCACAGACAGGTTGAAAAGTCGGCCCTTGGGGAACTTACAACCTGGAATCAAGTCAATAGCACAATCACAGTCCCTATGCGGTGCAAGGAAACTGGATTTGGGCTCATCGAATACATCCTGGAAATCTGACAAAAACTCAGGAATTTCAGAAGAGGGGGAAGAGGAAATTGACATCAAAGGAACGTGACCATGAACCCCCTGACAACCCCAACTAGTCACAGACATAGATTTCCAATCTAACACGGGATTATGTACCTGTAACCATGGAAAACCCAGCACAATATCATCATGCAAATTATGCAACACCAGAAAACGACAATCTTCCTGATGGGCTGGCACCATGCGCATGGTCAGCTGTGTCCAAAACTGAGGTTTATTTATAGCCAACGGTGTAGCATCAATCCCCCTTAAAGGAATAGGGTTCCGCAAAGGCTGCAAGGGGAAACCACAATGTCTGGCAAATTCCAAGTCCATTAAGTTCAGAGCGGCGCCCGAATCCATAAACGCCATGACAGAAAATGACGATAATGAGCAGATCAAGGTCACAGATAACAGAAATTTAGGTTGTACAGTACTGATGGTAACAGAACTAGCGATTCTCTTTGTACGCTTAGGGCAATCAGAAATAACATGAGCAGAATCACCGCAGTAAAAACACAACCTATTCTGACGCCTGAATCTTTGTCGTTCAGCTCTAGACAAAATACTATCACACTGCATAGGCTCAGAGCTCGGCTCGGAGGACAACGCCACAGTGTGCACAACTCTGCGCTCGCGCAAGCGCCAATCAATCTGAATGGCCAGAGACATAGAATCACTCAGGCCAGCAGGCGTGGGGAACCCCACCATAACATCTTTAACGGATTCAGAAAGACCCTTTCTGAAAATTGCCGCCAAGGAATCCTCATTCCATTTAGTCAACACCGACCATTTTCTAAATTTCTGGCAATACGATTCTGCCGCTTCTTGACCCTGACACAGGGCCAACAAGGTCTTCTCTGCATGATCCACTGAATTAGGTTCATCATACAATAACCCCAATGCTTGAAAGAAAGAATCAACATTAAGCAAAGCAGGATTGCCAGATTCCAGGGAAAATGCCCAATCCTGAGGATCACCACACAGCAGGGAAATAACAATTTTAACCTGCTGAATGGAATCACCAGAAGAACGGGGTTTCAGAGCAAAAAACAGTTTACAGTTATTTTTAAAGCTCAAAAATTTGGACCTGTCCCCAAAAAACAAATCAGGAGTAGGAATTCTAGGCTCTAAAGCCGGAGTCTGAACGATATAATCGGAAATACCCTGTACTCTAGCAGCAAGTTGGTCCACACGAGAAACCAATTCCTGAACCTCCATGCCAACGCCTAACTCCTGAGCCACCCAGAGGTAAAGAGGGAAGGAAAGACAAAACAGACTACAGAAAAAAAATGGCTCAGCACTTTCCTTCCCTTCTTATGAGATGCGTTTAACTCATTGTTGGCCAGTTGTACTGTTATGAACTGGTGGCCTAGGAGCAACATGAGACGTTCTCTGGAGAAGGTGGAACCTGTACTGACTGCAGACCTGAACTTAACGCCACAACTAGCAGTAGCCGTGAAATGTACCTAACGCTCCCTAGACATCTCGACACAGCCGGAGGACTAATTAACCCTAAAGACAGAAAAGGAAAACCTATCTTGCCTCAGAGAAAATCCCCAAAGAATAGACAGCCTCCCACAAATATTGACTGTGAGAAAAGAGGGAAATAACATTTGCAGACTGAAGTCAGAATTGCTTTAGCAAAGGAGGCCATACTAGCTAGATAGAAAGGATAGGACAGAATGCTATGCGGTCAGTATTAAAATACTAGAAAATATCCACCACAGAAAATGCAAAAATCTCCACATCTGACTAAAGACATGGAGGGTAAATCTGCATCTCCAGAGACACAGCTTGGCTGCAAAAATCCTTCACAGACAAAGCTGGACAAGACAAAACATGAAAAAACACTGAACAATAAGGTCCACAGCATGTGGACAGCAAAAACAAAGCCAGGACTTATCTTTGTAGAAAAGAACCGCAAACAAGTGAGACCAGGTATGGATGTGAATCCTCCAAAAACAATGGACAACTGGCACTGACTAAAGGATAAAGCAGGACTAAATAGCCCAGCCCAAATTGCAAAAAGTGGATACACCTGATAAATGCTGCGATCCAAAGACAGCAGCATTACCACTCATAACCACCGGAGGGAGCCCAAGAGCAGAATTCACAACAATTGGGCAAATGTGTTTATGGAGCATCTTATGGGGCCCTTATTACCCTTTATGCAGGATTACATGGGGCATATTTTAATATGGAGCATTTAATTGGGCTCCTGATTCAATATGGATATTCAAAAACACAAAACCTACTGATGTCTCAATTAATTTTACTTTTATTGGTATCTATTTTTACTTTTGACATTTACTGGTAGCTGCTGCATTTTCCACCCTAGGCTTATACTCGAGTCAATAAGTTTTCCCAGTTTTTTGTGGCAAAATTAGGGGGGTCGGCTTATACTCGGGTCGGCTTATACTCGAGTATATACGGTAAGTAGAGAGACTTACTGATCAGGACTGTGATGTTGAGCTTGGCTGTGACAAAGTAGAGCAAAACAGTGTGCTTAACTAGCACTGGAGTAGACAATAATTGAAGGACACTGTGCATGTGAAAATGCTTTACACTGTGAAAGAAACATCCATAATAAGACTTTGTATTCATTACCCCGTACATAACCCTTACCAAGTTACCATTCAGGAAAGACTGTGTTTTAGAACGGGAGTCTCTTTGAACTCTGAAACCTACGGTCCTGGCCGGCCAACATCATCGGCCTTGATGGGTGTATGGTCCTTTACATCAACACCAACAACCATCCAGGACCCACTCTTTCATGTACTGCTACAGAAGCACACTGTCACTCACTGTGCACTGAAAGCAATATTGCACAGTGGCCATGGAACATGGACTAATCTTACATCTGAATTGACAACTGATGCATGCTCAGTATAGCATTGACTTGGCAGGGCAGGTGTCCTGGAAGATGTCAGGAACATTTTAGGTGACACTATCTGACATGCCCTTGTTTTAGTTCTCAGTGCCACTGCACTACTCAATTAACCTTTAATAATATTTAGTATATTTTTACCTCACTATTATATTTTCCCCTGATGAGGCCTAAGCAAAAAGGCTGGAACACTTAAGGAATGGTTGGGGTTCACTACTACAGGGCAACATTTGGGTATTGCCCTTGTTAGGGTAGGAGTCCTGTATTTGGGGAATGACAGGGGATATTAGGGACTGAACTACTCCACCCATACCTTCCCTCTTATGCTGCCTTCTGAGGGTAATATTCAAAGACATTGATATTTAAATGGCACAATTGCCATTGTTTATGAAAGTGTAGAAAGAATAGTATAATAGTACATTAAGGAAAATACTATTTAAGACAATTTAGCTAATTATTTGAAAATGGAAGAGGATCCACTACTCTATTTTAAAATTTAAAATGTATTTTAAAGGTTTAATTGAGAAGGTCTTCAGTAATGGGATTCATACACTGAACTCTGGAGCTTAGGAAAATGCCAGTTCATTTTCCCATGCTCCAGAGTTCAGCCAGGTCAGGCTGTGAGGCAGCACAGCTTCAATGATGGCACCGCTAGTCACTGAATCTGCGCTGGCAGCATCTCCTCATTCACCAGTGGTTTTCAGCCAGGTCGGTCACATCTTGGCACCGTCCTAGTTGAAAACTGCATGTACCCCAGATATGGATTATGGAGTGGGACACAACTACAGACAGGTATGGCATATTGTTGCTTTATTATTTTATGTTTATTACAGGAGAACGAGGGCATCGCAGGAATTAGGAGTACAATAAAGATGGGAAAATGTGTTGTGCTTGATTTCATTAAAATACCGTATATACTCGAGTATAAACCGAGATTTTCAGCCCATTTTTGGGGGCTGAAAGTCCCCCTCTCGGCTTATACTCGAGTCATATCCGTGGGTCGGCAGGGGAGGGGGGGCGGGGGCTGTCTAGTTATACTTACCTACTCCTGGCACGGTCCCTGCGTGTTCCTGCTTCTTCCAGCACTGCAGATTCTTCCTGTACTGAGCGGTCACATGACATAGAGGTGGAGCCGCATATTCATTACTATAATGATCAGTAACTGACCACTCAATACAGGAAGAAGATGAAGTGGTGGAAGAAGCAGGGATGCGCAGGGACCACGCCAGGAGCAGGTAAGTATACCGGGAGGGGAGCGCTGCGTGATATTTACCTTCTCCTTGTTCCGGTGCGGCTCCGTCTCCAGCGTCCTCTGGCAGAGACGCTCAGGTCAGAGGGCCCGGTGACATAGTCAGTGTGCGCCCTCTGCTGAGCGTCAGTGCTGGAGACGAAGCCGCACGAGTAGCAGGTAAATATTGAAAGCGCCGGCGTCCTGAGCGAAGAGAGGTGAGTATGTGATTTTTTTTTATTGCAGCAGCATTATATATGGCACAACTTTATATGGAGCATCTATGGGGCCATAATGAATGGTGCAGAGCATTCTATATGGGGCACAGCTTTATATGGTGAATCTATGGGGCCATAATGAATGGTGCAGAGCATTATATATGGGGCACAGCTTTATGTGGGGCCATAATGAACGGTGCAGAGCATTATATGTGGCACAGCTTTATATGGGGCCATAATGAACGGTGCAGAGCATTATATGTGGGGCACAGCTTTATATGGAGCATCTATGGGGCAATAAAGAACGGTATGGAGCATCTATTTTTATTTTTGAAATTCACCGGTAGTTGCTGCATTTCCTACCCTAGGCTTATACTCCAGTCAATAAGTTTTCCCAGTGTTTTGTGGCAAAATTAGGGGGGTCGGCTTATACTCAGGTCGGCTTATACTCGAGTATATACGGTACTTTATTCTGACTGTGTCTTTATTTAACCCCTTAACAACTATTAGATTAGTAATGGACAGGTGTCTAATTGACACCTGCATAGCCTTTGCTGGTTATTAAATATGGGGGAACCCCATGTCATTTTTGGGGGGTGCCCATTTTAATAGCCAGTAAAGGCAAAGTGTACAGCTGTGAGCTGATATTAATAGCCTGGGAAGCTCCATGGGTATTACCCCCTTCCCGAGGCTATAAACATCTGCCCCCGATCGCTGACTTTCCCTCTGCTGGTTCCAAAAATTGTGCGGGAGCCCACGCCATTCTTTTCAAATAAATAATCGTTTATTTGTTTATTAATTAAATACATCACCAGTAATTTGCACGCACTGTACTAATTGTATTTGTCACTGACATCTATATTTCTACCTATTCTATGTGTATTTACTGCATGCAATCCATCTCCTCTATCCTGTAAGCTCTTGCAGTGATTTTACTGAAGCAGATTAATCACTGGCTTTTTTTATTCTATTTATTTTATTATCTTTCAGTTCAATCTAAAAAAAAAAAAAAAAAAAAATATATATATATATATATACAGTGGGGCAAAAAAGTATTTAGTCAGTCAGCGATAGTGCAAGTTCCACCACTTAAAAAGATGAGAGGCGTCTGTAATTTACATCATAGGTAGACCTCAACTATGGGAGACAAACTGAGGAAAAAAAATCCAGAAAATCACATTGTCTGTTTTTTTAACATTTTATTTGCATATTATGGTGGAAAATAAGTATTTGGTCAGAAACAAAATTTCATCTCAATACTTTGTAATATATCCTTTGTTGGCAATGACAGAGGTCAAACGTTTTCTGTAAGTCTTCACAAGGTTGCCACACACTGTTGTTGGTATGTTGGCCCATTCCTCCATGCAGATCTCCTCTAGAGCAGTGATGTTTTTGGCTTTTCGCTTGGCAACACGGACTTTCAACTCCCTCCAAAGGTTTTCTATAGGGTTGAGATCTGGAGACTGGCTAGGCCACTCCAGGACCTTGAAATGCTTCTTACGAAGCCACTCCTTCGTTGCCCTGGCGGTGTGCTTTGGATCATTGTCATGTTGAAAGACCCAGCCACGTTTCATCTTCAATGCCCTTGCTGATGGAAGGAGGTTTGCACTCAAAATCTCACGATACATGGCCCCATTCATTCTTTCATGTACCCGGATCAGTCGTCCTTGCCCCTTTGCAGAGAAACAGCACCAAAGCATGATGTTTCCACCACCATGCTTTACAGTAGGTATGGTGTTTGATGGATGCAACTCAGTATTCTTTTTCCTCCAAACACGACAAGTTGTGTTTCTACCAAACAGTTCCAGTTTGGTTTCATCAGACCATAGGACATTCTCCCAAAACTCCTCTGGATCATCCAAATGCTCTCTAGCAAACTTCAGACGGGCCCGGACATGTACTGGCTTAAGCAGTGGGACACGTCTGGCACTGCAGCATCTGAGTCCATGGTGGCGTAGTGTGTTACTTATGGTAGGCCTTGTTACATTGGTCCCAGCTCTCTGCAGTTCATTCACTAGGTCCCCCCGTGTGGTTCTGGGATTTTTGCTCACCGTTCTTGTGATCATTCTGACCCCACGGGGTGGGATTTTGCGTGGAGCCCCAGATCGAGGGAGATTATCAGTGGTCTTGTATGTCTTCCATTTTCTAATTATTGCTCCCACTGTTGATTTCTTCACTCCAAGCTGGTTGGCTATTGCAGATTCAGTCTTCCCAGCCTGGTGCAGGGCTACAGTTTTGTTTCTGGTGTCCTTTGACAGCTCTTTGGTCTTCACCATAGTGGAGTTTGGAGTCAGACTGTTTGAGGGTGTGCACAGGTGTCTTTTTATACTGATAACAAGTTTAAACAGGTGCCATTACTACAGGTAATGAGTGGAGGAAAGAGGAGACTCTTAAAGAAGAAGTTACAGGTCTGTGAGAGCCAGAAATCTTGATTGTTTGTTTCTGACCAAATACTTATTTTCCACCATAATATGCAAATAAATTGTTAAAAAAACAGACAATGTGATTTTCTGGATTTTTTTTTCTCAGTTTGTCTCCCATAGTTGAGGTCTACCTATGATGTAAATTACAGACGCCTCTCATCTTTTTAAGTGGTGGAACTTGCACTATTGCTGACTGACTAAATACTTTTTTGCCCCACTGTATATATATATATATATATACAGTTAGGGCCAGAAATATTTGGACAGTGACACAAGTTTTGTTATTTTAGCTGTTTACAAAAACATGTTCAGAAATAAAATTGCACACTCCCAGCTGCAATATGATAGTTTCCACATCCAAATCGGAGAAAGGGTTTAGGAATCATAGCTCTGTAATGCATAGCGTCCTCTTTTTCAAGGGACCAAAAGTAATTGGACAATGGACTCTAAGGGCTGCAATTAACTCTGAAGGCGTCTCCCTCGTTAACCTGTAATCAATGAAGTAGTTAAAAGGACAGGGGTGGATTCCAGGTGTGTGGTTTTGCATTTGGAAGCTGTTGCTGTGAGCAGACAACATGCGGTCAAAGGAACTCTCAATTGAGGTGAAGCAGAACATCCTGAGGCTGAAAAAAAGAAAAAATCCATCAGAGAGATAGCAGACATGCTTGGAGTAGCAAAATCAACAGTTGGGTACATTCTGAGAAAAAAGGAATTGACTGGTGAGCTTGGGAACTCAAAAAGGCCTGGGCGTCCACGGATGACAACAGTGGTGGATGATCGCCGCATACTTAATTTGGTGAAGAAGAAGCCGTTCACAACATTAACTGAAGTCCAGAACACTCTCAGTGAAGTAGGTGTATCTGTCTCTAAGTCAACAGTAAAGAGAAAACTCCATGACAGTAAATACAAAGGGTTCACATCTAGATGCAAACCATTCATCAATAACAAAAATAGACAGGCCAGAGTTAAATTTGCAGAAAAACACCTCAAGAAGCCAGCTCAGTTCTGGAAAAGTATTCTATGGACAGATGAGACAAAGATCAACCTGTACCAGAATGATGGGAAGAAAAAAGTTTGGAGAAGAAAGGGAACGGCACATGATCCAAGGCACACCACATCCTCTGTAAAACATGGTGGAGGCAACGTGATGGCATGGGCATGCATGGCTTTCAATGGCACTGGGTCACTTGTGTTTATTGATGACATAAGAGCAGACAAGAGTAGCCGGATGAATTCTGAAGTGTACCGGGATATACTTTCAGCCCAGATTCAGCCAAATGCTGCAAAGTTGATTGGACAGCGCTTCGTAGTACAGATGGACAATGACCCCAAGCATACAGCCAAAGCTACCCAGGAGTTCATGAGTGCCAAAAAGTGGAACATTCTGCAATGGACAAGTCAATCTCCAGATCTAAACCCAATTGAGCATGCATTTCACTTGCTCAAATCCAGACTTAAGACGCAAAGACCCACAAACAAGCAAGACCTGAAGGCTACGGCTGTAAAGGCCTGGCAAAGCATTAAGAAGGAGGAAACCCAGCGTTTGGTGATGTCCATGGGTTCCAGACTTAAGGCAGTGATTGCCTCCAAAGGATTTGCAACAAAATATTGAAAATAAAAATATTTTGTTTGGGTTATGTTTATTTGTCCAATTACTTTTGACCTCCTAAAATGTGGAGTGTTTGTAAAGAAATGTGTACAATTCCTACATTTTCTATCAGATATTTTTGTTCAACCCTTCAAATTAAACGTTACAATCTGCACTTGAATTCTGTTGTAGAGGTTTCATTTCAAATCCAATGTGGTGGCATGCAGAGCCCAACTCGCGAAAATTGTGTCACTGTCCAAATATTTCTGGCCCTAACTGTATATATATATATATATATATATATATTAGATTGAAATGATGGAATCACTCAATTTTGAGGAAAAAATTATGGAATCATGAAAAACAAACAAATAAAAAAACACTCCAAAACATCACTAGAATTTTGTTGCACCACCTCTGGCTTTTATAACAGCTTGCAGTCTCTGAGGCATGGACTTAATGAGTGTCAAACAGTACTCTTCATTAGGGTTGAGCGACTTTTGTTTTTATAGGATCAGGTCGGATTTCACGAAACCCGACTTTTTCAATAGTCGGGTCGAGTGAAATCGGCCGATCCTATAAAAAAGTCGGGGTCGGGGTCGGCCGAAACTCGAAACCCAATGCAGTGCATTTGGTTTCTAATGGTTCCCAGGGTCTGAAGGAGAGGAAACTCTCCTTCAGGCCCTGCGATCCATATTAATGTATAAAATAAAGAATAAAAATAAAAAATATTGCTATACTCACCCTCGGACGCGCCCTGGTTGTAACCGGGAGCCTTCCTTCCTAAGAATCAGCGCTTGTAGGACCTTTCGATGACGTCACGGCTTCTGATTGGTCGCGAGAGCGGTCACATGGGCGTCACACGACCAATCAGAAGCCGTGACGTCATCGAAAGGTCATTCAAGTGCTGATTCTTAGGAAGGAAGGCTGCGGGTTACAACCAGGGCGCGTCCGAGGGTGAGTATATACCTATTAGGAATATACTCACCCTCGGACGCGCCCTGGTTGTAACCCGCAGCCTTCCTTCCTAAGAATCAGCGCTTGAAGGACCTTTCGATGACGTCATGGCTTCTGATTGGTCGCGTGAGCGGTCACATGGGCATCACGCGACCAATCAGAAGCCTTGTCATAATCGAAAGGTCCTTCAAGCGCTGATTCTTAGGAAGGAAGGCTCCCGGTTACAACCAGGGTGCGTCCGAGGGTGAGTATAGCAATATTTTTTATTTTTATTCTTTATTTTACACTTAAATCTGAATTCCGATACCAATTCCCGATATCTTAAACATATCGGGAATCGGTATTGGAATTCTGATTCCAGATTCAGAAGATCGCCGACTTCATGGCCGACCCCACACAGGGGTCGGGTTTCATGAAACCCGACTTTGCCAAAAGTCGGCAACTTCTGAAAATGGCCGACCCGTTTCGCTCAACCCTACTCTTCATCAATCTGGCTCCAGCTTTCTCTGATTGCAGTTTGGAGCCTTGTCATGGACCATTTTCTTCAACTTCCACCCAAGATTTTCAATTGGATTGATATCCGGACTACTTGCAGGCCATGACATTGACCTTATGTGTCTTTTTTTTAAGGAATGTTTTCACAATTTTTGCTCTATGGCAGGATGCATTATCATCTTTAAAAATGATTTCATCATCCCCAAACATCCTTTCAATTGATGGGATAAGAAAAGTGTCCAAAATATCAACATAAACTTGTGCATTTATTGAAGATGTAATGACAGCCATCTCCCCAGTGCCTTTACCTGATATGCAGCCCCATATCATCAATGACTGTGGAAATTTGCATGTTCTCTTCAGGCAGTCATCTTTATAAATCTCATTGGAAGGGCACCAAACAAAAGTTCCAGCATCATCACCTTGCCCAATGCAGATTCTCGATTCATCACTGAATATGACTTTCATCCAGTCATCCACAGTCCACAATTGCTTTTCCTTAGCCCATTGTAACCTTGTTTTTTTCTGTTTAGGTGTTAATGATGGCTTTTGTTTAGCTTTTCTGTATGTAAATCCCATTTCCTTTAGGCGGTTTCTTACAGTTCGGTCACAGACGTTGACTCCAGTTTCCTCCTATTCGTTCCTCATTTGTTTTGTTGTGCATTTCATGTTTTGGAGACATATTACTTTAAGTTTCTGGTCTTGACACTTTGATGTCTTCCTTGGCATACAAGTATGTTTGTCTTTAACAACCTTCCCATGTTGTTTGTATTTGGTCCAGATTTTAGACACAGCTGACTGTGAACAACCAACATCTTTTGCAAAATTGCTTGATGATTTACCCCCTATTAAGAGTTTGATAATCCTCTCCTTTGTTTCAATTGACATCTCTCGTGTTGGAGCCATGATTCATGTCAGTCCACTTGGTGCAACAGCTCTCCAAGGTGTGATCACTCCTTTTTAGATTTGTTTTCCTTTTTTGCAGACTAACGAGCACATCTAATTTGATGCAGGTGCTATTATTGGATATGAAAATTTACAAGGTGATTCCATAATTTTTTTCTTCAGAATTCAGTGATTCCATAATTTTTTCCCTATGCTTGGTTAAAAAAAGTAACCATTACGGACTACCACATTTTTGTTCTTGATTTCTTTTAGTGTTTCTTAAAGCCAGAAAGCTGCCATTTGAAATTAATTTAGTTTGGTGCCATGTCTGTGATCTGCTTTTTTTCTACAAAATAAACAAATGAATGAACATCCTCCAAGGCCGGTGATTCCATGATTATTGCCAAAACTATGAATTAGCACATGTGGAATTATATACCTAACAAAAAAGTGTGAAACACCTGAAATTATGTCTTATATTCTAGGTTCTTCAAAGTAGCCACCTTTTGCTTTGATGACTGCTTTGCACACTCTTGGCATTCTCTTGAGGAGCTTCAAGAGGTAGTCACCGGGAATGATCTTCCAACAATCTTGAAGGAGTTCCCAGAGATGCTTAGCACTTGTTGGCCCTTTTGCCTTCACTCTGCGGTCCAGCTCACCCCAAACCATCTCGATTGGTTTCAGGTCTGGTGACTGTGGAGGCCAGGTCATCTGGTGTAGCACCCCATCACTCCTTGTTGGTCAAATAGCCCTTACACAGCCTGGAGGTGTGTTTGGGGTCATTGTCCTGTTGAAAAATAAATAATGGTCCAACTAAAAGCAAACTGGATGGAATAGCATGCCGCTGCAAGATGCTGTGGTAGCCAAGTTGGTTCAGTATGCCTTCAATTTTGAATAAATCCCCAACAGTGTCACCAGCAAAGTACCCCCACACCATCACACCTCCTCCACCATGCTTCACGGTGGGAACCAGGCATGTAGAGTCCATCCGTTCACCTTTTCTGCGTTGCACAAAGACACGGTGGTTGGAACCAAAGATCTCAAATTTGGACTCATCAGACCAAAGCACAGATTTCCATTGGTCTAATATCCATTCCTTGTGTTCTTTTGCCCAAACAAGTCTCTTCTGCTTCTTGCCTGTCCTTAGCAGTGGTTTCCTAGCAGCTATTTTACCATGAAGGCCTGCTGCACAAAGTCTCCTCTTAATAGTTGTTGTAGAGATGTGTCTGCTGCTAGAACTCTGTGTGGCATTTTTCCTGGTCTCTAATCTGAGCTGCTGTTAACCTGCAATTTCTGAGGCTGGTGACTCGGATAAACTTATCCTCAGAAGCAGAGGTGACTCTTGGTCTTCCTTTCCTGGGGCGGTCCTCATGTGAGCCAGTTTCTTTGTAGCGCTTGATGGTTTTTGCACCTGCACTTGGGGACACTTTCAAAGTTTTCCCAATTTTTTGGACTGACTGACCTTCATTTCTTAAAGTAATGATGGCCACTCGTTTTTCTTTACTTAGCTGCTTTTTTCTTGCCATAATACAAATTCTAATAGTCTATTCAGTAGCACTATCAGCTGTGTATCCACCAAACTTCTGCTCAACACAACCGATGGTCCCAACCCCATTTATAAGGCAAGAAATCCCACTTATTAAACCTGACAGGGCACACCAGTGAAGTGAAAACCATTTCCGGTGAGTACCTCTTGAAGCTCATCAAGAGAATGCCAAGAGTGTGCAAAGCAGTCATCAATGCAAAAGGTGGCTGCTTTGAAGAACCTAGAATATAAGACATATTTTCAGTTGTTTCACACATTTTTGTTAAGTATATAATTCCACATGTGTTAATTCATAGTTTTGATGCCTTCAGTGTGAATTTACAATTTTCATAGTTATGAAAATACAGAAAAATCTTTAAATGAGAAGGTGTGTCCAAACTTTTGGTCTGTACTGTACATATACTAGATGGTGGCCCGATTCTAATGCATCGGGTATTCCAGAATATGTATGTATATAGCAGCCACATAGTATATAGCACAGGCCACGTAGTATATAGAAGCCATATAGTATATAGCATACAAATAGTACGTGGCCTGTGCTATATAGTATGTGGCTGCTATATACATACAGTACATATTGTAGAATACCCGATACGTTGTATATAACGCAGCCCATGCAGTATCTAACACAGGCCACGTAGTATACAGCAGCCATGTGGTATATAACACTGCCCACGTAGTATATAGCAGCCATCTAGTATATAGTACTGCCCACATAGTATATAGCAGCCATGTAGTATATAGTACTACCCATGTAGTATATAGCAGCCATGTAGTATATAGTACTGTCCACGTAGTATATAGCAGCCATGTAGTATATAGTACTGCCCGCGTAGTATATAGCAGCCATGTAGTATTTAGTACTGTCCACGTAGTATATAGCAGCCATGTAGTATATAGTACTGCCCATGTAGTATATAGCAGCCATGTAGTATATAGTACTGTCCACGTAGTATATAGCAGCCATATAGTATATAGTACTGCCCACGTAGTATATAGCAGCCATGTAGTATATAGTACTGTCCACGTAGTATATAGCAGCCATGTAGTATATAGTACTGCCCACGTAGTATATATCAGCCATGTAGCCTACGCAGTATTTAGCAGTGCGGGTACATATCACTGTTAAAAAAAAGAATTTAAATAAAAAATAGTTACATACTCACCCCCTGGGATCCAACGGCGCTGTGGCGATGGGCACGCGGCTGCCACCATCTTCCGTTACTAGGACACATTGCGATATTACCCAGAAGACTTAGTGGTCTTGCAAGACCGCTAAGTCTTCTAGGTAATTTTGCAATGCATCTCTGGGACCGGAAGCTGGCGGAAGGTGCAAGTGCATCGTCGGACTATGGAGGGTGAGTATAGCAGGTTTTTTTTAATTATTATTTTTAACATTAGATTTTTTTACTATTGACACCGCATAGGCAGCATCAATAGTAAAACGTTGGGGACACACAGGGTTAATAGCAGCGGTAACGGAGTGCGTAACCCGCGGCATAACGTGGTCCATCACCGCTGGCATTAACCCTGTGTGAGCGGTCCCAGAGTGCATGTTTTAAATCCCGCTTCCCTGATTGGTCGCGCCCAGCTGACGTGACCAATCAGCGACATTGGCACGGGATTTAAATCCCGCTTCCCTGATTGGTCACGCCGGCTGGGCGCGACCAATGAGGGAAGCGGGATTTAAATCCCGTGGCAATGTCGCTGATTGGTCGCACCGGCTGGGCGCGACCAATCAGCGAAGCATGATTTAAATCCCGCGATTTATGCCACGGTGTAACGCAGTCAGTTTAACGGACTGCTACAACGATATGTGGGTGGCGGGCGCAGACTGGGGGGGTATGGAGGAGGCACTGACTGCAGGGGAGTAGGGAGTGGCCGGAGAGAGTGGTCTTGTGAGATGATGACGTAGCGGTCTTGCGAGATCGCAATGCATGGACCCGAGCGTCGCAAAGAGCAGGAAAGGCCTCGGCTGCATCCGGGTGCCGACGGATGGAGTATATAATGATTTTTTATTTTTTTAATTATTTTTAACATTGGATCTTTTTACTAATGATGCTGCATAGGCAGCATCATTAGTAAAAAAGATGGTCACATAGGGTTAATAGCAGCGTTAATGGAGTGCGTTACACCGCGGCATAACGTGGTCCTTCAGCGCTGTCATTAACCCTGTGTGAGCGCTGACTGGAGGGGAGTATGGAGCTGGCAATGACTGCGGGGAGGAAGGAGCGGCCATGTTGCCGTCAGACAGTGCCCGTCGCTGATTGGTCGTGGCTGTTTTGCCGCGACCAATCAGTGACTTGGGATTTCCGTGACAGACAGAAGGACAGACAGAAAGACGGAAGTGACCCTTAGACAATTTTATAGTAGATATATATATACAGTATATATATGTGTGTGTTGCTGACATGTACTATATACAGTATGTATTCTATGAGTATATTTCTGGTTTATCTATTCTATTCTAACTTGTCAGTGTGATTTTACTGTACACCGCACATGAATTATTGGCTTTTCTAAGGACCCTGGTGCGTAAAAAATGGACAGCATTCGCATGGTGCGAGTGCTGTGCATTTTTCTCTCGCATCCATTAACTCGCATTAGCGAGCCTCATCCAGAATGCTGCGATTTTTTTTTCTTAGTAAGATTTCAGCTGAGAAAAAAAATCGCAGATGAGATATAACTCATTGAATAACATTGGTCAGAGTGCAATCTGATTTTTTTTCGGAGTGCTCTCATGAGCGCATAGGACGATTTCTGGACTTAGCCTCCAGAGCGTCCGTTCGTCGCTGCCTACCACTGGTTACCATAGACTTGGCTGAGGAGCCAGCAGTAACCAGACGAACAGAGCGAGACTGAACAAGATGCTGGGACCAATGCCTATGCTCAGCAGCACCCGCAGTGGCTAAAGCTGCATGGGAGACTGCAGATGCTGGCAAGGCTTGGGATCTACCCTGTGCAGCGGGAGAATCCTGGCATGTAAGAATGTAAAATTATGTTTACCTGCTCTTTGATGCTTCAGCAGTGTGAGAAATGGTGCAGAGCAAGTTTTTTTCTGCGAACCACAAATAAAATCTCAGAATGTTAAAATTTGTGTGAAACTGAAGATTTAAGGAAATTCATCTCAAACTCGATCTATCAATTAGCTCATCTATGCTTACAAGTTTGATATTATAGTAATCACTAAACCCCCAAAATAATGGTGGAATTGCGTTTTTTCACCATTCGTGCTTGAATTTTTTTTCTCGTTTTTCAAAAAAATGCATGTTATAATGAATGGTGTTCAAAACTACATTTCATTCCTCAAAAGCAATCACTCATATGGCTTGGAAGATGAAAAAATATAGCTCTTGGAACAAGGAGAGGAAAAAAACTAAAGCCAAAAATGTCCATATTGTTAAAGGGTTAAGTGGTTGAATCCTGCAAATGAAACTTAACCTTGGTAATATGGTGAATAGAAAATTTGAAAAGCTTCAGTAAAGTAAAAAAACACTAGAAAAATATGCCTAAAATATATACTGAATATAGCAAGAAAGTCCTGTCACAGTGAACTTCCGATATATGTGAGCTGCTATTCAGCAATCCCTGGTGGATTCTTTCTGCCTTGCTAATCAGCAGGTTCTACTTCATCTTTGCTGACCCAGAAAACAAATTTACGAAGGCTGGTTTTGTTTTTTTTCTCTTAAATATTTATTGAGGAGGATTAACTAAGCTCTCTAAGCATATCCTTTCTAACTTGAAAGAAAAAATACCAAATTTATTTTTGTGACCTTAGCTGAAGAAGATAGTCCAGGGGTTGTTCTATTTTAAAGTCACTTTCGCTGGATTTATATTTTGATATTTTCATTTTTTTTATGTCAGATCAATGTGGTTATCCATTGCTGAATTTATTTAAAATAAAATGCAACAGCATAAGACAGCAAACAGGAGACCTGTTCCCCTTCGAATTCACAGTTACTGCTATATTTAGCAGTGCTTGGATTTAGGTCATGCCAGATCCATATTTAATAGCGACATATGGAGCATGCAGTGAATTTATCAGCAAATTCTGCTTAGGCTGGAGTCTACATACACAACTTATATTTTACTGTAAAAGAAATGAAAAAAAACATCTGAATGATGGGAAAGCATGATGCGGAGACTGTTACTGTTATAAAGATAAAACCATTACATGTAGTGTATGTCAAGAATGAAATGTGGAACAAAATAGTGATTCATGTATATTGAATTTGTTCCTGTCAGTCATTAATCATCACTATATATATACACAGTGTGGAAAAAAGTATTTTGTCAGTCACCAATTATGCAAGTTCTCACACTTAAAAAGATGAGAGAGGCCTGTAATTGACATCATAGGTAGACCACAACTATGAAAGTCAAAACGAGAAAGCATATTGAGAAAGTTACCTTGTCTGATTTGGCAAGATTTATTTTGCATAATTATGGTGCAAAATAGGTATTTGGTCACCTAAAAACATGCAAGATTTCTGGCTCTCACAGACCTGTAACTTCTTCCTTAAGAGGTTCCTCTGTCCTCCACTCATTACCTGTAGTAATGGCACCTGTTTGATCTTGTTATCAGTATAAAAAACATCTGTCCATAACCTCAATCAGTCAGACTACAAACTCCACTATGGTGAAGAAGACCAAAGAGCTGTCGAAGGACACCAGAAACAAAATTGTAGCCAAGCACCAGGATGGGAAGACTGAATCTGCAATAAGCAAGCAGCTTAGTTTGATGAAATTAACTGTGGGAGCAATAATAAGAAAATAGAAGACATATAAGACCACTGATAACCTCCCAGGATCTGGGGCTCCATTCCAGATCTCACCCTGTGGGGTCAAAATTATCACAAGAATGGTGAGCAAAAATCCCAGAACCACACGGGGGGACCTAGTGAATGACCTGAATAGAGCTGGGACCAGCGTAACAAAGGTTACCATTAGTAACACACTACATCGCCAAGGATCCTGCAGTGCCAGACGTGTCCCCCTGCTTAAGCCAATACATGTTCGAGCCTGTCTGAAGTTTGCTAGAGAGCATTTGGATTATCCAGAAAATTATTGGGAGAATGTCATATGGTCTGATGAAACCAAAGTAGAACTGTTTGGTAAAAACAAAACTCATCATGTTTGGAGGAGATAGAATGCTGAATTGCATCCAAAGAATACCATACCTACTATGAAGCATGGGGGTGGCAATATCATGCTTCGGGGCTGTTTCTCTGCAAAGGGACCAGGACGAGTGATCCGTGTACATGAAAGAATGAATGGGGACATGTATCGTGAGATTTTGAGTGCAAACCTCCATCCATCAACAAGGACATTGAAGATGAAACGTGGATAGGTCTTTCAGCATGATAATAATCCCAAGCACACCACCAGGGGAACGAAGGAGTGGCTTTGTACAAAGCATATGAAGGTCCTGGTGTGGCCTAGCCAGTCTCCAGATTTCAACCCCATAGAAAACCTTTGGAGGTAGCTGAAATTCCATGTTGCCCATCGTCAGACCCAAAACATCACTGCTCTAGAGGAGATCTGCATGGAGGAATGAGCCAACATACCACCAACAGTGTAGTGTGTGCCAACCTTGTGAAGACTTACAGAAAACGTTTGACCTCTGTCATTGCCAACAAAAGATATATAATAAAATATTGAGATGAACTTTAGTTAATGATCAAATACTTATTTTCCACTATAATTTGCAAAATAAGTCTTGCCAAATCAGACAAGGTGATTTTCTTGACTTGTTTTCTCATTTTGACTCTCATAATTGTGGCCTACCGATGATGTCAATTACAGGCCTATATACACTTGTCTAACTTTGTCTTATTCCTGTGCTCTGTCACCAACTGAAGCCCTAGAGACTGCAAAACAGATGCTCACAACACTTGCCGCAAGACTAGGGAGATTCCCCAGAGAAGCTGATGCCCTTTTCTCCAAAGAACCATCCAAGGTGTACTCCCAACTACAGAGTAACAGCATAAAGGCAGCAACTCCACCAGTAGCAGAGTCTGAACAATACTGGAGGAACATATGGGAGAAGGAAAAAACACACACCATTAGTGCAATTTGGCTGCAAGATCTGAGAATGAAAGACAGCAACCACCTAGAGCAAGAACCAGTCACCATTACAGAAGTAGACATCCAGCAGCGCATCAAGAACATGAAGAGCTGGACAGCACCTGGCCCGGACATGATCCACACCTACTGGCTAAAGAAATTAACAGCGGTACCTGAACGTATGGCAAAGCATATGAACCAACTGCTGGAAGCAGGCCACCACCCAGATTGGCTAAAACAAGGAAGAACAGTGCTGATCATAAAGGATCCCAAAAAGGAACAGTTCAAATTTCCACCCTGTCTTGCAACAACATGGAAACTCCTGTCAGGCATCATAGCAACCATATGAACCAGTACATGAATTCAGCTCAGAAAGCCATTGGGTCCAACACCAGATGCTCTAATAGTAACATAGTAACATAGTAACATAGTTAGTAAGGCCGAAAAAAGACATTTGTCCATCCAGTTCAGCCTATATTCCATCATAATAAATACCCAGATCTACGTCCTTCTACAGAACCTAATAATTGTATGATACAATATTGTTCTGCTCCAGGAAGACATCCAGGCCTCTCTTGAACCCCTCGACTGAGTTCGCCATCACCACCTCCTCAGGCAAGCAATTCCAGATTCTCACTGCCCTAACAGTAAAGAATCCTCTTCTATGTTGGTGGAAAAACCTTCTCTCCTCCAGACGCAAAGAATGCCCCCTTGTGCCCGTCACCTTCCTTGGTATAAACAGATCCTCAGCGAGATATTTGTATTGTCCCCTTATATACTTATACATGGTTATTAGATCGCCCCTCAGTCGTCTTTTTTCTAGACTAAATAATCCTAATTTCGCTAATCTATCTGGGTATTGTAGTTCTCCCATCCCCTTTATTAATTTTGTTGCCCTCCTTTGTACTCTCTCTAGTTCCATTATATCCTTCCTGAGCACCGGTGCCCAAAACTGGACACAGTACTCCATGTGCGGTCTAACTAGGGATTTGTACAGAGGCAGTATAATGCTCTCATCATGTGTATCCAGACCTCTTTTAATGCACCCCATGATCCTGTTTGCCTTGGCAGCTGCTGCCTGGCACTGGCTGCTCCAGGTAAGTTTATCATTAACTAGGATCCCCAAGTCCTTCTCCCTGTCAGATTTACCCAGTGGTTTCCCGTTCAGTGTGTAATGGTGATATTGATTCCCTCTTCCCATGTGTATAACCTTACATTTATCATTGTTAAACCTCATCTGCCACCTTTCAGCCCAAGTTTCCAACTTATCCAGATCCATCTGTAGCAGAATACTATCTTCTCTTGTATTAACTGCTTTACATAGTTTTGTATCATCTGCAAATATCGATATTTTACTGTGTAAACCTTCTACCAGATCATTAATGAATATGTTGAAGAGAACAGGTCCCAATACTGACCCCTGCGGTACCCCACTGGTCACAGCGACCCAGTTAGAGACTATACCATTTATAACCACCCTCTGCTTTCTATCACTAAGCCAGTTACTAACCCATTTACACACATTTTCCCCCAGACCAAGCATTCTCATTTTGTGTACCAACCTCTTGTGCGGCACGGTATCAAACGCTTTGGAAAAATCGAGATATACCACGTCCAATGACTCACCGTGGTCCAGTCTATAGCTTACCTCTTCATAAAAACTGATTAGATTGGTTTGACAGGAGCGATTTCTCATAAACCCATGCTGATATGGAGTTAAACAGTTATTCTCATTGAGATAATCCAGAATAACATCCCTCAGAAACCCTTCAAATATTTTACCAACAATAGAGGTTAGACTTACTGGCCTATAATTTCCAGGTTCACTTTTAGAGCCCTTTTTGAATATTGGCACCACATTTGCTATGCGCCAGTCCTGCGGAACAGACCCTGTCGCTATAGAGTCACTAAAAATAAGAAATAATGGTTTATCTATTACATTACTTAGTTCTCTTAGTACTCGTGGGTGTATGCCATCCGGACCCGGAGATTTATCTATTTTAATCTTATTTAGCCGGTTTCGCACCTCTTCTTGGGTTAGATTGGTGACCCTTAATATAGGGTTTTCATTGTTTCTTGGGATTTCACCTAGCATTTCATTTTCCACCGTGAATACCGTGGAGAAGAAGGTGTTTAATATGTTAGCTTTTTCCTCGTCATCTACAACCATTCTTTCCTCACTATTTTTTAAGGGGCCTACATTTTCAGTTTTTATTCTTTTACTATTGATATAGTTGAAGAACAGTTTGGGATTAGTTTTACTCTCCTTAGCAATGTGCTTCTCTGTTTCCTTTTTGGCAGCTTTAATTAGTTTTTTAGATAAAGTATTTTTCTCCCTATAGTTTTTTAGAGCTTCAATGGTGCCATCCTGCTTTAGTAGTGCAAATGCTCTCTTTTTACTGTTAATTGCCTGTCTTACTTCTTTGTTTAGCCACATTGGGTTTTTCCTATTTCTAGTCCTTTTATTCCCACAAGGTATAAACCGCTTACACTGCCTATTTAGGATGTTCTTAAACATTTCCCATTTATTATCTGTATTCTCATTTCTGAGGATATTGTCCCAGTCTACCAGATTAAGGGCATCTCTAAGCTGTTCAAACTTTGCCTTCCTAAAGTTCAATGTTTTTGTGACTCCCTGACAAGTCCCCCTAGTGAAAGACAGGTGAAACTGCACAATATTGTGGTCGCTATTTCCTAAATGCCCAACCACCTGCAGATTTGTTATTCTGTCAGGTCTATTAGATAGTATTAGGTCTAAAAGTGCTGCTCCTCTGGTTGGATTCTGCACCAATTGTGAAAGATAATTTTTCTTGGTTATTAGCAGAAACCTGTTGCCTTTATGGGTTTCACAGGTTTCTGTTTCCCAGTTAATATCCGGGTAGTTAAAGTCCCCCATAACCAGGACCTCATTATGGGTTGCAGCTTCATCTATCTGCTTTAGAAGTAGACTTTCCATGCTTTCTGTTATATTTGGGGGTTTGTAACAGACCCCAATGAGAATTTTGTTACCATTTTTCCCTCCATGAATTTCAACCCATATGGACTCGACATCCTCATTCCCTTCGCTAATATCCTCCCTTAAAGTGGACTTTAGACAAGACTTTACATAGAGACAAACCCCTCCTCCTCTCCGATTTTTACGATCCTTTCTAAACAGACTGTAACCCTGTAAGTTAACTGCCCAGTCATAGCTTTCATCTAACCATGTCTCGGTTATTCCCACTATGTCAAAGTTACCTGTAGATATTTCTGCTTCTAGTTCTTCCATCTTGTTTGTCAGGCTTCTGGCGTTTGCGAGCATGCAGTTTAGAGGATTTTGTTTTGTTCCAATCTCCTCACTGTGGATTGTTTTAGAAATGTTCTTACCTCCCTTCTGAGTATGTTTTCCTGGGTCGTCTTTGTTCGAGTCTAATGTTTTTCTTCCCGTCCCCTCTTCTTCTAGTTTAACGCCCTCCTGATGAGTGTAGCGAGTCTTCTGGCGAATGTGTGTTTCCCAGGTTTGTTGAGGTGTAGTCCGTCTCTGGCCAACTCCTAGTAGATAGAGCAGTCGCTCAAGACGCAAGATCTCAGTACAGCCTGGATTGACTACAGGAAATCCTATGACTCAATGCCACACACATGGATCTGTGAATGTTTGGCTCTCTACAATGTTGACAGGAAATTAAGAACCTTCCTCAGAAACTCAATGGGGCAATGGAGAACAACATTGGAAGTCAACTTAAGACAACTAGCACAAGTGACCATCAAATGTGGCATATACCAAGGTGATGCACTGTCCCCATTGCTGTTCTGCATAGGCTTGAATCCCCTCAGTCAGATAATTATGGAGTCTGGCTATGGATACAAGTTCAAGAGTGGAAGCACCATCAGCCACCTCCTCTACATGGATGACATCAAGCTGTATGCAAAAAATGAATGAGACATCAATTCACTGATCCACTTGACATGGATCTACAGTGAAGACATTGGGATGTCCTCCGAACTGGAGAAGTGCAGCCGGTTGGTGATAAAGAGAGGCAAGGTATTCAAGACTGATGGAGTGGAGTTACCAGCAGGGCACACAGCAGATGTACAGACATGCTACAAGCACCTCGGCATCCCACAGGGATATGGTAACCATGATGAGGAGGCAAGGAAAGCAGCAACATACAAAAACCATCAAAGGGTAAGACTGGTCCCGAAGAGCCAGCTCAATGGGAAGAATAAAATCCACACCAATACATATGCCCTGCCAGTTATCAGATACTCTGCAGGCATAGTGTTCTGGTCAAAAGAAGAGATGGAAGCAGCAGATGTGAAGACACAAAAGCTCTTCACAATGCATGGAGGTCTCCACCCTAATTCTAACACACAAAGATTGTATACCAACAGAAAGGAGGGTGGTCGAGGCTTGATAAGCAACCAAGCCACCATCACAGAAGAAACAAGGAATATCCAGGAACACATCAGAGAAATGGCACCAAAAGATGAGACGCTGAGAGGAAACCTAAGGCAGCAACAACAACAGAACTGGAACGAAGAACAGGAACATGAAGCGTCATGGCAAGACAAGCCGCTGCATGGGAGGTACCATTGACACATAATGGAGGTGGCTGACATAGAGAAATCCTACCAATGGCTGGAGAAAGTAGGACTTCAAGACAGCACAGAGGCACTAAACATAGCGGCACAAGAGCAAGCACTAAGTACCAGAGCCCTAGAAGCAGGAATCTACAACACAAGACAAGACCCAACGTGCAGACTATACAAAGAAACCTCAGAAACCATCCAACACATAGTGGCAGGATGAAAAATGCAAGCAGGAACAGCATATACTGATTCCACAACCAAGTACCTGGGATTGTATACAGGAGCATCTGCACAGCATATGGGCTAAGTCCCCCTAAGTCCAAGTGGCAGACCCCAGATGAGTGATGGAGAATGAAAGGGATAAAATCCTGTGGGACTTCAAAATCCAGATGGATAAGCCGATGGTGGCTAACCAACCAGACATTGTGATAGTTGACAAGGGTCAGAAGACAGCAATATCAGAAAGAAGTAATATGAGAATTTGGAGAAATACCAGAGCCTCAAAGGAGAACTGGAGAAGATGAGGAAAGTGTAGGCAACAGTGATTCCAGTGGTGATAGGAGCAGTGACCCCTAAGTTGGAAGAATGGCTACAACAGATCCCAGGAGTAACATCTAAGCTCTCTGTCCAGAAAACCACAATGCTGGGAACAACTAAGATCCTGCGCAGAACCCTCAAACTCCCAGGCCTCTGGTAGAGGACCCGAGAATGAGAAAGGACAACAAAGACCACTCCCATTGGGATGAGAAGGAAGTTTTTTTTATACAAACACATTTTACTCTCGGTATTGGAGATCATGCTAAAAGCTGTACTCATGTAGTGAGTGGTTCGCCAAGAAGCTCATGAATTTTGCACTTAAATAGAGAGTTTAAGGAGAAGCATATATTTTTATTGTCCGATAAACCTGCGTAATGGAATTTTTCATGTCTTGATATTAATTGATATTAAATTTATAAAATGTGGGACATGATTTTGTGCCACTTACTAATCTGTACAGTATTACATTAGTGAGACCAGCCTTTCTTTTGGCCTACACAGCTCTTCTGTTCATAAAATAGCTGCAAATTGAGATTCATATGACCTGATCTGTTCTGCAGCCCCATCCAACAGCTTTTCCATATGAAATATTTTTCAGTCAGAGGAGGCTGATGAAAATCTGGTCACATGCTTTTCCTTCAGCAACTTTTTGTAGCGAGGTAAATTATGCAGACTGTGAAGAAGGCCGCAATGTGAAAAGCAGGGTATAACACTTACAAGTTACTGAATCCCACAAAATCTTATCCCCAACACATCTGTATATAAAATGAATCTCTAACTCGATTTATGCCGCAATAACAATGGGCAGCATGAATCAAAACATTTCTGTACCATTGCTGCTACGTATATTTTTCTCTGAAACACTTTGGTGTTTCGGAGAAAACCTAGAGGCCTGAAATTTACAAAAGTACCAAGCATGTTGCCAACTGCCACAATGGTCCATCGGTACCCTAGGATCGATTTGTGAGGAACCGGTAGGAGCTTGTGCATGTGAGAATCAGCAACCGCACCAGAGAATGACAGTATAATTTAAATGGTTAAAGGAGCTCAACTACGATCACCGCTGTTCGACACTGGGCTTAGTTCCTGTGCTCTCTCCATACATGGGCACTAAAACAATAACATATAGCTACATCATATTGTGTTTAGGGTTTAATACTGTGACCCAATCATCTATTCATTACAATTTAATGTTTGTCAAAGTCACTCAGATCCTTATATCTGTCCATTTTCGTTGCCTAGTATATTGTGTCAGAAGTCATTGTAGGGGGTTATACTCCTGACCTGACAGTGGTTTGATATTTTGACTTATTGATGTATAGATGGATAGATAGTATCCCTTCTGAAAAGTTAAGCTTTGTTGAGCTTAGTGGGATCTCATAAATTGACCAATTTGTCCTTTAGTGTATGTACCTTCATTTTATAAATATATTCTATATACAGTAGCATTGAAGCAGTTTAATTTTCACTTATTCAATGTTTGCGTATATCTTAGCATATTCAAAGTGCTTTTGTATTCTGTTATTGGTAGATACATCAATAATTAATTTTACAGAACTACAGTCGGTAATGCTAATCTACTATTATACAGAATACTATGTAACAATTTATGTGCAGATTACTTAGAGCTCTCCATTTTATTCAGATTTTCTACTGTTACATTTTCTCAGTATATGCACAGGGATTCTGGTCTGTTCTTTTCGTGATTTTTTTTACTGTCAAAGGATGCTTTACACACTGAGAGCGCTTGACATTTTGTAGTTAGTCATGTTCCACAGACTAGCTGACAAAGTCATTCTTCCTTACTCTGCAATAAGTCACAGATCTTGGCAAGCTCTGTTTCACAGTGCAGGGCAAGTTTGCATAAATGATGAGAACTGACTGCAAAAGTAAATGTGGCTAAGTTTAGAGAGTCATTGTAACTTCAAATATCATAAACTGAAAAGGTTCTCACATTTTCAATTATTCCTTGATAAGACCAATTTTGCAAAAATTGGACCATAGCAATTTTACAAAAAGTGGATCATAACATGTTTTACATCATTTTGATTTCAATCTTTATTCATTGCAATAAATGCAGAGATGGCATGGAGTAGAGATGGAAAAGGACAAGAGTGTGAGTAATAAAATATGACATTTAATGTGGTTAATTTAAAATATAAACATAAATCACTTTGAGGCCAATATTTACAACCCTATACAAAAATACATCCAGTGCTGACATATGCAATGGGGTGCGTTGTCATTGAAGAGAAACTGACAATGATAATAGTGTATATGGATAGTAGCAATTGTCAGTTCAGTTTGCATAATACTGGTTTACACCATACTATAAGGCCATACTCATACATACATGTGTCACAGTCTGAGTACAGACCATGATTTACAGACCGATCGCAGTTTTGGCAGACTCATACAGTATATAGTATTCCTTTAAGGGCTCATACGCATCTGCGAGGAAAACGGATGAGTGAAATCCAATAAAAAAATCGAATTTCACTCTGACCAATGTTAATTTATGAGTCTCTGCACATCTTTGATTTTTTTCTCAGCTTAGATTGGGATGAGAAAAAATGGCAGCTGTGTCTATCCTCATATTTCAGACGACACTGGCCAATGTAAGTCAATGGGTGTGATAAAAAAAAATCCTACAGCACTCGGTCTGAGTTTTACACACATTTGCTTTGAAAAGCTGGCTATTCATCTGCCATCTACAGTATAATCACAGGGTGAAATTATAAAATAGACTAAATAGAATTGATATATACATAGAATATATAGATATAAAGGTGCAGTGCTTGTGTAGATTATTGTACATTTTTTTTACTTACTAAATTATTTTCTGAAAAAAAATTACCTTGGATCACCCGAAGTTTTATTAACCAGCAGAGGGAAAGTGGACAGCTGGTGGCAATGTTTATAGCCTGGGAAGAGGGTAATACCCATGGAGCTTCCCAGGCTATTAATATCAGCTCACAGCTGTATATTTAGCCTTTCTTGGTTGTTACAATGAGGGACCCTCCCAAAAAATGACATAAGGTCCCCCTATAATTAATAACCAGCAAAAGCTACCCAGACAGCTGCGGGCTGATATTAATAGCCTAGGAAGGGACCATGGATATTGGCCTCCTCCAAGACTAAAAACATCAGCTATCAGCAGTGCCTGAAAAGGCGCATCCTTAAGATTCTGGCACTTAGGTCAGGTTCATATTGACGTTCCGGGTCTTTGTGAAGGGCTGTGTACATCCTCCACTAAGCCCCGCCTACTTCCGCATACTTCTGCATGCGTACTGCTTACCTATCTTTAACCCCTTCATGACCCAGCCTATTTTGACCTTAAAGACCTTGCCGTTTTTTGCAATTCTGACCAGTGTCCCTTTATGAGGTAATAACTCAGGAACGCTTCAACGGATCCTAGCGGTTCTGAGATTGTTTTTTCGTGACATATTGGGCTTCATGTTAGTGGTAAATTTAGGTCAATAAATTCTGCGTTTATTTGTGATAAAAACGGAAATTTGCCGAAAATTTTGAAAATTTTGCAATTTTCACATTTTGAATTTTTATTCTGTTAAACCAGAGAGATATGTGACACAAAATAGTTAATAAATAACATTTCCCACATGTTTACTTTACATCAGCACAATTTTGGAAACAAAATTTTTTTTTGTTAGGAAGTTATAAGGGTTAAAATTTGACCAGCGATTTGTCATTTTTACAACGAAATTTACAAAACCATTTTTTTTAGGGACCACATCACATTTGAAGTCAGTTTGAGGGGTCTATATGGCTGAAAATACCCAAAAGTGACAACATTCTAAAAACTGCACCCCTCAAGGTACTCAAAACCACATTCAAGAAGTTTATTAACCCTTCAGGTGCTTCACAGCAGCAGAAGCAACATGGAAGGAAAAAATGAACATTTAACTTTTTAGTCACAAAAATTATCTTTTAGCAACAATTTTTTTATTTTCCCAATGGTAAAAGGAGAAACTGAACCACGAAAGTTGTTGTCCAATTTGTCCTGAGTACGATGATACCTCATATGTGGGGGTAAACCACTGTTTGGGCGCACGGCAGGGCTTGGAAGGGAAGGAGCGCCATTTGACTTTTTGAATCAAAAATTGGCTCCACTCTTTAGCGGACACCATGTCACGTTTGGAGAGCCCCCGTGTGCCTAAAAATTGGAGCTCCCCCACAAGTGACCCCATTTTGGAAACTAGACGCCCCAAGGAACTTATCTAGATGCATAGTGAGCACTTTGAACCCCCAGGTGCTTCACAAATTAATCCGTAAAAATGAAAAAGTACTTTTTTTTCACAAAAAAATTCTTTTAGCCTCAATTTTTTCATTTTCACATGGGCAACAGGATAAAATGGATCCTAAAATGTGTTGGGCAATTTCTCCTGAGTACACCAATACCTCACATGTGGGGGTAAACCACTGTTTGGGCACATGGTAAGGCTCGGAAGGGAAGGAGCGCCATTTGACTTTTTGAATGAAAAATTATTTCCATCGTTAGCGGACACCATGTCGCGTTTGGAGAGCTCCTGTGTGCCTAAACATTGGCGCTCCCCCACAAGTGACCCCATTTTGGAAACTAGACCCCCCAAGGAACTTATTTAGATGCCTAGTGAGCACTTTAAACCCTCAGGTGCTTCACAAATTGATCTGTAAAAATGAAAAAGTACTTTTTTTTCACAAAAAAATTCTTTTCGCCTCAATTTTTTCATTTTCACATGGGCAGTAGGGTAAAATGGATCATAAAATTTGTTGGGCAATTTCTCCCGAGTACGTCGATACCTCATATGTGGGGGTAAACCACTGTTTGGGCACTCGGCAGGGCTCGGAAGGGAAGGCGCGCCATTTGACTTTTTGAATGGAAAATTAGCTCCAATTGTTAGCGGACACCATGTCGCGTTTGGAGAGCCCCTGTGTGCCTAAACATTGGAGCTCCCCCACAAGTGACCCCATTTTGGAAACTAGACCCCCCAAGGAATTTATCTAGATGCATATTGAGAACTTTAAACCCCCAGGTGCTTCACAGAAGTTTATAACGCAGAGCCATGAAAATAAAAAATAATTTTTCTTTCCTCAAAAATGATTTTTTAGCCTGGAATTTCCTATTTTGCCAAGGATAATAGGAGAAATTGGACCACAAATATTGTTGTCCTGTTTGTCCTGAGTACGCAGATACCCCATATGTGGGGGTAAACCACTGTTTGGGCGCACGGCAGGGCTCGGAAGGGATGGCACGCCATTTGGCTTTTTAAATGGAAAATTAGCTCCAATCATTAGCGGACACCATGTCACGTTTGGAGAGCCCCTGTGTGCCTAAACATTGGAGATCCCCCAGAAATGACACCATTTTGGAAACTAGACCCCCAAAGGAACTAATCTAGATGTGTGGTGAGGACTTTGAACCCCCAAGTGCTTCACAGAAGTTTATAACGCAGAGCCATGAAAAAAAAAAAATTATTTTCTCAAAAATGATATTTTAGCCTGCAATTTTTTATTTTCCCAAGGGTAACAGGAGAAATTTGACCCCAAAAGTTGTTGTCCAGTTTCTCCTGAGTACGATGATACCCCATATGTGGGGGTAAATCACTGTTTGAGCACATGCCGGGGCTCGGAAGTGAAGTAGTGACGTTTTGAAATGCAGACTTTGATGGAATGCTCTGTGGGCGTCACGTTGCGTTTGCAGAGCCCCTGATGTGGCTTAACAGTAGAAACCCCCCACAAGTGACCCCATTTTGGAAACTAGACCCCCAAAGGAACTTATCTAGATGTGTGGTGAGCACTTTGAACCCCCAAGTGCTTCATAGAAGTTTATAATGCAGAGCCGTGAAAATAATAAATACGTTTTCTTTCCTCAAAAATAATTATTTAGCCCAGAATTTTTTATTTTCCCAAGGGTTACAGAAGAAATTGGACCCCAAAAGTTGTTGTCCAGTTTCTCCTGAGTACGCTGATACCCCATATGTGGGGGTAAACCACTGTTTGGGCACATGCCGAGGCTCGGAAGTGAAGTAGTGACGTTTTGAAATGCAGACTTTGATGGAATGCTCTGTGGGCGTCACGTTGCGTTTGCAGAGCCCCTGATGTGGCTTAACAGTAGAAACCCCCCACAAGTGACCGCATTTTGAAAACTAGACCCCGAAAGGAACTTATCTAGATGTGTGGTGAGCACTTTGAACCCCCAAGCGCTTCATAGAAGTTTATAATGCAGAGCCGTGAAAATAATAAATACGTTTTCTTTCCTCAAAAATGATTATTTAGCCCAGAATTTTTTTATTTTCCCAAGGGTAACAGGAGAAATTTGACCCCAATATTTGTTGTCCAGTTTCTCCTGAGTACGGTGATACCCCATATGTGGGGGTAAACTACTGTTTGGGCACATGCCGGGGCTTGGAATTGAAGTAGTGACGTTTTGAAATGCAGACTTTGATGGAATGCTCTGCGGGCGTCACGTTGCGTTTGCAGAGCCCCTGATGTGCCTAAACAGTAGAAACCCCCCACAAGTGACCCCATTTTGGAAACTAGACCCCGAAAGGAACTTATCTAGATGTGTGGTGAGCACTTTGAACCCCCAAGTGCTTCATAGAAGTTTATAATGCAGAGCCGTGAAAATAATAAATACGTTTTCTTTCCTCAAAAATAATTATTTAGCCCAGAATTTTTTATTTTCCCAAGGGTTACAGGAGAAATTGGACCCCAAAAGTTGTTGTCCAGTTTCTACTGAGTACGCTGATACCCCATGAGTGGGGGTAAACCACTGTTTGGGCACACGTCGGGGCTCAGAAGGGAAGTAGTGACTTTTGAAATGCAGACTTTGATGGAATGGTCTGCGGGTGTCACGTTGCGTTTGCAGAGCCCCTGGTGTGCCTAAACAGTAGAAACCCCCACAAGTGACCCCATTTTAGAAATTAGACCCCCCAAGGAACTTATCTAGATATGTGGTGAGCACTTTGAACCCCCAAGTGCTTCACAGACGTTTACAACGCAGAGCCATGAAAATAAAAAATCATTTTTCTTTCCTCAAAAATTATGTTTTAGCAAGCATTTTTTTAGATTCACAAGGGTAACAGGAGAAATTGGACCCCAGTAATTGTTGCGCAGTTTGTCCTGAGTATGCTGGTACCCCATATGTGGGGGTAAACCACTGTTTGGGCACACGTCAGGGCTCGGAAGTGAGGGAGCACCATTTGACTTTTTGAATACGAGATTGGCTGGAATCAATGGTGGCGCCATGTTGCGTTTGGAGACCCCTGATGTGCCTAAACAGTGGTAACCCCTCAATTCTACCTCCAACACTAACCCCAACACACCCCTAGCCCTAATCCCAACTGTAGCCATAACCCTAAACACAACCCTAACCGCAACACACCCCTAACCACAACCCTAACCCCAACACACCCCTAACCATAACCACAAACCTAATTCCAACCCTAACCCTAAGGCTATGTGCCAACGTTGCGGATTCGTGTGAGATATTTTCGCACCATTTTTGAAAAATCCGCGGGTAAAAGGCACTGCGTTTTACCTGCGGATTTTCCGCGGATTTCCAGTGTTTTTTGTGCGGATTTCACCTGCGGATTCCTATTGAGGAACAGGTGTAAAACGCTGCGGAATCCGCACAAAGAATTGACATGCTGCGGAAAATACAACGCAGCGTTTCCGCGCGGTATTTTCCGCACCATGGGCACAGCGGATTTGGTTTTTCATATGTTTACATGGTACTGTAAACCTGATTGAACACTGCTGCGGATCCGCAGCCAAATCCGCACCGTGTGCACATAGCCTAATTCTAAAGGTATGTGCACACGCTGCGGAAAATGCTGCGGATCCGCAGCAGTTTCCCATGAGTTTACAGTTCAATGTAAACCTACGGGAAACAAAAATCGCTGTGCCCATGCTGCGGAAAAACTGCACGGAAACGCAGCGGTTTACATTCCGCAGCATGTCACTTCTTTGTGCGGATTCCGCAGCGGTTTTACAACTGCTCAAATAGAAAATCGCAGTTGTAAAACCGCAGTGAAATGCGCAGAAAAACCGCGGTAAATCCGCCATAAATCCGCAGCGGTTTAGCACTGCGGATTTATCAAATCCGCAGCGGAAAAATCCGCAGAGGACCAGAATACGTGTGCACATACCGAAACCCTAACCCTAGCCCTAACCCTACCCCTAGCCCTAACCCTAACCCTACCCCTAACCCTACCCCTACCCCTACCCCTAGCCCTAACCCAAACCCTAACCCTACCCCTAACCCTACCCCTAACCCTAACCCTAACCCTATTCTAACATTAGTGGAAAAAAAAAATTTCTTTATTTTTTTATTGTCCCTACCTATGGGGGTGACAAAGGGGGGGGTCATTTATTATTTTTTTTATTTTGATCACTGAGATATAATCTATCTCAGTGATCAAAATGCACTTTGGAACGAATCTGCCGGCCGGCAGATTCGGCGGGCGCACTGCGCATGCGCCCGCCATTTTGGAAGATGGCAGCGCCCAGGGAGAAGACGGACGGGACCCCGGCTGGATCGGTAAGTATGATGGGGTGGGGGGGGACCACGGGGGGGGGAATCGGAGCACGGGGGGGGAATCGGAGTGCGGGAGGGGTGGAACGGAGCACAGGGGGCGTGGAACGGAGCACGGGGGGGCTGGAATGGAGCACGGGGGGTGGAACGGAGCACCGGGGGGGGTGGATCGGAGTGCAGGGGGGGTGATTGGAGCACGGGGGGGTGATTGGAGCACGGGGGGAGCGGACAAGAGCACGGGGGGAGCGGAGCACTGGACGGAGGGGAGCCGGAGCAGTGTACCGGCCAGATCGGAGGGCTGGGGGGGCGATCGGTGGGGTGGGGTGGGGGCACACTAGTATTTCCAGCCATGGCCGATGATATTTCAGCATCGGCCATGGCTGGATTGTAATATTTCACCCGTTATAATAGGTGAAATATTACAAATCGCTCTGATTGGCAGTTTCACTTTCAACAGCCAATCAGAGCGATCGTAGCCACGAGGGGGTGAAGCCACCCCCCCTGGGCTAAACTACCACTCCCCCTGTCCCTGCAGATCGGGTAAAATGGGAGTTAACCCTTTCACCCGATCTGCAGGGACGCGATCTTTCCATGACGCCGCATAGGCGTCATGGGTCGGAATGGCACCGACTTTCATGACGCCTACGTGGCGTCATGGGTCGGGAAGGGGTTAACATTGGGAATGCAGGACATGCTGAAATATGCGGATGTATGCCGATGCGTTGTTTTGACGCACCCACCGTCTGCACAAAATGCAACTTGTTGCATTCCTGTGCAGTCGGTGGGAGCGTCAAAACAACGCATCTGCATACAACAACATACATCCGCATGTCCTGTGTATCCAATGTTAAAGATAGGTATGCAAGACGCATACAGAAGCATGAGGAAGTAGGCGGGTCTTAGCGGAGGACGTACACAGCACTCCGCAAAGACACAGAACACAAATCTGAACTTAGCCTTAGCTACTCTGGTGCAGTGGAAAGTTAGGTGATAGTTGGAGGGGTTGATGTCACCTTTGTATTGCCAGGTGACATCAAGCCCAGAGGTTAGTAATGGAAAGGTGTTTATAAGATGCTCCCATTACTAACCCCATAGTAATGCTGTATAAAAAAAACACACCCAGAAAAAAGTTCTTTATTGATATAATGTAATTTGTTTTTCTTCAATTCAAATTCTGTGAGACACATGTGGTGTTAATATGATTAGAGATGGGCGAACCCGAACAGCAAAGTTTGGCGTCCGTACCAAACGCCTTCTGTTTGAGCATGGACACCAAACATGGACTTCTTCAGGAAATCCGTGTTAGGCCGGGGACACACACAACGTATAAAAAAATAGTCTGTTTTTCACAGACGAGAATCGCACAAATGTTAACAAAACAATGATCCGTGTGCAGTGCGAGGATGCGATTTTCTCACATCAAATGATCCGTTTGACATCCGTATGTCATCCGTATGGTATTCGTTTGGTGAGATTTTCTCGCAGGCTTGCAAAACGGACATACAATGGATCCATGGGCTCAAATAATCGTAGAAACATATATACTGTAGTTATATATATAGAATGAAAAAAGGAACAGCATCAAAATACTACCTTGAAAAGACGTGCAAAGCTTTCCAAACCACTATTGTAGGTGGTTCAAATATAAAAAAAGAAAAAGGCTTTCTCAAGCCTTGAGAAAGGATAGTATATCCGAAACGTTGCCACGCCGTTCAGGCATTAAAGTCCACTTTTTTTCATTTTTGTTGTGCTGTTTTCCTGTCGCAGATGGCAGATTAAATCTGTAAGTCTTTTTTCACTGACCGGTGTGGCGCTGTCTTCTTCTTTGTTATGGATTGGACTTTGTAGCTGGGCTGACCCCCTGGCAGTGACGTGCGCCACTAAGCCTATTAAGGCCGTATGGGTGTAAGGTGCGGTTTAATGCAATTTTTTTTTACTTTTACATATATATATATATATCATACAGCGCTAGATAGCAGAAAAGCCGGTAATTCAATTGCCGGCTTTTGCTATCTCCTTCCAAAACCCGACATGATATGAGCCATGGTTTACATACAGTAAACCATCTCATATCCCCTTCTTTTGGCATATTCCACACTACTAATGTTGGTAGTGTGTATGTGCAAAATTTGGGCGCTCTAGCTATTAAATTTAAGGGTTAAATCGCGGAAAAAATTGGTGTGGGCTACTGCGCAGTGGTAAAGCCAGTGACTAAGGGCAGATATTAATAGCCTGGAGAGGGTCCATGGTTTTTGCTTCCCCTCTGGCTAAAAACATCTGCCCCCAGCCACCCCAGAAAAGGCACATCTGGAAGATGCGCCTATTCTGGCACTTGGCCACTCTCTTCCCATTCCCATGTAGCGGTGGGATATGGGGTAATGAGGGGTTAATGTCACCTTGCTATTGTAAGGTGACATTAAGCCTGATTAATAATGGAGATACATCAATTATGACACCCATCCTTTATTAATCCAATAGTATGAAATGGTTAAAAAACACACACACATTATTACAAAGTATTTTAATGAAATACACAGGTTTTTGTAATATTTTATTATACTGGTAATCCACCTGAAGCTCTGCTAATGCAGCTGTGCTCCTGCCTGTAAAACCCTGGGAATGAATGGAATGTAGGTCAATGACCTGTAGTTACCTTCAATCGCGGTGAAGCGCCCTCTGCTGCATGTCCTCATATGAACTCGAGCCTGGGAACTTTTCAGAATATTTTCCCATGCTCGAGTTCATATAAGGACATCCAGCAGAGGGTGCATCACCGCGACTGAAGGTAACTACAGGTCATTGACCTGCATTCCATTCATTCCCTGGGGTTTTACATGCAGGAGCACAGCTGCATTAGCAGAGCTTCTGCTTGCAAAATTAGTTAACCCCTTCAGATGAATTTACAGCGTGGGACGAGACTGATCATCGGAAGGTATGGGATATTATTGTTTTTTTTATTTTACCTTTTTTACAGAACAAGGGTCTTCAGGTGGATTACCATTATAATAAAATATTACAAAAACCTGTGTATTTATTTCATTAAAATACTTTGTAGTAATGTGTGTGTTTTTTTAACCATTTCATACTATTGGATTAATAATGTATAGATGCCATAATTGACTCCTCTCCATTATTAATCTGGCTTAACGTCACCTTACAATAGCAGGGTGACATTAACCCCTCATTACTCCATATCGCACCGCTACACGGGAATGGGAAGAGAGTGGCCAAGTGCCAGATTAGGCGCATCTTAGAGATGTGCCTTTTCTGGGGTGGCTGGGGGCAGATGTTTTTAGCCGGGGGGGGGGGGGCAAAAACCATGGATCCTCTCCAGGATATTAATATCTGCCCTCAGTCACTGGCTTTACCACTCTGGCAGAGAAAATTGCGCGGGAGCCCACGCCAATTTTTTCCAAGATTTAACCCTTAAATTTAATAGCTAGAGCGCCCAAATTTTGCACATACACACTACTAACATTAGTAGTGTGGAATATGCAAAAAATAAAGGGATATGAGATGGTTTACTGTATGTAAACCATGTCTCATATCACGTCCGGTTTTGGAAGGAGATAGCAAAAGTTGGCAATTGAATTTCTTTTGCTTTTCTCCTATCTAGCGCTGTATGATATATTAATATGTATACATATATAAGTCTCACTGACATATATATTTATATATATACTAGATGGCAGCCCGATTCTAAAGAATCGGGAGTCTAGAATCCATATATACTTTATTTATTCAAATTTAAGAATAATACAATTAATAAATAATAGTAAGAAAGAACAAAAATAATAGGCAGTATATGGAGAAAACACCAAACAAAAGTTCAAAATTGGTGTGAAAATGTCACTGAACCACTTCACAACTAAATATATATAGTTTTGGTAAATGGTATTATCATTTTTTTGACGAAATTCGGCAGGAGCTTGAAGAGCAACGTCACTGGGCCCGCCTCCACGCAGTAGAAACTTGCTGTGAGGTAAAAATTCAAAAATCACACCAAAATGGCGGGCGGAGTGTGTCACAGTACGGCACGTTTCTGATTGGTCGCTCGCAGCAGGCGGCAACCAATCAGACACTGGACACTGTTGACGTCACTTATCTCCGGACATTAGCTCCGGACATTAGCTCCGGACATTAGCTCCGGACATTAGCTCCGGACATTATCTCCGCACATTAGCTCCGGACATTAGCTCTGGACATTAGCTCCGGACATTATCTCCGGACATTAGCTCCGCACATTAGCTCCGGACATTAGCTCCGGACATTAGCTCCGGACATTATCTCCGGACATTAGCTCCGGACATTAGCTCCGGACATTAGCTCCGGACATTATCTCCGGACATTATCTCCGGACATTAGCTCCGGACATTATCTCCGGACATTAGCTCCGGACATTAGCTCCGGACATTAGCTCCGGACATTATCTCCCCACATTAGCTCCGGACATTAGCTCCGGACAAAGCCACGGAAGTTGGCACAAATTGCAGGAAGTAGTATTCTAGGCAATTATATATTAGATACATATATATATATACCCCTATACTATGTGTAGACATTTATTTTATCTATTCTATTCTAACCTGTCAGTGTGATTTTACTGTACACCGCGCTGAATTATCGGCTTTTCTGAAGCCCAGGAAGCCTTCAGAATTAAACTTGAAAAGAAACTGTCCCACAATAATACCAGAGAGGTTTGGTCAGGAATGAAATTACTGACTGGGCTTAAAGTGAGGCCTGAAAATGATCCAGGAACAATGGACAAGGCTAATGAGATGAATGAGTATTTCAATAGATTTAGCAGTACATGTGTAATACCAACTGATAGTGGATGGGAACTGGGTGAAAATTCTGCAACATCGATATTGAAGGATGAGCAGACTAATTTTAGAGTATCCGAAAATGATGTGAGGAGGCAGTATAAGTCACTTAACATTGGTAAAGCTGCAGGACCAGATGGACTCAGCTCACGTGTCCTTAAAGTTTGTGCAGACCAGCTGTGTGCTGTCTTTACACGCCTATTTAATGGAAGTCTACAAACACAGAGGGTACCAGTGTTATGGAAAACTTCCTGTCTGGTGCCGGTACCCAAGACGACTTCTCCTGCAACCCTAAATGACTATCGTCCTGTAGCCTTAACATCTCACGCTATGAAGGCCTTGGAAAGATTAGTGCTTGCTCACTTAAGACTGAGGGTTAACGCTTTTATCGATCCCCTTCAGTTTGCCTACCGACATAGATTGGGGGTGGATGATGCTATTCTTTCTCTGTTACATAGGGTACATTCATTTCTGGAGACTGATGGTACCACGGTGCGAGCGATGTGCTTCGATTTCTCGAGTGCATTTAACTCCCTGCAGCCACTTTTACTACACAAAAAGATGACTGATATGAAGGTTGAGGAGGGGATGAGAAATTGGATAACTGACTACCTATCAGATCGGCCACAGTTTGTACAGATGGGAGCAGTGGTGTCAAGCAGATTATTGAGCAGTGTAGGTGCCCCCCAGGGAACGGTGCTTGCGCCCTTTCTATTCACACTGTATACTTCAGACTTTCAGTATAAATCTGAACTTTGCCACCTTCAAAAATTTTCGGATGACTCTGTGGTTGTGGGATGCAATAGGGGAGATCAGGGGGATGAGGAATATAGAAGGGTGGTGTCGAATTTCGTGGATTGGTGCAATGGTAACTATCTACAACTAAATGTTAAGAAAACCAAGGAGTTGGTGGCCAACTATAGCAGGATTAAGTTGGAATGCTTACCGATCACTATTGCTGGTCAGGAGGTAGAGCAGGTGGAGAGTTACAAATATTTGGGGGTCCATTTGGATAGCAAACTGGACTGGAGATGCCACTCAGAGTTTGTCTACAAGAAGGGGATGAGCAGACTGTATTTCCTAAGGAAACTGAGGTCTTTTAATGTGTGTAGCAAAATGTTAGAAATGTTCTACCAATCTGTGGTGGCAAGTGCCATCTTTTTTGCAATCACGTGCTGGGGTAGTAGTGTGCGGGCCTCTGATGCTAATAAGCTGAATAAGATTATTAAGAAGGCAAGTTCTGCTGTCGGCTGTAATCTGGACTCTTTTGGGGAGGTAGTGGAGAAAAGAACTCTGAAAAAGTGTATGGCAATTATGAACAATAATGCATATCCACTATATGAGCTATTCATGAGACAGAAGAGCACCTTCAGCAACCGGCTTATACTTCTGAGGTGTAAGAAGGAAAAATATAGGAAATCGTTTGTGCCAACTGCCATGGGAATGTACAACAATAACATTAGGGTTAAACCACCAAGGTGAATGTCTACTTATTTCTCTACATTTCAGTTCACTTGTTGTGTATGTCCTATTCTAATGTATAATGTATAATGTTCTTCTGTCAACAAACTGTCATGTCAACTATGTAATTCCTTTATGATTTTTATGATTTAAGTCGTGCTGCTGTGATACCATAATTTCCCACGGGATCAATAAAGTGTATCGTATCGTATCGTATCTATAGAACACCACTGCGTATTTCTTGCAAGTCACACTGTTGGTCCGTGTGTAACCTGTTTTTTTCTTGCCCCCATAGACTTTCATTGGCGATAGTCAGCTGAGATACGCTGACAATCGCAGCATGCTGCGATTTCACTCGGATCCTGAATATGGCCGAGAAAATATCGGATGATGGGAGCTGCCCCATAGATTAACATTGGGACGAGCACTATGCGATTTTTTAGCGCATTGCACTTATCCGTATTACGGTCTAGTGTGACCCCGGCTTTACTGTTAGGCTTTGCCCCACCGAACACCAGGTGTTTGTCACACTGTCATGTGCATGACAGCATGGCAAACACTGCTTCTGATTGGCGGTAAAATAATTACCACCGGTCAGACAGGTGTGGTTCCCATTCTGTGACATTAGAGCATGAGCCCGCAGCTTTGATAGGAGGTATAAAGTTTACCTCCTGTCACTGGTGTTGGCTAATCCAACTACTGCCCAAATCAGCCGACGCCTGCTGCCGCTAATAACAGTGAGAGCAGGAGTGGCTGATGGGAGTATTCATCAGCTGGTGCCTGCTCGGTAAATGCATATTAAATTAAAAAAAGCCTGGGTTCCCCTATATTTTTTTGATCACCAGCCAGACAAAACTCACAGCTGGGTTGGTTATCAAGAAAAGAGGGGTCCCCACTCTAATTAATTTTAGTGTTTAAATAAATAATATTAAAAAACAGTATGCGGTCCCTACCCCAGAAACCCAAAACTGCCCAGAAAAATTCTGGCGCTTTGCCCGGTCACAGCCAGTCACTTAGGCTGTGTTTCCAGCTGGGCAAATGAAGTGTGGTAACCTCAGTGACATCACTGCTAGCACAATGAGAAAAAGTGTCATAGTGCAGAGGCGAGCTCACAGCAGTTCAAATTAACTGCAGTGAAATTCTTCTGGTGAACTGCAGTGAACATGCCTCTGCATTGTAAGACTTTTTCTCCCTGGGCAAGCAGAATGCAGCTTCAGTGACCATCAGTAACCTAAATGACGTCACCGCTAGTCACTGAGGCTGTGCTAACAGCAGCTCATTCCCCAGTGGTTCTCAACCTGGACAGTTGCATCTTGCCACTGATTATCCACCAGATATGGATTACGGCGTGGGACAAAAAGATATACAAGTGAAGGATATTGTTGTTTACAGGAGACAAGATATTTAATGGAATGGGCATTGGGTGAGCATAACTGTGTTTGTTATTTTTGAATAAAAGTGTCCGATGTCACCGGACAATTCAAAGGTGATGTCAACGCTACAAATATGAACCCCACTTGCCACCTCTACAGGGCAAGAGGAAAGAGTGTTGTGAATTCAGCTTTTGGGCTCCCTCCGGTGGTTGTAGAGGGTAATGCAGTTGTGCCTGGACTGCAGGATTGGACAGGTGTATCTACTAATTGCAAAACTGACTGGGGTATATAGCTTTGCAGGACTCTTTAGTCCCTGCCAGTTGTCCATTGTTTTTGGAGGATTCACATCCCTTCTGGTCTCTCATGTTCGCTGTGCTTTTCTTCAAAGATAAGTCCTGGCTTTGTTTTTGCTGTCCACCTGCTGTGGACCTTATAGTTCTGTGCATTTTCATGTTTTGTCTTGTCCAGCTTTGTCTGTGAAGTATTTTTTGCAGCCTTGCTGTGTCTCTGGAGATGCAGATATACCCTTCATGTCTTTAGTCAGATGTGGTGTTTTGTATTTTCTGTGGTGGATATTTTCTAGCATTTTAATACTGACCGCATAGTACTCTGTTCTATTCTTTCTATTTAGCTAGTATGGCCTCCTATGCTAAATCCTGATTTCATGTCTGCGTGTGTTTTTTCCCTCTCCTCTCACAGTCAATATTTGTGGGGGTCTGTCTGTACTTTGGGGATTTTCTCTGAGGCAAGATAGGTTTCCTGTTTCTGTCTTTAGGGGTAGTTAGTTTCTTAGGCTGTGTCGAGGGGTCTAGGGAGTGTTAGGTACCCCCCACGGCTACTTCTAGTTGCGCTGCTAGGTTCAGGGTTTGCGGTCAGTACAGGGGCCACCTTCTCCAGAGTACGTCTCATGCTGCTCCAAGGCCACCAGATCATAACAGAAGAGCTAGGCAAAGTGACTGAATTAATGCATCTAATAGATGTGCCTTTTCTGGGCAGCAAAGGGCTGCTATTTTTAGACTTACCAGCCTGAGAATACCAGCCCCTCAGCTGTCTAATTTAGCATGGTTAGTTGTTAAAAATGGGGAGGGACCCCACATTATTTTTTGAAATTACTAGTGATGAGTGAGTGTACTTGTTGCTTTGGTTTTCCCAAGCACGCTCAAGTGGTCTCCGAGTATTTGTTAATGTTTGGAGATTAAGTTTTCATCGCCTCAGCTGAATGATTTACAGCTATTAGCCAGGCTGAGTACATGTGGGGGTTGCCTGGTTGCTAGGGAATCTTCACATGTAATCAAGCTGTCTAGTACCTGTAAATCATTCAGCTGTGCTGATGAAAACTTAATCTCTGAACACTAACAAATACTCAGAGATCACCGGAGTGTGCTCAGGAAAACCCGAGCAACGAGTACACTCGCTCATCACTAGAAATTACTTATTTAAATAATTAAAAAATCAGAGTCTTGATAACCATACTTGCTCAAGCTAACAGCTGTGGGTTGCAGCCCTCAGCTGTGAGCTTTGCCTGGCTGGTTGTCAAAAAAACAGGGGAACCCACACTGCTTTTTTAAAAAATATTTATTTACAGCGAAGGCGCTGGCTAATGATTACTCCCATCAGCCACTTGCTCTCGCTGTTACTAGCGGCAGCAGGTGTCGGCTGATTTGGGCAGTAGTCCCATTAGCTGACACCAGTGATTGTAGGTCTTTTAACAGTGTGGGAACCGCAGCTGTCTGACCAGCGGTGATGATTTTACCACCGATCAGAAGGGGTGCTTGACGCACTGTCATGCACTGTCAAAGCACCTGTAAAACATAACAGTAAAATAAGCACTAAATTATGGCACTCTTTCCCTTTTGAGATTTGCACTGTGCCTCAAAAGTAATTTCTGATTACATATATGGCATAGCCGTACTCAGGAGAAATCGATCCACAAACTGAGAGGTCCATTTTTCCTATGAGTTTTTATAAAAATTAAGAAATTGGGACTAAAACAACATTTTGGCAATGATGTAATTACTCTTTATTCAGCACCCAATGGTGTAAATTTCTGAGAGGTGTATGTGGTGTCATCATGCTCACTGCACCCCAAGTTGAATTCATTGAGAAGTATGATAAATGACATTATTTATTTGAGCTTTGCGCTGCACCTCAAAGGTAGTTTTTGACCACATATGAGATATTGTTGTACTGTAAATTGTATGGTGCAATTTCTCATGTTACTCTTGTAAAAATAAAAAATAAAATTGGGGCTAAAAACATTTTTTGTGGGAAACACGTAATTTTTATTTTTCACAGGTCAAGATTATAAACCTGTGAAGAATCTGGGGGTTTAATATGCTCAGTCACCACAAATCTATTGAGGGGTCTTGCTTCCAAAATGGGGCCACTTGTGAGTGTTTGTCACTGTTTAGGCATATCACAGGCTCTCCAAACGCGACATTGTGTCCTCGCTCGATTCCAGACAATTTTGTGCTCAAAAAGTCAAACAGTTCTCCTCTTCCGAACCCGTGCGCCCAAACAGTAGTTTTCCCCAGCATATTGGGTATCAGCATGCTCAGGAGAAAATGAACAAAAATTTCCAGGTCCTTTTTCCTGTTACCCTTGTGAAAATAAAAAAATGGGTCTAAAGAATATTTTTTATGAAAAGTTAAATGTTCATTTTTTTCCTTACACATTGCTTCAGTTCCTGTAAAGAACCTGAAGGGTTAATAAACTTTTTAAATAAAATTTTAAGGGGTGCAGTTTTTAGAATGGTGTCAATTTTGGGTATTTTCCGTCATGTAGGCCCCCTTAAAGTTACTTCAAATGTGATGTGGTCCCTGAAAAAATGGTTTTGTGATCTTTTTTGGAAAAATGAGAAATCGCTGTTCAACTTTTAACCCTTCTAACTTAATAACAAAAAGAAAAATTACATTTAAAAATTGTGCTGATGTATCATATTTTTCGGACTATAAGATGCACCGAACCATAAGATGCCCTCCAAATTTTCAGAAGGAAAAAAATAATGTGCCAAATGGGGGTCTGTCTTACAGTCCAAATTCAGCTTACCACGCAAGGGATAGGCACAGATATAGGAGTGGTCACAGGGGTCGTTCGGTGGTCCAGGCTGGTGGGGTGGCCTCTGGGAAATCCCATCCCAGGCTGGTGCGGTGGTGGTGCTCTGTGTTGTTACGATGCTCTGAGGGGTGGCTGGGCTTTGTGGGGTGGCTGGGCTCTGTGGGTGGCGGGGAGGCAGCACTCTGTGGCGGTGCTCTGAGGAGTGGCTGGGCTCTGTGGGGTGGTGGTGCTCTATAGGGTGGCTGGGCTCTAAATAACGGCAGGGCTCTGTGGTGGTGGTGGGTCTCCACCGGCATTTCTTCAAAGCCCAGAAGCCCCCGCAGCTCCGTTAATGCAATGCGGTGTGATGCAAAATGGCTGCTGGTGGCAGCACATGCTCAGATTCAGATCTCAGCAACGACAACCACAAAGCCCCACCACCAACACACCACAGAGCACCACCACGGCTGCACCAGCCTGGGACGGGAGGCTGCATCGGCACTGCCACCACAGGATTTGTAAGTATATTCCTTCCATAAGATGCACCCCCATTTTCCCACAAACTTTTTTGGGAAAAAAGTGCTTCTTATGGTCCAGAAAACACGGTAAATTAAACATTTGGTTAATGTTATTTTTTAACTATTTTCTGTGACGTAACGTGCAGATTATAAGCATTTGATACACTGCCGTTTTGCAAGTTATCCCACCCTCAAAGAATGGAGACATCTGCAATTTTTATGGTAGGTACATTACAACTGTGAGAGACAGAATCGTAAAAAAAAATCCTGTAAAATAACATTGTATGATTTTCAGAATGAATTTGCATTTTATTGCATGAAATAAGTATTTCATAAGATAAAAATACAGTACTTAATATTTGGTACAGAAGCCTTTGTTTGCAATTACAGAGGTTAGATGTTTCCTGTAGTTTGCACACACTGCCCACTCCTCCATACAGATCTTCTCCAGTAGGGTTGAGCGAAACGGATCGGACAAACTCAAAAGTCACCGACTTTCGGCAAAGTCGGGTTTTGTGAAACCCGACCCGATCCTAGTGTGGGATCGGCCATGAGGTCGACGATCTTTGCGCCAAAGTCGTGTTTCGTATGATGCTATCAGCGCCATTTCTCATCCAATGAGGGAAGATGCAGAGTGTGGGCAGTGTGATGACATAGGTGTCGGTCCCCACCATCTTAGAGAAGGGTATTACAGTGATTGGTTTGCTTTCTGCGGCGTCACAGGGGCTATAAAGGGGCGTGCACGCCGACCACCATCTTACTTCTGCCGATCTTAGCATAGGGAAAGGTTGCTGCAGTTTCATCAGAAGAAGAGATAAAGTTAGGGAGGGAAGATTAACCCGGAAACTGCTTGTGCTGTAGCGATTTCCACTGTCCAACACCACCTTTTCTTTGCAGGGACAGTGTAGTTTATTTTATTGTGCATCAGCTCTGTAGCTTATTAGGCTGCCTTATAAGGCTCCGTGATAGCTGCATTGCTGTTTGCACGCTGCTGTGCAAACCAACTGCTTTTTTAAAAGCAAAAATCCTGTTGCTCCTTTCTGCACAGTTATCTTGTTTCTTTGTCCACACTTTTTTGTGAAGCAGTCCTTTTTATTGCTGCCATACTTGTCCTTTGATCATTGTAGGGAGATTGAAATTGTACTACAGCCCTTGTATATTTTAATATATCTGCCAGCCACGTTCTGCCACTTACATTGTGTAGTGTAATACACAGGGCCTGTTTTTTGCTGCAGTCTCCCCCCAAAAAAAAGTGAGATTTAAATTGACAACAAGCTTCTATACGTCAGTTCTGTTGGTCGTATATCCACGTTGTGCCACTTACATTGTGTAGTGTAATACACAGGGCCTGTTTTTTGCTGCAGTCTCCCCCTCAAAAAAGTGAGATTTAAATTCACAACAAGTTTCTATACGTCAGTTCTGTTGGTCGTATATCTGCCAGCCACGTTCTGACACTTACATTGTGTAGTGTAATACACAGGGCCTGTTTTTTCTGCAGTCTCCCCCCCAAAAAAGTGAGATTTAAATTGCCAACAAGCTTCTATACGTCAGTTCTGTTTGTCGTATATCTGCCAGCCATGTTGTGCCACTTACATGGTTTAGTGTAATACACAGGGCCTGTTTTTTGCTGCAGTCCCCTCCTCAAAAAAGTGAGATTTAAATTGCCAACAAGTTTCTATACGTCAGTTCTGTTGGTCGTATATCTGCCAGCCACGTTCTGCCACTTACATTGTGTAGTGTAATACATAGGGCCTGTTTTTTGCGGCAGTCTCCCCCCCCAAAAAAGTGAGATTTAAATTGATAACAAGTTTCTATATGTCATTTCTGTTGGTCGTACATATCTGCCAGCCACGTTCTGCCACTTACATTGTGTAGTGTAATACACAGGGCCTGTTTTTAGCTGCAGTCTCCCCCCCAAAAAAAGTGAGATTTAAATTGACAACAAGCTTCTGAACGTCAGTTCTGTTTGTCATATATCTGCCAGCCACGTTGTGCCACTTACATTGTGTAGTGTAATACACAGGGCCTGTTTTTTGCTGCAGTCTCCCCCCCAATAAAGTGAGATTTAAATAGACAACAAGTATCTATACGTCAGCTCTGTTTGTCGTATATCTGCCAGCCACGTTCTGCCACTTACATTGTGTAGTGTAATACACAGGGCCTGTTTTTAGCTGCAGTCTCGCCCCCAAAAAGTGAGATTTAAATTGACAACAAGTTTTTATACGTCAGTTCTGTTGGTCGTATATCTGCCAGCCACGTTGTGCCACTTACATTGTGTAGTGTAATGCACAGGGCCTGTTTTTTGCCGCAGTCTCCCCCCCAAAAAAGTGAGATTTGAATTGCCAACAAGTTTATATACACCTTCTACCTTGTTTTACAGTAACATATAACGGTTTTTATTTTGGTTAGATTTTAACAAAAAATGAGGAAGTCTGGTGGAAGAGGCCGTGGGCGGTCGTTGCCAGCTGGTACTGATGGTGGTGGTGGTGGGGCATCTGGTGGTAGTGGGAAAAGCAAAATAGCACCTAAGGCTGGAGGTGTTGAGCCAGCGTCATCGTCTGGCTACACAAGGCCTCGAAGGCTCCCTCATCTGGTAGTAGGAAAACAGCTTTTAAAACCAAAGCAGCAGGAAAAAGTTTTGGCTTTCCTTGCTGACTCAGCCTCTAGCTCTTTTGCCTCCTCTTCCAAAAGTTCAAAATATAAAAGCAGCGAGTCATCAGTGGATGCTCCGGGTCAGGACCAAGTCGCTTCCTTGTGTCCTCCACCCAAAGCAAAAGTGAAGGTGAATGCAGGTGACACTACAGTTTACTCCATGGAGCTCTTTACACATACCATGCCAGGGTTAGAAAGGGAAATAGTTAACAGCCCATTACAAGATGAATCGGACATGGAGTGCACAGATGCACAGCCACAGCTAGATTATTATGCTGTTCCATTGACTCAGATCACTACATTGCCCTCACAGTGTACTGAGCCAGAATCTGACCCTGATGAGACTATGGTGCCCCGTCCCGAATGCTATAGCACCTTACACAGTGACACAGAGGAAGGTGCACATGACATTGAAGAGGGAGTGATAAATGACCCAGTTGTTGACCCGGATTGGCAGCCATTGGGGAAAAGGGTGCCACTGGCAGTAGCTCTGAAGCGGAGGAGGATGATCCGCAGCAGGCATCTACATCGCAACAGCTTTCATCTGGCAGGCCCGTATCTGGCCAAAAACGTTTGACAAAACCAAAAACACTTTTAGGACAGCGTGGCCATCCAGTGAAAGGAGAACAGCGTGCAATGCCTGAAAAGGTATTCGATAGTAGGAAGAGTGCAGTGTGGGAATTTTTTATCCAAGATCCGAATGATCCTCATAAAGTTATCTGTAAGAAATGCTCAAACACATTTAGCAGAGGGAAGAATGTCAAAAATTTAAATACAATGTGCATGCGTAGACATTTAACCAGCATGCACTTGTAAGCCTGGACTAACTACCAAACGTCCCGTATCGTTGGTGCACCCACTCAGAATGAAGGTAGTCAGCAATGCTACATTGCTTCCCTCACTGTAAGCCCACCGGTTAGGACACCACCAACAGCAAATGTGGAGGTATCGTCGCAAGGCCAAAGCAGTCAGGGAATCACAAGGTTCTTGGTAGGAAACACTGTAGGTAGGCCAACATCAAAAATACCATCACCAAACCTCTCTCAATCTGCCATGTCCACCACCACCCCTGCTAGTTCCACCATATGCAGCTCTCCAGTCCAGCTCACCCTACAGGAGACTCTCATTAGGAAAAGGAAGTACTCATCCTCTCATCCACGTACACAGGGTTTGAATGCCCACATTGCTAGACTAATCTTGTTAGAGATGATGCTCTACCGGATGGTTAAAAGTGAAGCTTTCAAAGCTCTGATGGCCTACACAGTACCATGCTATGACCTACCCAGTCAACACTGCTTTGCGAGAAAAGCCATCTCAGCCCTCCTCCAGCATGTCAAAGACAGCATTGTCCATGCACTGAGGCAATCAGTCAGTAGAAAGGTGCACCTTACAACTGATGCATGGACCAGTAGGCATGGCCAGGGATGTTACGTGTCCATCACAGCACACTGGGTTAATGTGGTGGATGCAGGGTCCACAGGGGACAGCCATAGTGGGACAGTTCTGCCTAGCCCACGGTCTAGGAAACAGCTGGCAGTAGGCGTTCGACACTCCTCCTTCTCCTCCTTCAGAAGCGAGAGCTCATCCACAGAGCGCAGTCTCCTGACCACTCCATCCGCTGCTGCCAGTGTTGCACACGAGGTGCCACATTATGGAACAGCTAGTGGTAAGCGTCAGCAGGCTGTGTTGGAAATGAAGTGTTTGGGCGACAACAGACTCACCGTGGAAGTAATGGCCGAGTACTTGAGGCAAGAAACCCAGTCATGGCTGGGCAGTGTACATCTTGAGGCAGGCAAGGTAGTCAGTGATAACGGAAGGAATTTTATGGCTGCCATAGCCCTTTCAGAACTGAAACACATTCCTTGCCTGGCGCACACCTTGAATTTGGTAGTGCAGTGCTTCCTGAAAAATTAACCGGGGTTACCAGCCCTGCTCCTGAAGGTGCGAAGACTTTGCTCGCACATCCGCCAGTCGGCCTTACACTCCAGCCGTATGCTGAACCATCACCGATCGCAGAAGCTTCCCCAGCACCGCCTAATAATCGACATTGCAACAAGGTGGAACTCCACACTCCACATGCTTTAGAGGCTGTGCGAACAGAAGCGTGCTGTAATGTATTTGTTGGAGGATACACATACACGGGCAGGCAGTTGGATGGCAGACATGGAGTTGTCTGGTGTGCAGTGGTCGAAGATACAAGACCTCTGTCAAGTCCTTCAGTGTTTTGAGGAATGCATACGGCTGGTAAGTGCAGACGACGCCATCATAAGCATGAGCATCCCACTAATGCGTCTGCTGATGCAAAGTTTCACGCACATAAAGGAGCAGGTGTCTGCGGCCGATGAGGAGGGAAGCCTTGATGACAGTCAGCCATTTTCTGCTCCGGGAACTCTTCTGGAAGAGGTGGCAGACAAAGAGGAGGAGGAGGAGGAGGAGGATGATGGGGATGAACATTTATGGGAGGAGGATGCTTCTCAGTGTTAGGGCTAGCGGAATGCACCGAGAAAATAGAGATGTTTATTATAAATGATACGTTCGCAGCCCGGAGTCCACCGTGCAGGAGGAAACTGCTGAGAGCCAATGGCGGCACTGTTTGGCAGTATAGACTAGCTCTGTTACCTCACAGAGTAACCGTGAAAGGATAGCACTGTGCCTTGCTAGCCTCACAGGAGCACAAGCTTACTGCCAAGCTGATAGCAGTCAGTGGTTTTGCAACACGCAATCTCCTCACCGGTGGTGCCTGTATGCTAGGGGCTTATTTCAGCCGGGTCCCTGAATACATTTTCACATAACCATACTGGCGCAAAGCACATCACTTAGATTGGATACTAGCGCCGTGCGGCCATGCGAACCTTATATAGCTGCAGCACGTACAGGACCTTCCTAGAAGGACCAATGAAAGGCTGCCACAGAGCCTGAGGAACTTCAGGACCTTTCTGGAGAAGCAATGGGTCTTGCTGCAGTATCTAAGCATGTGACCCTCGATCTCCAATGAGAGATCTTACCCTGAGCATGCTCAGAAGGGGAAAAGCAGGACTTAGTCCCAAAAGCATCTGCTCGCCGCTGCCCAACACTGGCTTCAATGGCACAAGCTGTAAAAGCAGCAGTAACCCTTTGCACAGAGTCAGACTGAGCGAGACACTGGGACCGACATCTCCACTGAGCAGGCTCCACTGCAGCAGGAGAAGAATGGGAGACCGCAGTGGAGATGGCCCGAGATTCCCCTTGTGCAGAGGCGGTAACTCGACCCCTAACATCATCCCCCCAGGTCCCCCCCTCCTTGAACCTCGCTATGCTCAAAGGCAGCAATGAGCTGTGGAGCCCAAATGTGCTCAGCAGGCTCCCAGGACATGTCCTCAGGACCATAACCCTTCCAGTCCACCAAATAAAATTTTTTGCCACGTACCACCTTGCACCCCAAAATACCGTTCACCTTGTAATCATCCGTTGACGAACCCGATGTCCCAGCAGATTACTCAAAAAACCAGGACATGTATACGGCTTTCAAGAGGGACACATGAAATGTGTCGGTGATACCCAGGCGTGGCGGAAGGGCTAAACGATAGACCACAGGATTAACCTGTTCAAGGACCTTGAAAGGACCCAAGTAGCGAGGTGCAAACTTAAGGGACTCAACTCGCAGCCTGATGTTACGGGCGGAGAGCCACACCAAGTCGCCAGGAGCAAAGGTCGGATTGGGGCACCGATGTGCATTGGCGGAGGACCTCATTCTCTCCTTGGAGGCCTGAATGGCATCCTGAGTGTGTTCTTCCACAGCCCAGTCTGCCACCCTATAGTCGGCCAAAGACATGGGCATAGCTACAGGTACCCGCAGATGCTGACCATAGTTAAGGAGGAATGGGGTTTGTCCAGTGGAGTTGGCTACAGCGTTGTTCAGTGCAAACTCTGCCCATGATAGCAAGGATGCCCAGTCATCCTGCCTGGCTGAGACAAAATGTTGCAGATATGTGACCAAGGTCTGGTTGGCCCTCTCTACCAACCCATTTGTCTTGGGATGATATGTGGAAGAGAGATTTAACTCAATGCTGAGAAGATGACAAACCTCTCTCCAGAACCGAGACACAAACTGGGGACCCCGGTCACTGACAATTTTCTCCAGCATACCGTGCAGGCGGAAGATGTGTTTCATGAACAGCGCTGGCAAGGCACGTGCAGAAGGTAACTGTGGAAGCGGCACCAAATGCACCATTTTAGAAAAATGATCAGTGATAACCCAAATGATCGTACAGCCACGAGACTTGGGCAAACCCACCACAAAGTCCATCCCGACCATCTCACAGGGCCTGTCTGCCACCGGCAAGGGACAGAGTAACCCAGCTGGCCATTGTCGAGGAGACTTATTTTTGGCGCAGGAGACACACACCTGAATACTCTGACATCACGGACCATATGTGGCCACCAGTACGTCCTCGCCAGCAGCTCAGATGTCCTCTTTGTCCCAAAGTGTCCACCCACCCTGGACGAATGAGCCCAAGAGAGAACCTACGGTCACAAATTAATGGGTACAAAAGTCTTGCTCGGAGGCACAGACTCTAGCAAAACCGGAGCTATGGTTCTCAGGCTCTCAGAAGGGACAATAAGCCGAGGCTCCCCTTCCTCCTCCTTAGATGACACAACAAAGCGAGAGAGGGCATCAGCACGAATGTTCTTCTCCCCGGCGAGATAATGGAGGGTGAAGTGGAACTGGGAGAAGAATAAAGACCATCTGGCTTGGTGAGAATTTAGCCACTGGGCTGTTTGCAAATACAACAAATTTTTGTGGTCCGTGAAGACTTGAAAGGGAAAGCGAGCCCCCTCCAAGAGATGTCTCCACTCCGAGAAAGGCAACTTCATCGCTAGCAACTCCCTGTCCCCGATGGAATACTTCCTCTCCGCTGGTGTGAAGGTCTTGGAGAAGAAGCAAGGATGCTTCCGACCTTGAGCATCCTTTTGGAAGAGGACTGCTCCTGCACCAACGGAAGAGGCATCCACCTCCATTATAAACGGCTTATCGACATCAGGACGATGTAGGATGGGAGCGCTAGCAAAATGAGACTTAATAAAATAAAAGGCCCTGGAGACCTCTTCAGACCACAATTTGGGATTTGCTCTCTTCTTGGTGAGGGCTACCAAGGGAGCTTCCAAAGTTAAGAAGTGGGGAATGAACTGCCGGTAATAATTAATGAACCCCATAAAGCGCTGCACCGCTTTAAGAGAATGGGGTTCTTGCCAGTCCATCACAGCCTGTAGTTTGGCAGGATCCAGAGCCAATCCCTGGGCGGAGATGATATAGCCCAGGAAAGGTAAAGACTCCTGCTCAAACATAAACTTCTCCAACTTTGCATAGAAGGAATTGGCCCATAAGAGGTCGAAGACTCTGCCAACAACTCTCCGGTGGGAGTTAATATCTGGAGAGAAGATGAGAATATCATCCAGATAGACTACAACTGAGGTGGAGAGCATATCCTGGAAGATGTCATTGACAAAGTCTTGGAAAATGGCTGGGGCATTACAGAGCCCGAAGGGCATCAACAGGTACTCATAGTGCCCATCCCTGGTATTAAATGCCGTCTTCCATTCGTCCCCCTCACGGATGCGAATCAGGTTATAAGCACCCAGCAGATCTAATTTGGTAAATACCCTTGCTCCCCGTAGCCTATCTAAGAGCTCAGAAATCAGGGGCAACGGGTACTTATTCTTAACGGTGATGGCGTTAAGACCCCTGTAATCTATGCAAGGACGTAATTCTCCATTCTTCTTCTGCATGAAGAAGAATCCCACCCCTGCAGGTGACACTGACTTCCTAATGAACCCTCTTGCCAAATTTTCCTGGATGTATTGGGACATAGCCTCAGTCCCTGGGAGAGAGAGGGGATAGACCCATCCCCGAGGAGGTTCTGCTCCAGGCAAGCGATCAATAGGACAGTCATAGAGGTGGTGAGGCGGAAGGGTCTCCGCAGCCTTTTTGGAGAAGACGTCTGCATAGGACCAATAGCATTTGGGAAGGGAAGAAAGATCTGCGGGTATCTCGGTGGTGGAAACCTGAACGCACTCTCTCACACACCTGCCCTTACATGAATCACTCCAACCCAATATCCTCCCAGAGGTCCACTCAATATGTGGGGGAGTGAAAACGGAGCCAGGGAATTACCAGCAGAATCTCGTCCATTCCCTCGGAAAGGACAAGAACGGAAATAATCTCCTGGTGGGAAGGGGACATGGATAATGTGAAAGGGACAGTCTGGTGTGTGATCTGAGATGGAAGTGTCGACCCATTCACTACTCTAACAGTCATCGGTTTGGCGAGCATCACCAGAGGTATTGCATGGCACAGAGCAAAAGCCGAGGACATGAAATTCCCCTCTGCTCCAGAATCCACACAAAGCTTGACTGTTAGAGAGTAAGAGCCTAATATGATTGTCCCTTTGAAGGACAGCTTGGAGGAAAATGCCGCTGTGTCTAGTGAACCTCCTCCAATGGTTACTAGACGCGATTGTTTACCCTACCACTGTGGACATTTATTGGCATAATGTCCTACTTGTTGGCAATTTCTGCAAACCACGGGTACTGCAAACCACGGTCCAAGACTTAGGTCCCGCTTGAGAAACCTCCATGGCCTCATGGGAGTCGGACGCCTGAACGGAAAATTCTAGAGGTCTGGCGAAGGTGGGAGCCAGCCGAAACCTCTGCCTACACTGGCCCGCTCCAACCTCTGCTCATTAAAACGGAGGTCGATCTGGGTAGATATAGAAATAAGCTCCTCCAGTGTGGCGGGAATCTCCCTGGTGGCCAAGGCGTCCTTCACATGGTCTGCCAGTCCTCTCCACAACATCGGAATAAGGACTTTATCTGGCCATTCCAGCTCAGAGACCAGAGTCCAGAATTGGACGGCGAACTGGCTGACCATGGACGAACCCTGTGTTGTTGCCAACAATTGGAGCGCAGTATCGTGGGTGACACGAGGTCCCAAAAAGACCTGTTTCAGAGCATCCAGGAAGAGAGGAGCACTCTGCGCCACATGATCATTGTGCTCCCATAGCGGCATTGCCCACTCCAACACCCTGCCCGACAAAAGGGATAAAATAAATCCCACTTTCGCCCGTTCCGTAGGAAAATGTGCAGCCAGGAGCTCAAGATGTATGGAGCACTGACTAACGAATCCCCGACATAGCTTACTGTCACCAGCAAACTTGTCTGGAAGCGGGAGATGGGATAAAGTCGGAGCAGGGGTGGTAGAAGACAAACTGGCTGCAGCTACACTTGCAGCCTGAACAGCGACTGCGGTAACATCCACAGCTGAGGTTGTGCGCTCGAGAGCCGCCAACCTACCTTCCAGCTGCTGGATGTACCGCTGTAAATCGCCTGCCATTTACTAGCCAGACCCTGGCGCTAGTACACTGTTAGGGCTAGCGGAACGCACCGAGTAAATAGAGATGTTTGTTATAAATGGTGCGTTCGCAGCCCGGAGTCCACCGTGCAGGAGAAACCTGCTGCTAGCGAATGGTGGCACTCTTTGGCAGTATAGACTAGCTCTGTTACCTCACAGAGTAGCCGTGAAAGGAAAGCACTGCGCCCTGTTAGCCTCACAGGAGCACAAGCTTACTGCCAAGCTGATAGCAGTCAGTGGTTATGCAACACGCAATCTCCTCACTGGAGAAGCCGGTATTCTAGGGGCTTATTTCAGCAGGGTTCCTGAACACACTCATACAATCTCCTCACCGGAGGTGCCGGTATTCTAGGGGCTTATTTCAGCCGGGTCCCTGAATACACTTTCAAATAACCACACTGGCGCAAAGCACATAACTTAGATTTCATACTAGCGCATGGCCGTGCGGGTCTTGCTGCAGTATCTAAGCATGTGACCCTCGATCTCCAATGAGAGATCTTACCCTGAGCATGCTCAGAAGGGGAAAAGCAGGACTTAGTCCAAAAAGCGTCTGCTCGCCGCTGCCCAGCACTGGCTTCAATGGCAGAAGCTGTAAAAGCAGCAGTAACCCTTTGCACAGAGTCAGACTGAGCGAAACACTGGGACCGACGTCTCCGCTGAGCAGGCTCCACTGTGGCAGGAGAAGAATGGGAGACTGCAGCGGAGATGGCCCAAGATTCCCCCTGTGCAGAGGCGGGAACTCGACCCCTAACACTCAGGGGGCAGTAGAAACTGGTGGCGTTGCAAGGTCAGGTACAGGGTTTTTGCGGGAGACAAGTGATGTTGATTTGCAAGAAAGTGCTCCTCAACCCAGCACAAGCAGTGAATTGACAGCTGGAACATTGGCCCACATGGCTGATTATGCCTTGCGTATCCTAAAAAGGAACCCCCGTATTAAAAAAATGATGACCAATGACGAATACTGGTTGTCCTGCCTCCTGGATCCACGATATAAAGGGAAATTACAAAATATCATGCCACATGAGAAACTTTAGCAAATATTGGCTACCAAACAAACAACTCTTAAAGACCGTTTGGTTCAGGCATTCCCAGCACACATCGGTGGTGATGGCTCTCACACGAGCTGTAGGGGGCAACATGGCAGAGGTGTTAGAGGTGCACAAATCAGAAGTGGCATTGGACAGAGGGGTTTTATGACCAGGTTGTGGAGTGATTTTGCAATGACCACAGACACGACAGGTACTGGTGCATCGATCCAAAGTCACAGGAGACAGCATTTGTCCAGTATGGTTACGAACTATTTTTCCTCCCTTATCGATGTTCTCCCTCACAGGTCATTCCTCTTTGATTACTGGGCATCCAAAATAGACACCTGGCCTAAATTGGCAGAATATGCATTACAGGAGTTCGCTTGCCCAGCTGCTAGTGTGCTATCAGAAAGAGTCTTCAGTGCTGCTGGTTCAATACTGACCGAAAAAAGGACACGTCTGGCTACCCGAAATGTTGAAGATCTAACCTTCATTAAAATGAACCAATCATGGATTTCTAATTATTTTGCCCCACCTTCCCCTGCTGACGCGTAGCTTGCCTGAAAAATGTCTTGCTTTTGGCCTCCTCTTACTGACTGCTCAAATTCCTCCATTTGCAGCTGCTGAATGTCCACCATAGGCCATTTTTCTACCTCCATAAATGGTCTGACTCCCCCCACAGGGCCGTGGTCACCACTTGGCGCAAGCATCCGTGTGCGTGCAGTTTGCCTGGACAGGTGGATGTGCCCACTTTTGGGTGACGGCACTGGCACAGGGTCCCTCATAGTACAATGAAGTGTCTCTGATGGTGGTGGTGCACACCCAACGTCAGACATACTGTCGTAATATGAGGAGCCCTTTGCCAGTACCGCCACCCACGAGAGAGTGTTCCCCCCAGCTCAAACAGTGCTCTACCACCTGCAAAACTTACCTCTCCCTGCTCCACCACTGTGTAGTCTGTACTGTTAAATCCTTCAATGGCACTGCCAATACAAATTTGTTGAAATGATAGATGATAGTTAAAATATACGAGGGCCCTGGCCTCCATTTAGACCAGTTAATACTTTGCGCCTACCACCGCTGTCTGCTACTCAGCAGAGGAGCCCACCCCAGTACCTAGCTATACCGCCTGGTTAGTCCTGTTACAAATTTTGAACTGCATTTAGCCAACTTTTTTATTTTAGGCCTACTAAGTCTGTGTGAGCATCTCATAACAGTTGTCCTCCTCCGCTGAAAAAAGCTATACCGCCTGTGTACTCCTCTTACCAATTTTGAACTACATTTAGCCTACTTTTTTATTTTAGTCCTACTAAGTCTGTGTGAGCCTCTCATAACAGTTGTCCTCCTCCGCTGAAAAACGCTATGCCACCTGGTTAGTCCTGTTACCAATTTTGAACTGCTTTTAGCCTACTTTTTTATTTTAGGCCTACTAAGTCTGTCTGTGCCACTCATTACAGCTGTCCTCCATTGAACAAAGCTATGCCGCCTGTGTACCCCAGTTACCAATTTTGAACTGCATTTAGCCTAGTTACTTATTTAGGCCTACTAATTGTATCTGCCTCCCATTACAGTTGTCCTCCACTGAACAAAGCTGAGCCTCAATTTTCACTGTTTCAGATATTAAACTGCATTTGGCCTACTTGTTTTGTTGGGCCTTCTAATGGTGTCTGCTGCTCCTTGTTGTTCTCCTCCACCGAACAAAGCTGAACCTCAATTTTCACTGCTTCAGATATTAAACTGCATTTGGCCTACTTATTTGGTTTGATCTTCTAACGGTGTCTGCTGCTGCTTGTTGTTCTCCTCCACTGAACAAAGCTGAGCTTCAATTTTCACCATTTCGGATATTAAACTGCATTTGGCCTACTTGTTTGGTTGGGCCTTCTAACGGTGTCTGCCACTCCTTGTTTTTCTCCTCCACTGAACAAAGCTGAGCCTCAATTTTCACCGTTTCAGATATTAAACTACATTTGGCCTACTTGTTTGGTTGGGCCTACTAACGGTGTCTGCCACTCCTTGCTTTTCTCCTCCACTGAACAAAGCTGAGCCTCAATTTTCACCGTTTCAGATATTAAACTGCATTTGGCCTACTTGTTTGGTTGGGCCTACTAACGGTGTCTGCCGCTCCTTGCTTTTCTCCTCCACTGAACAAAGCTGAGCCTCAATTTTCACCGTTTCAGATATTAAACTGCATTTGGCCTACTTGTTTGGTTGGGCCTACTAACGGTGTCTGCCGCTCCTTGCTTTTCTCCTCCACTGAACAAAGCTGAGCCTCAATTTTCACTGTTTCAGATATTAAACTGCATTTGGCCTACTTGTTTGGTTGGGCCTACTAACGGTGTCTGCCACTCCTTGCTTTTCTCCTCCACTGAACAAAGCTGAGCCTCAATTTTCACCGTTTCAGATATTAAACTGCATTTGGCCTACTTGTTTGGTTGGGCCTACTAACGGTGTCTGCCGCTCCTTGCTTTTCTCCTCCACTGAACAAAGCTGAGCCTCAATTTTCACCGTTTCAGATATTAAACTACATTTGGCCTACTTGTTTGGTTGGGCCTACTAACGGTGTCTGCCACTCCTTGCTTTTCTCCTCCACTGAACAAAGCTGAGCCTCAATTTTCACCGTTTCAGATATTAAACTGCATTTGGCCTACTTGTTTGGTTGGGCCTACTAACGGTGTCTGCCGCTCCTTGCTTTTCTCCTCCACTGAACAAAGCTGAGCCTCAATTTTCACTGTTTCAGATATTAAACTGCATTTGGCCTACTTGTTTGGTTGGGCCTACTAACGGTGTCTGCCGCTCCTTGCATTTCTCCTCCACTGAACAAAGCTGAGCCTCAATTTTCACTGTTTCAGATATTAAACTGCATTTGGCCTACTTGTTTGGTTGGGCCTACTAACGGTGTCTGCCACTCCTTGCTATTCTCCTCCACTGAACAAAGCTGAGCCTCAATTTTCACCGTTTCAGATATTAAACTGCATTTGGCCTACTTGTTTGGTTGGGCCTACTAACGGTGTCTGCCGCTCCTTGCTTTTCTCCTCCACTGAACAAAGCTGAGCCTCAATTTTCACTGTTTCAGATATTAAACTGCATTTGGCCTACTTGTTTGGTTGGGCCTACTAACGTTGTCTGCCGCTCCTTGCTTTTCTCCTCCACTGAACAAAGCTGAGCCTCAATTTTCACCGTTTCAGATATTAAACTGCATTTCTCCTCCACTGAACAAAGCAATGCCGCCTGTCTACTCCTGTTACCAATTTTGAACTGCATTTAGCCTACTTACTTATTTGGGCCTAGAAACTGTGTCAGCCACTCCTTACAGTTGTCCTCCACTGAACAAAGCAATGCCGCCTGTGTACTCCTGTTACCAATTTTGAACTGCTTTTAGCCTACTTTTTTTTATTTTGGACCTATATCTGTGTTTCCTCCTCATCCTGCCCATTGCCCATCCACTGCTAGATGAGTCTACATTCCCCTTGCACTCTACACAGCCAGAATCTGACCCTGCTGAAAATCAGGTTCCCCTTCCCGCATACTATACCACCTTACACGGGTACAAAGAGGAAGGTGCAGATGAAAGTGCAGGTTCCTTCATCAGGTGGGGGGCATACTCGTTGGCACTGGCACAGGGCCCCTAATAGTACGCAACAGTGTCTCTGGCAGTGGGAGGTGCCTGCTGTACTTTGAGGGGCCCTGTGCCAGTGCCAACTAGTGGGCCTTCCTGCTTGCTCAGGATCGCAGCACTTGCAAAGTTGAAATACTTACCTCTCCCTGCTCTACCGCCATGACGTATTCCGTGTTTCCCAGGCCCACGAAAATCTTGAGCCAGCTCTATGCCCCCACAACTTTAGCCAAAAGAGCCCCTGTTTTCAATGCCTATCTATTATTATAAAGTAAATTAAGATTGACAAGCTTCAGTAATACGAATTGATGTTTTTGGCATTAAAATTGACACTGTAGGTGTTTTCCTGTCCTCCACTCACTGCCAACTTTGATTCCCCATTGACTTGCATTGGGTTTCGTGTTTTGGCTGAACCCCGACTTTTCACAATAATCGGCCGATTTCACCAGACCCTACTTTTGAGAAAGTCGGGTTTTGTGAAACCCGACTCGATCCTAAAAAAGTAAAAGTCGCTCAACTCTAGTCCTAAGTAAAAATGATAACAATAATACAATAATTACACAGAAATAAAACAACCCTGCTCGTGACAGCGTACAACCTACACTAAGTAACAACGAGAACAATAATTAAACCCCCCAAAAAACCATCCTACTCGTGCCAACTTACTATCTACAATGAGATTGGGGAGATAAAATCTACAGGGGGATGTATTTATAAGGATGTATTTACAATGATATTACTGAGGTTTGTTGAAAGTTGTGAAGGCCGGAGGAGGAGAGCATGGTCTGTTGTCCTCCTGGTGATGACACGGAAGTATCGACTGTTGGCAGTCTTGCACGCATGCCTGAGTTTAAGTTCCGCTGCCTTTCCCGTCACCCTCGTTTTATCAAAATTTTGGGTGACAGAGAATACTGATTGGTGACACTTCCAGACCCACGCTACAAGAAGAACTTTATTTCTCTTATTCCAGAGGCATACAGTTGTAGTACAATGTTGGAGGACCATAGGGCCCTTCTTGCAGACTTATTAAAACAATTCCCATCTGAAAATGCTTGCAGAAGAGGTCACAGTTCGTTGGCTAAGCAAGTAGTACAAGCGAGAGAGACACAACTCCAATACAGCAGAGGTAGTGGAACACTGACAAAGTTCGGGGAGAGTTTTCTCACACCCTCTTATCGCCCTGGCCCTGAGGCATGGGGGACTGTCACAAGAGGTGCTTTGTTTTGGAAAATGCTGAGGGAGTACTTTGCTGACTGTACCAACATCCTCTGTCATTCCTCTGTGCCGAACACGGAACATGAACTGTCTCTCTACTGCGAACATGCACTGTACTCACGGTCATGGAGCACATGGTGCCTCACTTTCTGGCGGTCACTGTGAACATGACTCCTCGGTTTCTGGCAGTAAGGCTTTTATTGGCGGGAGCACACACCTTCGTAATACAGAGACAGAGTACAACACAGCAAAAGCATTCACACTCTGCTCCATGGACTTTCTATGTGCGCAGTGACTGCCTCTAGGCAGAAGATGATGATGGTGGTAGTTGGAGTTGGAGCAATTAACACAGTCATAAAGCAGCCATAACAACTTGAAAGAGAAGTATTTTTAACGAGACACCACACTGTTTAATTATGTGACCTGTATTTGTTAATTTTGTAAAGTAAAGTAGGGTACCAAACTAGGGTAACAGACATCAAATACAGCTGAATGTAGGCCTGAATTTCCACATTTTGTAGGCCACAAATACATCAGACGTCTGACAGCGATACCACACTGGCAAATGTGTGTCTTTTTTTTTAAATCGGAAGCTAAATAGTGCTGTATAGAATTATATATATATATATATGTATAGACTACCAGAAAGCAAAAAAAGGGGTACACCGGCCTACAATGAGCAAACTTGGAGCACGCAGATATATCAGGGCTGTCACGGAAATACCACACTGGCAAATATGTGGCCTTTTTTTTTGTTTGATATGCAAAATAGTGCTGTGTATAATTTGAGTATCACACAGCCAAAAAATAAGTACACCGGCTTCCAATGACCAAACTTGGAGCAAAAATATATGAGGGCTCTCACAGAAATACCACACTGGCAAATCTGTGGTGTTTGGATTTTTTTTATCGATAAATAGTGCTGTGTAGAATTTGAGTATCAGCCACAAAGTAAGTACACCGGCCTCCAAAGGCAAAACTTGGAGTAGAGATATATGACGGCTGTAAGAGAAATACCACACTGGCAAATCTGTGGCCTTTAAAACATTTTGGGAGGCTAAATAGCACTGTATAGAATTTGAGTATCACACAGCCAAAAAATAAGTACATTGGCGTCCAATGGCAAATCTTGGAGCAGAGATATATGACGGCTGTAACGAAAATACCACACTGGCAAATCTGTGGCCTTTCAAAAATTTTTAGGCTGAATGGCGCTGTATACAATTTGAGTATCACACAGCCACAAAGTAAGTACACCGGCCTCCAATGTCCAAACTTAGAGCACTGAGATATTTGAGGCCTTTTTCGGTGAATTTAAAACACCAAAAAAAAAAGGGATACAAGGGTAGCACACAACTGTGCTGTGTATGCCTGACAAACTATCACTTTTCAACAGGCCTCAGTCTGACAGAACAGACTGTATATTTTTTTGGGGGGCGGAGAGTTTTTGAAAAAAAAAAAAGTTTTTATAGACAGTAAAGAAGCTGCAGCAGCAGCAGGCAGTTATGGAGCTTTGGGAAGGATGCAGTGGGAGCAATGGACGCACATACAGTGCCTGCAGGCCTTGCACTGATGTGGATATGCTGTGCCCTGCCTGCCTAGCGCTGCAATATCTGGACCCATGAATTAGCCCTAAAAAGGACTGTTGGTTTCTCAGGAGTTGTGGATGTAAGAGTTGCAGACCTACACTAACTCTAAAACCACGATTATGACCCTATCTCGGCAGCTGCTCTCCCTACTCTCGCTGAAATAGGAATAGAATGTGGCGAGCAGGGCGGCGCCAGGTCTCTTATACTCGGGATGATGCTGTGCGGCCCAGCCAATCACTGCACGACCACAACAAAGATGGCTGTGGCGCTTCATGGCCTGGCAGACAATCCCTGCGCCGTGATTGGGTCTCTAAAGTCCGCCAAAACTGCTGGGTGGCGACTGCAGTTACCGCTGAATTATCCCGGAAATGCTCGCTGATCGGCGAGTACTCCGAGTTCCCCGATACTCAGGCAAGTAATGAATAGTGGCGAGCACGTTCGCTCATCACTAATAATAATAAATCTGTTTTTTTTTTAGTTCTGAGTGCATATAGAGCGCCTGCCAGGGCCTAGGGGTACTCGGTGCTGGGTCTGGTCGTCATTAAAGGGGTGGTCACGGTGGCAGCAACCTGGTCCATGGCCCTGAACATTCAAGTAAAAGGGAAGGTCTTAAAAGGGATTATTTGAAATAAAGTTTGTTCGTGATGCCGCCTGTGGTATTCGGTCAGAGGTGACCGATGCTGCTTAAAGGGATCCTCTGGTTAGTGATGGCACTGCAGCAAGGATGGTATGGCTTCCTGTTGTGAATTCTGTGGCTGAATTCACTCCTGTGGTCACAAGTGGTACTGCAGCTTCTGAGCTTCCTCTCTCAGGTGTTCTGGTGAGCTCGTTGGCTGCTTTGTTATTTAACTCCACCTGATTCTGTCTTCCTTGCTCCTTGTCAATGTTCCAGTGTTGGATCTGAGCTTCTGGATCTTTCCTGTGGCCTGCTGCTCTGCTTAGATAAGTGCTTTTTGCTTTTGTTGCTACTTTTTCTGTCCAGCTTGTCTTTTCGTTTTGCTGGAAGCTCAGAGACGCCCCCTTTGCGTGGTTTTTTGCTTTAGAGTTTTTTGTAGACTGCAAAGTTCTCTTTGCTATCCTCGCTCTATCTAGAATATCGGGCCTCACTTTGCTGAATCTATTTCATCCCTACGTTTGTCTTTTCATCTTGCTAACAGTCATTATATGTGGGGGGCTGCCTTTTCCTTTGGGGTATTTCTCTGAAGCAAGTCAGGCTTGTTTTTCTATCTTCAGGCTAGTCAGCTCCTCAGGCTGTGCTGAGTTGCATAGGTAGTGTCAGGCGCAATCCACAGCTGCCTTTAGTTGTGTTTAGGTTAGGTTCAGGTATTGCGGTCTACAGAGATTCCACGTCTCAGAGCTCGTTCTATTGTTTTTGGGTTATTGTCAGATCACTGTATGTGCTCTGATTGCTGGCACACTGTGTCACTGGATTGCCTACATAACAGTACAAGGAGCCAACCTAATGATTCTCAATAGAGGGAAAAAAGAAGTTCTGACATCATTTTTTTTTCTCAGCTCTGTGTTCAGTCTTTTTTTTCCCCTAGACATTTGGGTGTTTCAGGACACAGGTGTGGACATGGATATTCAGGGTCTGTGCTCTTCAATGGATAATCTCGTTACACATGTACAAAGGATTCAAGATACTTTTGATCAGAAATCTATGTTAGAACCAAGAATTCCTATTCCTGATTTGTTTTTTGGTGATAGAACTAAGTTTCTTAATTTCAAAAAAAATTGTAAGCTATTTCTGGCCTTGAAACCTCATTCTTCTGGTAATCCTATTCAACAGGTTTTGATTATTATTTCTTTTTTGCGTGGCGACCCTCAGGACTGGGCATTTTCTCTTGCGCCAGGAGACCCTGCATTGAGTAATGTCAATGCGTTTTTCCTGGCGCTCGGATTACTTTACGATGAGCCTAATTCAGTGGATCAGGCTGAGAAAAATTTGCTGGCTTTGTGCCAGGGTCAGGATGATATAGAAGTATATTGTCAGAAATTTAGGAAGTGGTCAGTACTCACTCTGTGGAATGAATCTGCGCTGGCAGCTTTGTTCAGAAAGGGTCTCTCTGAGGCTCTTAAGGATGTCATGGTGGGTTTTCCTATGCCTGCTGGTTTGAATGAGTCTATGTCTTTGGCCATTCAGATCGGTCGACGCTTGCGCGAGCGTAAATCTGTGCACCATTTGGCGGTATTGTCTAAGATTAAACCTGAGCCTATGCAGTGCGATAGGACTATGACCAGAGTTGAACGGCAAGAACACAGACGTCTGAATGGTCTGTGTTTCTACTGTGGTGATTCCACTCATGCTATTTCTGATTGTCCTAAGCGCACTAAGCGGTTCGATAGGTCTGCCGTCATTGGTACTGTACAATCCAAATTCCTTCTGTCCATTACCTTGATATGCTCTTTGTCATCGTATTCTGTCATGGCGTTTGTGGATTCAGGCGCTGCCCTGAATCTGATGGATTTGGATTATGCTAAACGTTATGGGTTTTTCTTGGAGCATTTGCGGTGTCCTATTCCGTTGAGAGGAATTGATGCTACACCTTTGGCCAAGAATAAACCTCAGTACTGGGCCCAGCTGACCATGTGCATGGCTCCTGCACATCAGGAAGTTATTCGCTTTCTGGTGCTACATAATTTGCATGATGTGGTCGTGTTGGGGTTGCCATGGCTACAAACCCATAATCCAGTATTGGATTGGAACTCTATGTCGGTAACCAGCTGGGGTTGTCAGGGAGTACATGGTGATGTTCCATTTTTGTCTATTTCGTCATCCATTCCTTCTGACATCCCAGAGTTCTTGTCGGACTTTCAGGATGTATTTGAAGAGTCCAAGTCTGATGCCCTACCTCCGCATAGGAATTGTGATTGTGCTATCAATTTGATTCCTGGTAGTAAATTCCCTAAAGGTCGATTATTTAATTTATCCGTGCCTGAACACGCCGCTATGCGCAGTTATGTGAAGGAATCCCTGGAGAAGGGACATATTCGCCCATAGTCATCACCACTGGGAGCAGGGTTCTTTTTTGTAGCCAAGAAGGATGGTTCGCTGAGACCGTGTATTGATTATCGCCTTCTTAATAAGATCACTGTGAAATTTCAGTATCCCTTGCCATTGTTATCTGACTTGTTTGCTCGGATTAAGGGGGCTAGTTGGTTCACTAAGATAGATCTTCGTGGTGCGTATAATCTGGTGAGAATCAAGCAAGGAGATGAATGGAAAACTGCATTTAATACGCCCGAGGGTCATTTTGAGTATCTAGTGATGCCGTTCGGACTTGCCAATGCTCCATCTGTGTTTCAGTCTTTTATGCATGACATCTTCCGTGAGTATCTGGATAAATTCCTGATTGTTTACTTGGATGACATTTTGATCTTCTCTAATGATTGGGACTCTCATGTGAAGCAGGTCAGAATGGTTTTCCAGGTCCTGCGTGCTAATTCTTTGTTTGTGAAGGGATCAAAGTGTCTCTTCGGTGTGCAGAAAGTTTCATTTTTGGGGTTCATCTTTTCCCCTTCTACTATCGAGATGGATCCGGTTAAGGTCCAAGCCATCCAGGATTGGACTCAGCCGACATCTCTGAAAAGTCTGCAAAAATTCCTGGGCTTTGCTAACTTTTATCGTCGCTTCATCTGTAATTTTTCTAGCATTGCCAAACCATTGACCGATTTGACCAAGAAGGGTGCTGATTTGGTTAATTGGTCTTCTGCTGCTGTGGAAGCTTTTCAGGAGTTGAAGCATCGTTTTTGTTCTGCCCCTGTGTTGTGTCAACCAGATGTTTCTCTTCCGTTCCAGGTCGAGGTTGATGCTTCTGAGATTGGAGCAGGGGCGGTTTTGTCACAGAGAGGTTCTGGTTGCTCAGTGTTGAAACCATGTGCTTTCTTTTCCAGGAAGTTTTCAGCTGCTGAGCGTAATTATGATGTGGGCAACCGAGAGTTGCTGGCCATGAAGTGGGCATTCGAGGAATGGCGTCATTGGCTTGAAGGAGCTAAGCATCACGTGGTGGTATTGACTGATCATAAGAACCTTACTTATCTCGAGTCTGCCAAGCGCTTGAATCCTAGACAGGCCCATTGGTCGTTATTTTTTGCCCGCTTCGATTTTGTGATTTCGTACCTTCCGGGCTCTAAAAATGTGAAGGCGGATGCTCTGTCTAGGAGTTTTGTGCCCGACTCTCCGGGTTCATCTGAGCCGGCGAGTATCCTCAAGGAAGGAGTCATTGTGTCTGCCATCTCCCCTGATTTGCGGCGAGTGTTGCAAAAATTTCAGGCGAATAAACCTGATCGTTGTCCGGCGGAGAAACTGTTCGTCCCTGATAGGTGGACTAGTAAAGTTATCTCTGAACTTCATTGTTCGGTGTTGGCTGGTCATCCTTGAATCTTTGGTACCAGAGAGTTAGTGGCTAGATCCTTCTGGTGGCCATCTCTGTCACGGGATGTACGTACTTTTGTGCAGTCCTGTGGGATTTGTGCTAGGGCTAAGCCCTGCTGTTCACGTGCCAGTGGTTTGCTTTTGACCTTGCCGGTCCCAAAGAGGCCTTGGACACATATTTCGATGGATTTCATTTCTGACCTTCCCGTTTCTCAAAAGATGTCAGTCATTTGGGTGGTCTGTGATCGCTTTTCTAAAATGGTCCATCTGGTGCCCTTGGTTAAATTGCCTTCCTCCTCTGATTTGGTGTCTTTGTTCTTCCAGCATGTGGTTCGTTTGCATGGCATTCCTGAGAATATTGTTTCTGACAGAGGTTCCCAGTTTGTTTCAAGGTTTTGGCGAGCCTTTTGTTGTAGGATGGGCATTGACCTATCTTTTTCCTCGGCTTTCCATCCTCAGACTAATGGCCAGACCGAACGAACCAATCAGACCTTGGAAACATATCTGAGATGTTTTGTTTCTGCAGACCAGGATGATTGGGTGTCCTTTTTGCCGTTGGCTGAGTTCGCCCTTAATAATCGGGCCAGCTCGGCTACCTTGGTCTCTCCATTTTTCAGCAATTCTGGGTTCCATCCTCGTTTCTCTTCAGGACAGGTTGAGTCTTCGGACTGTCCTGGTGTGGATTCTGTGGTGGACAGGTTGCAGCAGATCTGGACTCAGGTAGTGGACAATTTGACCTTGTCCCAGGAGAAGGCTCAACTTTTCGCTAATCGCAGACGCCGTGTGGGTCCCCGACTTCGTGTTGGGGATCTGGTTTGGTTATCTTCTCGTCATATTCCTATGAAGGTTTCCTCTCCTAAATTTAAACCTCGTTTTATTGGTCCGTATAGGATTTCTGAGATTCTCAATCCTGTGTCTTTTCGTCTGACCCTCCCAGACTCCTTTTCCATACATAATGTATTCCATAGGTCGTTGTTGCGGAGATACGTGGCACCTATGGTTCCATCTGTTGAGCCTCCTGCCCCGGTTTTGGTGGAGGGGGAATTGGAGTATATTGTGGAGAAAATTTTGGATTCTCGTGTTTCTAGACGGAAACTCCAGTATCTGGTTAAATGGAAGGGTTATGCTCAGGAAGATAATTCCTGGGTTTTTGCCTCTGATGTCCATGCTCCAGATCTTGTTCGTGCCTTTCATGTGGCTCATCCTGGTCGGCCTGGGGGCTCTGGTGAGGGTTCGGTGACCCCTCCTCAAGGGGGGGGTACTGTTGTGAATTCTGTGGCTGAATTCACTCCTGTGGTCACAAGTGGTACTGCAGCTTCTGAGCTTCCTCTCTCAGGTGTTCTGGTGAGCTCGTTGGCTGCTTTGTTATTTAACTCCACCTGATTCTGTCTTCCTTGCTCCTTGTCAATGTTCCAGTGTTGGATCTGAGCTTCTGGATCTTTCCTGTGGCCTGCTGCTCTGCTTAGATAAGTGCTTTTTGCTTTTGTTGCTACTTTTTCTGTCCAGCTTGTCTTTTCGTTTTGCTGGAAGCTCTGAGACGCAAAGGGTGTACCGCCGTGCCGTTAGTTCGGCACGGTGGGTCTTTTTGCCCCCTTTGCGTGGTTTTTTGCTTTAGGGTTTTTTGTAGACTGCAAAGTTCTCTTTGCTATCCTCGCTCTATCTAGAATATCGGGCCTCAGTTTGCTGAATCTATTTCATCCCTACGTTTGTCTTTTCATCTTGCTAACAGTCATTATATGTGGGGGGCTGCCTTTTCCTTTGGGGTATTTCTCTGAGGCAAGTCAGGCTTGTTTTTCTATATTCAGGCTAGTCAGCTCCTCAGGCTGTGCCGAGTTGCATAGGTAGTGTCAGGCGCAATCCACAGCTGCCTTTAGTTGTGTTTAGGTTAGGTTCAGGTATTGCGGTCTACAGAGATTCCACGTCTCAGAGCTCGTTCTATTGTTTTTGGGTTATTGTCAGATCACTGTATGTGCTCTGATTGCTGGCACACTGTGTCACTGGATTGCCTACATAACAGCTTCCCACAGGTGAAGCTGGGTCCCCAGGGTTCCCGGGGTATTTGGCAGAGATACTGTTGTTCCAGAAATAATTAGATGATACAAGGTTGTAGTCTCTTTACCTGTTTACTGGTGATTCACGGCCACAGTCCAAGGTACTGGTAACAGGTGTTGGTGAGGCCCGGTCGGCCTGGAAGCAATTATGGATCCCCCTTTCCAGGTGAGGTTGTAAGCCTTCCTTCTTGTGCTGTAAGGTGAGTCCCTTGCTGCCTAATGCTCCACACAAGGTCCTCTCTTCCCCTGTCCTAAGACAGTATCCGCATGGTAGGCAATGCAAGCCTTTTTACAGGTGTCACTCAGATGACTCCGGGCCCTGTATGTTGCTGTTCCTTCGGGTGTGTGTGCGCACCGACGACTTGAAGTCTTCTGCCCTCTGGTTCTCCTATGGGACATACAGTTCCACACAGCCTCGGGCTCCCGATGCTCGGTTCCTGCGCTTCAGCATGGAAGGAGCTCAGTCGCAGCTCCCTTCCAGCTCCTCAATTCTCCTGTGCTTCTTCCCTCTGGCACGTTCTACAGATTCAACATTGCTGCTTCTCCTCTCTGGTCTGGAGCTTCAGCACCACTTGGTTGCATGGCCCCAGCTCCTCACTCACTCTTTTCTCACTCTAACTGTCTGTCTGACACAAACTATCTCACTCCTCTTCCAAGCCAGAATATATATATCTCTGGGGAAGCTGTTATGGCTGGCAATCAGGCAACACAGCGTGCAGTAATCAGCGCACATACAGAGATCTGGCAATAACCAAAAACAATAGGACGAGCTCTGAGACGTGGAATCTCTGTAGACTGCAGTACCTGATCTATCCTCACACAACTATAAGCAGCAGTGGATTGCGCCTAACAACTACCTATGCAACTCGGCACTGCCTGAGGAGCTGACTAGCCTGAAGATAGAAATACAAGCCTGACTTACCTCAGAGAAATACCCCAAAGGAATAGGCAGCCCCCCACATATAATGACTGTTAGCAAGATGAAAAGACAAACGTAGGAATGAAATAGATTCAGCAAAGTGAGGCCCGATATTCTAGACAGAGCGAGGATAGCAAAGAGAACTATGCAGTCTACAAAAAACCCTAAAACGAAAACCACGCAAAGGGGCAAAAAGACCCACCGTGCCGAACTAACAGCACGGCGGTGCACCCCTCTGCTTCTCAGAGCTTCCAGCAAAAGACAATAGCAAGCTGGACAGAAAAAAACAGAAAACAAACTAGAAGCACTTATCTAGCAGAGCAGCAGGCCCAAGGAAAGATGCAGTAGCTCAGATCCAACACTGGAACATTGACAAGGAGCAAGGAAGACAGACTCAGGTGGAGCCAAATAGCAAGGCAGCCAACGAGCTCACCAAAACACCTGAGGGAGGAAGCCCAGAGACTGCAATACCACTTGTGACCACAGAAGTGAACTCAGCCACAGAATTCACAACAGTACCCCCCCCTTGAGGAGGGGTCACCGAACCCTCACCAGAACCCCCAGGCCGACCAGGATGAGCCACATGAAAGGCACGAACAAGATCTGGGGCATGGACATCAGAGGCAAAAACCCAGGAATTATCTTCCTGAGCATAACCCTTCCATTTGACCAGATACTGGAGTTTCCGTCTAGAGACACGAGAATCCAAAATCTTCTCCACAATATACTCCAATTCCCCCTCCACCAAAACAGGGGCAGGAGGCTCCACAGATGGAACCATAGGTGCCACGTATCTCCTCAACAACGACCTATGGAATACATTATGTATGGAAAAGGAGTCTGGGAGGGTCAGACGAAAAGACACCGGATTGAGAATGTCAGAAATCCTATACGGACCAATAAAACGAGGTTTAAATTTAGGAGAGGAAACCTTCATAGGAATATGACGAGAAGATAACCAAACCAAATCCCCAACACGAAGTCGGGGTCCCACACGGCGTCTGCGATTAGCGAAAAGCTGAGCCTTCTCCTGGGACAAGGTCAAATTGTCCACTACCTGAGTCCAGATCTGCTGCAACCTGTCCACCACAGAATCCACACCAGGACAGTCCGAAGACTCAACCTGTCCTGAAGAGAAACGAGGATGGAACCCAGAATTGCAGAAAAATGGAGAGACCAAGGTAGCCGAGCTAGCCCGATTATTAAGGGCGAACTCAGCCAACGGCAAAAATGACACCCAATCATCCTGGTCAGCGGAAACAAAACATCTCAGATATGTTTCCAAGGTCTGATTGGTTCGTTCGGTCTGGCCATTAGTCTGAGGATGGAAGGCCGAGGAGAAAGATAGGTCAATGCCCATCCTACCACAAAAGGCTCGCCAGAACCTCGAGACAAACTGGGAACCTCTGTCAGAAACAATATTCTCAGGAATGCCATGTAAACGAACCACATGCTGGAAGAACAAAGGCACCAAATCAGAGGAGGAAGGCAATTTAACCAAGGGCACCAGATGGACCATTTTAGAAAAGCGATCACAGACCACCCAAATGACCGACATTTTTTGAGAAACGGGAAGGTCAGAAATGAAATCCATCGAAATATGTGTCCAAGGCCTCTTCGGGACCGGCAAGGGCAAAAGCAACCCACTGGCACGTGAACAGCAGGGCTTAGCCCTAGCACAAATTCCACAGGACTGCACAAAAGCATGCACATCCCGTGACAGAGATGGCCACCAGAAGGATCTAGCAACCAACTCCCTGGTACCAAAGATTCCTGGATGACCGGCCAGCACCGAACAATGAAGTTCAGAGATAACTTTACTAGTCCACCTATCAGGGACGAACAGTTTCTCGGCCGGACAACGATCAGGTTTATTAGCCTGAAATTTCTGCAACACTCTCCGCAAATCAGGGGAGATGGCAGACACAATGACTCCTTCCTTGAGGATACTCGCCGGCTCAGATAACCCCGGAGAGTCGGGCACAAAACTCCTAGACAGAGCATCCGCCTTCACATTTTTAGAGCCCGGAAGGTATGAAATCACAAAATCAAAATGAGCAAAAAATAACGACCAACGGGCCTGTCTAGGATTCAAGCGCTTGGCAGACTCGAGATAAGTCAAGTTCTTATGATCAGTCAATACCACCACGCGATGCTTAGCACCCTCAAGCCAATGACGCCACTCCTCGAATGCCCACTTCATGGCCAGCAACTCTCGGTTGCCCACATCATAATTACGCTCAGCAGCAGAAAATTTCCTGGAAAAGAAAGCACATGGTTTGAACACTGAGCAACCAGAACCTCTCTGTGACAAAACCGCCCCTGCACCAATCTCAGAAGCATCAACCTCGACCTGGAACGGAAGAGAAACATCAGGTTGACACAACACAGGGGCACAGCAAAAACGACGCTTCAACTCCTGAAAAGCTTCCACAGCAGCAGAAGACCAATTAACCAAATCAGCACCCTTCTTGGTCAAATCGGTCAATGGTCTGGCAATGCTAGAAAAATTACAGATGAAGCGACGATAAAAATTAGCAAAGCCCAGGAATTTCTGCAGACTTTTTAGAGATGTCGGCTGAGTCCAATCCTGGATGGCCTGAACCTTAACCGGATCCATCTCGATAGTAGAAGGGGAAAAGATGAACCCCAAAAATGAAACTTTCTGCACACCGAAGAGACACTTTGATCCCTTCACGAACAAGGAATTAGCACGCAGTACCTGGAAAACCATTCTGACTTGCTTCACATGAGACTCCCAATCATCTGAGAAGATCAAAATGTCATCCAAGTAAACAATCAAGAATTTATCCAGATACTCACGGAAAATGTCATGCATAAAAGACTGAAAAACAGATGGAGCATTGGCAAGTCCGAACGGCATCACCAGATACTCAAAATGACCCTCGGGCGTATTAAATGCCGTTTTCCATTCATCTCCCTGCCTGATTCTCACCAGATTATACGCACCACGAAGATCAATCTTAGTAAACCAACTAGCCCCCTTAATCCGAGCAAACAAGTCAGAAATCAATGGCAAGGGATACTGAAACTTAACAGTGATCTTATTAAGAAGGCGGTAATCAATACACGGTCTTAGCGAACCATCCTTCTTGGCTACAAAAAAGAACCCTGCTCCCAATGGTGACGACGATGGGCGAATATGTCCCTTCTCCAGGGACTCCTTCACATAACTGCGCATAGCGGTGTGTTCAGGTACGGACAAATTAAATAAACGACCCTTAGGGAATTTACTACCAGGAATCAAATCGATAGCACAATCACAATTCCTATGCGGAGGTAGGGCATCAGACTTGGACTCTTCAAATACATCCTGAAAGTCCGACAAGAACTCTGGGATGTCAGAAGGAATGGATGACGAAATAGACAAAAATGGAACATCACCATGTACTCCCTGACAACCCCAGCTGGTTACCGACATAGAGTTCCAATCCAATACTGGATTATGGGTTTGTAGCCATGGCAACCCCAACACGACCACATCATGCAAATTATGCAGTACCAGAAAGCGAATAACTTCCTGATGTGCAGGAGCCATGCACATGGTCAGCTGGGCCCAGTACTGAGGCTTATTCTTGGCCAAAGGTGTAGCATCAATTCCTCTCAACGGAATAGGACACCGCAAAGGCTCCAAGAAAAATCCACAACGTTTAGCATAATCCAAATCCATCAGATTCAGGGCAGCGCCTGAATCCACAAACGCCATGACAGAATACGATGACAAAGAGCACATTAAGGTAATGGACAAAAGGAATTTGGACTGTACAGTACCAATAACGGCAGAGCTATCGAACCGCCTAGTGCGTTTAGGACAATTAGAAATAGCATGAGTAGAATCACCACAATAGAAACACAGTCTGTTCAGACGTCTGTGTTCTTGCCGTTCTACTTTAGTCATAGTCCTGTCGCACTGCATAGGCTCAGGTTTACTCTCAGGCAGTACCGCCAGATGGTGCACAGATTTACGCTCGCGCAAGCGACGACCGATCTGAATGGCCAAGGACATAGACTCATTCAAACCAGCAGGCATAGGAAATCCCACCATTACATCCTTAAGAGCTTCAGAGAGACCCTTTCTGAACAAAGCCGCTAGTGCAGATTCATTCCACAGAGTGAGTACTGACCATTTCCTAAATTTCTGACAATATACTTCTACATCATCCTGACCCTGGCATAAAGCCAGCAGATTTTTCTCAGCCTGATCCACTGAATTAGGCTCATCGTAAAGCAATCCGAGCGCCAGGAAAAATGCATCAACATTACTCAATGCAGAATCTCCTGGTGCAAGAGAAAACGCCCAGTCCTGTGGGTCGCCGCGCAAAAAAGAAATAATAATCAAAACCTGTTGAATAGGATTACCAGAAGAATGAGGTTTCAAGGCCAAAAATAGCTTACAATTATTTCTGAAGCTCAGGAACTTAGTTCTGTCACCAGAAAACAAATCAGGAATCGGAATTCTTGGTTCTAGCATCGATTTCTGATCAATAGTATCTTGAATCTTTTGTACATTTACAACGAGATTATCCATTGAGGAGCACAGAGCCTGAATATCCATGTCCACAGCTGTGTCCTGAAGCACTCTAATGTCTAGGGGAAAAAAAAGACTGAAGACAGAGCTAAGAAAAAAAAATGATGTCAGGATTTCTTTTTTCCCTCTATTGGGAATCATTGGTGTGGCTCCTTGTACTGTTATGGCTGGCAATCAGGCAACACAGCGTGCAGTAATCAGCGCACATACAGAGATCTGGCAATAACCAAAAACAATAGGACGAGCTCTGAGACGTGGAATCTCTGTAGACTGCAGTACCTAATCTATCCTCACACAACTATAAGCAGCAGTGGATTGCGCCTATCACTACCTATGCAACTCGGCACTGCCTGAGGAGCTGACTAGCCTGAAGATAGAAATACAAGCCTGACTTACCTCAGAGAAATACCCCAAAGGAATAGGCAGCCCCCCACATATAATGACTGTTAGCAAGATGAAAAGACAAACGTAGGAATGAAATAGATTCAGCAAAGTGAGGCCCGATATTCTAGACAGAGCGAGGATAGCAAAGAGAACTATGCAGTCTACAAAAAACCCTAAAACGAAAACCACGCAAAGGGGCAAAAAGACCCACCGTGCCGAACTAACAGCACGGCGGTGCACCCCTCTGCTTCTCAGAGCTTCCAGCAAAAGACAATAGCAAGCTGGACAGAAAAAAACAGAAAACAAACTAGAAGCACTTATCTAGCAGAGCAGCAGGCCCAAGGAAAGATGCAGTAGCTCAGATCCAACACTGGAACATTGACAAGGAGCAAGGAAGACAGACTCAGGTGGAGCCAAATAGCAAGGCAGCCAACGAGCTCACCAAAACACCTGAGGGAGGAAGCCCAGACACTGCAATACCACTTGTGACCACAGAAGTGAACTCAGCCACAGAATTCACAACAGGAAGCTCCACTGAAACCGGGTTGAGAGCTCCCTCTTCTGGCCTGGAATCAGAACATGTTGCATGTATGTACCACCTGTTAAAGGGAGCTTCCTCACTTCCAGGTGTGGCATCACCCTCCCTGAAAGGAAGGCAGCAGCACTGTCACAACTGGCTACCTGGGATGTTACAAATAACCTAGCATATAATGCATATACATTACACTTCATTTGCAATTTATCCACACAAGCCTTTTGCTTACTGAAATCCCTCTATAAATTCAAATTTAAGAAGGGATACTAAAAAGATATCATATTCCATCGAATTGATCTATTCACTAATGTACCGCTTATATAAGAGACTTCTGTGTAAGCCAGTCTCTCATGGGGTCATATAACCATGCTTCTAGCATTTAAATCCTGATTTTGTGAACTCCCATACACTGAACATGTGAATATAGCCCATCTTACAATCTGTAGTACTGAATATCACACGGCTGATGCTTCCAATCTATGCTTCTCCATAATCAGCCTTCTTTCCCAGTCTCAGAACCTTATATACTGAGCAGCAGATGATGTAGTCACAGGGCAAATAAAATGAGTAGAGAGAACGTGATGGCTACTACTCTGTCTTACCTTATAAGTTGTAATAGAGCATCATGCAGATAGCTGAAAATTATGATTATGCAAATGACCCACAGCAAGCCCTTTCATCATGCAAATATTCCTTTTTTCTCAAATTGTCAAGAATAGGATGCAATATCAATTATAAATCAAAATGTTCCATACTGGTAAAATGACTCAATCTAAGCATGCTCCATTTTCCATCACAACGATGAATAAGGGTCGATTGTGAAGAATGTAGTGTTATATGAACCAGGGGCGGACAAGACAGAGGAGGACCCCTGTGCAAGAACAGTGTATAGGCCCTTTAAGGTTCAATAATGTGTCTTTGATAGAAGCTTCTGGCTGCCTTGGAGGTGGAAATGGTTCTCCATACCTCTTGGGCCCCATTCCAGCAGCACACGTTGAACCGATAGTATGGCTATGGTGTGGCTAATCAAAAAGTTCCCCCAAATAAAAAGTAACCTTTATCACAATTAAAAGGAAAAATATCACAAAAGGTCCTGAAATATCCAAATAATGTTGGCCTAAGTAGTTTTGTTATCCAATACTATACCAAATAAACTACAGTATTGAGTAGATCAGAATAAGGGGAAATTAATGCTTTCCCTGAAGGATGCCCTACCTGTCCGCGGAGGTTGGCATCCTAGATGGCAGCACGCAAGATCCATAAATATGGATAAAGTGACTTTCAAGGTAATATGTAATGAAATGTAGATGAGATACAGAAATCACGTGTATGTTGTTATTTACTGCCACACCTTAATCACATACAAATGCTGTGAATATTTACTGCCGCAACTTGACCAGGGTTGTACGATTAATGCTCAATCCCCAGGGGATGTATAAAATACAATTATGATAACTAGTGGGGGGCGCTAGTATAGAAAACGAAGATACCAGCTGCAAACAGAATAATACCACAAAGTTGTCAAAATAAATACTAAATAAATTGATAAATGTTTGCACTATGGGTATCCTCATAAGAGTATAGAATACAACCCAGGAAGGACACAGAGAGATACCATATGATAAAGTGACAGTTAATCCCATTTGATAAAGTGCCAGTTCATCCCATGATAAAGTGCCAGATCAGACAATAAAACAAGATAATATGATAATATAACACTATTAAAGTGAAAATAATGCTTAGGTTGTTGGGGCACCTGGTTACAGTAAATGACCCCTGCTAGGTCCATTAGGCAGCAATACAGCACTGCATGATCAAAAGGAATATAAGTCATTCAATTGGTAAATAACCCCACATAGCTACCAGTTTACTGCGACCTCAATGAGTTTATTATTATTATTATTTATTTATTTATACTGCACCATTAATTCCATGGTGCTGTACATGAGAAAGGGGTTACATACAGGGTTTTAGATATCTTTTACAGTAAGCAGGTTTACAGTGACAGACTGGTACAGAGGGGAGTGGACCCTGTCCTTGCGGACTTACATTCTATGGGATAGTGGGGAAGAGACAGAAGGTAGGGGTGAGGCAGCGTCTCTGGTGATGGCGAGGCGGCGTCTCTGGCGATGGCGAGCCGGCGGCTCTGGCGATGGCGGCAGCTCGGGCGGTCGGTGACGTGGCAGAATGGTTATTGCAGGCTGTAGGCTTTCCTGAAGAGATGGGTTTTCAGGTTCCGTCTGAAGGATCCGAGGGTGGTGGATAATCGGACGTGTTGAGGCATGGAATTCCAGAGGATGGGGGATATTCGGGAGAAATCTTGGAGGCGGTTGTGTGAGGAACGAATAAGTGTGGAGGAGAGTAGGAGGTCTTGGGAGGATCGGAGATTACGTGAGGGAAGATATTGGGATATTAGTTCAGAGATATAGGGAGGGGACAGGTTGTGGATGGCTTTGTAGATCAGTGTTAGTAGTTTGAACTGGATTTGTTGGGGAATTGGGAGCCAGTGGAGGGATTTGCAGAGGGGAAGCAGGGGAGTAGCGACGAGAGAGGTGGATTAGCCGGGCAGCAGAGTTGAGGACAGACTGGAGTGGTGCAAGAGAGTAAGCGGGGAGGCCACAGAGGAGGGTGTTGCAGTAGTCGAGGCGGTAGATGATGAGGGCATGCACAAGAGTTTTAGTAGATTGTGGGCTGAGGAAGGAATGGACTCTGGCAATATTTTTGAGTTGGAGTTTGAGTTTCACTATCCTTGTTATTGCTTCATCAGGAGGTATGAGATGGTAGTCCAAAGCAGTTTCTTGGAGTCATGATGCCTAAATTAAAGTATGGCTGTCCCTAAAATGAACATAAATCAAATGGTAAAACTGGAGAGACAGAAAATGAAAATAGGGTCTGGATCTGATAACTAGAGGGTGTAAAATACTATAGGTATACTCACCTGATAGACCTGTAGAAACATGTAAAGGCTGCAGCAGGACCACCAATTAGATACATTGTAATAAAAGAGGAGTAAGGAAGTTCAGTGTCCACACTGCTTAAGGTTAAGAGGTACGATAAGATCTTATCATTTGGGTTTGGTCCTGATGAAGAGATTTGTAAACCTTGAAACCTGTTGACAATAAACTGCACTCATTCTTCACCTTTGTGTGTGATCGTATCTTTGAACTTTTGGTGGACTCTGAACCACCATATTCTTGAAATGAGCATGACACCTGAAAAGCACATGACTTCTAAGAATAAAATGACTGTAAGACTAGTGATTAAGAAAGTAAGCAACAGTAATTGGTTGAAGCACACTAAATGGAAAAAAATAAGCAATGTATTCATACATACTTACTAAAATTTCACTTCCTTTCTTGTTCTTATTCTTGTAAGCGAGTCTATTCGTCACCGAAGGTTCTGTCTGTCTATCCCTGTCAGCATGATGTACAGTGCTCCCAGGTTCTTTTGACAGGTGCATCACTCAACCAAGAATGTCCAACAAAAGTCTGGTCAGGTCATTTTTTAGGCTACTGATTTCATTTCTTTTAAACAGCATTCCCATGAATGGCTCAAGCTATGACTACATTTGAATGCCATTCATTTAAAAAATATACAACACAGTCAGGGAAAAAGAATATCACAGGCAGGTCAAGCTGTCTAATCTATCATAAACCTGTAGGTAGTTTCACATTACTCTGTTGTGGTAATATATTTCCTATAGACTGCTTTTCAGAGAGGGAAGAAACATTATTTATTTTAGCTATCAAAAAGATGGTTGTTCAAATTTGTACTTTCCATTATTTACATAGCATGGCACTAAGAAACATGTAAGCTATTAACTAACTGAGATTCCATATTTTTAATTAATTCCAGTTTGTTTATAGACACTAGCTATCTAAGAGATAATAAAAAAAAGGAAACACATTTTACACCCTGGTTTATTTCTTGACTTTATAAATTTGCTGCTGCTTAATGGTCTATGAAAACATTCAAGCTAAATGCATTTTTCTATAGCTTGCAAAAAGAAAATGCTGTAAATACAAGTAACATTAAATATGCAACAGTAGAAAGGTAATATAGGTTCAGTTAATGGGTAAAATGGCAAGAAAAAATGTTATAGCGCAAATCATAAGTAGCTGTTGGCTTGAAGAAATAGGCATATTACAAAATTGTTTAGAGCATAAAATATGTACTAGACATTGATAGAGCTCAGTCATTCAAAGTCTATTAATTATGTGTATCGGTGGGCTCATTCAAAAATTGAATTTTTTAAAGAGAAGTTGTCAGAACTCTTGGTATATCTGTTGCAATAAATCGCTCTATTCCACATGAAATCACCAGGTTTGAGTCCCTTTTTAACTGGGTTCACATATGTGAATTACATTAGTCCCATTTTTTTAGCCTAATGCAAATTAGCACAAAAATGTAAAAATGCATCAGTTGCTATAAGACTTTGTCCCGATTAACTCTCAGAGACTGGGCCATATTACAACATTACTTGACATATCCTCTGGACCAGCGTCTACTCCTGTCCGGTGCAACAATTGCTGCATCCGACACATGGGTATGACCGGTCCAGAGCTTTATTTAGAGGTTCAGCACAGAGGGGGTGAAAAACATAATGGAAATATTTATTTCTATAGGGCCAACACATTCTGTAGCACTTTATATTAGAGAGGGTACTTGTACAGACAATAAAGACATAACAGAGTGACACCTAATTCAACAGATACCAGGAGGAGTGAGATCCCTGCTCGCAAGCTTACAATCTAAGAGGAAATAGAGGAGACACGAAAGGTACTTGTGGTGTTCCTGATGAAGGAGTCTTGAACTCTGAAACGCATAGAATAAAAAAGCCACATGTACTAATAATTCTGGAATTATAGTGATTCAGCAGTGCAGAAATTTACCACAATTATCCGAATCTGTATCTAATAACTGAGGTGAAGCAATAGGTCAGTCTACAGAAATTCCTTTTCAGGGCACGCTTAAAAACTATTGGTATTGGGAATTATTCGAATTGGCCTGGGTAGTGCATTTCAGAGAAGTGGAACAGCTTGCTATAAGTCTTGGAGATGGGAGTAGGAGGTTCAGATTATTGAGGATGCTTGTCTTAGCAGAACAGAGGGCATGGGTGATACACATGATGAGGGAGGATAGGTAGAGAACCCTTAAATAGGTAGCCATGTTTTCAACTACAGTGGTGCAATTGTGGGTATAAGGGAACCTCAGCAGATGACCATGAGCCTAAGCAGATCACCATCCTTATATAGAGATTTATTTTCAATGATAAACATCGATATTACTGGTATACAGTAAACTGGTAGTTGTGGATACCAGTCCTGCTAAATAAATATAAATAGTACATTGCAGTTATGGATAGTGACTTACAGCTGATGTTCTTTCTGATGGAGTAGTTCACCTTCCCCGCATTTTCCATTTGGCCAAAACCATCATTACGATGTCTTCAAGCCACACCTCATTTGCAGATTTTACAACAAACACATTTGAGTTCTCACATTCTCACATTTCCAGCACTGTCCCCATTAATTCCCGATGTGAACAAATTCCTAATTCTACTGTCACCTCAATGCTGCTCTGCAGCTCCTTGTAAGTGGACTTGCTGATGGAAACACTGCTCAAATGACACAGGAACATCGTGGTGATCGCCCCTGCAAATATTCCTGACTCCTAGTTCACAGCTTTAAACATTTTTTTCTGAGACACACTAACGCGAAAAACACAAAAAAAAGAAACCAAAACAGATTTTGCTGGGAAATATGTAAAGGTACATCCTTTGCAGGTTATTGACTTGCCTGTAAGGCCAAATTATTAACCCCAGAATGAAAATTTCCTCCCCTACTTAGGCTTAGTTCAGACGCAGCATTTTTGAAGCGTTTTTCAACTTTAACATTGCTTTCAACCACTACAAATGTGTTCACTGGGAAATGTCATTGTAACATTTAACAACCCTAGCTGGCCATGTGGTGTGTGACCCATTCCCAATTCATGCCCAATTCCCCAATGTGGGGTCCTTTTTTACAAATTAAAAAAATGCCATCATAGCCCCTTGCCCAAAATGCACCGTACAGACGACGTTCACCTTGGTGATTTAGTGGCAGTTAAATGACAAATTGCAGGAGACAGAATGAAGAAGTAGACCCAATGTAATGTCTTGCCCACTTCCCCTATGTGGGGTCCTTTTTTCGCAAAAAAGAAGAGTGCCATCACAGCCCCCTTACCCAAAATGCACCGTACAGAGCACGTTCACCCTGGTGATCTAGAGCAGATAAAAAACACACTGCAGGAGACAGAGTGAAGAAGCAGGCCCAATGTAATGTCATGCCCAATTCCCCAATGTGGGGTCCTTTTTTAAAAAAAATAAAATAGTGCCATCATAGCCCCTTTGCCCAAAATGCACCATACAGAGCACGTTAACCCTGGTCATCCAGTGGCAGGTAAAGGACACATTGCAGGAGACAGAGTTAAGAAGTAGGCCCAATGTAGGAGTGTGGGTCTCTTAGACTTGTAATGAAGTGCCTGGCCTGACAAGCATTTGCTCATGGGTGGTTAATTTTTTAAAAATATTTCATGTGGATCCTAGACACTAGTGTTGAGCATTCCGATAGAGCAAGTATCGGGTATCGGCCGATACTTGCGGTATCGGAATTCCGATACCGAGATCCGATACTTTTGTGATATCGGGTATCGGTATCGGATCAATAGGGATGTGTAAAATAAAGAATTAAAATAAAAAATATTGATATGCTCACCTCTCCGGCGGCCCCTGGACATCACGCTGCTAACCGGGAGGCTTCTTTGTTTAAAATGCGCGCCTTTAGGACCTGCGAATGACGTCCCGGCTTCTGATTGGTCGCGTGCCGCCCATGTGACCGGCACGCGACCAATCAGAAGCCGTGACGTCATTCGCAGGTCCTCAATTCCTAGAATTAGGAGTTTAGTGAATGAGAATGACGTCGCGGCTTCTGATTGGTCGCGTGCCGCCCATGTGACCGGCACGCGACCAATCAGAAGCCGCGACGTCATTCTCATTCACAAAAACTCCTAATTCTAGGAATTAAGGACCTGCGAATTACGTCGCGGCTTCTGATTGGTCGCGTGCCGGTCACATGGGCGGCACGTGACCAATCAGAAGCCGGGACGTCATTCGCAGGTCCTAAAGGCGCGCATTTTAAACAAAGAAGCCTCCCGGTTAGCAGCGTGATGTCCAGGGGCCGCCGGAGAGGTGAGCATATCAATATTTTTTATTTTAATTCTTTATTTTACACATCCCTATGGATCCCAGGGCCTGAAGGAGAGTTTCCTCTCCTTCAGACCCTGGTAACCATGAGAATACCTTCCGATACTTGATGTCCCATTGACTTGTATTGGTATCGGATATCGGTATCGGCGATATCCGATATTTTTCGGGTATCGGCCGATACTATCCGATACCGATACTTTCAAGTATCGGACGGTATCGCTCAACACTACTAGACACCCTTTCCCAAAAATTGACTGTCTGTAACAGCACGGAACACGTGAACCCTGGTGATCTAGAGGTGGAAAATGTTGAGAGGTGGAGGAAGGCCTCATTAAAAAGTCAATGTTAATGAGCGCGTCTCCTTGACTTATAATGCCCATACACTAAGTGCATGGGCTGTCAAACATTTCCCCAGGGGGGGTTATTTTTTTTAAATTATTCACGGGCATCACAAACACCTTACAAAACTGTAAAGTGGTTTAATACACAGTTGCTGTTCGGAAGGCGCATTTATAAAATGGCGATTGAATCGTTGGATGAAGTGTACAGGAAAAGGAGCATGGCGATGACGGGAATGGGAACGTACATGATTAATAACAGCGGTGGCTCTGGGAGGTATGAGATCCTGTCTACAGCCTACAATGATTAGTCGTTTAGCCACCACCAATTACCATAATGTGTAATATGCCCATCAGAAGATCGGTGTAACAGATGCGCATGTTTGACTTGGCCTAAAAAATGCATGTCAAAAATACGTTACCAAAACCAAAGACGCAAGTGTCTGTCTAAAGGGCAAAGTGCAAAATGTTCGTGAGATGCTGAATTATAAAAAGCAGTGTTGGAGGAAAACCAAACAGATGAATGCTTGTTAAAAACTAAGTTTAAAGAGGAGTGCACCGTCCGTAGCTATAAACACACTCGTGGCACAAGCTTCTTAATCCAAATGTCACAGTCGAAAATTATTTGTTCTAGTGTAACAAACACTGTTAAAGGAATGCCACTAAACGCAGATAACCACGACCCAGGGAAACACCAGATTTCCTCTTTACGAGATATGGATGATGATGGCATTGATGACGACTTTGAAATTTACCACATCAAAACCAAGAAGACGAAGATCACAGCTGCAAAAAATGTGCAAAGAAGGCCGTGAATATCTGAAAAATCATTTTCTCTTGGGCAAACTTTCCCTCTTACTAAAGTGGTAGAGAATGATGCATACACAGCTCTCATGTCTATTTAGCGTGAAATGGTTGAAAGATGATGTATTCTGTTTTGTCCTTGTCCACTTTTGAAAGCGAGCATAAAAGAAGGATTAAATAGCGGCAAGACATGTGATTTTGGTCAGTAAGGAGTTAATGTCAGGTATAGATAGGTAGATCTGCATGTCATCGTCATCGGCGTACTTATGATATTACAAACTGTGCCATTACATCAGCTGTCCCAGGCCCAAGGTGTAAATGGAGAAGAGTAGGGGTCCTAGAACTGAGCCTTGGGGGAACACCAAAAACCATGGTCGGGGTGAGGAGGTGGTGTGGGAGACGGAGAAACTGACGGTCCCCGTAACACACAGGTTGCTTTTTAAAGACTCTGCCGATATCAACCAGAAGGCCATTTGCACCAACAGCTAGGCCCGCATCAGCAGGGGTAGCAAAACTCCCATCCTAACCAACACAAGCATGATCAGGCACATGGTTGAAAAGCACCCGACTTTGTTGGTTGAACACAAGGCTCCATGAACAGTTTCTGTGGGTGATACCACTGCTTCTTCCAATGTTGTGCGTGGAAGCCAATCCCCTGTCCATGGTGCATGCAAAGATGCCTCATGCCCTGCATCTGCAGTTGCACACAAACTCAACTATCACTATCAACAAGCACGTCCACGTCCTTGTCCCAGCTCAGCGTTCAGTTGTCCATACCCCAGTCTTTGGAATGCTAGTGGAAATAAGCAGCCAATGCCACAGTACTAAATTCACACATTTCTCGTCTGCTTGCGCTCGAAATGTTGCATTTTAGGCCCGTGGGAGACGTAAGCTTTCCGCAACCTGATGCCGGTGACCATCACAAGGTACTCGTTACCCAGCTGCCACAATTTTTCCCGGTCTGCCGTCAGGACATTACACAAGCAACCACGTGTCCCACAACATTACCCGGGCCCTCTACAATGCTGTTACAGGGAAAGTTCACCTAAACACAGACACTTGGACAAGTGCATGTGGGTAGGGATGGTACATCTCACTGACCGCACACTGGTTAGCGTAGAGGAAGCCATGAACCAGTCAGACATTGGGAGACTATGTTGCAGATGTATGGAGACAGGTTATGAAAGGCTTTGTCTGCCATAGTTAGGGCTTTGAACTGAAACCTCTGGGCAATTGGAAGGCACTGAAGGGCCTGGCAGAGAGGAGAGGCTGGGGAATAACACAGCGACAGTTGGATTACTTGGGCATCAGACTTTACGATAGATTGGATTGATGCAAGAGTTATAGAGAGGAGGCCAGAGAGTAGAAGGTTGCAAAAGTGGAGGCAGGAGATCATGAGGGCATGTGCAAACATTTTTACAATGTGTTGGAATATACGGATCCTGGAAATGTTTTACGACACTGGCAAATGTGTGGCCTTTTAATATTTTTTTATGCTGAATAGCGCTGTATATAATTTCAGTAACAGACATAAAAAAAAGTGATCCTCCGGCCTACGATGACCAAACTTGGAGCACGCAGATATATGAGGGCTGTCACGGAAAGATCACACTGGCAAATATGTGGCCTTTTAAAAAAAAAAGCCAAATAGTGCTGTATATAATTTCAGTAACAGACAGCAAAAAAAGTGGTACACCGGCCTACAATGCCCATACTTGTTGCACGCAGATATATGAGGGCTGTCACGTAAGTACCACACTGGCAAATATGTGGCCTGTTTTTTTTTTAAGATTCCAAATAGCGCTGTATATAATTAGAGTAAGACAGCAAAAACAGTGGCAAAACAGCCTACAATGCCAAAACTTGGAGCACGGAGATATATGAGGCCTTTTTTGGTGAATTTAAAACACCAAAAAAAAAAGTGGCACAAGGCTAGCACACACAACTATGCTACGTATGCCTGACAAACTATGATTTTTTAAACAAGCCTCAGTCTGACAGAACACACTATATATTTTTTTTGGGGGGAGTGAATTTTTGGGGAAAAAAATGCAACTAGGTATATAGTAAAGAAGCTGCAGCAGCAGACACTTATGAAGCTTTGGGAGGGATGCAGTGTGAGCAATGGATGCACATACAGTGCCTGCAGGCCTTGCACTGATGTGGATATGCTGTGCCCTGCCTACCTAGCGCTGCAATATCGGGACCAACGAATTAGCCCTAAAAAGAACTGTTGGCTTCTCAGGAGTTGTGGATTTAAGAGTTGCAGACCTACACTACCTCTAAAAACCGCGATTCTGACCCTATCTCGGCAGCAGCTCTCTCTACTCTCGCTGAATCCGGAGCAGAATGCAGCGAGCAGGGTGGCGTCAGTTCTCTTATACTCGGGATGATGCTGTGCTGCCAAGCCAATCACTGCACGACCACAACAAAGATGGCTGCAGCATATCATGGCCTGGCAGACAATCCCTGCATCGTGATTGGGTCTCTAAAGTCCGCCAAAAATGATGGGTGGAGACACTAGTTACCGCTGAATAATCCTGGAAATGCTCGGTGCTCGCCGAGTACACCGAGCATTGTGATTCTCGGGCGAGTAACGATCAGTGGCGAGCACGTTCACTCATCACTTATATTTATTATTGTCGCATCTGGAACAACCCAATCTATAAAACTGTCATACTAGTTAACTTAAAAAAAGGAGCAAAAACCTTTGCTTTTCCATCATGCCACAGAACAAAAAGTAGAATAAAATGCGATCAAAAAATCAAATTGAAATTAAAATGGTAGCCATGAAAATGTAATATTGTCTTGCAAAAAACAAGCCGCCATACAGCTCCATCAACAGAAACATACAAAAGTTATAGCTCTCAGAACAAAGTGATGCAAAAACAGTTCTTTTTTCTATAAAATTGTTTTGATTGTGTAAAAGTGGGAAAACATAAAAAAATATATAAATGTAATATCGCTGTAATCATACTGACCCAAAGAATAATGCTGCCTTATCAATTTTTACACACACAGAAAGGCGGAAAAAAAAACCAAAAATAATTCCTGAATTGTTGGTTTTTGTCTATTCTACCTCCCAAAAATTGGAATAGAAAGCAATCAAAAAATGTCATGTGCCGGAAAATGGTACCAATAAAAATATCAACTTTTCCCACAGAAAAACAAGCCATAACATGACTTTGTCGACAGAAACATGGAGAAATTAACGCTCTCAAAATGTGGCGATGCAAAAGCTTGCTTTTGTAAAAAAAAAGCGCGTTTTAGTGTGTGACAGCTTCCAAACAGAAAAACCTGATATAAATCTGGTATCACTGTAATCGCACCAACCCAAAGAATAAAGTCATCATATCACTTACATCACACTAGAAACGGTGTAAAAAATAAATAAAACTCATTCTTCACCTGCTGTTGATTTGTTCATTTTGTCTCACAAAGATCGTAGTAAGGCTTATATCAGATTTATCTAAGCAGGGTGCTTACACCAGGGTTTCCATTTAAATCTCTGAAATACGGGACTCAGATGGAACCCCTAGAGGAAGATTCCCTATAATGGAGATGGAGGCACTGTGGACGCCGTCTAACCCATGATCCAGTGATGCTCGTCTTTTGAGGCTTGTATAAAAGCGTGGTCTGCCAGTTTTGTGCACTTCTGAAAAGAAGGACAATGCTGAACAAAGGCCAAACGGAGTCCGGTGTAACTCTGCTGCCTCATTATAGTATAAAACAAGACAAAGGATAAATACCTGGTAGCAGGAAAGGTATAATTAAAATTAATATTTCCAATGTTACTCTAAATGAATAAATAATTAAATCTGCCAGCCAAGTAAAAAGGACTAACATAAAATGATGGCCAGTCGGGAAAAAGCAAAAACCACCAAAGAACCCAGGAAAAAAACTGACCAAAATAGTCCACAGTAATATGTATTAAATAACAAAATGTATTCATAAATAAGTCAGGTAAATCATAACAGAAAAGGACAATGCAAAAAAAATGACAATTGATAAGGGACACACAATCCAAAAATATTGAAGTATCAATATGTGTATGATGTAAAAAACATTATAATAATGATGTAAAGTAATTAGTGATGAGCGAATATGCTCGTTAGTTGAGATTTCCTGAGCACGCTCGGGTGTCCTCCGAGTATTTTTTAGTGTTCGTAGATTTAGTTTTCATCGCCTCAGCTGAATGATTTACATCTGTTAGCCAGCATAAGTACATGTGGGGGTTGCCTGGTTGCTAGGGACTCCCCACATGTAATCAATCAGGCTAGCAGATGTAAATCATCCAGCTGCAGTGAAAAAAACTCCTGACGAAGGCAGCGTGCCGATACTCGCGTTGGGGAGAGCGCCATCCAGGAAACCGAGACTGCACTGTTTTTGTAAGTATTTTCCCACTGGGTTTTCATTTTTTATGTATATTTCACTGCATTCTATTTATCTTGGTCTTCTTAATTTATGAGTACCCACACTAACACCTTGTGGTGTCTTTAGCACCAGCACTTTATGTACGGGTTTTTTATTCATTTTTTCTATTCATTTTCACATAGTGTGCATAATTGTAATGATTTCATATTACTTGGAATTAATTTACATCATTATTATAATGTTTTTTACATCATACACATATTGATACTTTAATATTCTTGGATTGTGTGCCCCTTATCAATGGTCTTTTTTTTTTATTATTGCATTGTCCTTTTCTGTTATGATTTACCTGACTTATTTAGGAATACATTTTGTTACTTAATACGTATAACTGTGATTATTTTGGTCGTTTTTTTCCTGGGTTCTTTGGTGGTTTTTGCCTCATTATAGTGAATGAATCCCTTTGGGGGTTTCATCTGAATCATGTTACTTGGATATTTAGATGAAAACCCCGATATAAATGCTCAGAGTAGAGGCCGGATAAATGTGATCCCAAACGTTGTGTAAAATGCTCTCAATAATGGAGTCAACACAATCTACGAATAAAAACAAGTTCTCACTCAGATCCATCATCTCTTAGGCCAGTCTCACACGTCCAGATAATTCCGGTACCGGAAAAATTGGTACCGGAATTATCCGTGTCCGTGTGTCCGTGCGTTTATGTGGCACATCAGTGTGGCACACGTGCGGCATCCGTGTGCCGCCCGTGTGCCGACTGAGGACCACACGCACCGTGCAGGAGAGAGCACTACAGTTAAGCGCTGTCCCCTGCACCTGGTGCTGAAGCCGCTAATCATTTCCATAGGGGTGGAGCCGCATTTTCATCACTGTAATGGGCGGCACCACGTGACCGCACATACAGGAGAAGCTGCGGCGAGGACAGGAAGCAGCGCCAGCGAGGGAGCCGGGTAAGTATTTTATTAACAGCGGGGGGGAGGGGGGGAGGGGGCGCACAGGGGGTGGGAGGGGGACAGGAATCTTTTTTTTTTAAAACAAAAAAAAAAGAGTTTTCATATCTTCTCTCCAGCGAACGATGCCAGAGAGAAGAAATGATTAGCGGCTGCAGCACCACGCGGGGGGGACAGCGCTTACAGTAGCGCTGTCTCCTGCACGGCACACGGACTGCACACGGACAACATCCGTGTGCGGTACGTGTTTTACGTGGACCCATTGACTTTAATGGGTCCGTGTAATATGTGCGCTCCCACGAACACTGACATGTCTCCGTGTTTTCAAAACGGACACATGGTCCGTGAAAACACGCTGACATATGCAGAGACACATTGATTTTAATGTGTCTACGTGAGTCAGTGTCTCCGGTACGTGAGGAAACTGTCACCTCACGTACCGGAGCCACTGACGTGTGAAACCGGCCTTAATGGAAATATTACTGGTAGTACAAAGGCTCTGTAAATCGCTAAGGCTCCTCGCCTCCCAAAAGAAATTTAACAATTCAACAAATTCTGCACTCCCAAATCCAAATGCACTTTCCCTTCAGAGACCCACAGAGAACCCATAATTTTCGGGTGCATGTCTCCAGAAGTATCAGCAGCACATAACATACTGGTCACTACAGCATACAGATCACTACAGCATACTAGTCACTACAATCGCAGTTTGAAATATTCAATCAGCAACATCCACTGCTGCTTGTTTCTGGAAAACACTTAGTCAAAATCGTCAAAACACCTGTAGTTAAATTCCCAAAGGGGTTTAGTTTCCAAAATGGGGTTATTTGAGGGATTATTGTGCCCTTCTGGCATTTTTGGGCTCTGTATACAGAGTCTGCAAACTTTTCTAAAATAACTTGTTCTTAACAGTCAAATAGCGCTTCGTCCCTCCTGAGTCTCACTATGTGGCTAAGGCATACTGCACAACCACATATGGAGTATTTCCACGTTCAGCAGAAATTGTGACACATTTTGACACCATTTTTACCCATTGCGAAAATGTTAAATCAGGGGCAAAAATTTATTTTTTTGTGCTAAAAATGTAATTCTTGTTTCTTCACTGCACAAAGGTAATAATAATAATAATAATAATTTTTATTTATATAGCGCCAACATATTCCGCAGCGCTTTCCAAATTATAGAGGGGACTTGTACAGACAATAGACATTACAGCATAACAGAAATACAGTTCGAAACAGATACCAAGAGGAATGAGGGCCCTGCTCGCAAGCTTACAAACTATGAGGAAAAGGGGAGACACGAGAGGTGGATGGACATGATGAGGGCAGCCTGAAAAGCTGATGTGTTTCACAACTACATTCACCCCCCCCTCAGGGAGCAGAAAGCAGACTACAAGTTAGATGATTTCTGTAAGTTTCCTCCTCTTTATTTTATACTGTTTTGCATAAGTTGTATGTCTTTTTATTATCATATTTTTATACCTTTTTCTTGTAAGCACTGAACCTTTTCTATTAAAGTATAAACCTTTAATAAGTTGAACCTTGAATGTTCTAAAGAATCCATAGCCTAGAGGTGTGTGAGCCTTATGAGTGATAAACATATTTTGATTAGTTATTTCTGGGACTCATCGCCCGTGTATTCGATGAGTGGTGGCAGCGCGTATGAGCGGGTGTGTGGCCTGGGTCGGTGTGTGATTTATGCTCCCGTTACAGCATAGGACAGAGGGTCAATGCTGGACTGAGAGAGGGGAGATAGATTAACCCTTTGCAGGCACAACCCAAAGTCACGTGTGAAAGCAGGCACGTGACGAATAAGTGACACCACGGAGCAGCGATCCGTGACAATTGGTATTGAGTTATTTGCTTTTTTTATTTACCATGTTCACTAAATGCTAAAAATGAATGGAAAATATGATTCTCCAGGTCATTTTGAGTTTGCAGATATCAAACATGTATAGGTTCTTTTTTATTTTTGTGCAAAAAAATCAGATATTTTTAAGAAAAAAATTACTTACGTCATCATTTACCAAGACCCGTAGCATTTACATTTTTCAGAATTTCGGATTGGATGATGGCTTATTTTTTCACCTGAGCTGACGTTTTTATTTATGCAATTTTGGGGTAGATATGATGCTTTGATCGCCTGTTATTGAATTTCATTGCAATGTTGCGGCGGCTAAAAAAAGCACAATTCTGGTGTTTTTTAAATTTTTTCAATATTTTTAAAAACCTTTTTTAATACTTGAAGCTGCAATCATCTGATCGCCTGTGCTGCACATAACAGTGCTTCAGAATTGCTATATGTAGCAATCCCTGTAGCTCCAGTGCCTGCAAGAGAAAATGGCAGCAGAACAGAGCTGCAGGGAATGGATCCGTCCTGCTTCCTGTCTCACACAGCAGCAGCTGAATGACATCATCATTCAGCGCCGCGAGTGTGCGAGACAGGAAGCTGCCAGTGATGGTGCGGCTTCCGGAAACCATTCGCAGAGGTGAAATATGTGTGTGTATGTGTATGCAGAGAGGTGAATGGTGCCGTGTGTGCGTGTAGATGGAGGCGAGGGTGGTGGTGGATAGGGCAATGATGGGGATGGTGGGGGAGGAGGAAATGATGGAGGTGGTTGAATTGGTAATGATGTGGTGGGGAGAAAGCAATGATGGAGATGGTGAAAAGGGCAATCATGGAGGTGGGGTATAGGGCAATAATTTGATGCAGGGGGGAGGACAATGAGGGGTGTGGGGGGTAAGGATGGGAGGAAGGGGGATTTATAATGAATTTAGGAACAGGGGGAGGTGGAGGAAGACATTATTATCAATTATTTTGTCTAACACAGTCTCTTAGTATAAAGTGTACTCACTTATGTATAGCACAATCCCTCAGTATATAGTGTACTCACTTATGTATAGCACAGTACCTTAGTGTATAGTGTACTCACTTATTATGTATAACACCATCCTTAGTTACATAGTTCCTCTTTTCAAATGTATAACACTGTCCCTTATTACGTACCATCCTCTATAGTTATATATGATGCCTTCCCTTATTATATAGCTTCCTCTGCTGTTATGTACAGTGCTGTCTATTACATAGTGTATTCTTGTTATTTTTGTTATTCACAGTGCCCTCTTTTATTACATAGTCCCCTCTCTTGTTAAATATAAAATGACTACTGATGGAGGAGAAGGTGACCAGACTACAAGTCCATCAGCTCCTCCATTAGAAAAGAAGCTTTCCCATGCTCCATCAGCTATCATTGTATTATACATCTGACAAGACAGGACAGTATGTAATAAAAACAGGGCTCTATAAAATCTAATATGTAAAGGATAGTGCTGTACATAACAAGAGAGGGCACGTATAATAAGGGATGGCAAAATACATAATAAAGGAGACTATGTAATACATACATGTATGTGTATGTTACTATATATATACCCTGCTCAAAAAAATAAAGGGGACACTAAAACACCACATCCTAGAAATCATTGAATGAAATATTTCCGTTGCAAATCATTATTCATTACATAGTGCAATGTGTTGAGAACAATAAAACATAAAAAGCATCAATGTAAATCCAAATGAATATCCCATGGAGGTCTGGATTTGGAATGATACTCAAAATCAAAGTGGGAAATCAAATTACAGGCTTATCCAACTTCAGTGGAAATGCCTGAAGACAAGGAAATGATGTTTAGTTGTGTGTGTGTTGCCTCCATGTGCCTGTATAATAATAATTTTTATTTATATAGTGCCAACATATTCTGTAGCACTTTACAATTAAGTGGGGACATGTACAGACAATAAATTCAATACAAGTTAAGACAATTTAAACAGTGACATTAGGGGTGAGGTCCCTGCTTGCAAGCTTACAATGTACAAGGAAATGGGGGGACACAATAGGTGAATAGTGCTTGTTATTTCAGGTCTGGCAATTATAATAAATAGGAATTTTCATATAAAGCTGCATGATCCGGTCATCAGCCCATGTGTTTAAGTGCAATAGTCAAGTATCAAGTGCAGTTATCATGTGCATGGAGGGTGTGGAGACGGATGAATAGTAGGGTGCAGATTCAGAGTAATATTTGGAAGGAGGGAACAGGGCAAAGTTAGTTTACTGAGTAGTTGATGCGGCAGGCTTGTTTGAAGAGATGGGTTTTCAAAGTGTGCTTGATTAGGTTGGGGCTAGGTATCAGTCTGATCATCTGGGGAAGTGCATTCCAGAGAACTAGAACAGCACAGGAGAAGTCTTGCAGATGGAGGTGCGAGGTTCGGATTAAGGGAGATGTTAGTCTTTGGTCATTTGTAGAATGGAGGGCACATGTAGGGCAATAGAAAGAGATGAGAGAGGAGATATAAAGTGGTGCAGAACTGTGGAGAGCTTTGTGGGTGAGAGAGATGAGTTTATACTGAACCCTGTAGCGAAAAGGTAGCCAGTGTAATGACTGGCACAAGATGGAGGCATCGGTGAAGCGGCAGGACAGAAATATGACCCTGGCTGCCGCATTCAAGATGGATTGGAGAGGTGAAAGTTTGGTAAGAGGGAGACCGATCAGGAGAGAGTTGCAGTAGTCCAGACGAGAATGAATAACAGCGACAGTAAGAGTCTTAGCAGTTTCAAAGGTGAGAAAAGGTCGAATTCTGGAGATGTTTTTAAGATGCAGGTGACAAGAGTGAGTGAGTGATCGGATATAGGGAGTAAAGGAAAGTGCGGTGTCGAATATGACCACAAGACAGCGGGTATGCTGCTTGGGAGTTATGGTTGAACCCTCCAGGGTAATTTCGATGTTGGGTAGAGTGAGGTTAGTAGAAGGGAGAAACACAAGAAGTTCTGTTTTGGAGAGACCAAAAAGCATCCACTATGTATTTCCTTTAAGTAGAGGGCTTTTCGGTCTCTTTCGTCCCGCTACATTTAGCCCAACTTGGGTCTCTCCCTAAGGTGGCTAGCATGTATGTATCGCTTGCTCACCGAGCCCCACTCCATACAGCCAACCAATTACAGCCCTGTGCTGATGAGGGCCTAAAGCCCGAAACACGTGTCCACAGGTAGGAATTGGTTGGCTGTGTAAATTTAGAAACTAATCCGCAGCATTGCACAGCGCTTGGAATCGCCAAGCGTGCAATGCTGCGGATTAGACTGGGGTGGAAAGAGATGATTTGCATAGCTCCGCCTACTGCAAAGGATTCTGGGTAAACCTGCTATTCTTTGTATTATGCTGCTTGCAAGTACTTTCCATTTCAGGAAAGCATCCACTATGTTTTGGAGAGATTTAGTTTCAGATAGAGGGAGGACATGATGTTAGAGACAGCAGACAGACAATCCTTGGTACTTTGAATTAGGGTAGGGGTGATGTCAGGGGAAGAAGTGTATAATTGGGTGTTGTCAGCATAGAGATGATACTGGAACCCAAATCTAATTAATTAGATCAGAGCCACAAACGTCCAATCAGGGACAGACAAAACTCCCAACAATAGCATAAATAATTAGAAAAAAGGAGTCCAAACGCTGCCAAATAGATCAATAAAATATTTCAAATATTTATTAAATGGTAACATACAATCAACAGAGCAATAAGTAAAATTCTATAATATATGTAGGGTTACTTATGTGAAGGGTTCAGATAACAATCACATACCACACCAACAAGCTAGTGCGACTTAAGGTCCAAGGTTCAAAAGCGTAAGACAACTCTATCAAAAGTGAAAAAGTCTTCCTTCAGTCCCACTAGGAGCCTATGTGAAAATAGCTGTCACAGACGGTATACAGGACTGGACCTTACCCATGTCAGTCGTGGTGTGGCAATCCTCACATCCACACCACGACTGACATGGGTAAGGTCCAGTCCTGTATACCGTCTGTGACAGCTATTTTCACATAGGCTCCTAGTGGGACTGAAGGAAGACTTTTTCACTTTTGATAGAGTTGTCTTACGCTTTTGAACCTTGGACCTTAAGTCACACTAGCTTGTTGGTGTGTTATGTGATTGTTATCTGAACCCTTCACATAAGTAACCCTACATATATTATAGAATTTTACTTATTGCTCTGTTGATTGTATGTTACCATTTAATAAATATTTGAAATATTTTATTGATCTATTTGGCAGCGTTTGGACTCCTTTTTTCTAATTATTTATGGAACCCAAATCTGCAGATTTTTTGTCCAATAGGGTATAAAGAGAAGAGGAGGGGCCTAGGACTGAGCCCTGCCGAATCCCGATAGTAAGGGGATGAGGAGAGGAAGAAGATCCAGCAAAAGGTACAGTGAAGGAGCAGTCAGACAGGTAGGAGGAGAACCAGGAGAGAACTGTGTCATTGAGGCCTATAGAGCGGAGCATAGTGAGGAGGAGCTGTGATCCACAGTGTCAAATGCGGCAGAGAGATCCAGGAGAATCAGCAGGGAGCAATAACCTTTAGATTTAGCTGTTATTAGATCATTAGAGACTTTAGTGATGGCAGTTTCAGTGGAGTGTAACGAGAGGAAACCAGATTGTAAGGGGTTGAGAAGAGAGTTATACGAGAGATAGCGGATTAGATGGTAGTGGACCAAGTGGACCAAGCGTTCCAGGAGTTTAGAGATGAAGGAAAGGTTAGAGACAGGTCTGTAGTTAGCAGTGCAGTTCTGTTTCAGGAATGGCTTTTTAAGTAAAGGGGTTATGATTGCATGTTTAAATGAGGAGTGAATGATACCTGAAGAAAGAGAGAGGTTAAATATTTTAGTCAGGTGAGTGGTGACCACTGGTGAGAGAAACTGCAGGAAATATGAAGGAATGGGGTCACTGTTGAAGCTTGTAGGCCGAGCAGGAGTGAGGAGCTTGGAAACTTCTTCTTCTGAAACAGGCTCAAAGATGTCTAGTGAGCTTGAGGTGCGGCAGAGAAGGGGATCCAGGCAGTGAGGTGATTGGGCTGAGATATCCTATCCCAGATGTGTTCAATAAGATTCAATGTCTTCATCTTGCAGGAACTGCAGATATACCACAGCCACTTGAGGTCTGGCATTGTCCTGCATAAGGAGGAACCCAGGGCCAACCACACCATCATATGGTCTCACAAGGGGTCTGAGGATCTAATCTCGGTACCTAATGGCAGTTAGGCCACCTCTGGCGAGCACATAGAGGGCTGTGCAGCCCTCCAAAGAAATGCCACCCTACACCATTACTGACCCACTGCCAAACCGGTCTTGCTGAAGGATGTTGCAGGCAGCAGATAGCTCTCCACAACATCTCCAGACTCTGTCATGTCTGTCACATGTGCTCAGTGTGAACCTGCTTTCATCTGTGAAGAGCACAGGATGCCATTGGCGAATTTGCCAATCCTGGTGTTCGGTGGCAAATGCCAATCGTCTTGAATGGTGTTGGGCTGTGAGCACAACCCCTTTCTGTGGACGTCAGGCACTCCGACCATCCTCATGGAGTTGGTTTCTAACCGTTTGTGCAGACACATGCACATTTGTGGCCTGCTGGAGGTAATTTTGCAGGGCTCTTGCAGTGCTCCTCCTGTTCCTCCTTGCACAAAGGCTCAGGTAGGGGTCCTGCTTTTGGGTTGGTGTCCTCCTATGACCCCTCCACATCTCCTTGTGCACTGGCCTATCTCCTGGTAGCGTCTACAGTCTCTGGACACTACGCTGACAGACACAGCAAACCTTCTTGCCCCAGCTCGCATTGATGTGCCATCCTGGAAGACCTGCACTACCTGAGACACTTGTGTGGGTTGTAGAGTCCGTCTCATGCTACCACGACGAGTGTGAAAGTACAACCAACATTCAAAACTTTCCAAAATATCAGCAAGAAAGCATTGGTATTGAAATGTGGTCTGTGATCCCCACCTGCAGAACCATTCCTTTATTGAGTGTGTCTTGATAATTGGCAATAATTTACATCTGTTGTCTATTCCATTTACAGTAATAGGAGAAAGAAGAAAGACAGCAGACAAGAGACATAGCACATGGGGTAGACAGGTCAATGAAGAGAGCACAGATGGGAGAAGTCAGCACATGGGGAAAGAGAGAGTGGATACGTGGGTGAGCACATAGGGGGGAGAGATTATCAACGCTGCAAAGCCTGCCTCCATTGTGACATTACCGCCCTCCCAATGCGATAGCATCGAGCCACCATCTAGTTTTTTATATATACTCACCTGATTCCAGCTTCTGTGACATTCTGAGCTTTGTGATGATTTAATAGAGCATAATCTTTCTGTATATGTCACATAAAACACAATTTTCACTTAATACTTTATATATTTAACCCCTTAGCGACCGCCGATACGCCTTTTAACGGCGGCCGCTAAGGGTACTTAAACCACAGCGCCGTTAATTAATGGCGCTGTGGAAAAAGTCCATAGCGCCCCCCAGAGGCCGATTTTCTCCGGGGTCTCGGCTGCCGAGGGTAGCCGAGACCCCAGAGAACATGATTCGGGGGGTTTTTAACCCACCCCGCATTTGCGATCGCCGGTAATTAACCGTTTACCGGCGATCGCAAAAAAAAAAAAAGCGATCTCTTTTTAATTTCTCTGTCCTCCGGTGTGATCGCACATCGGAGGACAGAGAAAAGGGGTCCCAGGTGGCCCCCCAATACTCACCTAGCTCCCCCGATGCTCCTCGTGTCTCCCGGTGGGCGCCCCCATCTTCAAAATGGCGGGCGCATGCGCAGTGCGCCCGCCGGCAGGCACCGGGAGAATCTTTGGGGTCTCGGCTGCCGGGGGTAGCCGAGACCCCAAAGAGCACGATCGGGGTCGGTATTACCGACCCCTGTTTTGCGATCGCCGGTAATTAACTGTTTACCGGCGACCGCAAAAAAAAAAAAAAAGTAAAGTGTAATTCTCTGTCCTCTGATGTGATCGCACATCAGAGGACAGAGAAATAGGGGGATTCGGGGACCCTAGCATACTCACCTAGGTCCCTGGATCCTCTTGCTGCTCCTTCTGGCCGCCGGCAGCAGAACATGGCGGACGCATGCCCAGTGCGCCCGCCATCTGTCTCCATCTGCCGGCCGGCAGGAGAACAGCAGTTGGGGCTAAAATTAGGGTTAGGGGTAGGGTTAGGGGTAGGGTTAGGGTTAGGGGTAGGGTTAGGGGTAGGGTTAGGTTAGGGTTAGGGGTAGGGTTAGGTTAGGGGTAGGGTTAGGGGTAGGGTTAGGTTAGGGGTAGGGTTAGGTTAGGGTTAGGGGTAGGGTTAGGGGTAGGGTTAGGTTAGGGGTAGGGCTAGGGTTAGGGCTAGGGTTGGGGCTAAATTTAGGGTTAGGGTTGGGGCTAAATTTAGGGTTAGGGTTAGGCTTCTTTCACACTTACGTCGGTACGGGGCCGTCGCAATGCGTCGGCCCGACATACCGACGCACGTTGTGAAAATTGTGCACAACGTGGGCAGCAGCTGTAGTTTTTCAACACATCCGCATGTCCTGGGGAGGAGGGGGCGGAGTTACGGCCACGCATGCGCGGTCAAAAATGGCGGATGCGACGTACAAAAAAACGTTTCATTGAACTTTTTTTGTGCCGACGCTCCGCCAAAACACAACTGATCCAGTGCACGACGGACGCGACGTGTGGCCATCCGTCACGATCCGTCGGCAATACAAGTCTATGGGCAAAAAACGCATCCTGCGGGCACATTTGCAGGATCCGTTTCTTGTCCAAAACGACGGATTGCGATGGAATGCCAAACGACGCAAGTGTGAAAGTAGCCCTAGGGCTAGGGTTAGGGTTGGGGCTAAAGTTAGGGCTAGGGTTGGGGCTAAAGTTAGGGTTAGAGCTGGGATTAGGGTTAGGGTTTGGATTAGGGTTCGTATTAGGGTTAGGGTTGGCATTAGGGTTACGCTTGGGATTAGGGTTAGGTTTGGGATTAGGGTTAAGGTTAGGGTTGTGATTAGGGGTGTATTGGGATTAGGGTTAGGTTTGAGGTTAGGGTTGAGATTAGGATTAGGGGTGTGTTGGATTTAGGGTTTTGATTAGGGTTATGGTTAGGGTTGACATTAGGGTTGTTTTGGGGTAAGGGTTGTGATTATGGTTAGGGTTAGTGATTAGGATTATGGATGAGGTTGGGATTAGGGTTGGAGCTAGAATTGGGGGGTTTCCACTGTTTAGGTACATCAGGGGGTCTCCAAATACGACAGCCAATTTTGCGCTCAAAAAGTCAAATGGTGCTCCCTCCCTTCTGAGCTCTGCCGTGCGCCCAAACAGTGGGTTACCCCCACATATGGGGCATCAGCGTACTCGGGATAAATTGGACAACAACTTCTGAGGTCCAATTTCTCTTGTTACCCTTGTGAAAATAAAAACTTGGGGGCTACAAAATCTTTTTTGTGAAAAAAATAATATTTTTTATTTTCACAACTCTGCATTCTAAACTTCTGTGAAGCACTTGGGCATTCAAAGTTCTCACCACACATCTAGATAAGTTCCTTGGGGGGTCTAGTTTCCAAAATGGGGTCACTTGTGGGGGGTTACTACAGTTTAGGTACATCAGGGGCTCTGCAATCGCAACATAATGCCCACAGACCATTCTATCAAAGTCTGCATTCCAAAAAGGCGCTCCTTCCCTTCCGAGCTCTGCCGTGCGCCCAAACAGTGGTTTACCCCCACATATGGTGCATCAGCGTACTCGGGATAAATTGGACAACAACTATTGCAGTCCAATTTCTCCTGTTACCCTTGTGAAAATAAAAACTTGGGGGCTACAATATCTTTTTTGTGGAAAAAAATAATATTTTTTATTTTCACGACTCTGCATTCTAAACTTCTGTGAAGCACTTGGGCATTCAAAGTTCTCACCACACATCTAGATAAGTTCCTTGGGGGGTCTAGTTTCCAAAATGGGGTCACTTGTGGAGGGTTTCTACTGGTTAGGTACATCAGGGGCTCTGCAAACGCAACATAATACCCGCAGACCATTCTATCAAAGTCTGCATTCCAAAACGGCGCTCCTTCCTTCCGAGCTCTGCCGTGCGCCCAAACAGTGGTTTACCCCCACATATGGGGTACCAGCATACTCAGGACAAATTGGACAACAACTTTTGGGGTCCAATTTCTCTTGTTACCCTTGTGAAAATAAAAATTTGGTGGCTAAAAAATCTTTTTTGTGGAAAAAAAAAATATTTTTTATTTTCACGGCTCTGCATTATAAACTTCTGTGAAGCACTTGGGCATTCAAGGTTCTCACCACACATCTAGATAAGTTCCATGGGGGTCTAGTTTCCAAAATGGGGTCACTTGTGGGGGATTTCTACTGTTTAGGCACATCAGGGGCTCTCCAAACGCGACATGGCGTCCGATCTCAATTCCAGCCAATTCTACATTGAAAAAGTAAAACGGCACTCTTTCTCTTCCAAGCTCTGCGGTGCGCCCAAACAGTGGTTTACCCCCACATATTGGGTATCGACGTACTCAGGAGAAATTGCACAACAACTTTAGTGGTCTAATTTCTCCTGTTACCCTTGTGAAAATAAAAATTTGTGGGCAAAAAGATCATTTTTGTAGAAAAAATGCAATTTTTTTTTTCACGGCTCTACGTTATAAACTTCTGTGAAGCACATGGGGGTTCAAAGTGCTCGCCACACATCTAGATAAGTTCCTTAAGGGGTCTAGTTTCCAAAATGGTGTCACTTGTGGGGGGTTTCCACTGTTTAGGCACATCAGGGGCTCTCCAAACGCGACATGGCGTCCAATCTCAATTCCAGCCAATTCTACATTGAAAAAGTAAAACGGCACTCCTTCTCTTCCAAGCTCTGCGGTGCGCCCTAACAGTTGTTTACCCCCACATATTGGGTATCAGTGTACTCAGGAGAAATTGCTCAACAACTTTTGTGGTCTAATTTCTCCTGTTACCCTTGTGAAAATAAGAATTTGTGGGCGAAAAGATCATTTTTGTGTAAACAAAAGCGATTTTTTATTTTCACGGCTCTACGTTATAAACTTCTGTGAAGCACTTGGGGGTTCAAAGTGCTCACCTCACATCTAGATAAGTTCCTTAAGGGGTCTAGTTTCCAAAATGGTGTCACTTGTGGGGAGTTTCCACTGTTTAGGTACATCAGGGGCTCTCTAAATGTGACATGGTGTCCGATCTCAATTCCAGCCAATTCTGCATTGAAAAAGTCAAACGGCGCTCCTTCACTTCTAAGTTCTGCGGTGCGCCCTAACAGTGGTTTACCCCCACATATGTGGTATTGGCGTATTCAGGAGAAATTGCATAACAAAATTTATGGTTACATTTCTGTTTTTACACTTGTGAAAATAAAAAAAATGGTTCTGAATTAAGATGTTTGCAAAAAAAAGTTAAATGTTCATTTTTTCCTTCCACATTGTTTCAGTTCCTGTGAAGCACGTAAAGGGTTAATAAACTTCTTGAATGTGGTTTTGAGAACCTTGAGGGGTGTAGTTTTTAGAATGGTGTCACACTTCATTATTTTCTATCATATAGACCCCTCAAAATGACTTCAAATGTGATGTGGTCCCTAAAAAAAATGGTGTTGTAAAAATGAGAAATTGCTGGTCAACTTTTAACCCTTATAACTCCCTAACAAAAAAAAATTTTGTTTCCAAAATTGTGCTGATGTAAAGTAGACATGTGGGAAATGTTATTTATTAACTATTTTTCATGACATATCTCTCTGATTTAAGGGCATAAAAATACAAAGTTTGAAAATTGCAAAATTTTAAAAATTTTCGCCATATTTCCGTTTTTTTCATAAATAATCGCAAGTAATATCGAAGAAATGTTACCACTAACATGAAGTACAATATGTCACGAAAAAACAATCTCAGAATCAGCGGGATCCGTTGAAGCGTTCCAGAGTTATAACCTCATAAAGTGACAGTGGTCAGAATTGCAAAAATTGGCCCGGTCATTAAGTACCAAATTGGCTCTGTCACTAAGGGGTTAAGGCCTATTATAATCTTAAAGGCAATTAGTACACTTATATAAAATATAACTACTAAGTGCCTGCAGAAAATTTTAAGTAATAAGCTAAATGAAACTGGCAAAACGGTAGGAAATATTTTGTTTGTAAATTATTGCCTTAGGTGCCTTTTTAATTTTCTTTGAAGAACTTGAAAGGAATGCCTCATTGTAATATTCTTTGTGTTCAGCCTGAATGAAGGTCACTTCACATTAACTTTCATCTTCATAGCATCTGACCAGTTCACAGATGTTTGCATCTTAATCAAGAAAATCATTTGGAGAGTCCAAATAATAGGAAAAAAAATCTTTGGCACTTTCATAGTTCATCATTTCTATGGCTTTGCCAGTTTCAAAATTAAGCCAACATTTGCTTTATAAACTCAAGTTAGATTATGCAAATGTATTCAGTAAGAAAAAAAATATATAATTTGAGTAAAATTATGGTAATTAGAGCCATAAAAGCAATTCCTGATTCATTGAGATGCGAGCCATGTGAAATATTAGAACATCAGCGCTTGTTGTTTTACTGTATACTGTATGTCATGAAAAATAAGTTCCATAAGACTAAAACAAGATTGTCACTTTTTGAAATGTATTTTAACCTTAATCTAAATTTCAGTGCACATGACAACCTACTATTAAGTGTGAAAGAACAAATTGCAAATCTAGAGAATGTGCTATGAACTGAATAGAATTAACTGCATAATGACGTAGTGTCAGTTTCCTATAATTAAAACAGTACAAATGAGTGAATCCACCATCCTCTCTTAAGGCTGCCGTCACACTAGCAGTATTTGGTCAGTATTTTACATCAGTATTTGTAGCTAAAACCAGGAGTGGGTGATAAATATAGAAGTGGTGCATATGTTTCTATTATACTTTTCCTCTAATTGTTCCACTCCTGGTTTTGGCTTACAAATACTGATGTAAAATACTGATAGTGTGACGGCAGCCTTTATGTCTAAAGTTTTTTGGCTGCCAATTTTGCATCATTTTTTAGATTGCAAAAAAGGCGCATGCTTACAAAGTTCAACGTAATATTGAAATCTAACAATTTGACTCAAAAGGTCTTCCTATTTAATTTTCTTAATTTTTGACTTGCAAGAAAAAAAAAATCATCTTTTCTGCTTTTTGGATAATTTCATTTGATCAAAATAAAACAGTTAAATGTTCAGTGTACAGATCATACAATAAATATTAACAGTGACCTTAAAATGTATAGCATTTACATACATAGAAAAGCATTATGCATATCTGTCTAACCAAGAGAAAAAGCTGTCGGCAATGATTGTTAAAAAAGAGCAAAGTCACTGATTAGACTTCTTCTGCAGGGGACATAATGTTCATAATGTTTGTGTGTGTGTGAATATATGTCTATACACATATACTGTATATATATATATATATATATATATTTTTTTTTATATCGTGTATACCTGAAATAGTATACCCTACGTGTTATGTCACACATGATGGCTTCATGTGTGTGTCATAATGCATGGGGCATAATACATTCTCCGATCACTATGTTTTCTTTTATTCCTTTGCTGAGTTGTGTCCAGGGGTGGACATATCGCATGTGCAGCCGATGCAGCTGCATTGGGGCTCAGAGGTGGAGGGGGCTCTAGCAGGACGGCTAATAATGAGGACAATCTGGCCTATTTATCCAGCCCTGAGACTCCGGGGGAACCCTGGCCATATTGCCCTCATGTACGGTGGGCACGGATAGATCACTGCAGCTCCACTGCGTACAAAAGAAAATGGCATTGGAGCTGCAGCAATCCATCCTGCTTCCTGCCCACGCTTCCTGTCTCACACATCAGTCAGCAGCACGACTGGATGATGTCATCATTCAGCGCCATGGCTGTGTCAGAGAGAGGAATCTGCCAGTGATGGTGATACTGCAGCTGTGGGAAAGCTTGTGGAGAGGTGAGAGATGTGTGTAGAGATGAAAGTGGGTGTGTGCATGCGTGCATGCGCAGCGCTGTGTGGGAAGGTGCAGAGAGGTGAATGGTGCTGTGTGTGACTGTGTGTATAGGGGGAGGAGAGGGCAATGATGGGGGTGATGGAGAGGGGAATAATGGAGGTGGTGGGGAAGAAAACAATGATGGAGATGGTGGAAAGGGCAATAATGGGGTGATGAGGGAGATGGAAATGATGGAGGTGGTGGAATGGGCAATGATGGTGGTTGAAAGGGAAATAATGGGGTGGTGGGGAGGAGGAAATGATGGAGGGATGGAATGGGAAATGATGGTGGTGGTGGTGGTGGAAAGGACAATGATGGGGGGTGGTGGAAAAGGCGTCAGCGATGGAGGGGACAGGGAGAAGGCAATGATGGAAGTGGTGGAAAGGGCAATGATGGGGTGGTGGGGAGAAGGCAATAATGGAGGTGATGGAGAGAGCAATGATGAGGTGATGGGGGAGAAAGCAATAATGGAGGTGGTGGAAAGGACCATGATGGGGGTGGTGGGGTAGAAAGAATTGATGGAGGTGGTGGAGCAGGCAATGGTCCTTTTAAGGTCTAAAAGTGTCTGAAAATGATGGAAACACTGCTCAAAAGACACGTGAACATCATGGGGATCGCCCCTGAAAGCATTTCTGACTCCTAGACCACAGCTGTAAGCAATGTTATCAGAGTTTCACACCATTTTTACAGATGCATCAAAAAACGAAACCAAAATGGATTTTGCTGGGGAATATGTTAAGGTACATCCTTTGCAGGTTAATGACTTGCCTGTAAGGCCAAATAATTAACCCCAGACCAAAAATTTCCTCCACCACTTGGTCTTAGTTCAGACGCAGTGTTTTTTAAGCGTTTTTCAACTTTAACATTGCTTTCAACCACTACAAATGCATTCACTAGGAAATGTTTCATTGTAACATTTAACAACCCTTGCTGGCCATGTGGTGTGTGACACATAAGCAGACCCATCTTGTTTCATTTATGAAGTAGGGACTCAAAGTCACAGAGCCTATTTGCACTGGTGCATCAGGCGGCATTAATCTTCTTAAAGGGCCATTATTAAACTGTGGGTCTCCAAAACTGTTTCAGCCTACGCTGTGAGTGGATGGGCTGCCAAGAATTACAATGCACCACAATATCCCTTTCATAAGATGTCCAGGAGGGCCTCCTGAAAAAATGTTGCTTTGAATGCAAGGCCTGCTCTGCTACCAATTCATATGCACCCCAATAAGCCTTGGAACCCACATACTGGATGGGCCCATGAAAATCCACTTCACAATATGCATTTTGTACTCCCAAACTCCTTTGTTATACACATTGGCAGCAAGGCCAGCCCTGCTGGATAGTCATATGCACCCCGTTACGCCATGGAACCCACATAGTGGATGGCCCATGAAAATCCACTTCACAATATTCATTTTGTACTCCCGTACTGTGTTGTTTACACATCGGTAGCAAGGCCAGCCTTGTTGCATATAAACCTATAAGAACAACATTAGGCTGTGGGTCAGTGGCTAATATCTAAGAGATTAATTGTCAATAGTAAGTAATTGGCAGTATGATAGCACACAGAATCCACTCCAGAAAACAGAGGTAGCAAATATCAATACAATTTTATTAGAGTTATAAATATACATATGGACAAAACAATGGTCAATGAGAGACAGCAGCTAAAATGGCCAGTCTATATAGATGGTAATTGATGGTAACAGTTATGCTGGCAAAATACACAAGAAAAAATCCAAAAAGTCCTGCTACAGTAACGCACTGCCATATGCTAAAGGATAACACAGAGGGTGGTCTGTTACAGAGATGAGTAGTATAAAAAAGAACACTAAGGCTAATCTATCAGTCAGTACTCATCTCACAGTATACCCGATAACAAAAAGCATATAGTTACCAGGGTAGTTAAATATAAATCTACGCCATATATGGCGATATGCAATTACCTTGGGACATGGTGTAAAGGAGTGCAGGCGTGCTGTAAGCAGCAAAGGGCCCCGACACGTGTTTCACCATCATGGCTTCGCCAGGAGGTGATAGTCAAATGCACTCCATTACGCCTTGGAACCCACATATTGGATGGGCCCATGAAAAGCCACTTCACAATATGCATTTTGTGCTCCCATACTCCTTTTTTTCACACATTGGCAGCAAGGCCAGCTCTGCTGCATAATCATATGCACCCCATTCAGCCTTGGAGCCCACATTTTGGATGGGCCCATGAAAATCCACTTCACAATATGCATTTTATACATCCAGAAGTCGCCAATGATAGACATAAAAGGATCTAAGTTAATCTACTCAAATGATTATTAACCCCTTTCTGACATCTGACGTACTATCCCGTTGAGGTGGGGTGGGCCCGTATGCCCACTGATGGGATAATACATCATAAGCGATCGGCCGTGCTAACGGGGGGAGCACAGCCGATCGCAGCCGGATGTCAGCTGACTATCACATCTGACATCCGGCACTATGTGCCAGGAGCGCCACAGACCGCTCCTGGCACATTAACCCCCGGAACACTGCGATCAAATATGATCGTAGCATTCCGGCAGCATAGGGAAGCATCACGCAGGGAGGGGTCTCTTACCTCCTTGTCCCTGCAGGCCCCGGATCCAAAATGGCAATGGGGTCCGGGTCCTGCAGGGAGGTGGCCGACCAGCACCTGCTCAGAGTAGGCGCTGGTAAGCCAGAAGCACTGCCTGTCAGATCGCAAATCTGACACAGTGCTCTGCATACTATAGTATGATGCCCCCTCCCCCCCCCGGGACAATGTAAAAAAGTAAAAATATAATAATTACATGTCCAAAAAAATAAATAAATAAATCCCTAAATAAAAAAAAATATCGTTCCAATAAATACATTCCTTTATCTAAATAAAAAAAACAATAAAAGTACACATATTTAGTATTGCCGCGTCCATATCGACCCCAGCTATAAAACGGTCCCACTAGTTAACCCCTTCAGTGAACACCGTCTCAAAAACAAAAACCGAGGCAAAAAACAACACTTTATTATCATACCGCCGAACAAAAAGTGGAATAACACGCGATAAAAAGAAGGATATAAATATCCATGGTACCGCTGTAAACGTCATCTTGTCCCGCAAAAAACGAGCTGCCATACCGCGTCATCAGCAAAAAAATAAAGAAGTTATAGTCCTCAGAATAACAATGCAAAAATAATTGTTTTTTATATAAAATATTTTTTATCGTATAAAATAGCCAAAACATAAAAAGATATAAATGAGGTATCGCTATAATCGTACTGACCTGAAGAATATAACTGCTTTGTCAATTTTATCAAACGCGGAATGGTATAAACGCCCCCCCCCAAAAAAAAGAAATTCATGAATAGCTGGTTTTGGGTCATTATGCCTCACAAAAATCGGAATAAAAAGCAATCAAAAAATGTCATGCCCGAAAATGGTTCCAATAAAAACGTCAACTTGTCCCACAAAAAACAAGACCTCACATGACTCTGTGAACCAAAATATGGATAAATTATAGCTCTCAAAATGTGGAGACGCAAAAACAATTTTTTGCAAAAAAAGCGTCTTTTAGTGTGCGACAGCTGCCAATCATAAAAATCTGCCAAAATACTCACTATAAAAGTAAATCAAACCCCCTTCATCAGCCCCTTAGTAAGGGAAAAGTAATAAAATTTAAAAAATGTATTTATTTCCATTTCCCATTAGGGTTAGGGCTAGTTTCAGGGCTAGGGTTAGGGTTAGGGTTGGGGCTAAAGTTAGGGTTAGGGTTTGGGCTAGGGTTAGGGTTGGGGCTAGGGTTAGGGTAGGGGCTAGGGTTAGGGTAGGGGCTAGGGTTATTGTTAGGTTTGGGGCTAGTATTAGGGTTGGGGCTAGGGTTAGGGTTAGGGATAGGGTTGGGGCTAAAGTTAGGGTTAGGGTTGGGGCTAAAGTAAGGGTTAGGGTTTGGATTACATTTACAGTTGCGATTAGGTTTAGGGTTAGGGGTGTGTCAGGGTTAGGGGTGTGGTTAGGGGTACCATTGGGATTAGGGCTAGGGGTGTGTTTGGATTAGGGTTTCAGTTAGAATTATGGGGTTTCCACTATTTAAGCACATCAGGGGCTCTCCAAACGTGACCTGGTGTCTGATCTCAATTCTGAGATGAAAAAGTAAAACAGTGCTCCTTCCCTTCCGAGCTCTCCCATGCGCCCAAATAGGGGTTTACCAAAATATATGGGGTATCAGCGTACTCAGGACACATTGGACAACAACTTTGGGGGTCCAATTTCTCCTGTTACCTTTGGGAAAATACAAAACTGGGGGTTAAAATATAATTTTTGTGGGAAAAAATGGATTTTTTATTTTCACGGCTCTGCGTTATTAACTGTAGCAAAACATTTGGGGGTTCAAAGTTCTCACAACACATCTAGATAAGTTCCTTGGGGGTCTAGTTTCCTATATGGGGTCACTTATGGGGGGTTTATACTGTTTAGGTACATCAGGGGCTCTGCAAATGCAACATGATGCCTGCAGACCAATCCATCTAAGTCTGCATTCCAAATGGGGCTCCTTCCCTTCCGAGCTCTGCCATGCACCCAAACGGTGGTTCCCCCCACATATGGGATATCAGCATACTCAGGACAAATTGAACAACAACTTTGGTGTCCAATTTCTCCTGTTAGCCTTGTGAAAATACAAAACTGGGGGCTAAAAAATAATTTTTGTGAAAAAAAAAAGAATTTTTATTTTCACTGCTCTGCGTTATAAACTTCTGTGAAGCACTTGGTGGGTCAAAGTGCTTACCACACTTCTAGATAAGTTCCCTAGGGGGTCTCCTTTCCAAAATGGTGTCACTTGTGGGGGATTTCAATGTTTAGGCACATCAGGGGTTCTCCAAACACGGACATGGCGTCCTGTCTCAATTCCAGTCAATTTTGCATTGAAAAGTCAAATGGCGCTCCTTCCCCTCCAAGCTCTGCTGTGCGCCCAAACAGTGGTTTACCCCCACATATGGGGTATCAGCGTACTCAGGACAAATTGCACAACAACTTTTGTGGTCCAATTTCTCCTGTTACCCTTGGGAAAATAAAAAATTGGGGTGAAAAATCATTTTTGTGAAAAAATATGATTTTTTATTTCTATGGCTCTGCGTTATAAACTTCTGTGAAGCACTTGGTGGGTCAAAGTGCTCACCATACATCTAGATAAGTTCCTTAGGGGGTCTACTTTCCAAAATGGTGTCACTTGTGGGGGGTTTTAATGTTTAGGCACATCAGGGGCTCTCCAAACGCGACATGGCATCCTATCTCAATTTCAAATGAAAAAAAACACTGTATATTGGCCGCACATGATGCTCCATACTGTATATTGGCCACACATGATGCTCCATACTGTATATTGGCCGCACATGATGCTCCATACTGTATAATGGCTCCACATGATGCTCCATACTGTATAATGGCCACACAGTGCTCCATACTGTATAATGACCGCACATGATGCTCCTTACTGTATAATGACCGCACATGATGCTCCTTACTGTTTATTGGCCGCACATGATGCTCCATACTGTATATTGGCCGCACATGATGCTCCATACTGTATATTGGCCGCACATGATGCTCCATACTGTATAATGATCCCACATGATGCTCCATACTGTATAATGACCGCACATGATGCTCCATACTGTATAATGACTGCACATGATGCTCCATACTGTATATTGGCCGCACATGATGCTCCTTACTGTATATTGGCCGCACATGATGCTCCTTACTGTATATTGGCCACACATGATACTTCGCGGGTTTCGCAAAGAAATGCTTCGTCTGGGGGTCCATTGCGAAACGCGCGTCGGGTGTGGTGGTCTCCTGGTCTGTCTCCATTCATTTGGTAATTATGAACTGTTATTTGTTTTCTATATAGGACATGTATATATTGTCTGACGGTTCTTGTTCGCTACCCGTATGAGTACATATTGGCATATATGGCCTCTCTTTACTAAGAGGGCAATATTTACTTGTTTTTTTCATTTGAAAAATCTTTTATTATACAATTATTCAGTTTATAAACCTGTATAATGACCATAGTAGTATATGAGAGCAAGTTGAACAAACACCGTCTGGTCCTATAATATTACTATGTCCTTTTACTATGGAATGTGAGCTGCACTAAATACACTGGTATTGTTACCATTATAACCATTTCCAGGAGGTCCACCTTCTTTTCCTTTGTTTTGTTGTGTTCTCATCTGTGCCTGTTTGGGCGGTTTTATGACCATGTTGTGGTCTTTGTTTATGTCTCTAATAAAATATTGAATATATTACGATTGCGTGGTGCCTCTTTTTATAGGTGTTTATTTTATATACAATAATTATAAACAAAAAAATATGGCCACACAGTGCTCCATACTGTATAATGGCCACACATGATGCTCCATACTGTATAATGGCCGCACATGACGCTCCATACTGTATAATGGCCACACATGACGCTCCATACTGTATAATGGCCGCACAGTGCTCCATACTGTATAATGGCCACACATGATGCTCCATACTGTATAATGTCCACTGTCATGATCCCAATGGCAGGGGATCACTAAAGGACAAGCACAGATACAAACAAGCTCTAGGGCGATGGAACCTGAGCTGACCGCGACCCTGAACCTAACACACAAATAAAAGTAGCCGGGGAACGTGCCTACGATGATCCTAGACGTCTCGCTCCAGCCGAAGATCTAACTTCCCCTATTAGAAGAAACACAGACCTCTCTTGCCTCCAGAGAAATACCCCACAGAAATAGCAGCCCCCCACATATAATGACGGTGAAATGAGAGGAAAGCACATACGCAGTATGAAAACAGTTTCAGCAAAATGAGGCCCGCTAAAGCTAGATAGCAGAGGATACAAAAGTGAACTGCGCGGTCAGCGAAAAACCCTTCAAAAAACCATCCTGAAATTACTTGAACTCATGTGCCAACTCATGGTACATGAGGAGCAATTTCAGCCCACTAGAGCAACCAGCAGCAAGAATCACATATCTGCAGGCTGGACTAAAAAACCAAATAAAGCAAAACACCAAAACAGGAAAATCCAAACTTAGCTTGACCAGAAGGTTCTAGGAGCAGGGAGCAGAGGTAACAAGACACACTGGATACATTGATAACTGGCGAGGAAATGCCAGCAAAGCCAGGTTAAATAGGAAACTCCCATATCCTGATGGAACAGGTGGAACCCAGAGACCCAGGAAAGACAAGTCACCCAGTACCATCAGTAACCACCAGAGGGAGCCCAAAAACAGAACTCACAACAGTACCCCCCCCTTGAGGAGGGGTCACCGAACCCTCACGAGAACCACCAGGGCGACCAGGATGAGCCCTATGAAAAGCGCGAACCAAATCATCAGCATGAACATCCGAGGCAACCACCCAAGAATTATCCTCCTGACCATAACCCTTCCACTTGACCAAATACTGGAGTTTCCGTCTGGAAACACGAGAATCCAAGATCTTCTCCACAACATACTCCAATTCTCCCTCCACCAGCACTGGAGCAGGAGGCTCAAGCGAAGGAACAACAGGTACCTCATACTTCCGCAACAACGACCGATGGAACACATTATGAATAGCAAACGATGCCGGGAGATCCAAACGAAACGACACAGGGTTAAGAATTTCCAAGATCCTATAGGGACCGATGAACCGAGGCTTGAACTTAGGAGAAGAGACCTTCATAGGAACAAAACGAGAAGACAACCACACCAAGTCCCCAACAAGAAGTCGAGGACCCACGCGGCGACGGCGATTAGCAAACTGCTGAGCCTTCTCCTGGGACAACTTCAAATTGTCCACCACATGACTCCAAATCCGATGCAACCTATCCACCACCATGTCCACTCCAGGACAATCAGAAGGTTCCACCTGACCAGAGGAAAAACGAGGATGAAACCCCGAATTACAAAAGAAAGGAGAAACCAAGGTAGCAGAACTAGCCCGATTATTAAGGGCAAACTCGGCCAGCGGCAAAAAGGTAACCCAGTCATCCTGATCAGCAGAAACAAAACACCTTAAATAAGTTTCCAAGGTCTGATTAGTTCGTTCAGTCTGGCCATTCGTCTGAGGATGGAATGCAGACGAAAAGGACAAATCAATGCCCATCTTAGCACAGAACGTCCGCCAAAATCTAGACACAAACTGGGATCCCCTGTCAGTAACGATGTTCTCAGGAATCCCATGCAAACGAACCACATTCTGAAAAAACAGAGGGACCAACTCAGAGGAGGAAGGTAACTTAGGCAAGGGTACCAGATGAACCATTTTAGAAAAGCGATCACACACAACCCAGATGACGGACATTTTTTGAGAGACAGGGAGATCCGAAATAAAGTCCATGGAAATGTGCGTCCAAGGCCTCTTCGGGATAGGCAAAGGTGACAACTAGAGTTGAGCGACCTTGACCTTTTTAGAGTCGAGCCGGGTTTTGCGAAACCCGACTATGTCCAAAGTCGGGTCGAGTGAAATCGGCCGATTATGACGTAAAGTCGGGATCGACCGAAACACGAAACCCAATGCAAGTCAATGGGGCAGCATAGTCGGCAGTGAGTGGGGGCCAGGAAAACACCTAGAGTGCCCATTTTAATGTCAAAACCATCCATTCTTCTTAATGAAGCTTGTCAAGCGTAATTTACCTTATAATAATTGGAAGGCATTTGAAATTGGGGGTCATTTGGCTAAAGTTGTGGGGGGTAGGGCTGGTTCAAGTAATTAGTGGGCCCAGGAAATCTGGACCACGTCACGGCAGTGGAGCAGGGAGAGGTAAGTATTTCAACTTTGCAAGTGCTGTGAACCTGAGCAAGCAGGGGGGGCCCACTCGTTGGCATTGGCACTGGCACAGGGCCCCTCAAAGTACAGCGGTGTGTTTGCACGGCGGGGGCGCCTCCCACCGGCAGCAACACTTTTGCGTACTATGAGAGGCCCTGTGCCAGTGACGTCGCCAACTAGTATTCCTCCCCCCACCTGATGAAGGAACCTGCACTTTCATCTGCACCTTCCTCTTTGTCCCCGTGTAAGGTGGTATGGTATGCGGGAAGAGCAACCTGACTTTCAGCAGGGTCACAATGTTGTTGTGTAGCGTGCACGGGGAATGTTGCGTTATGGGTCAATGTACCAGCAGACTCATCTATCACTGGCTGGGCAATGGGCACGATGAAGTGGAAACACAGATATAGGCCCAAAGAAGAAAGTGGGCTAAATGCAGTTCAAAATTGGTAACACAGGAATAACCAGGGGGCATTGCAGTGGAGGACAACTGGAATGAGAGGCTGACACAGAGAGTAGGGCCAAATCAGTAAGTAGTCGAAATGCAGTTCAAAATTGGCAACCGTAGTAAACAGGCGGCACAGCTTTGTTCAGTGGAGGAGAACAGCAAGGAGTGGCAGACACCGATAGTAGGCCCCAACCCAACTAGTAGGCCAAATGCAGTCTAACATTAACAACTACTTAACGAGAGGCTGAAAATGGTATTTCAGGACAGGAAACCAGGAGAACAGCAAGGAGTGGCAGACACCGATAGTAGGCCCCAAACCAACTAGTACGCCAAATGCAGTTGTTCCATTTAACCACAATTTAATGAGAGCCTGAAGACAGAAGCTCAGGAAAGGCAACCTGGGGAACACCTTGGAGTGTAACACACCATCTCTCTCCACCCCATACCCATTTTGTAGGCCTAATGCAGTGTACTTTTCTACAACTACTAAACGAGAGTCGGAAGACCGAAGCAATGGCAAGGAAACCTGGGGAACACCTTGGAGTGTAACACACCATCTCTCTCCACCCCATACCCAATTTGTAGGCCTAATGCAGCCTACTTTCCGACATCTACTAAACGAGAGCATGAAGATCGAAGCTCAGGAAAGGCAACCTGGGGAACACCTTGGAGTGTAACACACCATCTCTCTCCACCCCATACCCATTTTGTAGGCCTAATGCTGTGTACTTTTCTACAACTACTAAACGAGAGTCGGAAGACCGAAGCAATGGCAAGGAAACCTGGGGAACACCTTGGAGTGTAACACACCATCTCTCTCCACCCCATACCCAATTTGTAGGCCTAATGCAGCCTACTTTCCGACACCTACTAAACGAGAGCATGAAGATCGAAGCTCAGGAAAGGCAACCTGGGGAACACCTTGGAGTGTAACACACCATCTCTCTCCACCCCATACCCATTTTGTAGGCCTAATGCAGCGTAGTTTCCACCAACTACTAAACGAGAGCCGGAAGATCGAAGCTCATGAAAGGCAACCCGGGGAACACCTTGGAGTGTAACACAACCTCTCTCTACACCACGAAAGGGCTGATTCTTAGGAAGGAAGGCTGTTGTAAATAAGCATTGCGCGTCCGAGGGTGATTATATTCTTATTCGGTATCTACTCACCCTCGGACGCGCCATGCTTCTTGATTTGTAATTAATGTTTATTTGCAATGTGCTTTTGACTTACTCAATTATTTTTTTAATTATTGATTTTATTAAATTAATAGTTTAACATCTTATTGGAAATAATGTAAAGGAGACGCGACAGGACAACACTCGGTGGATGCCATATCTGTGTTAACAACTCCAAAAAACTTTCAGTTAACTTCTTGCAGGAGAAAGAAATTGTAGCTGTTGGACCTTTGTAGTACAGTTCCAGATATTTGTTGTGTGTTTGTTTTGATTGTTAAAATGTCTGCATTTGAGATCTCAACACGATCTTATTTTTTATAATCAAATTAATTTTTTAAATATTTTATTAGGTTGGTTCAAGGGGTACACGGGCCGCAGTAGACAGGTCAGTGGAGGCCTAGTGGAAGGAGGGACCGCAGATGCGCCACTGTTTCACCCATACACAATTAGTAGGCCTAATGCAGCGTAGTTTCCAACAGCTACTAAACGAGAGCCGGAAGATCGAAGCTCAGGAAAGGCAACCTGGGGAACACCTTGGAGTGTAACACAACCTCTCTCTACACCCCATACCCATTTTGTAGGCCTAATGCTGTGTACTTTTCTACAACTACTAAACGAGAGTCGGAAGACCGAAGCAATGGCAAGGAAACCTGGGGAACACCTTGGAGTGTAACACACCATCTCTCTCCACCCCATACCCAATTTGTAGGCCTAATGCAGCCTACTTTCCGACACCTACTAAACGAGAGCATGAAGATCGAAGCTCAGGAAAGGCAACCTGGTGAAAACCTTGGAGTGTAACACAACCTGTCTCTACACCCCATACCAAATTTGTAGGCCTAATGCAGCGTAGTTTCCACCAACTACTAAACGAGAGCCGGAAGATCGAAGCTCATGAAAGGCAACCCGGGGAACACCTTGGAGTGTAACACAACCTCTCTCTACACCACGAAAGGGCTGATTCTTAGGAAGGAAGGCTGTTGTAAATAAGCATTGCGCGTCCGAGGGTGATTATATTCTTATTCGGTATCTACTCACCCTCGGACGCGCCATGCTTCTTGATTTGTAATTAATGTTTATTTGCAATGTGCTTTTGACTTACTCAATTATTTTTTTAATTATTGATTTTATTAAATTAATAGTTTAACATCTTATTGGAAATAATGTAAAGGAGACGCGACAGGACAACACTCGGTGGATGCCATATCTGTGTTAACAACTCCAAAAAACTTTCAGTTAACTTCTTGCAGGAGAAAGAAATTGTAGCTGTTGGACCTTTGTAGTACAGTTCCAGATATTTGTTGTGTGTTTGTTTTGATTGTTAAAATGTCTGCATTTGAGATCTCAACACGATCTTATTTTTTATAATCAAATTAATTTTTTAAATATTTTATTAGGTTGGTTCAAGGGGTACACGGGCCGCAGTAGACAGGTCAGTGGAGGCCTAGTGGAAGGAGGGACCGCAGATGCGCCACTGTTTCACCCATACACAATTAGTAGGCCTAATGCAGCGTAGTTTCCAACAGCTACTAAACGAGAGCCGGAAGATCGAAGCTCAGGAAAGGCAACCTGGGGAACACCTTGGAGTGTAACACAACCTCTCTCTACACCACGGAAGGGCTGATTCTTAGGAAGGAAGGCTGTTGTAAATAAGCATTGCGCGTCCGAGGGTGATTATATTCTTATTCGGTATCTACTCACCCTCGGACGCGCCATGCTTCTTGATTTGTAATTAATGTTTATTTGCAATGTGCTTTTGACTTACTCAATTATTTTTTTAATTATTGATTTTATTAAATTAATAGTTTAACATCTTATTGGAAATAATTTAAAGGAGACGCGACAGGACAACACTCGGTGGATGCCATATCTGTGTTAACAACTCCAAAAAACTTTCAGTTAACTTCTTGCAGGAGAAAGAAATTGTAGCTGTTGGACCTTTGTAGTACAGTTCCAGATATTTGTTGTGTGTTTGTTTTGATTGTTAAAATGTCTGCATTTGAGATCTCAACACGATCTTATTTTTTATAATCAAATTAATTTTTTTTATATTTAATGATGTTGGTTCAAGGGGTACACGGGCAGCAATAGACAGGTCAGTGGAGGCCTAGTGGAAGGAGTGACGGCAGACAGGCATCAAAGGCCTAACATTGGGCTGGCTGTAGGCAAGTTAAAATTGGTTCCAGGGGAACACGGCCATCAGTGGCCTGGTCAGTGTAGTTGTAGTTGAAAGAACGGGACGCAGACAGGCTTCGAAGGCCTAACATAATAACATAGGGCTGGCTGTAGGCAAGTTAAAATTGGTTCCAAGGGAACACGGCCATCAGTGGCCTGGTCTGTGTAGTTGTAGTTTAAAGAACGGGACGCAGACAGGCTTCGAAGGCCTAACATAACAAACTTGGGCTGGCTGTAGGCACTTTTAAATTGGTTGCAGGGGTACACGGGCAGCAGTGGTCTGGTCAGTGGAAGTCTAGTGGAAGGAGTGACCGCAGACAGGCTTCGAAGGCCTAACATAACAAACTTGGGCTGGCTGTAGGCACTTTTAAATTGGTTGCAGGGGTACACGGGCAGCAGTGGTCTGGTCAGTGGAAGTCTAGTGGAAGGAGTGACCGCAGACAGGCTTCGAAGGCCTAACATAACAAAATTGGGCTGGCTGTAGGCACTTTAAATTGGTTCCAGGGGTACATGGGCAGCAGTGTATGGTCAGTGGAAGTCTAGTGGAAGGAGTGACCGCAGACAGGCTTCCAAGGCCTAACATAACAAACTTGGGCTGGCTGTAGGCACTTTTAAATTGGTTCCAGGGGTACACGGGCAGCAGTGGTCTGGTCAGTGGAAGTCTAGTGGAAGGAGTGACCGCAGACAGGCTTCCAAGGCCTAACATAACAAACTTGGGCTGGCTGTAGGCACTTTTAAATTGGTTCCAGGGGTACACGGGCAGCAGTGGTCTGGTCAGTGGAAGTCTAGTGGAAGGAGTGACCGCAGACAGGCTTCCAAGGCCTAACATAACAAACTTGGGCTGGCTGTAGGCACTTTTAAATTGGTTCCAGGGGTACACGGGCAGCAGTGGTCTGGTCAGTGGAAGTCTAATGGAAGGAGTGACCGCAGACAGGCTTCGAAGGCCTAACATAACAAACTTGGGCTGGCTGTAGGCACTTTTAAATTGGTTGCAGGGGTACACGGGCAGCAGTGGTCTGGTCAGTGGAAGTCTAGTGGAAGAAGTGACCGCAGACAGGCTTTGAAGGCCTAACATAACAAAATTGGGCTGGCTGTAGGCACTTTAAATTGGTTCCAGGGGTACATGGGCAGCAGTGTATGGTCAGTGGAAGTCTAGTGGAAGGAGTGACCGCAGACAGGCTTCCAAGGCCTAACATAACAAACTTGGGCTGGCTGTAGGCACTTTTAAATTGGTTCCAGGGGTACACGGGCAGCAGTGGTCTGGTCAGTGGAAGTCTAGTGGAAGGAGTGACCGCAGACAGGCTTCCAAGGCCTAACATAACAAACTTGGGCTGGCTGTAGGCACTTTTAAATTGGTTCCAGGGGTACACGGGCAGCAGTGGTCTGGTCAGTGGAAGTCTAATGGAAGGAGTGACCGCAGACAGGCTTCGAAGGCCTAACATAACAAACTTGGGCTGGCTGTAGGCACTTTTAAATTGGTTGCAGGGGTACACGGGCAGCAGTGGTCTGGTCAGTGGAAGTCTAGTGGAAGGAGTGACCGCAGACAGGCTTCGAAGGCCTAACATAACAAAATTGGGCTGGCTGTAGGCACTTTAAATTGGTTCCAGGGGTACATGGGCAGCAGTGTATGGTCAGTGGAAGTCTAGTGGAAGGAGTGACCGCAGACAGGCTTCCAAGGCCTAACATAACAAACTTGGGCTGGCTGTAGGCACTTTTAAATTGGTTCCAGGGGTACACGGGCAGCAGTGGTCTGGTCAGTGGAAGTCTAGTGGAAGGAGTGACCGCAGACAGGCTTCCAAGGCCTAACATAACAAACTTGGGCTGGCTGTAGGCACTTTTAAATTGGTTCCAGGGGTACACGGGCAGCAGTGGTCTGGTCAGTGGAAGTCTAATGGAAGGAGTGACCGCAGACAGGCTTCGAAGGCCTAACATAACAAACTTGGGCTGGCTGTAGGCACTTTTAAATTGGTTGCAGGGGTACACGGGCAGCAGTGGTCTGGTCAGTGGAAGTCTAGTGGAAGGAGTGACCGCAGACAGGCTTCGAAGGCCTAACATAACAAAATTGGGCTGGCTGTAGGCACTTTAAATTGGTTCCAGGGGTACATGGGCAGCAGTGTATGGTCAGTGGAAGTCTAGTGGAAGGAGTGACCGCAGACAGGCTTCCAAGGCCTAACATAACAAACTTGGGCTGGCTGTAGGCACTTTTAAATTGGTTCCAGGGGTACACGGGCAGCAGTGGTCTGGTCAGTGGAAGTCTAGTGGAAGGAGTGACCGCAGACAGGCTTCCAAGGCCTAACATAAACTTGGGCTGGCTGTAGGCACTTTTAAATTGGTTCCAGGGGTACACGGGCAGCAGTGGTCTGGTCAGTGGAAGTCTAGTGGAAGGAGTGACCGCAGACAGGCTTCGAAGGCCTAACATAACAAAATTGGGCTGGCTGTAGGCACTTTAAATTGGTTCCAGGGGTACATGGGCAGCAGTGTATGGTCAGTGGAAGTCTAGTGGAAGGAGTGACCGCAGACAGGCTTCCAAGGCCTAACATAACAAACTTGGGCTGGCTGTAGGCACTTTTAAATTGGTTCCAGGGGTACACGGGCAGCAGTGGTCTGGTCAGTGGAAGTCTAGTGGAAGGAGTGACCGCAGACAGGCTTCCAAGGCCTAACATAACAAACTTGGGCTGGCTGTAGGCACTTTTAAATTGGTTGGAGGGGTACACGGGCAGCAGTGGTCTGGTCAGTGGAAGTCTAGTGGAAGGAGTGACCGCAGACAGGCTTCCAAGGCCTAACATAACAAACTTGGGCTGGCTGTAGGCACTTTTAAATTGGTTGCAGGGGTACACGGGCAGCAGTGGTCTGGTCAGTGGAAGTCTAGTGGAAGGAGTGACCGCAGACAGGCTTCGAAGGCCTAACATAACAAAATTGGGCTGGCTGTAGGCACTTTAAATTGGTTCCAGGGGTACATGGGCAGCAGTGTATGGTCAGTGGAAGTCTAGTGGAAGGAGTGACGGCAGACAGTCTTCGAAGGCCTAACATAACAAAATTGGGCTGACTGTAGGCACTTTTAAATTGGTTCCAGGGTAACACGGCCAGCAGTGGCCTGGTCAGTGTAGTAGTTGTAGAAAGAAGGGACCGCAGACAGGCTTCGAAGGCCTAACATAACAAAAATGTCAAAACAATGGTATTGTCAGTGCCAGGCATTGAAGGATGTCAGCGCCTAGACTACACATTGGTGAAGCTGTGAGAGATAATTTTGCTAGTGGTAGAGCACTGTTTGAGCTGGGGGGGGAACTGTCTTGTGGCCGGCGGTACAGGCACAGGGCCCCTCATATTACAACGGTGTGTCTGACGTTGGGTGCGCACCACCACCGCCAGAGACACTTTATTGTACTATGAGGGACCCAGTGGCAGTGCCGTCGACCAAAAGCGGCCACACCCACCTCTTCAGACAAACAGCACTCTCAAGGGTCCAAGCGCAAAGTGGCGATAGCACGGCCCCGTGTGGGGAGTTTGGCCATTTCGTGAGGTGGAAACATGTCGTATGCTGGACAATCAGGTGAAGAAAATTACGAGATTGGAAAAGTCATTCAGAATAGTCCACAGGCAAGACCTTTTCATAGGAAAGCTAGGCGTCAGCCGGGCAGGGTGGGGCAAAAGATTTTGAAATCCAGTTGTGGTTCATTTTAATGAAGGTTAGATCATCTACATTTTGGGTAGCCAGACGAGTCCTTTTTTCTGTTAGTATTGAACCTGCAGCACTGAATACTCTTTCTGATAGGACACTAGCTGCCGGGCAAGCAAGCTCCTGCAATGCATATTCTGCCAATTCTGGCCAGGTGTCTAATTTGGATGCCCAGTAATCAAATGGGAATGACGGTTGAGGGAGAACGTCGATAAGAGATGAAAAATAGTTTGTAACCATACTGGACAAATGTTGTCTCCTGTCACTTTGAATTGATGCTGCAGTACCTGTCCTGTCTGCGGTCATAGAAAAATCACTCCACAACCTGGTCAGAAAACCCCTCTGGCCAACGCCACTTCTGATTTCTGCCCCTCTAACACCTCTGGTCTGCTGGCCCCTGGAGCTCGTGTGAGAACGATCACGGGCGCTGTGTGCAGGGAATGCCAGAAGCAAACGGTCAACAAGAGTTGATTGTTTTGTTGCTAATATTAGTTCCAAGTTCTCATGTGGCATAATATTTTGCAATTTGCCTTTATAGCGAGGATCAAGGAGGCAGGCCAACCAGTAATCGTCATCGTTCATCATTTTTGTAATGCGTGTGTCCCTTTTGAGGATACGCAAGGCATAATCCGCCATGTGGGCCAAAGTTCCCGTTGTCAAATCTGCGGTTGTGCTTGGTTGAGGGGCAGTTGCAGGCAAATCTACGTCACTTGTGTCCCTCAAAAAACCAGAACCCGGCCTTGCCACGCCACCAATTTCCCGTGCCCCCGGGAAAGCTTCCTCATTAAAAATATACTCATCCCCATCATCCTCCTCATCCTCCACCTCCTCTTCGCCCGGTACCTCGTCATGTACACTGCCCTGACCAGACAATCGCTGACTGTCATCAAGGCTTTCCTCTTCCTCTGGTGCAGACGCCTGATCCTTTATGTGCGTCAAACTTTGCATCAGCAGACGCATTAGGGGGATGCTCATGCTTATTATGGCGTTGTCTGCACTAACCAGCCGTGTGCATTCCTCAAAACACTGAAGGACTTGACACATGTCTTGAATCTTCGACCACTGCACACCTGACAACTCCATGTCTGCCATCCTACTGCCTGCCCGTGTATGTGTATCCTCCCACAAAAACATAACAGCCCGCCTCTGTTCGCACAGTCTCTGAAGCATGTGCAGTGTTGAGTTCCACCTTGTTGCAACGTCTATGATTAGGCGATGCTGGGGAAGGTTCAAAGAACGCTGATAGGTCTGCATACGGCTGGAGTGTACAGGCGAACGGCGGATATGTGCGCAAAGTCCACGCACTTTGAGGAGCAGGTCGGATAACCCCGGATAACTTTTCAGAAAGCACTGCACCACCAGGTTTAAGGTGTGAGCCAGGCAAGGAATGTGTTTCAGTTGGGAAAGGGAGATGGCAGCCATGAAATTCCTTCCGTTATCACTCACTACCTTGCCTGCCTCAAGATCTACAGTGCCCAGCCACGACTGCGTTTCTTGCTGCAAGAACTCGGACAGAACTTCCGCGGTGTGTCTATTTTCGCCCAAACACTTCATAGCCAATACAGCCTGCTGACGTATGCCAGTAGCTGCCCCATAATGGGAGACCTGGTGTGCAACAGTGGCAGGTGCGGATGGAGTGTTTGTGCGACTGCGGTCTGTGGACGAGCTCTTGCTTCTGCAGGAGGACGAGGAGGAGGAGGAGGAGGAGGAGGGGGTGCGAACGGCTACAGACAACTGTTTACTAGACCGTGGGCTAGGCAGAACTGTCCCAAACTTGCTGTCCCCTGTGGACCCTGAATCCACCACATTTACCCAGTGTGCCGTGATGGACACGTAACGTCCCTGGCCATGCCTACTGGTCCATGCATCTGTTGTCAGGTGCACCTTTGTGCTCACAGATTGCCTGAGTGCATGGACGATGCGCTCTTTAACATGCTGGTGGAGGGCTGGGATGGCTTTTCTGGAAAAAAAGTGTCGACTGGGTAGCTCGTAGCGTGGTACAGCGTAGTCCATCAGGTCTTTGAAAGCTTCGCTTTCAACTAACCGGTAGGGCATCATCTCTAACGAGATTAGTCTAGCTATGTGGGCGTTCAAACCCTGTGTACGCGGATGCGAGGCTAAGTATTTCCTTTTTCTAACCATAGTCTCATGTAGGGTGAGCTGGACTGGAGAGCTGGAGATCGTGGAACTAGCGGGGGTGCCGGTGGACATGGCAGACTGAGAGACGGTGGGAGATGGTATTGTTGCCGCCGGTGCCCTAGATGCAGTGTTTCCTACTACGAAACTGGTGATTCCCTGACCCTGACTGCTTTGGCCTGGCAAAGATACCTGCACAGATACAGCAGGTGGTGCGCTAAATGGTGGTCCTACACTGCCGGAAGGGATGTTGCGTTGATGACTAGCTTCATTGGCCGAGGGTGCAACAACCTTAAGGGACGTTTGGTAGTTAGTCCAAGCTTTCAAATGCATGGTGGTTAAATGTCTATGCATGCAACTAGTATTGAGACTTTTCAGATTCTGACCTCTGCTTAAGGAAGTAGAACATTTTTGACAGATGACTTTGCGCTGATCAATTGGATGTTGTTTAAAAAAATGCCAGACTGCACTCTTTCTAGCATCGGATACCTTTTCAGGCATTGCAGACTGAGCTTTAACCGGATGGCCACGCTGTCCTCCACCAGGTTTTGGCTTTGCCACGCGTTTTGGGCAAGATACGGGCCCGGCAGATGGAACCTGTGGCGATGTTGATGCCTGCTGCGGCCCCTCCTCCTCCTCTGCTTCAGAACTGCTGCCGCCTGCACCCTGTTCCCCCAATGGCTGCCAATCGGGGTCAAGAACTGGGTCATCTAATAACTCTTCTTGTACCTCCTGCGCAACTTCGTCTGTGTCACCGTGTCGTTCGGTGGTATAGCGTTCGTGATGGGGCAACATAGTCTCATCAGGGTCTGATTCTTGATCAGCACCCTGCGAGGGCAATGTTGTGGTCTGAGTCAAAGGACCAGCATAGTAGTCTGGCTGTGGCTGTGCGTCAGTGCACTCCATGTCAGATTCAATTTGTAATGGGCATGGACTGTTAACTGCTTCACTTTCTAAGCCAGGGACGGTATGTGTAAAGAGCTCCATGGAGTAACCCGTTGTGTCGCCTGCTGCATTCTTCTCTGTTGTTGTTTTTGCTGAAGAGGACAAGGAAGTGACTTGTCCCTGACCGTGAACATCCACTAACGACGCGCTGCTTTTACTTTTACCAGTTTCACGAGATGAGGCAAAAGAGCTAGAGGCTGAGTCAGCAAGATAAGCCAAAACTTGCTCTTGCTGCTCCGGCTTTAAAAGCGGTTTTCCTAATCCCAGAAAAGGGAGCGTTCGAGGCCTTGTGTAGCCGGACGACGAACCTGGCTCCACAGCTCCAGACTTAGGTGCAATATTTTTTTCCCCACGACCACCTGATGCTCCACCACTACCACTACCCTCATTACCAGCTGACAATGAACGCCCCCGGCCACGACCTCTTCCACTAGACTTCCTCATTGTTTTAAAAACGTAACCAAACTAACGTTATTTGTTGCAGTCACACAACTTACACGGTGAGCTATAACTTCAGTATGATTTAGCTACCCCTTTACAGGTTGGTGAGACCACAGCGAAAATCAGGCCCAATGTTACACACTCTTTTTTTGGTGGCTGCAAATTAGAGAGATGCCCCACACGCAGGACTGTCACTGAAGCACAAATGTTAATATTAATGTCACACTATTATTTTTTTTTTATTTTTATTTTTTTCAGGAACACTTTAGAAACCCCCCAAAAAAAAAAAAATAGATTTTTGCAGGGAGAATTTAGAAAACAAATGTAACAAACTATATGCTTTCTATGGGCCACTGAGTGAGAGATGACGCACACAGGAATCAGGAGTGGCACACAAGCCCAGAGGCCAATATTTTTCTACCAATGATTGATGGAGTTATTTTCTCTGGTAGATTTTGGAACCCAAATCAAGGAAAAAAAATGTAGGCTTTCTATGGACCACAATTGGAGAGAGAGAGAGAGAGAGAGAGAGATGGCACACCCAGGAGTCAAGACTGGCACACAAGCAGAAAGGCCAATATTAATCTCCCATTTTTTGGGGGGTTTTGTTTTTTTTTTTTGTTTTTTTTTTTTTTCAGGGAGACTTTAGAAAAAAAAATAATAAAAAAAATATGATTTTATCAGGAAGAATTTAGAAACCAAATAAAATAAAATGATTTTTTCAGGGAGAATTTATAAAACAAATAAAAACAAAAATAGGCGTTCTATGGCCCACTGACTGAGAGATGACGCACACAGGAGTCAGGAGTGGCACACAAGCCCAGAGGCCAATATTTTTCTACCAATGATTGATGTAGTTATTTTCTCTGGTAGATTTTGGAACCCAAATCAAGGAAAAAAAATATAGGCTTTCTATGGACCACAATTGGAGAGAGAGAGAGAGAGAGAGAGAGAGAGTGATGGCACACCCAGGAGTCAAGACTGGCACACAAGCAGAAAGGCCAATATTAATCTCCCACTGTTTTTTTTGGTTGTTTTTTTTTTTTTTTTTTCAGGGAGACTTTAGAAAAAAAAATAATAAAAAAAATATGATTTTATCAGGAAGAATTTAGAAACCAAATAAAATAAAATGATTTTTTCAGGGAGAATTTATAAAACAAATAAAAACAAAAATAGGCGTTCTATGGCCCACTGACTGAGAGATGACGCACACAGGAGTCAGGAGTGGCACACAAACCCAGAGGCCAATATTTTTCTACCAATGATTGATGTAGTTATTTTCTCTGGTAGATTTTAGAACCCAAATCAAGGAAAAAAAATATAGGCTTTCTATGGACCACAATTGGAGAGAGAGAGAGAGAGAGAGAGAGAGAGAGAGAGATGGCACACCCAGGAGTCAAGACTGGCACACAAGCAGAAAGGCCAATATTAATCTCCCACTGTTTTTTTTGGTTGTTTTTTTTTTTTTTTTTTCAGGGAGACTTTAGAAAAAAAAATAATAAAAAAAATATGATTTTATCAGGAAGAATTTAGAAACCAAATAAAATAAAATGATTTTTTCAGGGAGAATTTATAAAACAAATAAAAACAAAAATAGGCGTTCTATGGCCCACTGACTGAGAGATGACGCACACAGGAGTCAGGAGTGGCACACAAGCCCAGAGGCCAATATTTTTCTACCAATGATTGATGTAGTTATTTTCTCTGGTAGATTTTGGAACCCAAATCAAGGAAAAAAAATATAGGCTTTCTATGGACCACAATTGGAGAGAGAGAGAGAGAGAGAGATGGCACACCCAGGAGTCAAGACTGGCACACAAGCAGAAAGGCCAATATTAATCTCCCACTGTTTTTTTTGTTTGTTTTTTTTTTTTTTTTTTCAGGGAGACTTTAGAAAAAAAAATAATAAAAAAAATATGATTTTATCAGGAAGAATTTAGAAACCAAATAAAATAAAATGATTTTTTCAGGGAGAATTTAGAAAACAAATAAAACCAAAAATAGGCGTTCTATGGCCCACTGACTGAGAGATGACGCACCCAGGAGTCAAGACTGGCACACAAGCAGAAAGGCCAATATTAATCTCCCACTGTTTTTTTTTTTTTTTTTCAGGGAGACTTTAGAAAAAAAAATAATAAAAAAAATATGATTTTATCAGGAAGAATTTAGAAACCAAATAAAATAAAATGATTTTTTCAGGGAGAATTTAGAAAACAAATAAAACCAAAAATAGGCGTTCTATGGCCCACTGACTGAGAGAGAGAGAGAGAGATGGAACGCTTAGTACTGGCACACAAGCCCAAAGGGCAATATTAATCTCCCTTTTTTTTTCCAGGGAGAATTTCTAAAACCCAAAAAAAAAAAAAAATAGGCTTTCTATGGCCCACTATTTGTGAGAGAGATGGGACGCTCAGGACTGGCACAGATGGCACGCTCAGGACTGGCACAGAAGCCCAGAGGCCAATATTAATCTCCCTTTTTTTCTGGGAGAATTTATAAAACCAAAAAAATATTTAAATAGGCTTTCTATGGCCCACTATTTGTGAGAGAGATGGCACGCTCAGGACTGGCACAGATGGCACGCTCACAACTGGCACACAAGCCCAGAGGCCAATATTAATCTCCCTTTTTTCAGGGAAAATTTATAAAACCAAAAAAAAAATTAAATAGGCTTTCTATGGCCCACTATTTGTGAGAGAGATGGCACGCTCAGGACTGGCACAGATGGCACGCTCACAACTGGCACACAAGCCCAGAGGCCAATATTAATCTCCCTTTTTTCAGGGAAAATTTATAAAACAAAAAAAAAATTAAATAGGCTTTCTATGGCCCACTATTTGTGAGAGAGATGGCACGCTCAGGGCTGGCACAGATGGCACGCTCAGGACTGGCACACAAGCCCAGAGGCCAATATTAATCTCCCTTTTTTTCAGGGAGAATTTATAAAACCAAAAAAAAAAATAAATAGGCTTTCTATGGCCCACTATTTGTGAGAGAGATGGCACGCTCAGGGCTGGCACAGATGGCACGCTCAGGACTGGCACACAAGCCCAGAGGCCAATATTAATCTCCCTTTTTTTCAGGGAGAATTTATAAAACCCAAAAAAAAATAAAATAGGCTTTCTATGGCCCACTATTTGTGAGAGAGATGGCACGCTCAGGGCTGGCACAGATGGCACGCTCAGGACTGGCACACAAGCCCAGAGGCCAATATTAATCTCCCTTTTTTCAGGGAAAATTTATAAAACAAAAAAAAAATTAAATAGGCTTTCTATGGCCCACTATTTGTGAGAGAGATGGCACGCTCAGGGCTGGCACAGATGGCACGCTCAGGACTGGCACACAAGCCCAGAGGCCAATATTAATCTCCCTTTTTTTCAGGGAGAATTTATAAAACCAAAAAAATATTTAAATAGGCTTTCTATGGCCCACTATTTGTGAGAGAGATGGCACGCTCAGGGCTGGCACAGATGGCACGCTCAGGACTGGCACACAAGCCCAGAGGCCAATATTAATCTCCCTTTTTTTCAGGGAGAATTTATAAAACCCCAAAAAAATAAAATAGGCTTTCTATGGCCCACTATTTGTGAGAGAGATGGCACACTCAGGACTGGCACACAAGCCCAAAGGCCAATATTAATCTCCCACTGTATTTTTATCAGGGAGAATTTATACACCCCACAAAAAAAAATACAGAAAAATGAAAAGGCTTTCTATGGCCCACTATGTGAGAGAGATGGCACACACAGGGATGGCACTCTAGCAGAAATGCCAAATTGCCAATCTTAATCTCCCACCAAAAAAAAAAAAAAAAAAAAAAAACAGGGAATGTCCTACAATTACTATCTCCCTGCCTGCAGTAATCTCAGCCAGGTATGGCAGGCAGCTACTATCTCCCTGCCTGCAGTAATCTCAGCCAGGTATGGCAGGCAGCAATAAGGAGTGGACTGATGCACAAATGAAATAAAAAGTGTGGACAAACAAAAAAGATAGCTGTGCAGAAAGGAAGGAACAAGAGGATTTGTGCTTTGAAAAAAGCAGTTGGTTTGCACAGCGGCGTACACACAGCAATGCAGCTATCAGGGAGCCTTCTAGGGCAGCCCAATGAGCTACAGCGCTGAGGGGAAAAAAAAAAAAAAAAAAACTTCCACTGTCCCTGCACACCGAGGGTGGTGTTGGACAGTGCAAATCGCTGCAGCACAAGCGGTTTTGTGGTTAATGGACCCTGCCTAACGCTATCCCTGCTTCTGACAAAGCGGCAGCAACCTCTCCCTAAGCTCAGATCAGCAGCAGTAAGATGGCGGTCGGCGGGAACGCCTCTTTATAGCCCCTGTGACGTCGCAGACAGCAAGCCAATCACTGCAATGCCCTTCTCTAAGATGGTGGGGACCAGGACCTATGTCATCACGCTGCCCACACTCTGCGTTTACCTTCATTGGCTGAGAAATGGCGCTTTTCGCGTCATTGAAACGCGACTTTGGCGCGAAAGTCGCGTACCGCATGGCCGACCCCGCACAGGGGTCGGATCGGGTTTCATGAAACCCCGACTTAGCCAAAAGTCGGCGACTTTTGAAAATGTTCGACCCGTTTCGCTCAACCCTAGTGACAACAATCCACTGGCCCGAGAACAACAAGGCTTAGCCCGAGCACAAACCTCACAAGACTGCACAAAAGAACGCACATCCCTCGACAAGGAAGGCCACCAAAAAGACCTGGCCACCAAGTCTCTAGTACCAAATATTCCAGGATGACCTGCCAACGCAGAAGAATGGACCTCGGAGATGACTCTACTGGTCCAATTATCCGGAACAAACAGTCTCTCAGGCGGACAACGATCAGGTTTACCCGCCTGAAACTCCTGCAAAGCACGTCGCAAGTCTGGGGAGACAGCAGACAAAATCACCCCATCCCTAAGGATACCAGAGGGCTCAGAATTTCCAAGGGAGTCAGGCACAAAACTCCTAGAAAGAGCATCCGCCTTCAAATTCTTTGAACCTGGCAGGTATGAAACCACAAAATTGAAACGAGAGAAAAACAGTGACCAACGAGCCTGTCTAGGATTCAGACGCCTGGCAGACTCAAGGTAAATCAAATTTTTGTGATCAGTCAAGACCACCACACGATGTCTAGCACCCTCTAGCCAATGACGCCACTCCTCAAATGCCCACTTCATGGCCAAAAGTTCCCGATTACCAACATCATAATTCTGCTCAGCCGGCGAAAACTTTCTAGAAAAAAACGCGCATGGCTTCATCACTGAGCCATCGGAGCTTCTCTGTGACAAAACCGCCCCCGCTCCAATCTCGGAAGCATCAACCTCAACCTGAAAAGGGAGCGAAACATCTGGCTGACGCAACACAGGAGCAGAAGAAAACCGGCGCTTAAGTTCCTGAAAGGCCTCCACAGCCGCAGGAGACCAATTAGCAACATCAGCACCCTTCTTAGTCAAATCCGTCAAAGGCTTAACAACACTAGAAAAATTAGTTATAAAACGACGATAGAAATTAGCAAAGCCCAAGAACTTCTGTAGACTCTTAAGAGATGTAGGCTGCGTCCAGTCACAAATAGCCTGAACCTTGACGGGATCCATCTCAATAGTAGAAGGGGAAAAAATATACCCCAAGAAAGAAATCTTCTGGACTCCAAAGAGACACTTTGAGCCTTTTACAAACAAGGAATTGGCCCGCAGGACCTGAAACACCTTCCTGACCTGCTGAACATGAGACTCCCAGTCATCAGAAAAAACCAAAATATCATCCAAATACACAATCATAAATTTATCCAGATATTCACGGAAAATATCGTGCATAAAGGACTGGAAGACTGAAGGAGCATTAGAAAGTCCAAAAGGCATTACCAAATACTCAAAATGGCCCTCAGGCGTATTAAATGCGGTTTTCCACTCATCACCTTGCTTTATTCGTATAAGATTATACGCACCCCGAAGATCAATCTTAGTGAACCATTTAGCCCCCTTAATGCGAGCAAACAAATCAGTCAACAATGGCAAAGGATACTGATATTTTACGGTAATCTTATTCAAAAGACGATAATCTATACAAGGCCTCAAGGAACCATCTTTTTTGGCCACGAAAAAAAAAACCTGCTCCCAAAGGGGACAAAGATGGACGGATATGTCCCTTTTCCAAGGACTCCTTAACATAATCCCGCATAGCAGTATGCTCTGGCACTGGCAGATTGAACGAACGACCTTTAGGAAATTTACTGCCTGGAATTAAATTTATAGCACAATCGCAATCCCTGTGAGGAGAAAGCGAACTGAGCTTAGGCTCCTCAAAAACATCCCGATAGTCAGACAAAAACACAGGAATCTCAGAAGGAGTAGATGAAGCGATAGAAATCGGAGGTGCATCATCATGAACCCCCTGACAACCCCAGCTTAACACAGACATCGATTTCCAGTCAAGGACTGGATTATGAGTTTGTAACCATGGCAGACCAAGCACTAGGACATCATGCAAATTATACAGTACCAGGAAGCGAATCACCTCCTGATGAACAGGAGTCATACGCATGGTCACTTGTGTCCAGTACTGAGGTTTATTCATAGCCAAAGGTGTAGAGTCAATTCCCTTCAAAGGAATAGGGACTTCCAGAGGCTCCAGACTAAACCCACAGCGATTGGCAAATGACCAATCCATAAGACTCAGGGCAGCGCCTGAATCCACATAGGCATCGACGGAAATGGATGATAATGAACAAATCAGAGTCACAGACAGAATGAACTTAGACTGTAAAGTACTAATGGCAACAGACTTATCAACCTTTTTTGTGCGTTTAGAGCATGCTGATATAACATGAGCTGAATCACCACAATAAAAGCACAACCTTTTTTTCCGCCTATAATTTTGCCGTTCACTTCTGGACTGAATTCTATCACATTGCATTATCTCAGGTGACGGTTCAGACGACACCGCCAAATGATGCACAGGTTTACGCTCCCGTAAACGCCCATCAATCTGAATAGCCATAGTCATAGACTCATTCAGACCAGTAGGCGCAGGGAACCCCACCATAACATCTTTAATGGCCTCAGAAAGGCCATCTCTGAACTTTGCAGCCAGGGCGCACTCATTCCACTGAGTAAGCACCGACCACTTCCGAAATTTTTGACAATAAATTTCTGCTTCATCTTGCCCCTGAGAGAGGGCCAACAAAGCTTTTTCAGCCTGAATCTCTTGGTTAGGTTCCTCATAGAGCAAACCCAATGCCAGAAAAAACGCATCCGCATTAAGCAACGCAGGGTCCCCTGGTGCCAATGTAAATGCCCAATCCTGAGGGTCACCCCGCAGGAAAGATATAATAATCTTGACTTGCTGAGCAGGGTCTCCAGAGGAGCGAGATTTCAAAGAAAGAAACAACTTGCAATTGTTCCTAAAATTCAGAAAACGAGATATATCTCCAGAAAAAAACTCTGGGACAGGAATTCTAGGTTCAGACATAGGCGTATGTACAACAAAATCCTGTATATTTTGAACCTTAGCGGCAAGATTATTCAGGCTGGAAGCCAAACTTTGGACGTCCATGATAAACAGCTGGGATCAGAGCCATTCAAAGATTAAGAGGAGGAGGAAGTAGCCAGGCCGCAATAAGGCTAGGCAGCAAACTCTGAGGGGAAAAAAAAAAAAAAAAAAAAACTTCCTCAGACTACTTATCCTCCTACTTCAGCCAATACAATTAACACTTTGTGGGCCGGTTATACTGTCATGATCCCAATGGCAGGGGATCACTAAAGGACAAGCACAGATACAAACAAGCTCCAGGGCGATGGAACCTGAGCTGACCGCGACCCTGAACCTAACACACAAATAAAAGTAGCCGGGGAACGTGCCTACGATGATCCTAGACGTCTCGCTCCAGCCGAAGATCTAACTTCCCCTATTAGAAGAAACACAGACCTCTCTTGCCTCCAGAGAAATACCCCACAGAAATAGCAGCCCCCCACATATAATGACGGTGAAATGAGAGGAAAGCACATAAGCAGTATGAAAACAGTTTCAGCAAAATGAGGCCCGCTAAAGCTAGATAGCAGAGGATACAAAAGTGAACTGCGCGGTCAGCGAAAAACCCTTCAAAAAACCATCCTGAAATTACTTGAACTCATGTGCCAACTCATGGTGCATGAGGAGCAATTTCAGCCCACTAGAGCAACCAGCAGCAAGAATCACATATCTGCAGGCTGGACTAAAAAACCAAATAAAGCAAAACACCAAAACAGGAAAATCCAAACTTAGCTTGACCAGAAGGTTCTAGGAGCAGGGAGCAGAGGTAACAAGACACACTGGATACATTGATAACCGGCGAGGAAATGCCAGCAAAGCCAGGTTAAATAGGAAACTCCCATATCCTGATGGAACAGGTGGAACCCAGAGACCCAGGAAAGACAAGTCACCCAGTACCATCAGTAACCACCAGAGGGAGCCCAAAAACAGAACTCACAACAGTCCACACATGATGCTCCATACTGTATAATGGCGGCACATGATGCTCCATACTGCATAATGGCCACACATGACGCTCCATACTGTATAATGGCTGCACATGACGCTCCATACTGTATAATGGCCGCACAGTGCACCATACTGTATAATGGCCACACATGATGCTCCATACTGTATAATGGCCACACAGTGCTCCATACTGTATAATGGCCACACATGATGCTCCATACTGTATAATGGCCGCACATGATGCTCCATACTGTATAATGGCCGCACATGATGCTCCATACTGTATAATGGCCGCACATGATGCTCCATACTGTATAATGACCGCACATGATGCTCCATACTGTATAATGACTGCACATGAAGCTCCATACTGTATAATGGCCACACAGTGCTCCATACTGTATAATGGTCGCACATGATGCTCCATACTGTATAATGGCCACACAGTGCGCCATACTGTATAATGGCCACACAGAATGCTCCATACTGTATAATGGCCACACATGATGCTCCATACTGTATAATGACCACACATGATGCTCCATACTGTATATTGGCCGCACATGATGCTCCATACTGTATAATGACCGCACATGATGCTCCATACTGTATAAGGGCTCCACATGATGCTCCATACTGTATAATGGCCACACAGTGCTCCATACTGTATAATGGCCGCACATGATGCTCCTTACTGTTTATTGGCCGCACATGATGCTCAATACTGTATATTGGCCGCACATGATGCTCCATACTGTATATTGGCCGCACATGATGCTCCATACTATATAATGACCGCACATGATGCTCCATACTGTATAATGACCGCACATGATGCTCCATACTGTATATTGGCCGCACATGATGCTCCATACTGTATATTGGCCACACATGATGCTCCATACTGTATATTGGCCGCACATGATGCTCCATACTGTATAATGGCTCCACATGATGCTCCATACTGTATAATGGCCACACAGTGCTCCATACTGTATAATGACCGCACATGATGCTCCTTACTGTATAATGACCGCACATGATGCTCCTTACTGTTTATTGGCCGCACATGATGCTCCATACTGTATATTGGCCGCACATGATGCTCCATACTGTATATTGGCCGCACATGATGCTCCATACTGTATAATGATCCCACATGATGCTCCATACTGTATAATGACCGCACATGATGCTCCATACTGTATAATGACCGCACATGATGCTCCATACTGTATATTGGCCGCACATGATGCTCCTTACTGTATATTGGCCGCACATGATGCTCCTTACTGTATGTTGGCCACACATGATACTTCGTACCATATAATGGCTGCACATAGCACCTCGTATCATATAATGGCGACACATAGCACCTCGCACACACGCGGCTCCGCTTCGTACACCTCGCACACATGCGGCTCCGCTCCATACACCTCGTACACATGGCTCCGCTCCGTACACCTCGCACACATGCGGCTCCGCTCCGTACACCTCGCACACACGTGGCTCTGCTCCGTACACCTCACACACACGCGGCTCCGCTTCTTACACCTCGCACACACGCGGCTCCGCTCCGTACACCTCGCACACATGCGGCTCCGCTCCGTACACCTCGCACACACACGGCTCAGCTCCGTACACCTCGTACACATAGCTCAGCTCTGCTCCGTACACCTCGCACACACGCGGCTCCGCTCGGTACACCTCGTACACACATGGCTCCGCTCCGTACACCTCGTACATACACGGCTCCACTCCATATACCTCATACACATAGCTCCGCTCCGTACACCTCGCACACACATGGCTCCGCTCCGTACACCTTGCACACACACGGCTCCGCTCCGTACACCTCGCACACACACGGCTCTGCTCCGTACACTTCGCACACACACGGCTCCGCTCCGTACACCTCGCACACACATGGCTCTGCTACATCCACTCTGTACACCTCCTGACCCCACACAAGGCAGCATACTTACCTCATCCTGCGGCTGCAGCACCATGTTGGCAATCAGCACAGGCAGCCGAGTCCTGCAGTCCACGGAGGTCCCGATCATGTGACCACTGACTCCTCCCCTCCGGTGACTTCATCACAGGTCCTGTGCACAGAAAGCAGGCAGCCATACGGAAGGGTAAGGGCCCAGGGCTTGGCTTACACAAGGGGGCGTGTCGGTCCTGCTGTCTGCGGGTGCGGGATCAGAGCATCCCTTGCAGGACAGCAGGGCAAAGGTTCAAAACCGGGACAATCCCGCACAATGAGGGATGGTTTGGAGCTATGGTAAATGGCATTTCCATTCCCAAGTAATTAAATACACCTCCATGAAAAGTGTGCCTTTTTCCACAGAAACAATTGAAGATCATTGTTTATTTCGACTATTATTGTATCAGATAAAGAAAATAATGTTGCTTCCCTGAAATCATCTTCTAATGGAAAAGAAAAGCATTCATTGAACTGTTAAAATGTAGGTGAAGATCGTACATTGCAAGATGGTGGACGTTAAACATGGCATGGTTCCAAATTTTTTTTGAAAATATCAGAAAAGTTCATTCTTTCCCTACCAAATCCATTTCTCTATACGTTCAAATAAAAAATCACATATAAAATCACACAGAGTTAAGGAGAACTGACTCCAAGGAAAAAAAGCAAAGAATCTGTATCTTTTCCACCAAAACTTCTGAGTTATGGCTGATAAAAATATCACCAATTAGTCCAAAAGTGAGTGAAACAGAATACTTTAAATCCTTGCAAGACTATAAAGTTTACTAATGAGACACAAACTGTTGTCTATTTTCAGTTTAGATTTTGAGAATACCCAACAATGCAGTCTGAATGATGTGACTGGAGACAGGAGACTGTAATTTTGAAAAAAAAATGGAGACCATGAAACATCAAGCTGTTAAACCCTTTTCAAATGGTAATGGAATCCCGACAATATGTTGAGAGAAAATTTCACTACATTGAAGGACGATCAACTTTTTGTCTTTTTTAAGAGTATGATGGTTACCTCTTTGCACAATGATTTACAGGAGAATTTGGGAATTTTATTTGCCAAGTTTTTAACATTAAGGTTCAGATATAGCTTTAAAGAAGGCTAATACTTGCAATACAACACAATTTTATTGCAAAGTACAAAATTAAAGGCATGGTATGATTGAATAGTATGAGTGTTGTTATGACCTGGTGGTCAGGACAATAATGGACCTGATAGTTAAGAGCACACAGAATGACCTGATAGTTACTGATAATACTGATAATTAAGAACGAGCTCTGGGACGTGGGAACTCCCTAATCCTATCAAACACACTAGAAATAGCCGTGGATTGCGCCTAACGCTCCCTATGCAACTCGGCACAGCCTAAGGAACTAGCTAGCCCTGAAGATAGGAAAATAAAGCCTTCCTTGCCTCAGAGAAATTCCCCAAAGGAAAAGGCAGCCCCCCACATATAATGACTGTGAGTAAGATGAAAATACAAACACAAAGATGAAATAGATTTAGCAAAGTGAGGCACAACTAACTGAACAGACCGAGGATAGGAAAGGTTACTTTGTGGTCAGCACAAAAACCTACAAAAAGACCACGCAGAGGGCGCAAAAAAGACCCTCCGCACCGACTCACGGTGCGGAGGCGCTCCCTCTGCGTCCCAGAGCTTCCAGCAAGCAAGACAACAAACAAAATAGCAAGCTGGACAGAAAAATAGCAAACCAAAGAAATACAAGCTGGAACTTAGCTTCTGCAGGGAAGACAGGTCACAAGAACGATCCAGGAGTGAACTAGACCAATACTGGAACATTGACAGGTGGCCAGGAGCAAAGATCTAAGTGGAGTTAAATAGAGCAGCCCACTAACGAATTAACCTCGTCACCTGTGGAAGGAAACTCAGAAACACCCACCAGATGAAGTCCATGGACAGAACCAGCCGAAGTACCATTCATGACCACAGGAGGGAGCCCGACAACAGAATTCACAACAGTACCCCCCCTTGAGGAGGGGTCACCGAACCCTCACCAGAGCCCCCAGGCCGACCAGGATGAGCCAAATGAAAGGCACGAACCAGATCGGCAGCATGAACATATGAGGCAAAAACCCAGGAATTATCTTCCTGACCATAACCCTTCCACTTGACCAGGTACTGGAGTTTCCGTCTCGAAATACGAGAATCCAAAATCTTCTCCACCACATACTCCAACTCCCCCTCAACCAACACCGGGGCAGGAGGATCAACGGATGGAACCACAGGCGCCACGTATCTCCGCAATAACGACCTATGGAACACATTATGGATAGCGAAAGAAGCAGGAAGGGCCAAACAAAATGACACAGGATTGATAACCTCAGAAATCTTATACGGACCAATGAAACGAGGCTTAAACTTAGGAGAGGAAACCTTCATAGGAACATAACGAGACGACAACCAAACCAAATCCCCAACACGAAGTCGGGGTCCCACACAACGCCGGCGGTTAGCGAAACGTTGAGCCTTCTCCTGGGACAATGTCAAATTGTCCACCACATGAGTCCAAATCTGCTGCAACCTATCCACCACAGTATCTACACCAGGACAGTCCGAAGACTCAACCTGCCCTGAAGAGAAACGCGGATGGAAACCAGAATTGCAGAAAAACGGCGAAACCAAAGTAGCTGAGCTGGCCCGATTATTAAGGGCGAACTCAGCCAATGGCAAAAAGGACACCCAATCATCCTGATCAGCAGAAACAAAGCATCTCAGATATGTTTCCAAAGTCTGATTAGTTCGTTCGGTTTGGCCATTTGTCTGAGGATGGAAAGCCGAGGAAAAAGACAAATCAATGCCCATCCTAGCACAAAAAGATCGCCAAAACCTCGAAACAAACTGGGAACCTCTGTCAGAAACGATGTTCTCCGGGATACCATGTAAACGAACCACATGCTGGAAAAATAATGGCACCAAATCAGAGGAGGAAGGCAATTTAGACAAAGGTACCAAATGGACCATCTTAGAAAAGTGATCACAAACCACCCAAATGACCGACATCTTTTGAGAGACGGGGAGATCCGAAATAAAATCCATAGAAATATGCGTCCAGGGCCTCTTCGGGACCGGCAAGGGCAAAAGCAACCCACTGGCACGAGAACAGCAGGGCTTAGCCCAAGCACAAGTCCCACAGGACTGCACAAAAGAATGCACATCCCGTAACAAAGACGGCCACCAAAAGGATCTAGCCACCAAATCTCTGGTACCAAAGATTCCAGGATGCCCAGCCAACACTGAACAATGAATCTCAGAGATAACTCTACTAGTCCATCTATCAGGGACAAACAGTTTCTCCGCTGGGCAACGGTCAGGTCTATCTGCCTGAAATTTTTGCAGCACCCGCCGCAAATCAGGGGAGATGGCAGACAAAATTACCCCCTCTTTCAGAATACCCGCCGGCTCAGGAACACCCGGAGAGTCAGGCACAAAACTCCTTGACAGGGCATCAGCCTTCATATTCTTAGAGCCCGGAAGGTACGAAACCACAAAATCAAAACGGGAGAAAAATAACGACCATCGAGCCTGTCTCGGATTCAACCGTTTGGCAGACTCAAGATAAGTCAAATTCTTGTGATCTGTCAAGACCACCACGCGATGCTTGGCTCCTTCAAGCCAATGACGCCACTCCTCGAATGCCCACTTCATGGCCAACAACTCTCGATTACCAACATCATAATTGCGCTCAGCAGGCGAAAACTTTCTAGAAAAGAAAGCACATGGCTTCATCACCGAGCCATCAGAACTTCTTTGCGACAAAACAGCCCCAGCTCCAATCTCAGAAGCATCAACCTCAACCTGAAACGGGAGCGAAACATCTGGCTGGCACAACACAGGGGCAGAAGAAAAACGACGCTTCAACTCCTGAAAAGCCTCTACAGCTGCAGAAGACCAATTGACCACATCAGCACCCTTCTTGGTCAAATCAGTCAACGGTTTAGCAACACTAGAAAAATTAGCGATGAAGCGCCGATAAAAATTAGCAAAGCCCAGGAACTTTTGCAGGCTCTTCACAGATGTCGGCTGGGTCCAATCGTAAATGGCTTGGACTTTAACAGGGTCCATCTCGATAGTAGAAGGGGAAAAAATGAACCCCAAAAATGAAACCTTCTGAACTCCAAAGAGACACTTTGACCCCTTCACAAACAAGGAATTCGCACGAAGAACCTGGAACACCATTCTGACCTGCTTCACATGAGACTCCCAATCATCCGAAAAGACCAAAATATCATCCAAATACACAATCAGGAATTTATCCAGGTACTCTCCGAAGATGTCATGCATAAAGGACTGAAATACTGATGGAGCATTGGAAAGCCCGAATGGCATAACCAGGTACTCAAAATGGCCCTCGGGCATATTAAACACTGTTTTCCATTCATCGCCTTGTTTAATACGTACAACATTATACGCCCCTCGAAGATCTATCTTGGTGAACCAACTAGCCCCTTTAATACGAGCAAACAAATCAGACGGCAACGGCAAAGGATACTGAAATTTGACAGTAATTTTATTGAGAAGGCGGTAATCAATACAAGGTCTCAAAGAACCATCCTTCTTGGCCACAAAAAAGAACCCTGCTCCTAACGGTGATGACGACGGGCGAATATGGCCTTTCTCCAAGGATTCCTTTATATAACTCCGCATAGCGGCGTGTTCTGGCACAGATAAATTGAACAATCGGCCCTTAGGAAACTTACTACCAGGAATCAAATTAATTGCACAATCGCAATCCCTATGAGGAGGTAGGGCACTGGCTTTGGGCTCATCAAATACATCCCGATAATCCGACAAAAACTCTGGAACTTCAGAAGGAGTGGAAGACGAAATAGACAAAAATGGAACATCACCATGTACCCCCTGGCAACCCCAGCTGGACACAGACATAGATTTCCAGTCCAATACTGGATTATGAACCTGTAGCCATCGCAACCCCAAAACGACCACATCATGCAGATTATGCAACACCAGAAAGCGGATATCCTCCTGATGTGCAGGAGCCATGCACATGGTCAATTGGGTCCAGTACTGAGGCTTATTCTTGGCCAAAGGCGTAGCATCAATTCCTCTCAATGGAATAGGATACTGCAAGGGCTCCAAGAAAAAACCACAGCGCCTAGCATACTCCAAGTTCATCAAATTCAGGGCAGCGCCTGAATCCACAAATGCCATAACAGAATAGGATGACAACGAGCAAATCAGAGTAACGGACAATAGAAATTTAGACTGTACCGTACCAATGGTGTCAGACCTAGCGAACCGCTTAGTGCGCTTAGGACAATCGGAGATTGCATGAGTGGAATCACCACAGTAAAAACATAGCCCATTCCGACGTCTGTGTTCTTGCCGTTCAGCTCTGGTCAAAGTCCTATCACATTGCATAGGCTCAGGCCCATGCTCAGATAGTACCGCCAAATGGTGCACAGCTTTACGCTCACGCAAGCGTCGATCGATCTGAATGGCCAAAGACATAGACTCATTCAGACCAGCAGGCATGAGAAATCCCACCATAACATCCTTAAGGGCTTCAGAGAGACCCTTTCTGAAGATTGCTGCCAGAGCACATTCATTCCACTGAGTGAGCACAGACCACTTTCTAAACTTCTGACAATATATCTCCGCTTCATCCTGACCCTGACACAGAGCCAGCAAGATTTTCTCTGCCTGATCCACTGAATTAGGTTCGTCATAAAGCAATCCAAGCGCCAGGAAAAACGCATCAACATCACGCAATGCCGGATCTCCTGGCGCAAGGGAAAATGCCCAGTCTTGAGGGTCACCACGTAACAAAGAAATAATGATCATTACTTGTTGAACAGGGTCACCTGAGGAGCGAGGTTTCAAGGCAAGAAACAATTTACAATTATTTTTGAAATTCAAGAACTTAGATCTATCACCAAAAAACAAATCAGGAATAGGAATCCTAGGCTCTGACATCGGATTCTGAACCACAAAATCTTGAATGTTTTGTACACTTATAGTGAGATTATCCATCAAAGAGGACAGACCTTGAATGTCCATGTCTACACCTGTGTTCTGAACCACCCAGATGTAAAGGGGAAAAGAGAGACAAAACACACTGCAAAGAAAAAAAAATGGTCTCAGAACTTCTCTTATCCCTCTATTGAGATGCATTAGTACTATGGGCCACCTGTACTGTTATGACCTGGTGGTCAGGACAATAATGGACCTGATGGTTAAGAGCACACAGAATGACCTGATAGTTACTGATAATTAAGAACAAGCTCTGGGACGTGGGAACTCTGCTAACCGCAATCCCTAATCCTATCAAACACACTAGAAATAGCCGTGGATTGCGCCTAATGCTCCCTATGCAACTCGGCACAGCCTAAGGAACTAGCTAGCCCTGAAGATAGGAAAATAAAGCCTTCCTTGCCTCAGAGAAATTCCCCAAAGGAAAAGGCAGCCCCCCACATATAATGACTGTGAGTAAGATGAAAATACAAACACAGAGATGAAATAGATTTAGCAAAGTGAGGCCCGACTAACTGAACAGACCGAGGATAGGAAAGGTTACTTTGCGGTCAGCACAAAAACCTACAAAAAGACCACGCAGAGGGCGCAAAAAAGACCCTCCGCACCGACTCACGGTGCGGAGGCGCTCCCTCTGCGTCCCAGAGCTTCCAGCAAGCAAGACAACAAAAAAATAGCAAGCTGGACAGAAAAATAGCAAACCAAAGAAATACAAGCTGGAACTTAGCTTCTGCAGGGAAGACAGGTAACAAGAACGATCCAGGAGTGAACTAGACCAATACTGGAACATTGACAGGTGGCCAGGAGCAAAGACAACAGAATTCACAACAGAGTGTGTACACTTTTGTTTATGTTAACATACAAAGGTTAAGTACATACAAGGATTAACTACATATAATGATTAAGATATATACAGATTAACTACATACAGTATACTTACATCATCACCAAGAGGCTTTTAAACATCATCCGTCTGGAATATCAGAGAAGCAACACCAAGGCAGGGAACCTCTGGGAGATTCACTACACTGCATGTCTCAGTCATGTTTCTCTGGTCTTATATAGTGATTTACACTGTGTAGTAACTCTAGTTTCACCCAGCCCTTCAAGTGGCCAGCTTTCAAGGTCGGATGAAACTGAGATATCATGGAGTCATCAGCCGAGGGGCCATAAGCCCTTAGAATATAAAAGCCAAAAGGATTTAGATAAAACCACCACAGGCAGAGGTTCAGTAAACCTTAATATTTTACAATGACAAAAAGCAAACATATAGAAGCTTAGAACTGTTTGTGAAGTGAATAAACAAACATTTCTCAAGATTTTGTCACTATGAACATTGTCTGTCACATCTGTAAATGTTTTACAAGAAATTCAGCTATGTTATTGTCTGAATGCATTCAATATATTTCAATCTGGATTCCAAATCGCCATTTGTATATTCGACATTTGTATATTTGATGTAGCCAAAGATATGGCTCGCAGGGAGAGAAACAAATATAGTGCACAACGGAATATTTGTAATGAACTACTGAGCCAAACTAACAGCATTGCTTTATCAAATTTATGTGAAGTGTATTGTGTCCAATGTGAGCAACCAGGCAACGCAAAAAGTAGCTTTCCAAGTGAGCTCTTTATGGTACACAAATGTTATGAAGTCTTTGCCAACAAGGATGCGGTTTCACCAATGGGGTGTACCTTTTTTAAAAATATACTATTGCCATCACAGCCCCCCTTGCCCAAAATTCAGTGGCCTATAACAGTACAGAACACGTTCACCCTGGTCTTCTAGTGGCAGGTAAGGACGAGACATTTCAGGAAGCCAAGTTAAGAAGCAGGCCTAATGTAGGGGTGTGGGTCTCTGAGACTGGTAATGGAGTGCATGAGATGATAAACAATTCCCCAAGGGGGGTACCTTTTTTAATTAATAAACTAGTGCTATCACAGCCCCCTTGCCCCAAATTCACAGGCCTATAACAGTACAGAGCACGTTCACCCTGGTCATCTAGTGGCAGGTATGGAAGAGACATTGCAGGAAACCGAGTTAAGAAGTAGGCCCAATGTAGGGTGTGGGTCTCTGAAACTTGTAATGGAGTGCATGGCCTGACAAGCATTTGCCCATGGGGGGTATATTTTTTAAAAAAAATATTTCATGGGGATCATAGACACCATTGCAAAAAAATTGACTGTCTGTAGCAGCATGGAACATGTGAACCCTGGTGATCTAGTATTTGAAAATGATGAGAGGTGGAACAAGGCCTCATTAAAACCTAGTCCCAATTTAAAGGATCAGGTTGCCAAGACTTGTAATGCCCATACACTAAGTGTATGGGATAACAAACATTTCCCCATGGGGGGTACATTTTAAAAAAATATACTATGGGCATCATAGACACCCTTTCCCAAAAATTGACTGTCTGTAGCAGCACAGAAGACGTTAAGTCTGGTGATCTAGTGGTGCAGAATGAGGAGACATTGCTGAGTGCCTCATTAAAAACTAGACCCAATTTAAAGGAGTTTGTCTCCTAGACTTGTAATGCCCATACACGCAGTGCATGGACTGACAAACATTTCCCCAAGGGGGATACATTTTAAAAAAATATACTATGGGCATCATAGACACCCTTGCCAAAAATTGGCCAAGCGGCACAGTAGACGTTAAGCCTGGTGATCTGGTGGTGGAGAATGCGGAAACATAAAGATAAATCATAATGAAATAAAACAAATAAATAAAAAATGTGAATCTACAGATGAAAGTAAATAACAAAAAGGAGGGGCGAACACAGGTTCATAGATTTGATGCCAGAATGTGTCAAACGAGATATGTTTGTCCCTAGCAACAGCAAGGCTATAAATAAAAATATAATATAAAAGTCTTTGAATTATTTTCTATTGTAGAAGTATACACTACCTCATTTGAGGACTGTCCAGAGATAGGGAAAATGGAAAGTATAAGAATAAATGGGAATAATAGACGTACATCTCTTTTTTATGACATTTCCCCTGTGAAAGTAACATTTGTTTTGGTTTTCAATTAGTAACTGGCATCATAAAAACACCCTTGCACAAAAAAAAATTGTGACTTTGGCATCACAGAATTTGTTTACCCTTGTGTTCTACTGGTTGTGGATGATGAGGATGAGGATAAGGAGGAGGATAACAACAGACAGACCAAATCTGGAAGCATGTACCCATGTGTGGTTGTGAAGAGGTGCATGAGAATACACCTCCTCAAAAAAGAGAATGTATTAGAGGTTATATTTAGCTGTTTTCACTTGGTGTGTACAGAAGTCTTTTGTAAATCCAAAAACTTATACTGGTTATAGGTCCGAGAAAATTAGTATGACACAATTAACCTATACTCTAAAATATATAACAATACCTATTTTATTAAGTACATGAATCCATAAAACAACCACGAACATAATACTACAAACAACCGTGCTCTCTACGTAGCCCTAAACACGGGGCCCTCAATGACCACTGCCAATCAGTTGAGGTTGGCACCCTAAACACAATCGAGATTGGCGCCCCCACTCAACGTCGTCTAGCCCTGATACTCCTGTTGATGCCCTACACATATGTGTCACATTTGGGCCTCCATTTACTCAACAGGAAATAATTGGGTAAAGATGAATCAACAGCTGATATAGCCCATAATGATACTGGGCTCAAAAAATTGACAGGGTGAGAGACACAGACACACAAAGTGCAAAACAGTGCAAAAAATAAAGTGCTTGTTGTGAACAAAAAATCCTTGCTATACTGCTCCCTATGATCTCAATACCTGCCTAGCCGCGGGGGTTGGCACCCTACTGTACAGCGGAAATGGCGCCCCCACTCCACGTCGGCTATCCCTAGGAGTCCCTATGGGTGACTATAACAATTGGCAGGGGAAGATATATATATCTAATTTATAATGAGATTGATACATATAATATAAAAGCACAAAGCAGCAGGTATACTGATGAAATAACACATTAACTAGCATATAGACTAGGCCTGTATGTAAAGATGAAAAAATATATGTGCGCAAATCATATAGGGAATATCCTTGCTGTGCCCCAATACACTGTCATGCTTTGATGTTGCACACAGTTAGAGGTCACATATCAAAGTAAATGCCTTAGATGTCCCATATTCAAACAGTCTTTGCATATTAAACCGCACTAGTCTGGTAATGTGTATATGTAATAAAACCGCTGAGCAGTAAGCAAGGAAGAGATACTCATCGTTCGGAGGATGTCAAAATGCGCCTCAACGCGTTTCACCTAACGGATCATCAGGAGGCATTGATGCATGGATGTGTCATGGAGTCATCCACAGACTCACACTTATATAGATTCCGATATCTGTTAGAAAGGAAGTAAAGATACCTGCCGCTAGAAGATAAATGCAATGCGGCCCAGTTTGTATGCTATCCCTCACAATGTATTCAGAGGCCACTAGAACATGGATGACACACTACTGAACTAGCGGTGTATTCACAGATTTATGTCAAACGCCTAAAGCACAGCCAGTCCCATATTCAGGGACTCAATCATGTATAATGTTAGTACCTCATATGTGCTCTTGCGCCGCTGATGATGTCGGCGTGCATTTCATGTGGAGCGCACATCATCGCACTTCCTGCAGTGCATGTGACCGGAAGTGACAAGCGCACCACACTTGTGTGACTGCGCATGTCCAAGTTTCCAGTTACTAAGCAACAGGCTGACCGCACATAGGATAGACAATAGTAATAGAGCACAGAAAGCATGTGTAAATGCGCATGTCCCAGTTTATAGTTGCTATGCAACAGCCTGGGCGCATGCAGAGGATTTATAACAGAGCGCAGAGGCACTTGTAACTGCACGTAACCCCAATCATTGATATTGAACAGTGTACTTAGAGGGATATTTATAGAAAGAGCTATACACAGCAGAAAAACATAATAGGTGCGCTAACCGCATGCAGGATACCAATAGAACAAGGTATACGGACAACATTACTAAAGCTTAACAATACGGACAAATGTAAGTTATGTATGTGCCAGCACCCATCTATAATGTTATATACAAATATAACTGCTGATGCTCTTAATCACTAGATAGTTACAGTGATTTTAGTAGTTATAGCTCAGAGTAGTAAATCACTGCTGGATATTTATTTTTCTCTTGGGGAGAAACTGTTTTGTGGACGTTCCGTGTCAGGCGTTTCAATATCAGATGATGAAACGTCAGACACACTGTTGTAACTAAAGCTATAGGCTTGATTGTCACTGAACGCCTTTAAATCTCTTTGAAACTGAAGCTGTTTCCTGTCTTTGATAAATGATTGGTACTTTTCGACCGAAGTCTGTAATAGCCCCTCCCCTCTGTTGAAGTCGGGGTCTGCTTTATGTTTCAAAATATTATCAATAGATTTATTAAGTTGTTTAGTGGATGATTCAAATAGTTTCTTTTCCTCTTCCAGGAGCAGCTGCATGAACCTAATTGACGAATCAATAGATTCTTTTAACCATTTCGTCAATAGTTCAGGGGATGCAGTCCTGGGGGAGGGATTCAAATTAATCCTCAAGCCTCTGGGTATTACCCTATTTTTAATATAGTTTTCCAGAACTTTTATCTCCCACCAAGACTTAATATGCTCTTTATAGTCTCCGTATAGGTCGCCAAATAGTGATTTCAGTACAATGTAAAGCCCATAGTCGTTTCGTACTGGACCTCCTACATTTCACACTCACGAGAAATTATTTTATCTTTGACAGGAAGTACTTCCACCAGCTCAGGGGTACAGCGATGGGGAGTCCCTGTGCCCCATCGTATGCTAATCTGTTCCTGGGCTGGTGGGAGGAAACCATTGTCTTTCCTGATGAGTTGAAGTGGTGGCATCAAGATGTGGGGGTCTGGTATAGATTTATAGACGACATCTTTGTTGTCTGGCAGGGGACACAAGAGTCATTTGGTGACTTCATCCAACAATTAAATGATAACACCATTGGTATGAAGTTCACATTTGAAATTCACCAGGAAATGCTGTCATTTTTGGATATGAATATCCAGAAAAATATGGATGGATCATTAAAAACACAAATATACCGTAAGCCTACGAGCAGTAATAGTCTGCTAAGGTGGGAGAGCCATCATCCACAAGCTCTCAAACGAGGCATCCCAAAAGGTCAGTTTTTAAGGCTAAGAAGGAACTGCTCGGATACCAGTACCTATATTGGACAATCAGGAGATATGAAAAAACGGTTTAGGGAAAAGTGATACCCTAGGGGTATAGTTGAGTCAGCATACAACCATGCCCTTTTACAGGATAGGGGTGCACTATTGCAGTCTCAAACCAAGAGTCGCACGATGGATACTGACGTCACCAGAATTATTGGCACCTTTGATTGTCAGCATGAAAGAGTGACCAAGATTTTGTTAAAACATTGGGATGTCTTGTCGGCTGACCCAGACTTGGCTCACATGATTGGACATAGACCTCAGATTACATACAGAAAGGGACGGTCTTTGAAAGACAACTTAGTGCATAGTCACTTTAAAAGGCCAATACCTGAGGGGACATGGTTCGATAGAAAAACCTGTGGTTTCTTCAATTGTGGAAATTGTGTGAATTTGCAGATATATGAAACCATATAAATATATAACAAGTTTGTCCACTGGCAAAAAATACTATCTACGTGATTTTTGTAACTGGAAAATGATGGGCCTGGTGTATATTGCCACCTGTAATTGTCCTATGGACTATGTGGGCAAGACTAAGAGGGAGTTTAGGAGGAGAGTCGGTGAGCACGTGGGTGACATCAGACATAGATGTGATACACCGATTGCTAAACACATGAATGAGCTTCATCAGGGAAATCTGAACGAGATCTCATTCAGTATCTTGGAAGTCTATACCCCAAACCCGAGGGGTGGTGACTTTGATAAATTATTGCTTCAAAAAGAGTGTGCATGGATACATCATATAAACTGTATAGCACCATTGGGACTGAATGAAAGTCAGTCCTATGCATGCTTTCTTTAATATTATCATTTATCCCATGTACCGCCGACCCCTCCTACTCTCTACGAATGCTTGCCCATAACATTGGTACCATTATTAACACCATTATCTTCCGACCTGTGCTCCTCCTCTATACAGGTCCCCTTCAGATAATTGGCTGTACCTGATTACAACTGATACTTGCTTTGCTACTAAGATTGACCCTGATTTCCCAGGGTGCACAGTATCGACTGTGATTATAATTTTTAGTCTAACATTATTTAGGCTTTATCTATAACTTTGGATTATCTATTAAATACTTATTCTCACACTTACATGTAGTAATTATATTTGGGCTCCATATATTAATTAAAATCTGGATTGTATATATCTTGCTAAACGTCATCTTTATCAGTTGGTATATACTTGCGGTAACTAAATCGGCATTTTTGCTAAATATCCAGCAGTGATTTACTACTCTGAGCTATAACTAGGGTTGAGCGAAACGGATCGATCATTTTCAAAAGTCCCCGACTTTTGGCACAGTTGGGTTTCATAAAACCCGACCCGATCCCTGTGTGGGGTCAGCCATGCGGTACGCGACTTTCGCTCCAAAGTCGCATTTCAATGACGCGAAAAGCTCCATTTCTCAGCCAATGAAGGTGGACGCAGAGTGTGGGCAGCGTGATGACATAGGTCCTGGTCCCCACCATCTTACAGAAGGGCATTGCAGTGATTGGCTTGCTGTCTGTGGCGTCACAGGGGCTATAAAGGGGCGTTCCCGCCGACCGCCATGTTACTGCTGCTGATCTGAGCATAGGGAGAGGTTGCTGTCGCTTCGTCAGAAGCAGGGATAGCGTTAGGCAGGGTCCATTAACCCCCAAACCGCTTTTGCTGTAGCGATTTCCACTGTCCAACACCACCTTTTGTTTGCAGGGACAGTGGAAGCTACATTTTTTTTCCTCAGCGCTGTAGCTCATTGGGCTGCCCTAGAAGGCTCCCTGATAGCTGCATTGCTGTGTGTACGCCGCTGTGCAAACCAACTGCTTTTTTCAAAGCACAAATCCTGTTGTTACTTCCTTTCTGCACAGCTATCTTGTTTGTTTGTCCACACTTTTGATTTAATTTGTGCAGCAGTCCACTCCTTGTTATTGCTGCCTGCCATACCTTGCTGAGATTACTGCAGGGAGATAGTAATTGTAGGACAGTCGCTGTTTTTTTTTTTTTTAATTCTCCCTGAAAAAAAATAAATAGTGGGAGATTAATCTTGGCATTTGTGCTTGAGTGCCAGTCGTGTATGCCATCTCTCTCCAATTGTGGGGCACAGAAAGCCTAGTGTCTATAATCCTTTTTTTTTTTTTTTTTTTTATTCTCCCTAAAAAAAAATAGTGGGAGATTAAGATTGGCATTTCTGCTAGAGTGCCAGTCCTGTGTGTGCCATCTCTCTCCAATTTTGGGGCTCAGAAAGCCTAGTGTGTAATACTGGCCCTGATTTCTTGGCAATTCTCCCTAACAAAAAAAACTAGTGGGAGATTAAGATTGGCATTTCTGCTGGAGTGCCAGTCCTGTGTGTGCCATCTCTCTCCAATTTTGGTGCACAGAAAGCCTAGTGTGTAATACTGGCCCTGATTTCTTGGCAATTCTCCCTAACAAAAAAAAGTAGTGGGAGATTAAGATTGGCATTTCTGCTAGAGTGCCAGTCCTGTGTGTGCCATCTCTCTCCAATTTTGGGGCACAGAAAGCCTAGTGTTTAATACTAACCCTGATTTCTTGGCAATTCTCCCTAACAAAAAAAGTAGTGGGAGATTAAGATTGGCATTTCTGCTAGAGTGCCAGTCCTGTGTGTGCCATCTCTCTCCAATTTTGGGGCACATTAAGCCTAGTGTGTAATACTGGCCCTGATTTATTGGCAATTCTACCTAACAAAAAAAAGTAGTGGGAGATTAAGATTGGCATTTCTGCTAGAGTGCCAGTCCTGTGTGTGCCATCACTCTCCAATTTTGGGGCACAGAAAGCCTAGTGTGTAATACTGGTCCTGATTTCTTGACAATTCTCCCAGAAACAAAAAAAAGTGGGAGATTTAGATTGGCATTTGTGCTTGAGTGACAGTCCTGCGTGTGTGACATCTCTCTCAAATTGTGGACCACAGAAAGCCTAGAGTCTGCAATACTGTTTTTTTGGGGGGGTTTTAATTCTCCCTTTAAAAAAAAAATGGGAGATTAATATTGGCATTTGTGCTTGAGTGCCAGTCGTGTGTGCCATCTCTCTCAAATTGTGGGCCACAGAAAGCCTAGTGTCTGTTTTTTTTTTATTTTGGTTTTTAAATTCTCCCTTAAAAAAAATAAATAGTGGGAGATTAATATTGGCATTTGTGCTTCTGTGCCAGTCGTGTGTGCCATCTCTCTCAAATTGTGGGCCACAGAAAGCCTAGTGATTTTTTTTTTTTGGGGGGGGGTTTAAAATTTTCCCTGAAAAAAAAAAATTAGTGGGCGATTAATATTGGCATTTGTGCTTCTGTGCCAGTCGTGCGTGCCATCTCTCTCAAATTGTTGGCCACAGAAAGCCTAGTGTCTGTTTTTTTTTTTTTTTGGTTTTAAATTCTCCCTTAAAAAAATAAATAGTGGGAGATTAATCTTGGCATTTGTGCTTGATTGCCAGTCATGTGTGCCATCTCTCTCCAATTGTGGGGCACAGGAAGCCTAGTGTCTATAAACATTTTTTTTTTTTTTTTTAATTCTCCCTACAAAAAAAAATAGTGGACGATTAAGATTGGCATTTCTGCTAGAGTGCCAGTCCTGTGTGTGCCATCTCTCTCCAGTTTTGGGGCACAGAAAGCCTAGTGTGTAATACTGGCCCTGATTTCTTGGCAATTCTCCCTAACAAAAAAAGTAGTGGGAGATTAAGATTGGCATTTCTGCTGGAGTGCCAGTCCTGTGTGTGCCATCTCTCTCCAATTTTGGTGCACAGAAAGCCTAGTGTGTAATACTGGCCCTGATTTCTTGGCAATTCTCCCTAACAAAAAAAAGTAGTGGGAGATTAAGATTGGCATTTCTGCTAGAGTGCCAGTCCTGTGTGTGCCATCTCTCTCCAATTTTGGGGCACAGAAAGCCTAGTGTGTAATAATAACCCTGATTTCTTGGCAATTCTCCCTAACAAAAAAAAAGTAGTGGGAGATTAAGATTGGCATTTCTGCTAGAGTGCCAGTCCTGTGTGTGCCATCTCTCTCCAATTTTGGGGCACAGAAAGCCTAGTGTGTAATAATGGTCCTGATTTCTTGACAATTCTCCCAGAAACAAAAAAAAAGTGGGAGATTAAGATTGGCATTTGTGCTTGAGTGACAGCCCTGCGTGTGTGGCATCTCTCTCAAATTGTGGGCCACAGAAAGCCTAGTGTCTGCAATACTGTTTTTTTTGGGGGGGTTAATTCTCCCTTTAAAAATAAAAATGGGAGATTAATATTGGCATTTGTGCTTGAGTGTTGAGTGCCAGTCGTGTGTGCCATCTCTCTCAAATTGTGGGCCACAGAAAGCCTAGTGTCTGTTTTTTTTTTTAATTTTGGTTTTTAAATTCTCCCTGAAAAAAAATAAATAGTGGGAGATTAATATTGCCATTTGTGCTTCTGTGCCAGTCGTGTGTGCCATCTCTCTCAAATTGTGGACCACAGAAAGCCTAGTGTTTTTTTTTTGGGGGGGGGTTTAAAATTCTTCCTGAAAAAAAATAAATAGTGGGAGATTAATATTGGCATTTGTGCTTCTGTGCCAGTCGTGTGTGCCATCTCTCTCAAATTGTTGGCCAAAGAAAGCCTAGTGTCTGTTTTTTTTTTATTTTGGTTTTTAAATTCTCCCTGAAAAAAAATAAATAGTGGGAGATTAATATTGGCATTTGTACTTCTGTGCCAGTCGTGTGTGCCATCTCTCTCAAATTGTGGGCCACAGAAAGCCTAGTGTTTTTTTTTTTTGGGGGGGGGGTTAAAATTCTCCCTGAAAAAAATAAATAGTGGGAGATTAATATTGGCATTTGTACTTCTGTGCCAGTCGTGTGTACCATCTCTCTCAAATTGTGCGCCACAGAAAGCCTAGTGTATTTTTTTTTGGGGGGGGGTTTAAAATTCTCCCTGAAAAAAAAAAATTAGTGGGCGATTAATATTGGCATTTGTGCTTCTGTGCCAGTCGTGTGTGCCATCTCTCTCAAATTGTGGGCCACCGAAAGCCTAGTGTTTTTTTTTTGGGGGGGGGGTTTAAAATTCTCCTTGAAAAAAATAAATAGTGGGAGATTAATATTGGCATTTGTGCTTCTGTGCCAGTCGTGTGTGCCATCTCTCTAATTGTTGGCCACAGAAAGCCTAGTGTCTGTTTTTTTTTATTTTGGTTTTTAAATTCTCCCTGAAAAAAAATAAATAGTGGGAGATTAATATTGGCATTTGTGCTTCAGTGCAAGTCGTGTGTGCCATCTCTCTCAAATTGTGGGCCACAGAAAGCCTAGTGTCTGTTTTTTTTTTGGGGGGGGTTTAAATTCTCCCTGAAAAAAAATAAATAGTGGGAGATTAATATTGGCATTTGTGCTTCATTGCAAGTCGTGTGTGCCATCTCTCTCAAATTGTGGGCCACAGAAAGCCTAGTGTTTTTTTTTGGGGGGGGTTAAAATTCTCCCTGAAAAAAAAAATAGTGGGAGATTAATATTGGCATTTGTACTTCTGTGCCAGTCGTGTGTGCCATCTCTCTCAAATTGTGGGCCACAGAAAGCCTAGTGTCTGTTTTTTTTTTGGGGGGGGGTTAAATTCTCCCTAAAAAAAAAATAAATAGTGGGAGATTATTATTGGCATTTGTGCTTCTGTGCCAGTCGTGTGTGCCATCTCTCTCAAATTGATGGCCACAGAAAGCCTAGTGTCTGTTTTTTTATTTTGGTTTTTAAATTCTCCCTGAAAAAAAATAAATAGTGGGAGATTAATATTGGCATTTGTACTTCTGTGCCAGTCGTGTGTGCCATCTCTCTCAAATTGTGGGCCACAGAAAGCCTAGTGTTTTTTTTTTTTGGGGGGGGGGTTAAAATTCTCCCTGAAAAAAATAAATAGTGGGAGATTAATATTGGCATTTGTGCTTGATTGCCAGTCATGTGTGCCATCTCTCTCCAATTGTGGGGCACAGGAAGCCTAGTGTCTATAAACCTTTTTTTTTTTTTTTAATTCTCCCTGCAAAAAAAAATAGTGGGCAATTAAGATTGGCATTTCTGCTCGAGTGCCAGTCCTGTGTGTGCCATCTCTCTCCAATTTTGGGGCACAGAAAGCCTAGTGTGTAATACTGGCCCTGATTTCTTGGCAATTCTCCCTAACAAAAAAAACTAGTGGGAGATTAAGATTGGCATTTCTGCTGGAGTGCCAGTCCTGTGTGTGCCATCTCTCTCCAATTTTGGTGCACAGAAAGCCTAGTGTGTAATACTGGCCCTGATTTCTTGGCAATTCTCCCTAACAAAAAAAAGTAGTGGGAGATTAAGATTGGCATTTCTGCTAGAGTGCCAGTCCTGTGTGTGCCATCTCTCTCCAATTTTGGGGCACAGAAAGCCTAGTGTGTAATACTAACCCTGAATTCTTGGCAATTCTCCCTAACAAAAAAAAAGTAGTGGGAGATTAAGATTGGCATTTCTGCTAGAGTGCCAGCCCTGTGTGTGCCATCACTCTCCAATTTTGGGGCACAGAAAGCCTAGTGTTTTTTTTTTTTTGGGGGGGGTAAACATTCTCCCTGAAAAAAATAAATAGTGGGAGATTAATATTGGCATTTGTGCTTGATTGCCAGTCATGTGTGCCATCTTTCTCCAATTGTGGGGCACAGGAAGCCTAGTGTCTATAAACCTTTTTTTTTTTTTTTTTTAATTCTCCCTACAAAAAAAAATAGTGGGCGATTAAGATTGGCATTTCTGCTCGAGTGCCAGTCCTGTGTGTGCCATCTCTCTCCAATTTTGGGGCACAGAAAGCCTAGTGTGTAATACTGGCCCTGATTTCTTGGCAATTCTCCCTAACAAAAAAAAGTAGTGGGAGATTAAGATAGGCATTTCTGCTAGAGTGCCAGTCCTGTGTGTGCCATCACTCTCAAATTGTGGGCCACAGAAAGCCTAGTGTTTTTTTTTTTTTTGGGGGGGGGTTAAAATTCTCCCTGAAAAAAATAAATAGTGGGAGATTAATATTGGCATTTGTGCTTGATTGCCAGTCATGTGTGCCATCTCTCTCCAATTGTGGGGCACAGGAAGCCTAGTGTCTATAAACCTTTTTTTTTTTTTTTTTTTTTTAATTCTCCCTACAAAAAAAAATAGTGGGCGATTAAGATTGGCATTTCTGCTCGAGTGCCAGTCCTGTGTGTGCCATCTCTCTCCAATTTTGGGGCACAGAAAACCTAGTGTGTAATACTGGCCCTGATTTCTTGGCAATTCTCCCTAACAAAAAAAAGTAGTGGGAGATTAAGATTGGCATTTCTGCTGGAGTGCCAGTCCTGTGTGTGCCATCTCTCTCCAATTTTGGTGCACAGAAAGCCTAGTGTGTAATACTGGCCCTGATTTCTTGGCAATTCTCCCTAACAGAAAAAAGTAGTGGGAGATTAAGATTGGCATTTCTGCTAGAGTGCCAGTCCTGTGTGTGCCATCTCTCTCCAATTTTGGGGCACAGAAAGCCTAGTGTGTAATACTAACCCTGATTTCTTGGCAATTCTCCCTAACAAAAAAAAAGTAGTGGGAGATTAAGATTGGCATTTCTGCTAGAGTGCCAGTCCTGTGTGTGCCATCACTCTCCAATTTTGGGGCACAGAAAGCCTAGTGTGTAATACTGGTCCTGATTTCTTGACAATTCTCCCAGAAACAAAAAAAAGTGGGAGATTAAGATTGGCATTTGTGCTTGAGTGACAGTCCTGCGTGTGTGGCATCTCTCTCAAATTGTGGGCCACAGAAAGCCTAGTGTCTGCAATACTGTTTTTTTGGGGGGGTTAATTCTCCCTTTAAAAAAAAATGGGAGATTAATATTGGCATTTGTGCTTCTGTGCCAGTCGTGCGTGCCATCTCTCTCAAATTGTTGGCCACAGGAAAGCCTAGTGTCTGTTTTTTTTTTATTTTGGTTTTTAAATTCTCCCTTAAAAAAAATAAATAGTGGGAGATTAATATTGGCATTTGTGCTTCTGTGCCAGTCGTGTGTGCCATCTCTCTCAAATTGTGGGCCACAGAAAGCCTAGTGATTTTTTTTTTTTGGGGGGGGGTTTAAAATTTTCCCTGAAAAAAAAAAATTAGTGGGCGATTAATATTGGCATTTGTGCTTCTGTGCCAGTCGTGCGTGCCATCTCTCTCAAATTGTTGGCCACAGAAAGCCTAGTGTCTGTTTTTTTTTTTTTTGGTTTTAAATTCTCCCTTAAAAAAATAAATAGTGGGAGATTAATCTTGGCATTTGTGCTTGATTGCCAGTCATGTGTGCCATCTCTCTCCAATTGTGGGGCACAGGAAGCCTAGTGTCTATAAACATTTTTTTTTTTTTTTTAATTCTCCCTACAAAAAAAAATAGTGGACGATTAAGATTGGCATTTCTGCTAGAGTGCCAGTCCTGTGTGTGCCATCTCTCTCCAGTTTTGGGGCACAGAAAGCCTAGTGTGTAATACTGGCCCTGATTTCTTGGCAATTCTCCCTAACAAAAAAAGTAGTGGGAGATTAAGATTGGCATTTCTGCTGGAGTGCCAGTCCTGTGTGTGCCATCTCTCTCCAATTTTGGTGCACAGAAAGCCTAGTGTGTAATACTGGCCCTGATTTCTTGGCAATTCTCCCTAACAAAAAAAAGTAGTGGGAGATTAAGATTGGCATTTCTGCTAGAGTGCCAGTCCTGTGTGTGCCATCTCTCTCCAATTTTGGGGCACAGAAAGCCTAGTGTGTAATAATAACCCTGATTTCTTGGCAATTCTCCCTAACAAAAAAAAAGTAGTGGGAGATTAAGATTGGCATTTCTGCTAGAGTGCCAGTCCTGTGTGTGCCATCTCTCTCCAATTTTGGGGCACAGAAAGCCTAGTGTGTAATACTGGTCCTGATTTCTTGACAATTCTCCCAGAAACAAAAAAAAAGTGGGAGATTAAGATTGGCATTTGTGCTTGAGTGACAGCCCTGCGTGTGTGGCATCTCTCTCAAATTGTGGGCCACAGAAAGCCTAGTGTCTGCAATACTGTTTTTTTTGGGGGGGGTTAATTCTCCCTTTAAAAATAAAAATGTGAGATTAATATTGGCATTTGTGCTTGAGTGTTGAGTGCCAGTCGTGTGTGCCATCTCTCTCAAATTGTGGGCCACAGAAAGCCTAGTGTCTGTTTTTTTTTTTAATTTTGGTTTTTAAATTCTCCCTGAAAAAAAATAAATAGTGGGAGATTAATATTGCCATTTGTGCTTCTGTGCCAGTCGTGTGTGCCATCTCTCTCAAATTGTGGACCACAGAAAGCCTAGTGTTTTTTTTTTGGGGGGGGGGTTTAAAATTCTTAATGAAAAAAAATAAATAGTGGGAGATTAATATTGGCATTTGTGCTTCTGTGCCAGTCGTGTGTGCCATCTCTCTCAAATTGTTGGCCACAGAAAGCCTAGTGTCTGTTTTTTTTTTATTTTGGTTTTTAAATTCTCCCTGAAAAAAAATAAATAGTGGGAGATTAATATTGGCATTTGTACTTCTGTGCCAGTCGTGTGTGCCATCTCTCTCAAATTGTGGGCCACAGAAAGCCTAGTGTTTTTTTTTTTTTGGGGGGGGGGTTAAAATTCTCCCTGAAAAAAATAAATAGTGGGAGATTAATATTGGCATTTGTACTTCTGTGCCAGTCGTGTGTACCATCTCTCTCAAATTGTGCGCCACAGAAAGCCTAGTGTATTTTTTTTTGGGGGGGGGTTTAAAATTCTCCCTGAAAAAAAAAAATTAGTGGGCGATTAATATTGGCATTTGTGCTTCTGTGCCAGTCGTGTGTGCCATCTCTCTCAAATTGTGGGCCACCGAAAGCCTAGTGTTTTTTTTTTGGGGGGGGGGGGTTTAAAATTCTCCTTGAAAAAAATAAATAGTGGGAGATTAATATTGGCATTTGTGCTTCTGTGCCAGTCGTGTGTGCCATCTCTCTAATTGTTGGCCACAGAAAGCCTAGTGTCTGTTTTTTTTTATTTTGGTTTTTAAATTCTCCCTGAAAAAAAATAAATAGTGGGAGATTAATATTGGCATTTGTGCTTCAGTGCAAGTCGTGTGTGCCATCTCTCTCAAATTGTGGGCCACAGAAAGCCTAGTGTCTGTTTTTTTTTTTGGGGGGGGTTTAAATTCTCCCTGAAAAAAAATAAATAGTGGGAGATTAATATTGGCATTTGTGCTTCATTGCAAGTCGTGTGTGCCATCTCTCTCAAATTGTGGGCCACAGAAAGCCTAGTGTTTTTTTTGGGGGGGGGTTAAAATTCTCCCTGAAAAAAAAAATAGTGGGAGATTAATATTGGCATTTGTACTTCTGTGCCAGTCGTGTGTGCCATCTCTCTCAAATTGTGGGCCACAGAAAGCCTAGTGTCTGTTTTTTTTTTTGGGGGGGGTTAAATTCTCCCTGAAAAAAAATAAATAGTGGGAGATTATTATTGGCATTTGTGCTTCTGTGCCAGTCGTGTGTGCCATCTCTCTCAAATTGATGGCCACAGAAAGCCTAGTGTCTGTTTTTTTATTTTGGTTTTTAAATTCTCCCTGAAAAAAAATAAATAGTGGGAGATTAATATTGGCATTTGTACTTCTGTGCCAGTCGTGTGTGCCATCTCTCTCAAATTGTGGGCCACAGAAAGCCTAGTGTTTTTTTTTTTTTGGGGGGGGGGTTAAAATTCTCCCTGAAAAAAATAAATAGTGGGAGATTAATATTGGCATTTGTGCTTGATTGCCAGTCATGTGTGCCATCTCTCTCCAATTGTGGGGCACAGGAAGCCTAGTGTCTATAAACCTTTTTTTTTTTTTTTAATTCTCCCTGCAAAAAAAAATAGTGGGCAATTAAGATTGGCATTTCTGCTCGAGTGCCAGTCCTGTGTGTGCCATCTCTCTCCAATTTTGGGGCACAGAAAGCCTAGTGTGTAATACTGGCCCTGATTTCTTGGCAATTCTCCCTAACAAAAAAAACTAGTGGGAGATTAAGATTGGCATTTCTGCTGGAGTGCCAGTCCTGTGTGTGCCATCTCTCTCCAATTTTGGGGCACAGAAAGCCTAGTGTGTAATACTGGCCCTGATTTCTTGGCAATTCTCCCTAACAAAAAAAAGTAGTGGGAGATTAAGATTGGCATTTCTGCTA